>NC_135853.1:9397500-10012500 GCF_029677425.1 Wolffia australiana | reverse complement strand
TCTCTCTTTTAATATTATTTTAATAATATTCATCCACTTATTCGTCCGAATTTCAGGCGAATGACGTGGATGCCCCTTGATATATATATATATATATATATATATATATATATATATATATAAATACATTATAAAATGCCAAATAAATAGAATATGTATTATTTAAATATGAAAAAATGATTTCTTAACTAAATATTGGTCAGAAAATTATATAAAAATATGGAAAAATTCCAGAAAAATTACAAAAGCCCTTACCAACCTTTAACCAAGTATTTAAGGCCCTGTAAAAAATATTTCTTCAATGAAATGAGGTTAAATACCATGTAAAAAAATAATAAAAATTTGAAATAATAATAAAATCAAAGTGTAAGTCATTTATCTTCATTTTTATATGATAACAAGCAAATATGGTCATTAAAACACATAAATATAATGTAATATTAATCAATTAATCATGTTAATTTGCAAGTTATCAGTCTCTCATTCTCTTTCTCTCTCTCACGCTGTCTCTCTCTCTTTTTCTCTGCTTCTGTATTTCTCTTCCTCTTTCTATCTCTCCCTCTCTTTCTCTCTTTCTCTTTCTCTGCATCTCTGTCTTTCTTTCTCTTTTGCTTTCTCTCTCTCCCTCTCTGTCTCTTTTTCTCTTTCTCTCTGTCTCTGTCTGTCTCTCTTTCTCTTTCTCTCTGTCTCTGTCGGTCTCTCTTTCTCTCTCTCTATCTCTGTCTTTATCTTCCTCTTTCTCTCTCTCTCTGTCTCTCTTTCTCTTTCTCTCTCTCTTTTTTCTTTCTCTCTCTCTCTCTTTTATTTCTCTCTCTCTCTGTCTCTGTCTGTCTTTCTCTTCCTCTTTCTCTCTCTCTGTCTCTCTTTCTCTTTCTCTTTCTCTCTCTCTCTCTCTCTCTCTTCTTTCTCTCTCTATCTCTCTCTCTGTCTCTCTTTCTCTTTCTCTCTGTCACTGTCTCTCTTTCTCTTTCTCTCTGTCTCTCTCTGTCTTTCTCTTCCTCTTTCTCTTTATCTTTCTCTTTCTCTCTTTTTTCTTTCTCTCTATCTGTCTCTCTTTCTCTCTCTTTCTCTTTCTCTCCCCCTATGTTTCTCTCTTTCTCTCTCCCCTCTCTGTCTCTCTATTCTCTCTCTCCCTCTCTGTCTCTCTCTGTCTCTCTCCCTCTCTGTTTCTCTCTTTATCTCTCCCTCTTTGTCTCTCTCTTTCTCTCCCTCCCTCTCTTTCTCTCTCCCTCTCTATCTCTTCTCTCTCTCTCTCTCCCTCTCTCTCTCTCTTTTTCTCTCTCTCTCCCTCTCCCTCTCTGTCTCTCTTTCTCTCTCTCTCCCTCCCTCCCTCTCTTTCTCTCTCTCTCTCTCTCTCCCTCTTTGTCTCTCTTTTTCTCTTTCTCTCTCTTTGACTCCCTCCCTCCCTCTCTTTCTCTCTCTCTCTCTCCCTCTCTGTCTCTCTTTTTCTCTTTCTCTCCCTCCGCCCTCTCTTTCTCTCTCTCTCTCTCTCTCTCTCTCTCTCTCTCTCCCTCTCTTTCTCTCTTTCTCTCTCTCCCTTCCTCTCTCTCTCTCTCTCTCTCTCTCCCCTCTCTCCCTCTCCCTCTCTGTCTCTCTTTCTCTCTCTCTCCCTCCCTCTCTTTCTCTCTCTCTCTCCCTCTCTGTCTCTCTTTCTCTCTCTCTCTCTCTATCCCTCCCTCTCTCTCTCTCCCCCGCCCTCCCTCTGTGGCATGTTTAGCATGCTGGATCATTCCAGAACTAAAACAGGAATAATGTAATAATAGGATAAGCGTCTCTATTACGAGGTTTGAAGCAAAATATTACTTGATAGGTTTATGTTGTGCAAGGCTAAAATCTAGAGAAATATTTGATAAAATACCCAGAAAATTACAGCAATTTTTATTGAAAACAGACAAAAGTTAGAAGATATTTATTTCACAAGGGTAATCTTAACTAAGTAGAATGCATAGATATCATGACTCCCGTAATATAAAGCCATGAAATTTTGCTAGGAGAAAGTGAGTAAACAAGATGAATTTTTGAGAATGTCATATATAGTAACAACGTCCTTCGAAGTTATTCATGTACATATTAGAAGAAAATAATAAATATTTTTATAAAAAATCTGGCTCATACAGGCAACATCAAATACAGTTATGTTTGGTTTAGTCAGAGATGGTGATCATGGGATGGCTTTGCGTTCTCTTATATTCAAGATGATACACAAGTAACTATTGAGGGTTAGGCTTTTCTAGAGATACCATTTTGTTTACTAGTTTATTAAATAATATTTTTTTGATAAGCTTAACACCACAATTTTAGTCTTTCCCAATCCTCATTCTCAAACTCAACTTTAGGAGACCCATTGGTGGATCAATTAACAAGTGGCACATAAATGTGCATTAAAGAAGTAAGTAGGCTGATAACCAATAAAACGAAATATCTTATGTCCCTAACATAATAAAGAGCTTAATTCAGATATTTTTTGTCTTTTTAGATCCGTTATTGTTCTCTGAAGACACCTGATAAGCCAAAAATAGAGGTAAAAACTATGCAATTTTTAGCCCTTGTCGTTGTGGATTTTGGCTTATGCAATAAAATTTTTAAGAACTCCACTTAAGACGTATAGTGATAAGTACGAGTGTCGTCCAAGGGAAGCTAGTAATGAATTCGATTTGGTGATTATTGGTCGTTTCACTCTGATTAAACTGAATTTGATCTTCAATGAGGATCAAGTCACCCTAATTAGATGAGAATTTAGAAAGGGGGGTAGAAGAGTTGAGATGAATAGAAGAAATATGGAGCTCTAAATTGGCTTCTTTTATCCTAATAAAAGGATCCAAGAGGTCAATTAGAGAGGTTAAAAGGGAATTTTTAATTTGAGTTTGGTTTGTTTTTGCAACTTTGATAATTCAAAACTGAAATGGGGGTAATTTAATCTCCTAAGAATTAAAACTAATTTTTTTAGAGTTTTTCTTTGGAATGCAGTTGAATGCTTAGTTGAGTCCCTCAAATTCTCCTCTCAATCCTAATCAGGGCTTGTACATGCCGCTCAAGCCAAGCGATTTAGAATTTCAGATCAAAACCAAGAAGAAGAAACAAGAAATTGAACTAATCTCATTCAAAACGCACAAATCCAAATACAATCAAGGAAAAAGTACCAGATAACTTGATCCAGGGTGGGACTCCTCTCTGTCTTGCAGCTGTGATAGAGAGCCATCAAGAATGAGCTCCCCCTCTCGAAATTTAGCTTTTATACTTAGGTTATGTGGTAAAAATCACCATTTTACCCCCGTTTAGTACTTAATATTTATCTATCAATGTAGGCTAGATCTGAATGATCCAACCATACAGATAGAAAGAGGGGATCAAGAAGAACAAATCCATAAAAAAATCATCTCAATCGGACTTCAGGATCAAAAGTTATTAATAAATCAATTTTAAACCAATTTAATCCATTGGATTTAAAATTGATTTATTTATTAGTTTCGTTTTTAAACACGCAATGACGTGTCTCTCTCTCATTGGCTGGCGCATTTTGAATCCTCCTTTTTGCAGAAAAGTCCTTAAAAAGCCTGGAATTGCTTTTGGACGCCGCCCAAAAGTAATTGCGTATATGCTCCTGGCGCACTCTCTCTCCTCCGATTTCTCCTAAAACATTAAAAATATATATTAAAAATTGCAATAAAACCCTGTAAAATTTTAAATTGGATCTTTACGCCTGCAGTGGCGACCGAGAGCTGTTTTCAGGGTCTTTTGCAACGAAAGTTCGCAAAAAGGCCCTTGAAAGTTTGAAAATAATAAAAATACTTCTTTTTCTATTATAAATATACTTTTTTTCCTTGAAATAAATACATTTCATCTTCAAATAAATCTCAGAAATATCCTAAAAATTCGTTAAAAATTCTAGAAAATTCACTGATTCATTCCCATGCTGATAAATGTCGAAATAAAATATTAAATATGCCATTTTCATTCAAAAATAATTATTTCGAGCTTCAATAAATCCTTTAAAATTCATAGAATTAACAGAAAATTAGGAAAAAATCATAAATCACTAGAAAACACTATTTTCATGTAAATATATGATAAAAATCCCATTTTATGCTCTTTAAATGTATAAAATCATGCTAATAACATGAAATAAAGACAGAAATTAGGGTGTTATCAACACCTATCTTCTTTCAAGAAGAAAAATATACTGGTTCCAAATACCTATACCTCCAAACATAAGAGAGTGTTTTATCTCCTTCTTTGTGTTTTATGAACTCATAAAACGAGTTGGGCTGCCCATTATGCCCATTTGGAAACACCTACTTTAAAGATATATTTTTCTTCTTAAAATTAGTATACCAACTGGGATATTATGAATATTCTCTAGTGTATATAATATTTTGCAAGAAATATATTAGATTTTTTCTTATATGTGAATACAATATCTCTCCTCAGATAGATCTTAAAATTTGCGGACTCTACACATGATTAATATTCTACAAGTAAAAACAGTACACTTTCCTGTAAAGGAAAAAAAATGTGTCACATGTCAATTACACAGCTTTATGTGTGATTTAAAATGATTTTTTACTATATTTAAAAGGAAAACTTCCCAAGTGAATGGATTTGTTGTATAATACGAAATCATAAATTCTGGAAAAAATATCTTATCAATGCATAAAAATATACATGCCTTAACCAAAAACTTCTTAATGAATTTCTTCACTAAATTCTGCACATCCCCATTATTTTGTTTTTCTTCAACCATGAATGATTTATTTATCAGAAATATTATCTAGGCTCCAATTTCAGCCTCGAAAGTTATGATTTTTGTATAATTGGTATAGGACAAATGTCACATTAATAAAAAAATTCAATATATGTATATACATGATATCAAATCATTTTATTTTTATTTCCTAATTTACTAACTTAATTTTAGATTTAATTTTTTTTAATGAATAACGTGATCAAGTATTTTAAATTAAATTTAAGTCAAAACTCTTTGTATCTTTCTAATTATTCCTAACTCTTCAAAATTGATAGTGTATATTTAATTAAAAATCATTATAGTAATTTTGATGATTAAAAATGTTTATTATAGATTTTATAAATTCTCTAGGATTTAATTATAATTCCAATTTTTTTCTAGTGAGGAACATCTGACATCATTTTACTGTTACGTTTTAAAAATAAAAATTACTGAAACATCAATAAAAGAGCCAATTGTATTTATTTGAAAATCTTCAGATATGTCATTATCTCGTTGATATAATCAAGTTTCACCTTCCAGTTTTTTTACTGATCAGGTTATTTCATATGTCTTATTTATATATTTTGGCTTACATAATTTTATGATGCCCCGTCATTGAGTATTTAATTAATATAATAATGGGTTTTATGTAAAATAGTGCATCAGGGTTTTTTTTATCAAGGGTATAAACACCCTTAATGTGACAAAGACACTTTATCTTGGTCTCAAGGAATGTAAATATGGCATGAGATAACAAAAACATAATTTTTATACCATTCTGTATGTCATATACTTATGTAGCAACCTTCGTCAATAAATATTTATATTACTGAATTCTCTGCAGTCAGAACTTTAAGATTTTATTGTAAAGTGGTATTTCACAGAAATCATCAAATTTTGATAAATTGTTTTTTAAAATAGTTTTTGTTCTTATGTTGTAATAATTCCCAGGTTTGATATCTTTCTTAGAGTAACAATTTATCAATCATTAATCCCAAATTATTCACTTATATTATTTCAAAGATATCTCAGAAATTTCATTTCCAAAAAATTATTTTTCTAAATAGAAATTTTACTTATTTCTCACCTCTTGCCATAAATGGGATCGATTTAATGTAACAATATTTTTTTTGAAAATATATATGACAAGATAATGAAAGGGGTCATTCTTCTACTTCTTTTTCTATAAGTTTATGGATTTTGTAAGTTCATATTGAAATCCATGAAGTTTAAAAGGTAAATTTATCTAAAAAACAAAATTAACAGAAAATAAATGGCCACTCTAACATTTACTATTTTCTCACGTGTCGAACTGATTTGATCTCAAGTTTCCCAAATGAGTTATAATTTTCAGTTAAATCAGAAATATTGAAGTATTCATTTTGATGGGGGACCATCTTGTCAACAACGTCAAAGGTCGCCATCAGCCACCTTGAGCAGCCCGAGTCGACGTCCATGACCCAACATTCAAGTGCACGGCCTAATGATGGGTCATCAGATTGTTTATTTCTTTTTGCATTTTCATGATTGTAATTTCTTTTCAATTTTTGACAGGCCTTTCATGTCTGGGCCTCTTCTAATGTGTTGTTTTCATTAAAAATTTTGTTAAGGGAAGAACGCTCATCATGAGACAGTTCCTTCCCATTTTGTCCTGATTGGGCATGCCCCCTACCATATATAGAGGAAGGCATGCCCAAGAAGGCAATTGGAGTTGATTGAATTTGAAACGTTTCTTCATTTGGCTCCCCCCTTCCTCCCTCTGGGAGCTTTATTGCTTCCATAGATTAGATTGTGGGATCGCCAGCCACGCCTTCCTGCCATGTTGAGAGTGCCCATGGAGGATTGTAAGTGTTCTCTTGAAGTCTGCATCAAGATCTTGAATTCTTGATTTGGTTGCTGTTCAAGAACGTCCAAGAACTCCATTCTTGGAGCTGCTCTTGGTTCAGCCTGTGAAGAGGAGGAGTTTTACTCGCTGCGCAATCAGCCGAGTCAAGCTGTGGAGTCAACTCGGCAATGATAGGAACTAATAAAGATTAGTTAGTAAAATTGAATTATGTAGGATATACTCGTTAGAGGATAGAAGATAGGATGAAATATAAGTTCAAAGATAGTATATGATTAAATCTAGAGTAGGTTCAAATATAGATGGCTAGGATCAAACCATAGAGAGGTATGATGGCTAGGATTAGATCTCACCACTTAAGAGATCTCTGCACCGATCGAATGGCTATGATCGGTGCACCCTTGTCATTATAACGGTCATGATTAAACCGTGTAGACGTTATAAAATATGGGTACACCGCACCGATCAACCGTCATGATCGGTGCATCCCTGACGTTATAACGGACAGGATAAAACTACATTTCAAATATCAGTTTTTATGTTAGAAACGTTCCAACGGATATAGCCGTTGGACGATCAACTATTTTTAGCAATATATGTAATATAAATAAACACGAACTGTAAGAATCAAAGTGCGGGAAATACAACGATCTCTTCATACTACATTTGCCCGAGTCTTCTCTTCTTCTCTCTTTATTTCTCTTCTTTCTCCACTCTTATTTCTTTCTTTTCTTGTGCAACGGCCAAGAAAACTTAACATGGTATCAGAGCCATTCCGTGTCAAGCCTGAAGAAGCGAACGACGGAACTACAACTTTAGCATCCCAAGCTATCATGAGGAATGCTATCACTGCAGGACAAGTCCAGGTGAGTATCCCGCCAGGAGCCACTGTACTGGTGAAGCCATCTTTTCTAGCAGAAACAGGGCAAGGGTAATGGATCTTCACCGTCAATTTCATACCATCACAAAAGGTACCTTGACCATTGATGAGTATGTTAGAAATTTTCGATTTATCATTGAATCCCTGGAAGCCACTGGATCTGTAATTGATGATGATACACGAAACTACACATTTCTGCGGGGGCTAGGTACAGAATATAGCCAATTCGTTTTAGTCATGAATGCTAATCTTCATAACATGAAGTTTGAGGATATAGTATCTAATCTCAAGTCGCAAGAGATTTATATTTCCTATCAGCAAAGGGCAAATGCTAGCATGTTTTCTCCTGTGGCTAACAAGAGTCAGGTTGGAAGCTCTTCCTCAAGTCAGAATTCCCAGAAAAACTACTACTCCTCAAGAGGATCAAATCAAAATCGTGGAAGGGGAAGAGGAAGACCCAACAGGTTCCTTCCAAGATGCCAACTTTGCTCCGAATTCGGTCACCGAGCAAGGGAATGCCAAGAATTCACAAGGAGTCAGCACCCCACAGGATCAAACAGACAGAATTGGCAACCAAATCCACAGGCTTACATCATTCAAAACTCAGAAAATGGAGCTTGGTTCCCAGATAGTGGGGCGACCCATCACGTCACAGCAGATCCAAATCTGATCAACAATGCTACACAATTTCAGGGAAACGAGCAACTACAAATTGGTAATGGCACAGGTTTGAAAATCTTATCTCTGGGTTCATAAAAAATTTCTACTTATGAAAAGAATTTATTTCTCAAAAATATACTCCATGTGCCAGAAATAAAAAAGAATCTATTATCAGTACATAAGTTGACTGTAGATAATGATGTTTTTGTGGGATTTCACCCTTCTCATTGTCTTGTTAAGGATCAGAAAACCAGCAAAATTCTACTACGAGGAACAATTAAAGATGGAATATACTGCCTGGAAACTCCAATCAAGCCTGCAGCATTTGTTGGAGAAACAACATCGTCCGAGACATGGCATTCTAGATTGGGTCATCCACACTTGAAAATTTTACAATCTATCATTAGCAAATTTGATTCACCATCTTCTCATCTTTCAAAACAATTCGTATGTGATGCATGTAGAGTTTCAAAAACACACAAATTACCATTTGCACTCACTCATCATCATTCTAACACACCGTTAGAAATCATCCACTTAGACTTATGGGGACCATCACCCATTCTTTCTAACTTTGGTTTCTCCTATTATGTTGTTTTTATTGACGATTTCAGCAAATATACATGGCTATATCTTTTTAAACGAAAAAATGAAGTGCTTTCTAAATTTACTGAATTTCAACAGAGAGTGGAAAAACAATTTTCTATTAAAATTAAGTATTTTCAATCTGATTGGGGAGGAGAGTTTCAGTCTCTCAACTTCATTCTGAAGTCCCAAGGGATTGTTCAACGGGTATCATGTCCTCATACCCCTGAACAAAATGGTATTGCTGAAAGGAAACACATGCATATCATAGAAACGGCTTTAACACTGCTTAATCGTGCTTCCATGCCTAAGAAATTTTGGGATGAGGCAGTAGTTACTGCTACTTATAAATAGAATGCCAACCATGGTTATTAAAAACATGTCGCCCTTCGAAGTTTTGTTTAAGGAAAAACCAGATTACTCTGTTTTAAAAATATTTGGTTGTCTTTTTTATCCGTACCGAAGGTTTTTTGCGCAGCACAAATTTGATCAACGTTCAGAGAAATGTGTTTTTCTTGGATACAGCTCCATGCACAACGGATACAGGTGTATGTCACTCCAAACAGGTAAAATTTACATTTCAAGATGTGATATTTGAAGAGAAGATTTTTCCTTTTGCATCTGGCACTATCCAATCAGAGGGAATACTCGGATCTGGCCCAAGTCTAGCATCGAATATTCCAACTGTGGATAAACCGAATGAGTCTCTATCATCAATTATTGAAAATAAAATTGATGATAACAGCACGACATTTAATCAAACACAGGGTGGACAAGATACAAATCACTTGTCCAATTCAGTGCTAAACGAAGTTTCAGACTTAGTACAAACTGATCCTAATATTCAAGACATATCTAGTACTATCGATCATACCCCAGAACCAGGAGAAACTTTTAAAGTAAGGAAACTAAGTGATATCTATGATCAAGAGAAAAATCACTTAGTTTTCTCAGCAAGTAAACATCCTGTTCCAATGTGTTTACTGTCCAGTCTAGAAGTAAATGAACCTACAACTTACGTTGAAGCATCCAAAGATAAGAATTGGATGCAAGCAATGCAAGCTGAATACACTGCACTAATTCAGAACCAAACTTGGACCTTAGTTCCTAGAGAAAAAAAATTTCATGTCATCGGATGCAAATGGATTTTCAAATTAAAATACAAACCAGATGGGAATATAGATCGTTATAAGGCTAGACTAGTGGCTAAGGGATTTACCCAGCAAGAGGGGTTTGATTTTACAGAGACATTTAGTCCTGTAATCAAACACACAACTATAAGGTTACTTCTATCTTTAGTCATTAGTAAAAACTGGAGAGTTCATCAACTAGATGTGTCCAATGCATTTTTACATGAGGAATTGGAGGAAAAGATAGATGTGGAACAACCCCAAGGTTTCAAGAATTTGTCTAAACCTGACTCTGTTTGTCTACTTAAAAAATCGATTTACGGTTTAAAACAGTCACCTAGACCACGGTTTCATAAATTGTCTTCATCGCTTCAAACTTTTGGCTTTATTGGGTCTAAAACCGATACCTCATTGTTTTATAAAATTGATGGATGTCCAATTTTCATACTAATATATGTAGATGAGATTTTGGTTATGTCACCTGAAGTTAAACATATAAATGATGTTGTTCATAAATTACACAAGGAGTTTGCAATATGTGATTTAGGCCCTGCAAAATATTTTCTTGGGATTGAATTAAATCAACATAAAAAGGGGTTTCTTCTCACTCAGTCTCGGTATCTTTTATCTATTCTTAAGAAATGTAATATGGAAAATTCCAAACCATTACTGACACCTATGTCTTTAGCCTCAACCACAAAGGACACAAACAAACTGAGGGATCCCTCATCTGATACTTTATATAGACAAATTGTTGGAGGCCTCCAGTATCTTACACTTACCAGACCAGACATAACCTTTGCTGTAAACAAAGCTTGTCAAAAAATGCATCAACTTGATTCCAATGATTGGGGAGCTCTCAAACACTTACTTCGATATCTCAAGGGAAGTATCCTCTATGGATTACTCTTTCATAAAAATTCAAATTCTAACATCAATGCCTTCAGTGATTCTTATTGGGCAGGTGATAGAGAAGATCGAAGATCCACTGGAGGTTATCTGATTTACATTGGGAATAACCTCGTTTCATGGAGTTCTAAAAAGCAGCCTATGGTAGCTAGATCAAGCACCGAGGCAGAGTACAAAACAGTTGCAAAGGCAACTGCTGAAATGCTGTGGATTAAGTCACTTTTAAAAGAAATCAAAATCGACTCTGAATTCACACCAACATTGTGGTGCGACAATGTTGGTGCAACATACTTGGCCGTCAATCCTGTGTTTCATGCTAGAATGAAACACATAGAAATTGACTATCATTTTGTTCGTGAACGAGTGGCAGCCAAGTTGTTAAAAGTTCAATTTGTTAACAGCAATGGTCAGCTCGCTGACTCACTAACCAAACCTCTTGCAAAGAATCATTTTTTGTTTCTCAGGAACAAGCTCAACGTCGTCTGCGACGGCGATGATCTTGGGGGGGGGGGTTGTGAAGAGGAGGGGTTTTACTCGCTCCGCAATCAGCCCAGTCAAGCTGTGGAGTCAACTCGGCAATGATAGGAACTAATAAAGATTAGTTAGTAAAATTGAATTATATAGGATATACTCATTAGAGGATAGAAGATAGGATGAAATATAAGTTCAAAGATAGTATATGATTAAATCTAGAATAGGTTCAAATATAGATGGCTAGGATCAAACCGTAGAGAGTTATGATGGCTAGGATTAGATCTCACCACTTAAGAGATCTCCGCACCGATCGAATGGCTATGATCGGTGCAACCTTCTCATTATAACGGTCAGGATTAAACCGTGTACACATTATAAAATATGGGTACACCGCTATACATCCGGGACGCGGACGGGACGAAGGTTTCGTCCCGGGATGAATTTTTCATCCCGTCCACGTCCCTAGATGAAACTCGGGACGAAGTTTCGTCCGGGGAACCCCGGACGAGATGACATTTCGTCCCATTGGACGGAAAGATCGTCCGTCCGGGATGTTCGGACGGTGGACGATCGACCTGGACGACGTTTTTTTTGTTTTTTTTTCTGCGAGAATGCCAATGCGATTAAACAAGTGGATCCTCTAATTCTTGAAAGAGGAAGGGGCCGAAGAGAAGGACAAGGAAGGTTCGTTCTTAGATCGATTTCCAGTGCTGAAATTTTGCTTCTTGTATTTTTTTCGATTTAATCTGGTTGTTGTTTGGTTATAGGAATTCCTCCGGACCAGCAGCGTCTGATTTTCGCCGGGAAACAGCTCGAGGATGGCCGTACCCTCGCCGATTACAACATCCAGAAAGGTATTCGAGGATTGTTTGGTTGTATTCAACAAATTTATTTGGTAATTTAAAATCGGTTTTTTACGGTTGCAGAGTCTTCCTTGCATCTCGTTCTGAGGTTGAGGGGAGGTATCATTGAGCCTTCGCTCATGGCGCTTGCAAGGAAGTACAACTAAGACAAGATGATCTTATGCCATCTTTCTTTTTTGAAGAACATCATATGTCTACTCTTTTTCTTATTCAGGAATTCTCTTCTCGATGAAAAAAAAAAGTGTATCCTCTGGTTAATCCATCAGATTGTTCCAGAATATCCTCTGATTAATAATAAATTTTGTTCAACAATTCATCATCCCCTTTTAACTATTAACACAAACATCCTCTATTTACTATTTCATTTACCTAAAGCTGGCATTGAACTTCAACTCCAAGAAAATATTTAGATAAATCTGAAATCAAAACTCATTTCAATTTAAATTACCTAAATCCGATAATTATAATTCTCTTCGATTTCTGTCAGGAGTCGTGTAATATTCATAATTATCTTCGATCTTATCAATCTCACTTGAGTTTTTCAGTGATTCATCAGTCAGTTGCGTTTCGCACTGGAGAACGAAGAAAAGGAAATTTTGTAACAATTTTAACATTCATAACAATTGCCCAACCTTCAAAGAGATTGCCACATTAAAAGAGATTAAATGTTGAAAGAACAAGGTCCAGAAACAGTGTAGGTGAAAGAGAAAATGAGATCATTTTTCAGGAACTGGGACGAAAGGTTGAGGTGGACGTCGTGCACCCATCCATCGCCCTTACGCAAAAGCAGTCGCCGTTGAGTAAAAAAACCTGTAGGTAATGAGCACCTGTAACTCAGCAATCATAAAAGAGTGACTGAGCACTCCATAAACAAGCAGAGATGTGTGCTATAGAATGAAAAGAAGAAAGCCCTAAAATATGAAAGCAAGCTGGACGAATGGCAGGAAAGATAAGATGAAAAAATGGAGCCGAACTACAACCGGATAGAAAATTTGCGGAGCTGGGAAAAGAACTATAGAGTTCCTCTGTCGTTCCAGAGCTGAAAAAAGGGCTAGCCTGCTATTGGTTCAGCAGAAAGACAAAAGGAAGAAGAAAGTAAGAAATAAGGACTTGACGAAGAAGAAGAAGGATAAGATAAAAAGGAGAAGAAAATAAAAACAATGCAAAACATTGTAAGAAAGAATAAGACAAAGAAAAGGAAGAGTGAAAAGAAGAAGAAGAAGAAGAAAAATTAGAAGAAGAATAAAGAGGAGACTTAGAAAAGGGCTAGCCTGCTATTGGTTCAGCAGAAAGACGGAAGGAAGAAAAAAATAAGAAATAAGGAGTTGACGATGAAGAAGAAGGAGAAGATAAAAAGGAGAAGAAAATAAAAGCAATGCAAAACATCCCAAGTTACTTATCCAGAACTATCAGTTGGACAATCACAGAAAACTACATCGCACAGATCCGTGTGCGCAAGATCGGACCTTCCCTAGATATTTTTATTTATTTTTATTTTCTTCTGCCAAAAACCAGAGAGAACCCAAAAAATCCGCCAACAAGATTTCTCCTACGCAGCCCAATGTAATCATAAAACTCTTTAAAAACCAAAGCAAAGAAACCAAAAAGAGATTGTTAATCAACTCGTTGAAGCTGGATCATAAGATCCAGAAACATGATATGAAGGGTTAGAAGAATGACTTACTGTAAATGGAGAGGGACGTAAATCGGTGGGCCACCTTCCTCTTTTGCCGTTGTTACGCTATCACATTGAAAGGAGCAAGTTAGAAAAAAAAATGCTAAAACAAAATGTGTAACGTAACTCACCGTCCGAAGAGCTGTCGTAATCGTCAAGGTCGTCCTTTGAGTCAGACAAGCATTGCTCTGCGCGGCGGAACCATGCACGGATCATCATCAACGTCTCTATGCTGTCTGCATCTAGGCGACCTCTACGGTACGTGGTGATGCCTCAACCAATGGAAAATAGCCGCTCCACTGGTGCACTTGTGGGGCTTACGGCCAGAAATTAGGACGCAATTTTTGTCAAATTCGGGAAGTACCGAGTTCCAACATCCTTCCACCAGCATAGTGGACTGTCTTCCTCTTCACTGCACGAGATATTTAGATACTTCTCCAGCTCCTGCCGAGGTGTTGCACGTGGGCGCCGAGACTTGCCCGAACGAATATATTGTCGCTTGGTGGACGGAAACTGACCCGGACGGTGTCTTCCAACTCCCTCATCCTGCTTTAAATCACACCCAGTAGCGCTCGTTGTACACGCACTATCGAGAAGACCGCCGATGAATGAAAGCACGCCTTCGCGATACGACGAATGCACGACCTCTATCTTGGAGAATGGATCCAGGGTTCCCGCGGTCGCCACTGTCTGATTGGCCCAAATGACATTTGCATACTGCATCAACTTATTATACATGGCAGTACAAGCGGAGTGCAACGCTTCCCTCCGCTCGTCATCCAAGGTAGACCCGGCATTAGTCATAGCATGCTCAAGTTGGGCCCTCAGGTCTGAGATCAACGACGTCACGTCAGTGATCGGCAATCTCTTTGCGGAACAGACGTAGTCGGAACCTGCACACAATGGCCCCAAGATACCGAGATATTCCTCGATTAAATCCCAGTCCTCCTGACATAGCGCGTAGTCCTTACACGGTGTGGAAAGAAACCTTACAGCCATATGGTCGAGCACGTCCTTCTTCGCAAGAGCACGCTCTAACATCTTGAATGTGGAGTTCCAGCGTGTCGGGCAGTCCACTTTTATCTTGTTTCGCATTAGGAAGTTCAAACATCTTGCACATATCTACATATTTCTCCATCCGTTGCGTGGACCCCTGAATAGCTTTGACGATGGCTCTGACGCGTGAGACGGCTACTCCCAGGGGTGCATAAGTCGATGAACTGCATTCGTCACCTTGCGAGTCGATGAGTTCATTCGTGCCCAATGCAGCATATGGCCGAAGATCTCGAACCCGTAGTGTGCCAACTTCTGGTGCTTCAGGGTTACGTATGATCCTCAGTCCGGACTGGACTACAAGGTTGAGAACATGTGCTATGCACGGTACATGCCTATCTATAGTGAATTCTGGATTTACGGTCCGCAGCTGATCTACAATTGACGCTATCATAGTTATGTTGTTTGACGTGTTGTCCGTCGTAATGGCACAGAGCTTCGACTCTATCCCATACTCATATGCAACCTCCACAACGAGCCTCGCCAGGTTTGTGCCGCAATGAGACCCCTTGATGGGCCGGATAACAAGTAGTAGATCGCACAGCTTCCAATCGCCGTCGATCCAGTGGGCGGTTACCCCTAGAAGAGAGAGGTTGTTTCCTGACGTCCACGCGTCCACTGTTAGTGAGACGCAATGAATTCCAGAAAACATCTCTACTAGCTTTCCTCAGACTTCTGTATACATGGTAGACGCCATTGCTTTCACCGCATTAGGGCCAGGGACGTCGCAAACCGACTGCGTCCCGTAGTACCATAATCTTCTGAACGACTTCTTCTTCACAAGTTGCCACGGAAGATCATTGTCACAAATGAATCTGACAAACTCTTCCTTCGTACGCTCCTTGGAGATGCCACATAAGTAAAGCTTGGCTGACAGGAAGTCATACTCGAACAACCTCCTCTGATTCCTGGGGACACCCTTCAGTTCATCATGAAATTTGCGATGCGTCTTCTCTATATGTCTCCAGAACACATTCGTGCTCCTGTCCTTATTCCGCCTGATAATGACCTTATGATCGGGGTTCTGCGCTAGACATACCGTACACTGGTACTCGTTCGGGCTGAGTTCAACAAATTGGTCTAAAACTTTAGACCGCTTGCGCCTACCACTTCCAGATGACACATTGTCATCGATCTCTACCGCGTAGCACTCCATAGACTCCGACATCGTGGCTCTAGCTGTTGACTTCGGAGTGGTAACAGATGTAGATTCCATATCTATAGCAGAATTAATCACAACATATTTTTGGTCATGTTAACCACACAAAGATCGAGCAAAAATTCACAACGTATTTTCAGTCATGTTAATCATTCGTAAGGATGACAGCTACGGAGGAAAAAATTTACACGGAGATGATCGAGCAACATTCGGGCCGACGCATAACTAATAAATCAACAAAGAAAGATCACTGGACAGCTAGATTAACTAGAAAGAAAGTTTATGTCAATTATAAGAATACACCAACTGTGAGATTCATTTAATCAAAAATATGCGTAGCACATACGAAAAGGTATCCACACACAGAAATATGAGAAGGACAGACGAAGCAATGGGCACACAGGGAAGAATTAGAAACAGTATCGGACACGTAGTATTCAAGGACCGCTTCTTAGAAGAAAGGACACACCGCAGCAAAGCCCTGCGCCTGCAACAACCTACAGAGGCCAAAATTTTATTCAGCCGTAAAAATAATTTGTACTGACGTATAATTCGGCTATTTTGACGACACATACCTTGAATACTGGAATATACATATTCCTCTATTCAATTCGGCTATATACATATATATGAATCTATCTAACAGTCGATACCTATCCAGATCAACCATTACATACATAAATAGATAGCTACGTAGATAACTACGTAGATAGATATATAGATAGATTTATAGATAGACATAAAGTTAGATACATATAGTGATAAACAGATATATAGCTACGTAGAGTGATAGGTATGAATCTATCCAAAATATCTATAGCTACATAGACTAATATGTATATGTATGCATCTATCCAACAGCCGATACCTATTTAGATCGACTGTTACATAGATAGATAGATAGATAGCTACATAGATAGATATATAGATATATTTATACATAGACATATAGATAGATACATAGAGTGATCAACAGATATATAGCTACGTAGAGTGATAGGTATGAATATATCCAACAGAGTTATAGCTACATTGAGCAATATGTATATGTATGCATCTATCCAACAGGTAGATATAGGTAGGTAGGTATTTTCTGTATAAGTAGGTATCGACTGTTGGATAGATGCATATATAGGTAGGTAGGTACATATATAGCTACATAGAGTGATCGACAAATAAAACTGACAGAAAGATTGAGAGATATACCGATAGATATGTACATAGCTAGATAGTTCGACTCTTACATAGGTAGATTGGTACACAAATAGATAGAAAGATCTGTGGATATGCACATAGAGAGGTAGGATACCAGAAAGAAAAAACGCAAAATAATCTGAGAGATTGAGAGATACGTACATACATAGATAGATAGATAGAAAGAAAATCAGATAGATAGATAGCTAGCTAGATAGTTCGACTCTTACATAGGTAGATTGGTACACAGATAGATAGAAAGATCTTTGGATATGCCACATAGAGAGGTAGGATACCAGAAAGAAAAAAAGCTAAATAATCTGACGGAAAGATTCAGAGATACGTACAGACATAGATAGATAGATAGAAAATCAGATAGATAGATAGCTAGCTAGATAGTTCGACTCTTACATAGGTAGATTGGTACACAGATAGATAAAGATCTTTGGATATGCCACATAGAGAGGTAGGATACCAGAAAGAAAAAACACTAAATAATCTGACGGAAAGATTCAGAGATACGTACAGACATAGATAGATAGATAGATAGATAGATAGAAAATCAGATAGATAGATAGCTAGATATATAGAAGGAAAGATCGACAGATAGATACATAGGTAGGTCGAATTTTAGATAGAAATATCTATAGAAAATCTGATAGAAATACTGATAGATACGTAGATACATAGATAGATACGTACCTTGCCGGCGCGCTTTCGCGTCCCTGTCACAAGCTCGATGGATGTTGAAGACGATGACACCGATTTGCGCCGCCGATTTGTGCTCCCGCCGATTCGTTCCACCTCTCCAAACCAAGAACTGTGCTCACGCCGATGCATTTTCAAAGGGCTAGGGCAGGCGCGATGTTTTTCGGTTTAATTTCGTCCCTATGGGACGAAATTTCATCCCAGGGCCTTCGGACGAACCAAAAATTCATCCCAGGCTATGTCGGACGGGACGATTTCGGACGACATGTCGTCCCGTCCTTCGTCCTGGGGGAATCGCTGGACGTTCGCCGGGACGAAGATCGTCCCGTCCCGTCCGGCGTCCTCGTCTGGGATGATCCGGATGTATATACACCGCACCGATCAACGGCCGTGATCGGTGCATCCCTGACGTTATAACGGACAGGATAAAACTACATTTCAAATATCAGTTTTTATGTTAGAAACGTTCCAACGGATATAGCCGTTGGACGATCAACTATGTTTAGCAATATATGTAATATAAATAAACACGAACTGTAAGAATCAAAGTGCGGGAAATACAACGATCTCTTCATACTACATTTGCCTGAGTCTTCTCTTCTTCTCTCTTTCTTTCTCTTCTTTCTCCACTCTTATTTCTTTCTTTTCTTGTGCAACGGCCAAGAAAACCTAACACAGCCATCGTCGCCCTTGCTGTCGTTGTCCTCGTGGCCACAGCTACCTACTCTGTTGCCGTGGCCGATACGTTCACCACCATCTCTGATTCCGCCAACAAGAGGGTTAGTGCCGTCGTGTGCAGCGCATCCATCATCGTTGCCCTCTCCACTACCGTTGATCTCCAGCCATCCGTGTGCGCCTCCGTTCGCCAGAGGACCTCTTGGGTTGCCGATCACCACGATCTGCATGCGGCCTCGACCACCCCACTGCGTGCGTCCTTCGTCCACGACGTGCCGTAACGCCGCCGGTCACCAACGTGCCGCGCACGCGCTGCCGTCAAACGGAGCAACTAGGCGTGCCACTGAGCCTCATCGTGTCTGCACACCATCCTGAGTGCGTTGCGCCTTTTCGTGTGTGAGAACGCTCACTGGCGCACCCGCACCCAGCCCCAGCAGCGCCAATGTTCATTTATGTTTGACCCAGCGCACCGGGTCATCAGCTCCTTGCACATATTCACTCCATGGTCGTGTGCATCCTTGTCATAGCCTGATCGACACCTCGTCTAATCAATCCGCCAAGCTCTTCCATGACTACCATGGTCGTCGGGCCTAGCCCACCCAGGTTCTTGCGTTACCCTACGTTTGCAGTTCAAGTTACTTCTTCCAGTACCATTGATTTGTGTTCCCTTGCCCTCAAGAAATCTTTACACTTGTGATAGGAATTAGCCACCTCTTCTTGTGAGAGTTCAGATAAATTTCTTGCGGTACGACTAGTCCTTATCAAAGAGGATTGGACGCCTTTGGGTAATAACATTACCCCTCATCACGTAGTCGTCCAATTGGTCCAAAGGGACGTTGAGGAGTTTGACTGTGACCAATCAACTCGGTTAAGTTAATTGACTGTCTGACTTAATCAGTGCTGCTGCGTACCATTTTTATTGATTTTACACATGCATTTCATTGATATCATGCATCATTGTTCGAACCCTCATCCTCTTGTGTTGTAACACGTGACACTCGATCCCAGCTGTAACATGTTACATCACGTTTCCTCCCCAAGACACCTGGTAATGCCTTTAGTTTTTGCGTCCCTCATACAATAAATCAATAAAATTGTAATAATATATCCTAGTATACAAGTAATTCTATATAATTTAATTTCCCTCACAGAAAAAAGTATTTTGGAGAACATAAAGTGGAACCATGAATTACTACATAAATTTAGGAGATGAATGGAAAATAATATTTTTTTCCGTAAGGTGCAAAAGGTTTACCAATAAATGAATGCATGATATATGAGATAATATATTAATTATACTTAATTTAATATATTAGAATTTGAACTTATTTTATATGTGTAGTCATTGAATGACTGATTCAATGAAATGATATAAGTCTATCACATAAGTAATAATTCTTTACCTCCGATGTTATAATAAAATGAGAAATAATATAGGTGTATGTAATTGATGATTAATATTTTACTCTTATGCTATAGTTAGTATATGAAGACCTTTTTTCAAACCAATGATTCAAATTTAGAGGAGCAGATTCAGTGGAAAAGGCACAATTCCCCATCTCTTAAACTTGAAAACATATGCCTATGAAGAAATTATGTAGCAGTGTCAAAGGTAACATACTCATATGTTAATACATCTTACTTAATGTTAACTAATAACCTTATTATATCAATGGTTCTAGTAAAATGACCAATAATTTCAGTTTTATAATTTTTTATATTTCTGTACTGCTTAATTTAATTTTTATTTAAATCATTTTTCCTATGTCTTAATAATATAATAAAAAATTATATTTAATTGTTTTTGTCACGTGTGTATCCATTTCTATTAACTTGAAGCCAATTTCCCAGGATTTTCTCATGCTTTCTGCATTGATCACCAATGACATACATTCCATATTAACTTAAATTATTACTGATCCATTTATCATTATAGTTAGATGTATGATAAGCCGAAAATTACACGTAAAAATATGTCGTCGTTGGGCTTTTAGACTTATACAATAAATTTATAATTCCCTTAATCACTAAATATAAATATAGAGCAAGTAAGGGGTCGAACCACAAGCAGGCAACAGATCAGATTTTTTAGCCAATTTAAATGAATTAATTCAAATATGGATGAATTTTGCAATTATAAAATCTCAATTATCGTTAATAATATTCTTTAAGTAATCAAAATTAAGTAAAACTTAATTTTGATTTTTTTTATATTTCGGTCAGACAATTCAAGATAAGAATATTATAATTTTTAAGCTCAGAAAAATTCAGATTATTAATTTCCCAATTATATAAATTTAAAAACAATTTTAAGAATTAAAATTAGGAATTAAATAATCAAGAAAGGGATTTTAAATTGGAGTTCAAGATAGATGAGTTTTCGGTTCAAATTTTATTTTTAGGTTTTTTATATATTAAATTAAATTCCTAAACAATAAAAATCAAAATCTAGAGAGAGAAAATGAAGAAATTGGGGAAAAACTGAAATCCAACCCTAAATCAAAAATCTAATGAAGCAGAAATGTTTAATTTTGATGTATAATTAAGGATAAAAAGTCAGATCTCGAATCAGAATCAAAACAGAATGCTAATTTCATTCAAAACACACTTCAGGGGCATGTACATTTCACCCATGCCTCGGCGTTTTAGAATCTTTCAAGAAGAGTAATGAAATAAAAATCAGAAACTTACAATTTTGATTGAAGAAGCAAGATCTGTTGACTTCCAGAATCCCTCCTGTGTCCTTCCTGGCCAATTGCCTGGGGGAGAGCATCCAAAAGTGAATTTCGCCCTTTTCCAGATCTTCATTTAAAGATCCAACCGTTTTTATTGTAGAGTAGGAAAAGACGAACCTACCCTCAAAATTTCAGCCCAATCGGACTTGTAAATCTCAAGATATCAATGTTTTAGTGAGGGTAATTTTGAGCCATTGGATCTCTTGAATTTGCTTAAAAATCGGATTTATTTGGTTGGCTGGGTTGATTTCCTCGTTTTCCCCGTCCTCGGATCGCGTGCAGTTTTCGTTGTCGGCGTCGGCCGCTCGTCATTTGAACTGCTTTTAAAAAAAACAGAAAAAGACAAAAAAGAACTTTGTTCTCGGTATTTAAATGCCACGTTCTTCTCTCTCTCTTCTGCCGCTATTCTCTTCTCTCTCTTCTTTCTTTTATATTATTTAAATCATAGCCTCTAATGTTGACTATTCCTCTCTCTCTCCTCTCTCTATTTATTATATAATAATAAATTATAGGCGCTATTCTCTTCTCTCTCTTCTGTTCTTATTCCGCAGCCGTTATTTTTGACCATTCTTCTCTCTCTCCTCCTTCTATAATAATAATAATAAAATATCCTCCTTTCTTCTCTCTCTCTCCTCCGCTCATTCTCTCTCTCTTTTCTCTCTCTCATTTCTTATTTAATAAATATATCCCTTCATTCGCCCGAATTTCGGGCGAATGACGTGGATATTCATAAATAAATATTTAAATAGATTTTAAATGCGAAATAAATAATATATATGTTATTTAAATATGTAAAAAATCATTTCTTGGCTAAATAATGGTCAGAAAAATATATAAAAATAGTGTAAAATTCTAAAAAATCATGAGATCACTTACTGACCTTAAACCAAGCAATTAAAGCTCTGTAAGAAATAATTCTTCACTGAAATGATGTTAAATTCCATGTAAAAAATGATAAAAAATCTGAAATAATAATAAAATTAGAGATTAACTGATTTATCTTTATTTTAACATGATAACATGCAAATAAAATCATTAAAACACTTAAATAGAGTGTAAAATTCATTAATTACTCATATTAATTTGCAAGTTATCAATGTATTAAGCTAGATTTACTTAATCAAGTAAAATGACTCATCTTGATCATTGATTATTGGGCAAACTGATAAAGTGTCCTCACTACGAGAATATTTTAAAACAAATTCTGAATAATTAGTGATATTTTAGTTTCCTTTACTCTTTCCTTTATCAAGATGTATCCCGACCATGGACTTGGAGCCTTTATGGAATATTATAAACCATAATATAAAATGATGGTTGATATCATTATATGTCATTGTACAGAGATTTAATATGCTAATGGGAAGATATATGTTTTAACCATAATGTTGATGTAGGAAATAAACAAGAAAAACTTATAAGTAAATGAAGAATCACATCGGTATTGAATCGATGCATCTATCCATCCACATCCATTCCCATATTATCCTCTTTAAACATTTTGATACATGTTACAAGTGAAAAATGAATCTTGTTATTATTTCCTATTGATTCTTGATTTATGTATTATTAAGCTTGGTGACTCTTTATGATATTTTTTCTCACATAAAATGGAAATCATTCTAAAAATTTTTTGTTCTCTGTAAGAAGCAGGGTCAGTATCATTATAAAATTTATCGATGTTGAATATTTTCATCATTAACCAAATAAAATTTATGCTGGATTGTGCAATTAATATCACATATCAATGGAAATAAATATAAAATACTTCAACCTTATCATCTTTGTGTACAATAATCTTTTGTGTTATCATGCAATGTCTTTGGACAACCCTACCTTCATTCTTCCGCGTGAGCATCCTTACACTGGCTTTTGGGCTAATATTTGTCTCCTTAACATTTTATTTCATGATATCATGGAATTTAACTAACTTTTTGATAAGTTTAATTGTTTTTAGAAATTCCTTTAGTCATTAAATGAAATCCAAAGATAATTCATCTATTGATAACGTGATGAAAATTGACATATTTTATCAGTTTTGGACTATAAAATGTTGACAATTCACTACAATGACCTGTTGTGAAAAGAAAAGGTTTTCAACTTTGGTCTCAGAGATGTTTTGCTACACAAAAGGCCAAAAAACTTTAATTGGCATTTCTATGTGAACAATCATTTAACATGATATAACACAAAAGGCCAAAAAAATAAAATTTTAACTTTTCTGAAATAAAATCATCTCTGTGACATATGAAATCTATAGGGATAAAAAAAATTCAACTGATACCATCAAATATAGCACTGGATAGAATTCTATTGAAGATGGAAAAAAATTAGAAAATATAATATAAGCATAATGTTAGGAGCAAGATCAATGATATTGTTGATAAGCCATATTAAACCCTCATATCCAAGAGAAACTTAATATTTTTAAAAACCAGTCCAGATGGAACTTATGGCCCTTTTATCCGCTTGCCACCCATTACAAGAACATAAAAAATGGGACTTTACTGACATCTTTGGGTCACCTTTGAAACGCCCACAATGGATTTCTATCTGCTATCATTGCCACTCTTGTATGTTCAAGCCATGACATTGTAAACTTTGTGAAGTATAGACTAGAAGTCAAAATATACTCACATGATTTTTTTTTGAGATAGCGATTGTGTAGAGTAACACCATTTCAGATGATTTTTTTTATGATTTTGTATTCTTTTAATCCAACTTAAGATTGTTTTAAATTTTTTATTATTATTTAAATGTATATTTAAATTGAAAATTAAATTTTAAATGGGCAACCTGGTCCAGCCCAAAAACATAATCAGTATAATATAAATTATTAACCAATCTAGATCAAAAATTTGAAGTCTAGTTGTAAAAATTAATTTCATTCATTTTTAATAAAAATTCAAAAAATATCTTGATTTTAGAAATATATTTCATTTTGAGATATATTGTAAATTATTGACCTGACTGAGTCATAAATTCATTTGATACTTTGATCCAACCTTGGGAATAATTATACTTTTAGAAAATTGAGGTTCTATTTAAGTTCTGGTCATAATAAAATTAAAATTTAGATTCGTGCTTTTATGCATCGTAATTCAAACTTAAGATGTTTATAATTTTTATTTATTTAATTACCATATATTGATATTTTATGTTCTTGATATGTACAATGTTGTAAAATGTTGTCTTATGTTTTTAGTCCATGTGGGCAATATTAAAATTAGGACAAATATTTAGGTTTTTAGAAGTACATAACTGTCTAAGTGATGGAGAGCATCAAGACGATGCCAACGAATCATCAGCGGAGCCGTCATCGCCATCATCAGCATCGCCATTGGTCCGTGTCCAGCCCGACCGGCACGCCAAAGCATCCGTGAAGACGCCTGGGTTTAAATACCCCGGGTAAAGCACGTCCACATTCGCATTGTTATGTTTTTGTCTTCATCCGTATTGGTTTTCGTCGTCATTTTTGTCTTTCATGTCATTTCATTCCCTATGTCATTTAGTTGTGTTTTAAAAGGGGGGATCCCTTATTGGACTCCCCTTCTTGGACCCTTTGTAAGGGGTCCATCATGGCCCTATATAAGGCCATGATGGCCCCATGTTCTTCTCTAGATCTGGAATTCCTGTGTTTGCAGTTACACTTTGGCCAGGTCTCACCGTGAGAGAAGAAGAAGGGAGAAGGAGAAGAAAAGAGGAAGGAATAGTAAGGAGCAGAAGAGAAGAAGGGGGGGGGGGGGTTCATATGCTCTCAGATCGACCCGACGCAGTCGCTAGCCCAGGTCGGCGCGCTCGACCGTCAGACCTCAACAGCCCTTGATGCATTAATCGTATCGCGTCACCGCCGACCGTGAGATCCCGCATCCGTTGACTGCAGGGCATTCGTACATTCGCCGATCGACCTAACGGTTTCGCGTTGACTGCTGGATGTTGTACTCGACCGCTGGGCGTTCGCTAGCCCCGGGTCAACATACTCAATTGCTGAACACCGCAAGTGGACACACATCCTCTTTGTTTTACCGTTGGATGTCGATTCTCCTGTGGAAATCAGTCTGACGCCCTCGCACTTCTGAGGTTTTACAAACACTCAACGACACCTAAACTTTTTGTGCTGGCCGAACTTTGTCGTGGATGGTGCTGAACTCTGCCGAGACACACAGAGTGTCCATGGAGGACCCCATTTGCTGACTCATTTGGTGTTCTCATGAACTTATCTGGCGCACGATCACCGGGTTTATCTCTCCCTCCACCATGATTCTCCCGGCGCCTTCATCGTCATCCGCAATCTTCTGGCTTCGCGTGTATCCGCACAACCCACGGTCTTGCATGTGAACGGGGAACTCAGTATGCCACGATCGCACTGTGTGGAAGACTTCAGTTCAGGTCCGACAGCCGAGAGGGCATTTCATATACAACAATGGAATCCAGGCCTGCACGCCGCCTGATCGATCAATCTCTACGCCACGCCAGGCGATCCTTCGTTGAAGACTCCATCCTCTTTGATTCCTACCTTCTACTATTGCTCCAGCGCTGCATCGACATCTGCTATCAAACCCTGAAGCGTTTCTTCTGGTATTCCTGCTCTCGCCGCATCAGCCCGCATCGGTACTCGCATCAACGAAGACAACGATGAGCACCGCTACCAACGAGGTAATTGTACCCCCTTGCTCGTCCGTTTAATTACCTCTTTCAGTAAATTTTCGATTGCTCCGCCGCACTCAGGTTAGATTAGGTGAGAGAAACACTTTTGAGAAAACTATAATGTGAGAGTCTTCCTAGGCCCGGACCAAACTCGTCTGTTAGGTGCGAGCCCCTACGAAATTGTTCCGTTCGGCGCCGAAGTCGCCGTCGTTGCTCTGACAAGGTTCAGAATGCCACTGATAACACCCTAATTTCTGTCTTTATTTCATGTTATTAGCATGATTTTATACATTTGAAGAGCATAAAATGGGATTTTTATCATATATTTACATGAAAATAGTGTTTTCTAGTGATTTCTGATTTTTTTCCTAATTTTCTGTTAATTCTATGAATTTTAAAGGATTTATTGAAGCTCGAAATAATTATTTTTGAATGAAAATGGCATATTTAATATTTTATTTCGACATTTATCAGCATGGGAATGAATCAGTGAATTTTCTAGAATTTTTAACGAATTTTTAGGATATTTCTGAGATTTATTTGAAGATGAAATGTATTTATTTCAAGGAAAAAAAGTATATTTATAATAGAAAAAGAAGTATTTTTATTATTTTCAAACTTTCAAGGGCCTTTTTGCGAACTTTCGTTGCAAAAAGACCCTGAAAACAGCTCTCGGTCGCCACTGCAGGCGTAAAGATCCAATTTAAAATTTTACAGGGTTTTATTGCAATTTTTAATATATATTTTTAATGTTTTAGGAGAAATCGGAGGAGAGAGAGTGCGCCAGGAGCATATACGCAATTACTTTTGGGCGGCGTCCAAAAGCAATTCCAGGCTTTTTAAGGACTTTTCTGCAAAAAGGAGGATTCAAAATGCGCCAGCCAATGAGAGAGCGACACGTCATTGCGTGTTTAAAAACGAAACTAATAAATAAATCAATTTTAAATCCAATGGATTAAATTGGTTTAAAATTGATTTATTAATAACTTTTGATCCTGAAGTCCGATTGAGATGATTTTTTTATGGATTTGTTCGTCTTGATCCCCTCTTTCTATCTGTATGGTTGGATCATTCAGATCTAGCCTACATTGATAGATAAATATTAAGTACTAAACGGGGGTAAAATGGTGATTTTTACCACATAACCTAAGTATAAAAGCTAAATTTCGAGAGGGGGAGCTCATTCTTGATGGCTCTCTATCACAGCTGCAAGACAGAGAGGAGTCCCACCCTGGATCAAGTTATCTGGTACTTTTTCCTTGATTGTATTTGGATTTGTGCGTTTTGAATGAGATTAGTTCAATTTCTTGTTTCTTCTTCTTGGTTTTGATCTGAAATTCTAAATCGCTTGGCTTGAGCGGCATGTACAAGCCCTTATTAGGGTTGAGAGGCGAATTTGAGGACTCAACTAAGCATTCAACTGCATTCCAAAGAAAACTCTAAAAATTAGTTTTAATTCTTAGGAGATTAAATTACCCCCATTTCAGTGCTGAATTATCAAAGTTGCAAAAACAAACCAAACTCAAATTAAAAATTCCCTTTTAACCTCTCTAATTGACCTCTTGGATCCTTTTATTAGGATCAAAGAAGCCAATTTAGAGCTCCATATTTCTTCTATTCATCTCAACTCTTCTACCACCCTTTCTAAATTCTCATCTAATTAGGGTGACTTGATCCTCATTGAAGATCAAATTCAGTTTAATGAGAGTGAAACGACCAATACAATCACCAAATCGAATTCCTTACTAGCTTCCCTTGGACGACACTCGTACTTATCACTACACGTCTTAAGTGGAGTTCTTATAAATTTTATTGCATAAGCCAAAATCCACAACGACAAGGGCTAAAAATTGCATAGTTTTTACCCCTATTTTTGGCTTATCAGCCACCGACATCGTCACCGGTCACCCACTCTAGAGCTCGGAACTCGGCGAAACCCACTCATCGACCCTGCATGTACCTCTCACCTAGGACAATCGCATCACATAGTTACATCCGCTTAGTGAATTTACCCGTCGGAAGACGCCGTCGACGACGTCTGACATCACTAGGTTTTTGCTTTTGAAATAAATTTTATAAAACACCAATGAAAAATTGGATGGTCCTATATGTGGACCTAAGTAAAATCATAAAACTGACACTCACCTACTTTTCAGTTTGTTTTCATCAAGATGATGTGAATCTGAGTTGTATTAAGAAATATTCCTTTAAATCACAAGGTGAATACATGGCCACAATATCACCTTTATATGAACAATGAGCTTAAAGTAATAACCTGTTGAATTTTGAGGTGCATAAATCTACTTCAAAGTCAACGTCACTCAATGTTAAACTGGAATTTATATCCTATAACCTGAGACCAAATGATTTCAATATATGATATTAATGCTTAAAACTCAGGCGTGAGTTACAATATGTTATTGCAGAAAGCTAGATATTGTTCATTCCAAATTTTTATTTTTAAGATTATGTTCAAATAAAATGCAAAGTTATAATACTAATGGAGGACCAACCAGCTGATCATGTCCAGACTCGTCACCAGTCCTTGTGCGGAGCCAGAGCCGATGTGAAGAACCAACACTTCCACTATCAAGCTTGAAGCAACAGTCACGTCGTCTTGGAGTGTGCCGAGACGTCTTTGTGTTCTTTTCTTTTCGTTGTTTTTTGGAATTGTCGGAGGCCCCTCTTGCGCGGGTACTGGCCTCCTGCTTATGTTTTCATTTTTAATTGTGATTTAGCTATCATCTTTAGGGGGAGGAAATCCATATTGGGCTTCTTCTCCCTCTAAAGATCCCTTTTAAGCAGAAGCCCAATAGGCTTTCCCCTTAAAAGGGGCCCGATTGGGCCTCCCACGACCACCACTTCCTCTCTATAAGGAGGAAGGGTGGACATGGGAAAAAGAAGGCTTGTTGAATTATGAAATCCAGATCTCGTCTCAGTTATTGGCAGTTATTTTTCTGATTTTTCATCATTCTACCCTGTTGCTGAAGAAGAAGAAACATTTAGTGTATTAAAGAAAAAGTATTGTCGTTCTCGATTCCTGAAAGAAGAAAGAAAGGACCATCTTTGGAAGAATAGAGTTCTCGTTGTACATTGGCAGTTCATTATTGTGTTTTGTTGGAGAAGGTATCTTTTTTTTATCGTCATGGAGTTTCCTATCCCAATCCCTCACGGAATGGAAGAGAGATTCCTCTATCATTAGTTTGAAGATCACCCTCTCATTTTAAATTCTTCGACGTTCGTCCTCGACTCCAATAATTTCTTCAGACTTTTGATTCCAAGGCTTATCGTCAAAAATTCCAACTATTTTGTCTGTTTTTTTATCGCCGACGCTGCTGCTTATTGCCGTCACCCTTCTGATCGCACGCTCATTGTGAAAGGCTAAATTCCTGAAGCGCATTACTTCGCTGCAAAGAAAGGGGAAGGAAAATTGATCCTCTTGAAAAACCTCCTCCACTTCACCATGGATTTCATCCTCGGAAATCCAGTTCAACCGCCGTGCCTCACAAGACTCCGCTGCCCCAAAATTGACGGTGGATGTGGGGAAAATCTGTGATTTGGAAGTAAATTCTTCTGTCTGTGATTTTCTGGTTACACTATTGCGTTCTTCATAGAATTGAGAAGAAAGCTGCTGCGTTCCTGCCTGGACTCTCGCCGGATCTCCATCACTAGGTTCCCCGACCAGTTGCCTCTGGAATACAGTCCGCTGACTGGTTTATATTTGCTCCCGCGGATCGCCCAATTCTTTTACCATCGTCGACCTGCTGTTTTGGGAATTCCGTGCAGTCTCTATTATCTATGGATGGCTGGTCACACCGTATCATTGATGTGAGCACGACAGTCGAAGGCCATACTGAAAGGTTCTATCCTCTCCTCCTTTTCAGTATTATTATATTTCTCGGTGCCATCCTCCCGTACTCTGCTGTCTCGAGAGATTTCAATAACTACTATACATCTTAGCCACCAACGTTGCGTTAGGAAATTTACTTTATTTTTTATAGGATTGGCTCCGTTCGTTCACGTCGAACGTGTGGATACTTCTGGACAAAGATCGTCTCCCACTACATCGACCCATTCGAGCCGATTATGTGGATCATTGGGAGATTGATTGTGACAAAACCCATCACGTGTTGCCCAATTGAGTTGCGTCTTGCATCATCGATGATTGACATATTTCTCGTTATTACTTTCTGAAATCATATACATTAATTCACATCATTTCCATTGCATTTAGAGTCTACCTTCTTGGCGTAACACGAGATGTCAATTCCGACCTTCGTGTTACATCAAATACTAGAGTAAAAACTGATTGCTGATAAAATTTTATTCCAGCCCATTCCACCAATTCATCATCCCAGGGATTGTAAGATACATCATATAGTTGAGTAGTAAGGGTGTAGTGACTCACCTCCAGGTCTTTCTTCAAGGCCTGTGGCTACGTAATTATTTGCTTATAATCACTGAATGTTTTATTCACATCAAGACAATTATAGATGCATTTTATATAGCCTTACTGATTGAATATATTTTTAGAATAAAAATTTGATTTTTTGTGGATTTTCTTGTATTGTGATGAAATTTTACTACATCATATTCTTAAGAAAAATACATTATAATTCTGAAGTTTTTAAAAATATTTATGAGATTAAATCATGAAGATATTAATTTTCTAAGGTGAAATATGGATGCCCTATATTTTTAAAAGCATATTTCATATCATAGGAATTAGTCAAATAATTTTGTCTTAATTTGTATTAACCACATGTCTCCTTTTGATTTGTTTGAATGACCATAAATTGTCTTTCTCCCCAATGATTATTGCAGCTAATCACTGCAAAAATATTACATAATGGCTTCGCAAATTGTGATGCTATAATTGCCAATTATTAACTCATGTGACATGGAAAATGGAAAAAATACAATATCAAAATAATTGTAGATGCAATTGTGAGAACCACTATATCAAGATATGTGGCAGTACTCAAAATGTTTTTGGTTCCTTTGCATTAAGTGCACAAAAATAAGGACATATGGTAAGTTTTTTGGCCTTACACTGTTTCATATTGATCTTCATTCTTAGATTAAGTTTTATGATCTTCATTTCTAGAGGAAATGGGAGACTATTTTTTAGATAGCTTAGGCTAAGCCTTAACGTTGTTCAAGGGTATTCATCCTAGGGTGATGATGTGTCCTAACCATGGTTGTGTGAATGCCCCCCAAGAAAATCACTTGGAAATAAGGATGAAAAAGGATACCAAAAAATAAAAAAGTAGGTGACGTTTTGTTGTCCTCCAATCCCAAAGTCTTTCATAGAGTGATGCCACTTAACCTACTTTAACTTGGCCCCGAGGGTGGGAGCTCCGGTGTGTATGGAGAAGGAGCACATCATCCGTGATTTTCAGATGCAAAAGTATGCCACCTGGTACGATGCATCTTCCACGGTGCGGGATTTTATTGACATGGCTGAGGTCCGATTAAAATTGTAAAATTTCCCCCCATCATGGCATTCATGTTATAAAGTCTTTGAAGATTCTTCCCCGATACTTCATTCATCTCCTCGGTAAAAAGAAGTGAAGAAAACTCCAGCTCGAGCATGCCTCCTTCTCCATACACTCTGGAGCTCCCACCCTCTCACATCACCTTCTCTATAGTGGGCCCTAAGCCTTCTTCTTATTCTCATTAAAGCCTTAACCTGGCCATCCTCAAATATATAAAAAAGATAAATATACTTCTGAACAGTATGGATTTATCCTCAACAATAATTAGTACATAAGTCTCTTTAAGTAATATTATTACATAAGTCTCTTTAAGTAATATTAGTACATAAGTCTCTTTAAGTAATATTAGTACATAAGTCTCTTCAAGTAATATTAGTACATAAGTCTCTTTCGACATGAATTTTCTTTCAGATCAGTAATTTGTTAATTAAACATAATCATTAGTAAATACAATTATGAGTTACCTGCATCAATAACTCCCTGTTTCCTCGTCTTCTTCTTGTCCATGTTTCTCTCGGGATGAAATTCTTTGATCTGTGTTTGACCTTTGGTGCTTAAAACTAAAATATCTTCTTAATTCCTGCACCAAATAGTAAAATCTCAACTTCTATGGATTCTGAAAATTATTAGTACCAAATTTTATCTCAAAAAGATATTCAAAATCAAATTGAACCAATACCTAGAGGTTGATCTTTCCACATTCTTAGTCAACTGCACGATTCCTCAACGTCCAAATTTAAAAATCAACCCAAAGGTGATATGCTAAGTTATATGAATTTGGATGAATGTTAAAAATTAGTTATAAGTTGAAATTAAATTTTGAATCAACCTAAACCATATTAAATATATAAAACATATCATAAGAGTTGAGGATGTGCAAAGCTCAGACGTCAGTTTTCTTTCCGTTGAATCTTGAATTTCCGTGCTCCAAAAAACATGATTCAAAATCCTTAGGACTTGGATTGTATCTAGAAATAAATATCCTCTTTAATAAATGCTTCAGGGAGTGAAATAGATATTTTGCTTTTTGATTGTGATTTTCATAGATCAAGGAGAAGTAGACCTTTAAATTATATATATGGACTTAGAAATCCAAAATCTCATATTGGTAATTTCTCAAGAGTCCAACAGTTGTATGTGTTGATTATGATTAGATAATATAAAAGAGTAATATTTTCCATTTTGAACTTATATTTACTATTTTGCCAGAAGTTCAATACACCTTTCAAGTGTTGAGTAACAACTAGCTGTTTTGCCAACAGCCTCAGCTTTAAAAAATCTGAAACTTTCAGTTATGTTTACTACATCATTTTACTCAATATATCACCTTTTTGTCTTCATGTATTTAATATTTGTTAAATCATCAATAAATTCAGCCTTAAATACCGGAGGGTAGTACTCAGGAATTTGACAAAGTCATTAAAGCAACCAAATGAGGTCAAATCCTCAAAAATATTTGAACAGTGTTAGAACAGATGTTTATCTTCATGCCATAGAAAATCCTTGTCCTAAATCAATGATTTGACTTCTTCAACATATGGTCCAACTTAGTAGCCTTTTAAAATAATTAAGGACTTATTTTGATTTTTAATTACAACCAGTCGACTCATTGAATGAGGACCTATTGTGGTTATCACAACCCCTATTGAAGCATACATTACTTTGAAAATTCATCAAAAGACATATTAAAGAATTTTACTAAAAATGACATCAGGGCTTAGTCTTCAATCTACCCTTTTTGGTGAATTTTAAAATATTCCAAACTTCTCATTTTTTTCTCCCACATTTTGAAAATGATAAAAAACATTAGGATGTCTCCCCTTAAGCTCAAGCTCCACCTAAACACTAACTCACTCTCGAGAATATATCCTCATACACAAGAGGTTTCCATCAACGTTGGCAACGTAAACTACCCATAAGAGATCTACAAACTTGGATAGATCTAATACGGTAATGGGAATTTATGAGACATGGATCTGGTAGTGTTCACTATAAAACAGTCCAAAACGGTCCAAAATGGTTCAAAACGATAAAAGGATTTGATACAAATATGTTTAAAAATTAAAAATTCATGTAGAGTATGAGTAGATTCCCCCAACATCTCAGTTTAATTGATCCTTCATGGGGAGAATGAGCATCATATTTGATGTCTTATCCTTGATGGATCTAAAAACAATGTCTATAGAAAAACTGTGGATAAGTTGTCATCACAAATCTTTATCATGGGACATTCCGATCTTCGTTTAAAGGTTTAGTGAAGATATATACAACTTGCTTTTAAGTTTCTATGAACCAAAGATCATTGTCATCTCTAGTGACATGATCTTTAATGAAGTGATGTTTCACTTCTATGTGGTTCATGTTTGAATGCATGATAGAGTTTTTCGCCAAATTAATGGGTTTTGTATTATAGCACAGAATAGCTATTCAGTTTGATGTGACTACATAGTCTTATTGGTGCGACTATGCCCAAATATTTTGATCACGACACAGTTCACCTCCTACATATTCAGCCTCAGCTATGGATAAAAACAATCAAAGTCTACTTTTTAGATGTCCATGACGCGATGTATCTCCCATGAAATGAACAAGTACCCCTTGTGATTTTCTTATCAACTTTTTATCCTGCAAAGTCTGAATCATAAAAGCTGACTGATGAACCTTAAATAAGGTATGAAATTATACATATTTTAAGGCCATCAGGGGATCATTTTAAGTGTGTTACCTTCATCTTTACAAGAATATTCATCTCATGCATTAAATGGAATATTTGTTAAACAATGCACTTTTTAATAAGAAAATTTATGCATTCTATAAGTCCAATTATTCTTTAGGAAAAATGTGTTCAAGACATTTTAAAATTTAATGAGTTTAATTCTCCTTCTAGAATGTCAGTTTATATTTTGAAGGGATTAAATCAAAGTTGAAGAAAGAAATAAAAGAGAGAGAGAGAGGAGAGGAAAGAATATATATGTATAAAATAAAAAATGAGTTTTAGGTCAGCAGCATGGGCTGCGCTAGGGTGTAATAGCACCGAACCATGCCACAGGTGGGTGTGCGCAGGGTGCTCAAGCTTACCCCCAACCGGCAAGCACTGGCGCCCAGTGCAAACCCCACCACAATCCACTAAGGAGCCCACCAAGAGGCCCAAGCGTACATGTAGCACCCCCCACGTGCATGGTTGAGCGATAACATGCATTTTTAGTAGCTTAATATGACCATATTTATATGTTTATTTGTATTAAAGTAATCTTATATGCATGTTATCTAGCTTAGAATGATATTATGAGATTTATGTATTTTATGTATTTTGGGGATTTTTCTGACAGCACATTCTGAAAGTAAATTTTTTTTTGAGTCAGAATATGATTTTTGTGCAATTGTTAGACATTAAATTTAGAAAGATATGATTTTTTGACATGAATATATATTTATATATGTATATATATTGGGCTTTTATTTTATTTTATATGAATTTCAGAATATATTTTGGTTTTAAAAAAAAATTTCCTGGCGCAAGTGACTTGGACCAATGAGAAAATAGGAGGTATTTTTTGGCAATAAATGCATCTCGTTGCCCGAGAAAGAGATGATTAAAATATTATTATTTCTCTCTTTGGTCGGGCGACGTGGCAGCACCACAGAGCACACATGTACACGTGGGGCACACATGTACACAAGGCACATACATGTCACATTTCTATTGGTTAAGAGGAAGAAATTGCTGAGGTGGCACACTTACGTGGCACCACGTCGGTTGTGACAAAAGCTATTAAAATACTATATTTAAATAATATACTATCATTATTCTTTTTTTTGTCTTTTTCATAGGGTGACATGTGGCATAATAAGAGTCGTCGATCGCGAATGATGAGGAGGAATCTCAGCCAATCATCACATTTAATGCCTATGAGAGACTAGAATAATATGATGGTGCTGAAGAGGGTGAGGAGAGAGAAATATTTAAAGTCAATCAACGGCTAGAAATCATCCAACTTCCAAGCTTGATATCCGACTATCCAGAACTCGGATTGAGCAGAAATTTTTAGGGCAGCTTCTTCTTTTTGTTCTCTATCCACCATATGATTAAATCTATAAATTAAGCCCCTGATCTTCTTAAAAAACATCTTTAATCTTACTTCCTCCTAGTGACGCTGATTGAAAGAAAGTGAAGGTTTGAAGGTCCATCAAGTGTTCCTTGGAGTATCTTGTGCTTGGGAAGGTTCAACAGAGAAATGGGAAGGTCATTCTGCAGCAGGAAGGTGACGTGATCCCGGCGGAATATAGAGATATAAGGTTAGCCTTTCGCCTTAGATTGAATCGTTTCCAACACCCTTAAATTATACGTCTTCACCATCTATCACCCTCATCCATCACCATCCTCAACCCACTCCATCATCATTTCCTATCCATCCTCACCTTTACCTTCATTTCACATGCTCTCTACACTGACAATCTCGTCACACATCTCTCTCCTTATTTCAACCAACATACATTACTACGTCTATCATTTCTACCATCGGCTACCTCATTCTCACTATCTTTATCACCGTATCCATTCGCCTTTACGCCACTTACCAGGCCAATGGTATGACCCCATCTCTCTCTCCTTTCTCGTCCATCTTAATCCCAAATTAGTAAGACCCTAACATCCATTTATCATCTTTTTATCTACTCTAATCATGCATTCACTACCGTGTACATAAATCCTCTCATCTTTGCTTCACCCAATTGATATTGTACTTTTCCCAATATCCATTCCCTATGGAGATGACCCATACTCATCTCTAGCTAATTAAATTATTTATGTGTATCGGTTATAATATTTATAAATTAAACTTAAAATTCCAACGATGTATTTTTACCTAAAATCTGAGTTGACCACGGAGATGTTTTTTTTCTGTTTATCATATTCTAGTCGGATTCATATAGATCTCACTTTTTTGACATCTTCTGATATGGGATTTAGCTGATTATTCTTTTAGGTTCGGACCGGGTGAGGTCGACAAGTGATGAGATAAATCGGGGTCCAACGGGCGGTGATCTTAAAAAAAGTAAGAAGAAAATTTGACTAGGCTTTGAGCCAACCAGGCTTAAAACCTGCGATAGAACGGGCTTTTATAAGTACTCCGATATAATCTCAGTCCTCAAATCTTTGTAGCCAAGATTGGACAATGAGATTTATTATTTTTAATTATTTTTTTTTATTTCTTTTGTAGGACTCTGATTGGCCATGATGACTGATGAGGATGACTGGACCCGACGAACGATGAATGTAGATCATGAAAATGGCTAACAAGGCTGAGGACGAGGCATTAACCTGGCTCGTGGGTGCACCAACTCAAAGGAGTCCACAGCTGTTTTTTAAACATAGCCCTCAGGCACCTATATGAAGGAGATCAAATGGCCAGAGGGGGTTCCATCGATCTCTACCCTTGGCCATCTATACCGCCACCAAATGGTGGTTTTCAGCCAGCAAGGGGGGCCCGCCAAGGTACTCGGGCGGCATGGGAGGACCCCTAAGGTTGTCCCACTGCATCAACGGCCATGGGAGGTCCTTCCTAAGTGTTTAAAGGGGCTCGATGGCCCCTAATTTGTTCATCTGCTGATCCAGAGCTGAGTCAAAGACGGAGGACCCTTCAGTGGCAGTGTTAGCAAGAGGAGGGGTGTGACATCCCTTCGACTCATCCTAGTGCTCAAGATGGTGCCAGAGAAGGATGAAGAAGTTGAAACATTGCACCAGTCAAGGAAGGAAGGAAGGAAGGGGGAAACCACAAACCAAAGTTAAGGGGCGACAATCGGCTTCCCCACCCACTGATCTTTGATTCAGGGAAGAGTTGGTAGTCTTATTAACTTCATCTGGATGATAAATAGTTAAGAACTTTCTTATTTTTCAAATTTTTGATTTAGCTTGGATATTGATTGAGTTTTGACAAGATTTGTTACTGCGGTCTCTTTGAGGCATTATGTCAAAAAATTGTAGGATGTTGGCAGATATACCCTATTTTCTTGATTTTATTCCCTAAATATATGGATATATATGTATATATAACTATAGAATAAATACTATGACTACATAAGTCGTATTGTACTATTATAATCAACCTATTAATCATATGTTACTATAAATATTCACTCTTATTAGTCCCTCTATCTTCTCTTAATCTCTCTCAATGTATATCTAGCTCATTTTACTAGATTATATATTTAGCTACTTAATAATATGATAAATTAGATAATCCAAATCCTCTTACCGAACTCTCTTGAGCTTAAACTTTTAGGATATATAAGTATTTCTCGATCCCATTAATACACATCCTAATAACATACAATTCCTTATTTTTCTATCATAAGTAACACTTCCTTCTATCCTTCATTCTCCTTATCAACTCTTAGTAAACTAAATAATTCTATCAATTAACTTTTAAAATCTTAAAATGATAAAACCTTGTTCACTATCTGACTAAAATCTTAATATCCATCATCATCATCTCTATCTCCTAGCTTACATGTGATGTACTATTGATTAAATAAGTAACCTCCTATCTCCTATTAATATTAATTTTCTATTCTATCTATCTCACTAATCTTATATAAATTATTCCACTTCCTACATTAACATGATCCATAATTATAATAGAATTACTTCATTTCAAATATCTTACCTCTTTGTTATTTCTAGTGTCTATAAAAGATACAAATAATATATTATATTCTCTCTATCATCTATAGTTCTCTCTCACATCATTTACCATTCATTACTATTACACATTATCTTAGTTCTCTCATCCATTTAATATTTCCTCCACCAACTAATTACTTATCACATACTATAATTGTTGTCTTCTTATTGTTATTACTTCTATTAACTATAACTGAAATATTAAATTCCTCTCTAAAGGCCAGTCCCTGTGGAGATAACTGTGCTCCACCTATACATCTAAGTGAATTTCTATTTTTATCAAAATTAATTTGATTTAGGAAAATTAAAATTTAATACATAATTTGCCCTTTATCATTGACCAATGTCAACACTTGATCTTAGTGTACAGAATCCTTAAATCAGTTGTCCCCATGAGATACTGTAGTATTCTCTTCACTGCATTTAGATGTGATTCCTTTGGGTCACTCTGAAACCTGGCACAAAGACATACACTAAAAATTGTGTCTTATAAGATAGTTGTCAAGTATAGTAGGGATCCAATCATTCTTCGAGAATGTGTTGGTCAATATTTTGACCAATGATGTCTAGGTTCATGTTAGTGCTTGGACTCATGGTAGTGCCTTCTTCTTATGAGTATTCTACTAGAAAAGATTTCAAAAGTCCCCTTGTGTACTTGTCTTGGCTTATAAAGATGTCATTTTGCTTCTGTAGAATTTTAAGTCCAAGGAAAAAGGTCAGTTCTCCCATTAGACTCATCTCAAATACATTATGTATGAGCTGTGAAAATTCTTTACACAACTTTGGATTTGTAAATCCAAAGATAATAACATCATCATATATTTGGACAAGTATAAAGTCCTTTTCCACTCTCTTAATAAATAGAATGGTATCTACTCTATCTCTCATACCATGCTTTAGGTACTTGCTTAAGACCGTAAAGAACTTTATGCAACTTTTAGAACCCATTTGGGTTTCTCTAGATTTCCAAAACCTGGTGGTTGATTTACATATACTACTTTCTTAATATCTTCATTAAGAAATCTTCTCTTCACATTCATTTGGAATAGTTTAAAATTATTGGCACATTCAAAAGCCAGTAATGTCATAATACCACCACATCTTGCCACTCAAGCATATGTCTTCTCATCATCAATTACTTCAATTTGGACATACCATTGAGCAACAATCTATAACTTATTCCTACTGATTTCTTTTTTCTCATTTATATTGTTCTTAAACATCCCCTTAGTGTCTATGACATTCTTACCTTAGGTCTTGTTTATAGCTCCCAGACCTTATTCCTTTTGAATTGAGCTAACTTATCATGCATAGCATTTACCAATCTGGATTGTTTAGAGCCTCATCCCCTTTTTTGTCTCAATTTGAGATGTGAAGGCTACATCTCCATTGTCTCTTAAGGTGGATCTAGTTCTAATTTAATCAGTAGGTATGCCAAAAATATTATCTTGTGGGTGATCCTTTGCTTGCCTGATGTTTCTATGTTTCTCTCTAAGTTCATTCATCTCTCGATCTATTGCCTCCTCGTCATCATAGGGTTCTTTTGAAATCTGTAATTCTTTCACTCTCACTAATCTCTTCGTCCATTGTCATCTCCTCATTCTTCCAGTCATTTTCTAAATCATCAATTGCTTCATCCTCTTCAGCCTCATTAAATTCCACGAATTTCACATGAACATATTCTTAAACTTTACTTGAAGAGTTATTATACACTCGATAGGCTCTTGACATTTCCGAATGTCTGAATAAACTCCCTTCATAACTGCATGGGTCAAATTTTCCTGTCCTTTCTATAAATATTCAATACACAGCATTGACATCTGAATGGTTGAAAGTATCCAAGTATCGGTTTCTTCCCTTTCAGAAAATCTTATGAAGTCTTCTCCATATGATGTCTGATGGGCACCATGTTCTGGAAGTAACACGGCATGCTGTCTACCTCTATCCATAGGAACTTTTTCACCTCATACTTTTCTAGCAAAATCCTTAATATCTTAATCAATGATCAGTTCTTCCTCTCAACCACCCCATTCTGTTGGGGATATCTTGGTGTGAAGAACTGATTTGTGACCCCATTTTCATCTCAAAAATCAATAAATAATCTACTCTTAAAATCTCTTACATCTAAAACTTCTACTCAAATTAATTTTTAACTCTCTTTGATTTTTTTTTTAACATTTCAAATAATTCGTTGTTATGCGCTAGAGAGTAAACCCATTTATATGTTTTACAGTCATCAGATATGACGAGGCAGGATACCTTTCCGCTCAGGCGAAGAGTCTGGTTTGGCCCAAATAGGTCCATGTGAAGTAACTCTAGTGGTCTCTTAGTATAGAAAAAAAGCTTTGAAGCAAAACTTTCATCCACATGTTTGTTCTTACGACATGTTGAGCACACTTCCTTCGTGTCTGAAAACTTTTCGGGTGGTCCCAAAATAACCATTCGCTAATCAGCTTCATTAGATGATGATGCCCTATGTGACCAATACACATAGCCATAGGTTGTATGTGCCCTATCACATAGATATTTTGTAATCGCTTCCACTAAACAATAGTTCTCCAGCGGTGGAATCAAGGACAATACATGAGTCTTTTGTGAATTCAACTCGTTAGTTTCTATTGCACGACTGGATAATCATGATTAAATTGTGATGAAGTCCTTCCACATATAGGACATTTCAGATTAAAACATTTCTATTCAAGCTCACATTTTGCTTACCTAGGATCTGTCTACATTTGTTGTCCCAAAAGTTACTTTCCCTCCTTTTGTTTTTTTCATGCATGTCAGCCATGACGAGTCACCACTAGAAGTTATCCAGAATCTTCCACATCCCACCAACACCAGCTAACTCAAGGGGATTCCCCAACCACGTTGGCTTCTGTAGACAATTCATTAAAAACTTTGCTCAACTTTCTAAGTTGTTGACCAATTCATTAATTAAGGATTCAAAATTTAAAATTAAAGATGCAGGGTAGCAAGTTTTTATGCTCATCAAGGAGGCTCTAGTGAAAGCTCTAATGTGTCAGGAACCTAATTTGAGTTTTTCCTTCGACCTGATGTTTGATGCTTCTGACTTTGCACTAGGTGTCATTCTAATAAAGTCATTTTTAGTAGTAAAAATACACACATTTTAGAACTATTATATGAATCATTTTATTAATTATATCTTTATGTTTCTATAAATTTTCCCTCCTTGCAGTAATTCTTGAAAATATTCAACATGACCATTTTTCGCACTAAAATTCTATCTAGTGCTTGAAGGCTGTTTTTTTCTCATTTGAAAATGTTTTGGAATTATTTTGGCATTAATATTTTAAGTGCAAAACAAGAATAGCAAAAAAACAGAAAAATGTTTTAGTTGCTAGTTGAAGGAAGGAACACTACAACATTCAAGCTAGTTTGCAGCCGGTGAGCACACAATGCTGAAGCAAGCCAGAAGCCGTCGATCAACACCGCACAAGTAGCCCAACCGCTGGCACACTAAACACGCAAGGAGACACACATAGAGGGGCGGCATTGAGGCCCATGGAGAAGTCCATGCACGCATGTGAGAAAGGTCAAGTAATTTCAGAAGTAAGAGGAACACGGAATTTATCCAATATGTTGTATTTTTTATTTATTCATAAGGGATAAATGACGTTTTTTAACTTTCAAATCTGTGTCAGGCCAGGCTCAGAACTAATAAAAGTGGTCTCGGGCCAACATGCAACAGTCTTAAGAAATAAAAAAAGAAATTGTGACCGGGTTTCGAGCTGTCTCAACCCAAAGCCCATGTCATTTTGGACTGCTTTTGAGTAAATGGACATGATCTCAACCGTTCAATCATCTTAAGGAAGATTGGACGGTGAGATCTATGTGTAATATTTAAGTATTGTTACTCCTCTTTATGCATGTGGATGGTTGACAAGGCAGCTGGCAAAGCACTGACAAGGCAGCTGACTGGGCGAAGACAGAGGTGCACTATATGAATGGATCCATGGTTGTAATTTAATCACAATTGTTGAACCCATTAAAAGGGGTGTCAGATGAGGGGGGGGGGGTAATCCCATCCTTCTCCATCCCCCAGCCAGTGTCCTCATCAAGCGATCGGCAAAGGCCAACGATGAGGGGATCACAGACTGATCCAAAGGCCCCTAGATAGCAGTTGGATCAAGCCTGATCCCATGGAGGGTCGAGAGAGGTTTGAGTATTTAAATCCCATCTTCCAATCCAGAAAGGAGGCTGTAGTGGAGGACCCTCCCAGCAACGAAGCCAGCACCAGGGGGAGAGTGACAATGCTCTAAAGACTCCAACCATTACGGACAGGGCTAGGGAGAGTTCAGAGAGACAATGTTTCATGCCAGCACGAAGGAGAACAGTCAAGGAAGTTGCACACCGAAGATAGGTGATGGCGACCGCACCACCGCCCCTTGCTAATCAAATCAGCGTGAATCAGGTCATACCTCTACTTGATCTGGTAGAACATTAGGTCAAGAACACTATTGATTTGATTATTTTTGGTTTGAATTGAAGAGAAGATAGATTTCTTAGATTTTTGTGAATCATTTTTGTTTTTGTCACTATATAAAACACATGGAGTGTGTTCGAGAAACATTCATCAATTATCTACGTTCATCTTGATTCAACCTTATAAAAAAATATAAAAAGTATATATATGTAAATACAAAGAATATACATCACATTTCAGTCTGTTTGAGGCATTCTTCTGAATATCTCTAGGGTGTCAACAGAACTACCCTCATTTTACTCAAATTTCTGTTATAAAAATTACATAATATCTATGACTATATAGTAAAGATGTCGCTTATATACATAATATTTCATTAATACAGTTAACACTAATCATATATATATATATATATACTTCCTTAATACTTAATTAGTCTCTTAACCTTCTCTTAATCCACTTATCTATCTATTTAATTGAATTCCTCTAAAACTATTAATCTATTAGTATATCTAAAATCTACTGTCTCTTCTCTCATCTTATTAAGCTATTAGTATATCTACATATCACTGTACACCCACATTCTTATATAAATCAATATTTAATTGATTAATCCTTAATTTCTCATTCTCTTTTATCAATCATAATTCTATTTCCTTTCTCTCTTTCACCTTTCGTCTTACCTTCTATTAAAATAAATATTTCTATAAATTAAATTCTTTCATTTTATTACTATAATCTCTTATTCCCTATCTAATTAAAATTTTAGTATCATTATCGTTATATTCACTTTCTATTTTCATATAGCTTAGTAGTAAATAATGAAATATCTGACACGCTATCTTTTATATCAAGTTCTCTCATCAATTTAATATCTCCTCTACTTACTAACTACTTGCTATATCCACTATCTATAAAGTTATTAATCCCAACCAATGATCTAGTTAATATCCTACTTATAACTATCTCAGTTTGTCCTTTTGCTATCACTTTCTCCCAATACTTATTATTACTTATTATCATATACAAACCTAGCCTATTCATTTCTTAATCTACCTATATTTTCTTATTATTGTTTACCCTTTCACTATATTTATTCATATTATTACTTCCTCTTGACTATAACTCAGTTGTTAAAGTTTCTAAAGGCCTATCCCTGTGGAGATGACCTTTATCCCATTATACATTTGATTGAGTTTATATTTTTATAAAGTTTATTTGATTCAGGAAAATTGATATATCAACGACACAAAAATTACATGTGTAATTTTTCCTTCATCAAGGTATTGGTCAACAAACTGAAAAGAAGCTTGTGACCACCTTAGTGGATAATCAAGTATCCTACACTTCAACTAAAAATGAATGTCTAGCCATTTTTTACACTCGATTAATATAGATCGTATTTCTTGGGTATTAAATTAATTATCTTTTCTGGTCATCCTGAGATTAGATATTTGATGAATAATAATAAGGAAAACCTAGATTAATTAGATGGAACTTACTAATCCAAAGATTTGATTTTGGAATATAAGATAGAGTGGCTCTAAAAACTTTGGTGTCAATCACTTATCTAGATTACGCATCAACACCCAAACACCAATTTCTAAATAATTTCCTGATGATCATATAATTTAGTTATGGGATGAACTCGTAATGAACGAAGAAACACAAGATAGAAATAATTTCCTTGGGGAGGTTCAATTTTATTTTTTGGAAGATTCTGAACTTTTTTCACTTAGGTGTCGACAATATTTTAGGAGATATGTACCAAAAGAGGAACATAGGGGCATCTTAGAATTTTGTTAGTCATCATTTTGTGGTGGAAATATCTCTTCCAAAATTACTCCTTCTATGGTTATTCAATGTGGTTTATTTTTGCCTACTTTATTTGGAGATTCATTTGATTTTGGTAAGAATTTCTTGAAATGTCAATATATGGTGAAATTTAAGAAGATTGATGCTATGCCATTGAAACCAATTATTCAGATAGAAATCTTTGATTAATGGGGCAGAGATTCTATGGGACCTTTTCCACCATAGTATGGGCACAAATATATTCTGATGGATGTGGATTATGTCTAAGGTTGTAAAAGTTATTTCCATGTGTACAAAAGATCAAAACGTGGTACTGAAAATTTTAAATCAGATTATATTCTCCCGACAAGGATGTCTTAGAATGATCATAAGTGATGATGGATCACATTTTAACGAGTCACATTTCAGGTATCTCCCTAAGAATACAAGGTTAACCTCAAGGTGATGGCCCCTTACCATTCCCTGGCCAATGGACAGCTTTAAATTAGGAATCAAGAAATCAAAAAGGTCCTTAAAAGGATCATAAGACCTGATGGTAAGGATTGGAGCGAATGATTGCCCAACACATTATGGGCTTATAGAACAGCCTATGAGGAAACAATTGAGATGTTACCTTGTAGGCTGATATTTGGAAAATCTTGTCATCTTCTAGTGGATATTGAGCATTGTACTTATTGGGAAATTAGGAAATTAAACCTCACTCTAGAAGATTCATGAAAACACCGCATGCTACAACTAGAAGAGCTTCAGGAGTTGAGGAACAAGCCATATGAGAACTCGATGATTTATAAGTCCAAATCAAATCTTTTCATGACAGGAAACTAAGTCGAACAAAGTTTTATAAAAAAATTGGCTTTATAACTCACCATTTGAAATATTTTCAGGGAAGTTTAGGAGACGATGGAATGGGACATTATTACAGTTTAACTGTTTGATTACAGAGCTGTTTTGATTTCAGATCCAAAAATAGGTTGCCAATTCAAAGTAAATGCTCAGAGATTAAATAAATATCTGGAGTTTGGACCTCAACCGAATGGAGTTACGGTGGACTTATACGATGATTTAGAGACATAATCTTGCAATGATAAATTGTTCAAGTTATTAGATTTGCTTCTAAACATTTCAACTTTGACATTTACCTTTGAAGTTCTTTTACTTTCTGATTTTATTTTTTAGTTCAATAAATGGAATGATTCATGGTATAGATTCATGTGCCTTTCTCCCAAGTCGCATTGATATCTGGTAGGGTGAGGAACATACATGAAAATCAAAGGGTTGAAGTACTATCTTCTTTGGGGAATCTTATCTAGTGTTGTGGACAACCACTAAGTGAATCATGCTTGGGGTAAAATTATCATTTCCAATTTTAAGCAAAAAATCAACTTCACTTTAGCAACCTAGAGCCATATTTTAAACCTAGTGTGCATCCTCTTCACCAATTATCTTAGCCTACCTCTAACCGTATCACCTATTGTCACTCATTCCTATAGGCATCGATCTATTGCCTGTTAGCCCTAAATGCTTATGATACACTTACACCCAAATTTTATTCTCATCTTCCCCTTTGTGATACCATTCTTTCATGATATCTCTTCCTTGCTACTACCCTCTGTGTTTGCATCTACCTTCTCATATTATTTCATGGTAAGCTTCCATTTATGTTTACCCCTTTAAAAAAAGTAAGAAAATAAAAAAATAATTAATAAATAAATAACAGAATAAAAAATATTACAGGGTTCCTTATATTTCAAAGCATTTATTTTTTCTCTTTGATGACTTTTCAATCAAATTATTTATCATTCATGCTTAGATTTGCAAGCCATTTTATACTCCACTTATTTGGAAAAGGGGTTTTCATCTTCATTTTTTTATCACACTGTTCCGGTGTATTCTGCTTTTTCGTCAATCACAGGGAATAAGATATCTGAGTATTATAAGCTTATCCGTTATCCCCTACGTAACTTTCTTCCATTATTTTGATCCATCCATCATTCTCTTCTTTATTATATGTAGTTGGACGAGAGCCTCACCCTCACATGTTTCCTTGATATATAGTTGGTATTATGTGCTTCTTTGACTTTCAGGTGGAAGGAAAGTTTGTGGGGAATCTAAACACGGAAAAACCACCACCTATGAGTGATTGATATGGATAAGAAGAAATGGGTGAGTATCACTGATAACATCATAAATAAATAGATAAATTTATATACATTTCAAATGATTATGGTATTATTAATTCAGAATTTATTGTGTTGTTCTTTGAATCAACTAAATATTTATGCATGAGCTATGAATTCTAATTTTTGCACATTATGGTTATTTTTTACTAAACTCCTTGATTTCTTTGAAGTAAAGAAGTTATATTATTGATGAGTATTCTATAGTTTCATGTATGCAGAAATTCACAGGAATGAGAAGACACAATTCTTCAAGAGTAGGAGAATTTTTGAGAGTTTAGTGATTCTCAAAAAGGGGCTTAAAAGGAGAAAAATGGTGTTTTGGGCCTTCAAATGAGAAATCAAAGGAAGATGGTCCACTACCTGACCTTTCCATTGGGCTCTCAAAAGACTTCCAAAGAAAGAAGTTGAAGATTACACGGGGAAGCTCTCAACCCATGGAGAAAAAGAGGCAAAAATGGCAAGAAAAGAAAATACAAAATACACAAAGGGGTATTTTAGTAATTATTCCAATCTATACATACTCTTCTCCCCCTCATTTCCCCTCATTATGGACGTGCTCTAGCAAGTGGCTGGCCAGCAGGACAAGGCATATTTCAGAATCCAGGTTGTTCAGCTTGCTTAATGTAAGTTTGTTGAAGTTTTCATTCAATCTCGTCTCTTGTTTGCATTGAAAAACGCCTGATCCTGGTGAAATATAGGGATCCATACTTGAAATAAAGCATTGAGGGCTCACTAGACTTGCATTGAGGTTTTAGGAAAATAGGTTTCTATTTTCACATCATCATCCATCCATTTACCCTTAAAATCCATCATTTTCTCGCTCTAAACATTCAATTTTCCCTACGTGATCTCTCTAGAATAATTTCATTCTCTATCTAGATCTTTATACATATCCCTAGTTCATCTCTCAAAATTTCATAAAAAGTATCCTTCATTTACACCTTCAAATTCTATCTCAAACTTCTTCTACACCCTCTCTTCATTTTCTCTCTCTATCTCTTCATTTCAGTCATTTTATCTCTCTAAAACTATTTAATTCTCTCTCTAAAATCCATTCCAGTCTCTCTTTAGATCATCCTTCATCCTTCCTTTCAATTTTCAAATGAAAAATTGTGTTTGAATTCTATCATTTAGGGCAAGAAAAGTGGAGTGCACACGACTTAGTCAAATTGACTAAGTCTTGACCATATTGGGTCAAGCTTAATAGGGCTTAGCCCATTTGGCTAAGTCTTGACTTAGCCGAATTGGGCTGAACCTTGTGGGATGACCTTCTAAGGCCCGCCCTATAAGGGTCACACAAGGCCTGCCGGCCCATCCAGTCAGCCCTCGCCGTGGCCACCGCTCCACCGCCGCCGCTGGCATCGATCGCCAGAAAAGGTATTTTCCTTATTTTATGCATTTAAATTCCAAATAAATCAGAAAAATCCTAAAATTAATATAATCAATTTTCAGTGTTTTTGACATCTAAAAAATATTCAACTCTCATTTTTTATATTTCTAGTGGTTTTTGGTGTTAATTAAATTCCATAAATATTTAAAAGTATTTATTTTATATTTATAGTGTTAAATAAAATTATGAAAATTAGTCTAAAATATTTTTAGCATTTTTTATTTGTATTTCTGCTTCAATTTAGATCATAGGAAATCATATAAATTGACTACATATCCATAAAAAACTCAAATATTATATTTCTCACTTTTATACTCATTTCCTTCATTCCAAGCTTGACAAAATTCTGAAATTAATTTTTTCCTCTTTGCGGATCGACCCCGTACTTGCCCTGAATAAATTATAGAGTATTTCAATGGAAAATTTTCATAAATATTGTTGGTTAAGTCTGAATCAAAACAACGACATAAAACCCCTAAATTTGGACTTATCAATCACCTAGATTATAGTATCATACCCAACAAAGAGTAGACTTCACTCCTTATGACCACCAAGTCTATCATGTGCGCTCGAGCACTACATGGGTATATTCATACTTTGAGGTGCACTTGATATCGTGATCACTTCATGCTCATGTTGATTCCTTCACAATGTGAATAAATAATATAACGGATTCTGGTGGCAATTGATAACGAATTAGCAATGATTTCAGTTGGGGTTGGGGGGGGGGATTTAATAACATGCATTATTAATAGGTTAATCTGATAATATTTACATGTTTATTCACATTGAACTGGTTAGATATGTGTGTTTCAGAATAAAATGAATAACTCCATTTTTATAATGAGGTTTTGAATATTGTGAATTTGTTTACTTTTTTAGTGATTTTTTACATCATATTTTAAATAATAATAATTTTTTGAGTTGGACTATCTTTTTTCTTCCTTTTGACATTAAATTGATAAAGAATTGATTCTTCTAAGTCAGAATATATTCTAATCTATATTTTGGGATTTATATTTATTTTTAAATGCATTATTGATATAATTTATATTTTTTTAGCTGTGCCACAAATAGTCATTCGATTTGTCAAACTAACAATTGATGATTATTGATAAATCATTAAAATGAAACGGTTATGGTATCACAATTAGTGACACCATAATGACATTAATTACTAATTATAATAGTCCCTCGTTTGATTTATCGACAATGTTGGCGTTGGCTGATGTGTCACAAGACAGTGTATACATGGCATGCGAACTTGCCTACATTAAAAATGTGTGGACATGGCTTATGCTGACATGTTGCCATGTCATGTTCCCTCCTTGTTATTTATTATTTTTAAAATATACAGTTATTCGCATTTTTGTCTTTGTCCTATAGGGACACAAGGCATGATGGGACCCGTCTATTAAAGACGAAGTTTGCTAATCCAATCCGATGACTGCATTTGATGCCGTGATGAAGAAAAAACTCTAAAAATGACATAATTGTGCTAAAGAGGATGAGGAGAGAGAAATATTTGGATTAAATCAACGCTGAAGAATCATCCAACTTTAAGCCTCGATATTTAATGATTCAAAAGGTTGATCAAGCTGAAATTTTCAAGGTAGATTCATATTTATCTCTTCTATACATCTTTATGGTTGGATCTATAAACTGAGTTTCCCATCTTGGTGAAAAGCATCTTTAAAGGCACTTCCTTTTAAAGAGGCAGATTGAAAGAGAGTAAGTTTTTGAAGGTCCATTGTGGGTGTTCTTGGTGTCATGATTGCTTGGAGAAGGTTATTAGGGATTTTTTTTATTGGAGAGGCTGATGTGCACCAGGAAAATCTCTTGATCTCAAGGGTAACAAAGGGATATAAAATTTACTCTCTTGCCTTATATTGATCCATCTTTTTAGGTAAATCATATCCATTTCATCATCACAATCCACTATCATCCATCATCATCTACCATGTATGCAGCATATCATCTATGCTGTCGTGATCTTGTCCCATGTTTTCCTCTCTATTTTCCTCATAAACCCTAAACCATTATCTTCCTCCATCTCTTTCCTCACTCATAACATACATCCACCATCTTCTCCTTAAGTTTATGTCCATCTACCTCCCTCTTTTTCATCCACTCTATTCATGTCACCTAACGTCTTATTCTACATTGACAGGGATGTTTTCATCCAACACCTAACGCCTCTCCTCTCATCTCACCAATTCCATCACAACTGTACCTCTTACAAAATACATATCCCTTCTTTTCCTCATAAAATCACCATGTTGAGAGAGTTATTTTCTAAGGTCTATTCCCAATGGAGACAACTTGTAGTCATCTACTATTGTGTACATTTACCTGAGTATTGGTTTCTAAATTTTATTCACTAATCTCAAATCCAAAAATGATGTAAGTTTACGCTAATTTTTAGTTTATCAATTGACATAAATTTATCATAATTTTGAGTTTATCAATGCTTCTAGGTATAGATTATCATAAGATGGGTGGACAGAGAGTAATGATATGGGGGAAAATAATAAATGGAACATGATTGATCACATGATAAATATTCTATTATGTATTTTTATTTTATTTAATTATTTTTCTACATAAAAATATCTTATCTTATCATCATATATTAATAAAAACATACTTTCATGAAACAATAATTTTAAATAATTCTCAAATAGACTTGAATTTACAAAACATACCATTCCATCATACGCAGTCTTGCAATCCATTCCAGCTAGCACAGTTTTTAACATGTAAATCCATAATTTTCTTAATATTCTGATGAATCAAAATCAACAGCCAGCACAGTTTTCATAATATTCTTATGAATCCAAAACCTCATAGAATGCACATAAAGTTGAATAAACTTTTGGCAATTTTATACTATTATCATGATAAATAGATGTCCAAATCAAACCATACAATATTCCATTGGCTTGTCAACCTGTATAGTTTCCTTGACAGCATCAATACTAGTTGTAAACTTCCCTTGGTGGTAGATAATGCAACGGTATAATATAGACTAGATAATCAGCTAATGGGATATCGTTTGAGTTTGGATTGTAAGGAGGATTATCTAACTATAGCTCAAATAAAATCTTAGAATCAATAAAAGAGATGTGATAATTTACATAATTTTCTGAGAGGAGACGAGAGGTAACAGAAAAGTCAAGAGCCCCAAAAGTTCTCTGCAGTATATGTTGAAGCTAGCATGTTTATCCTCTCTAGAATTATAATTAGTTCTCACAAAACTTCACTTTCCTGATATGATGATCACAAAGAGAGGCTATCTTGCTTAAATTCTCAAGACCCTCTGGTTTTTATGTCCATGGCTTGTATGCCACAGTCATGTGATGTCCTCCTCCTTTGCCGTAGAAGACAATGCAGTAGCACCTTCCCCAATAGAAGTAGCGGCCAAAAGAGTAAAAATGTTCCTGTCCAACTTGCCTTCAAAACTCAACCTTTAGGAAAATATTGATAGCCATTGGCATCAAGCATTACCAAGAGAATAATGTTCTTCTTCTGATTGCAAAAATATCTCACCCCTTTCAGAGTTGTTGTAGAACCTTTGGAACTACTGATCTGGACTAATTCACACCAAAAATGTTGTATGGGACATCATCCCCACTTCTATCCACAGAACTTGAGAAGAAATCTCTATATGGAGTGAGGTGATGCGTACTGGATGATTCCAACGCCCATCATTTTGTAGTTCTGGGGGCATTAGTGAAAGGACACAATCTAGGGAAACCTCTCTAAAAATCTCATTTGACAATCACAGTACGACTGAAGAAAGATGTATTTTATCCGTGATTTCCTTCTTCAAAAGCTTCTATTTGTTGTCACAAAATTGGATGAGTCAAAGAGACCTTGATGAGTTAAAGTGGCATTCACACCAAAGTTCAATATTCAACCAAACTTTAGTTGAACCTTGGAAGACGTTCTGTTATCAATTGAAAAGTTACGCAAAGGTTTCCAAAAATACGTATTCAGCTCAGATCAAGATCCACCAAGAATATAGTGAGTGAGAGTTCTTTAAGCAAATTCTTAAACTGATCAGAGAAAGAAACTACGGTTTGAGAGGCCAAGATTCAATTTAGACTGAGGAAGATAAAAAACTGAGGGGAAATAGAGAATAAGCCCCTGGAGAGCTCCCAAACAAGAGGAAAAAACTTTACTGACCTTAAGCTTAAAAAACTGGCGCTTCTTCCCCTGCTTTGTTTCTCCTCTAAGCCCATATTCTTCTTTCTAAAAGTGCAACCCAAAGAGGTTCAAATAAGTGGGTTTTGATAGGTTCCATTGGCTCAAAGCGCCTTAACAATGTTTGAAGGGGTGAACCAAGATATATTAACCATTTGCCTTGATCACAGAAGCGGAATATGTGACAAATTCAAAGAATGCGACCTCTGCCTGTCGGTTGAAGAAGATTTTTTGCATTTGGTTTTGTATGATCACAAGTAACCATTGATTTGTTTAAGTGAAGATGCAGATTCCGTGAGCAGGCTTGGATTCGACCTAATCCTTCTCCCGTCTTCAGGGATTAGCAATGTTAGCGGGGAGCTTCTTCCAATTCCTAGAGAGAGAAAATTTTGAAATTGTAGAGAGAAATTGAAAAGAATGCTGGCCATGTACAGAAATTGGAGAGAGAGAGAGAGAGAGAATAAAAAGTAAGGAGTTTTGCATGGACTTCTAAGTCTGAAAGAGTATTAGAAATAGGGAAATGAAAATAAACATGGAGAGAGAAGACAGCAGACGTCCCAGAGAGCAATGAAGAGCTCATGGAATAAAAATGGTGCCCGAAGCTGGGAATTGTTGAAATTCACGAAGAGATTTCACTATCCTTTTGCACTCGCTCTTTTCAAATATATATTTTATTTATTATGATTCAGCCGAAGTGTGCGGGAACTGTCTTTAATTTTTTTCCTTTTCCCCTAACACCCATTTCTGTTATGAAATATATTCTTAAATTTACAAATTTGATTTCTGTTTGCTCTCTGCAACGAGTAGATGACTGGAGCCGTTAGAGTCCTCATGAAAAGAAGAAGACTCTTAACAAGAACAGACGACTCGTAGAGGAAAGAGCAAGAAGACAGAACGAAAATAACTTCAACTTCGTTTATCGTCGAAGAACGAAGCATATAGATTAAATGATAGAAAGAACACCAAACTTAACGTCCAGATTAAAATACCCGATCAAGAGAAAACGGTTGATGAATGGGCGATGAAGAAAGATGAAGAGATTTGAACGAGAATAACTTGGGACTTCAAAGCCAATGCAATTTACCCACCACAGGAGACAAAGAGAAATAATGCTTGAAAAACATGATAATAACAATAAGAAGAAGAAGCAGAGGGCGAAAACATTAATACTTACTACAACTAAGTGTAATAATAAATAATAGGGGAAGGATAATATTAATAAGTGGTAAAGATAAATTATAAACAATTAGAAGAATATTAAAAAGCAGAATGAAAATAAAGTATAAGCGAATAATAATAAATAGGAAGAAAAGAAGGACAGTAATAATAACCTGAAGGAGATGACGATAATTAATAATAAGAGAAGAAGAACAACAACAATCAACGGAATAAGAAGGGAATAAGATGAAGAAGAGAATAAACTCAATAAACAGAATAAGGGTAGAAGAGGAGAACAATGATGAGCAGAATAATAAGACTAATAGGACTTTGGGAACATAGATGGGAGTTAAATGTTTCTTTGCTGTTAAAAGAGTCAACGGGCGATTGATCGAATATAAAATTTATAAACAGTAATTTGATTTCATCGCCGCGGCCGTTTCATCTTTTTTAATCGTCTCTACACGTAGAGCTCACATGCACTCCGTAGATACCTTTTCTCGCCTAGGTTTGTTTATGGAATGAAACGGACAACGATAAGAGGTGACCCACGAACCCTCTTGTTAAGAGAGAGAGAGAGATGCACAGGCTTGGCTCATGCGTTGGGGGGGCAGTACATCCCTTCCTTGGGAGACGAGGGGAATAGTAGGGAAATAAGAGCGATATAATGTAGAACTATAGAGAGAGGGAAATAATATGGATGGAGGTCCTTGGGATGCACAGGCTTGGCTCTTGCGTTCTGGGGGTTGTACAACCCTTCCTTGGGAGAAGAGGGGAATAATAGGGAAATAAGAGAGATATAATGTAGAAATAGAGAGAGAGATAGATGGAGGTCCTTGGAATCTACAAGCTTCCTTGGGAGGAGAGGGATATAACAGAGAAGTAGAGAGAGATCTAATATAGAACTAGGGAGAGAGAGAGAGATGGATGTCGCTGGGATGCACAGGCTTGGATCATGCGTGAGGGGTTGTACAACCTGTCCTTTGGAGGACAGAGAAATAAGAGAGATAAAGTATAGAAGTAGAGAGAGAGATAGATGGAGGTCCTTGGGATGCTCAGGCTTAGCTCATGCGTTGGGGGGTTGTACAATCCCTGCTCGGGAGGAGAGAGAAATAAGAGGAATAGGGTATATATATATATATATATCCTTGGGATGCACAGGCTGGCTCATGCGTTCGGAGGGTTGTGAAATCTCTCCTTGAGAGGAGAGGGTAACAATAGAGAAGCAGAGAGAGAGAGAGATGTAATAAAGATCTAGAGAGAGATATAGATCCATCTCTCTCTCTCTCTCTCTCTCTCTCTCTCTCTCTCTCTCTCTCTCTCTCTCTCTAGTTCTACATTATATCTCTATCTCTACTTCTCTATTATTTCCCTCTCCGAAAGAGAGATTGTTGTGCAAACCCCCCCCCCCACACACATGAGCCAAGTCTGTGCGTCTCAAGCACCTCCCTCTATCTCTCTCTCTAGTTCTGCATCGAAATGGTCGTTTTTTTCTGTTCTTTTCAAACGAACAAAAAATTCGCACAAAAGAACCGCACAGGGGTCTGTTCGTTGTTCTGTTCTTTTTTGTGCAAAAATTAGAACAGATGTTCTAACAATTCGTACGATCCGAACAAAATTCGCACAATTCCCACAAATTTGCACAAATTCACACATTCGCACAATTCAAACAAAATTCGCACAAATTTGCACATTCGCACTATACGAACAAAATTCGCACAATGGGTAAAAATTTGCACAATTCGAACAAAATTCGCACAATCCGAAAAAAAATTCACACAATTCGCACCAACCGAACCGCACACGGGTCTGTGCGATGTTCTGTGCGAATTTGATTTTTTTTCTGTTCGGAAATCCGAACAGAACGCACAATTCGCTCCAATTCGCACAAAGTGAACAGAACGACCCTGTCTAGTTCTGCTCTATTATTTCCCTCCTCTTGAAAGAACGGATTGTACAATACCCAGAACGCACGAACCAAGCCTGAGCATTCCATCGACCTCCATCTCTCTCTCTCTCTCTCGTTCTATATTAGATCTCTCTCTCTCTACTTCTCTATTATTTCCCCTCTCCTCCCAAGGAAGCTTGTAGATTCCAAGGACCTCCATCTATCCCTCTCTAGTTCTACATTATATCTCTCTTATTCCCTTATTATTCCTCTCTTCTCCCAAAGAAGGGATGTACAACCCCCATAACGCAAGAGCCAAGCCTGTGCGTCCCAATTACCTCCATATCCTTCGGATGCGCAGGCTTGCCTCATGCGTTGGGGGGGTTGTACAATTCCTTCTTGGGAGGAGAAAGAAATAAGAGAGAGATATATGTAATATATAACAAGAGAGAGATAGATGGAGGTCCTTGGAATGCACAGGCTTGGCTCATGCGTTCAGGAGGTTGCACAATTCCTTGGGAGGAGAGAGAAATAAGAGAGAGAGAGAGAGAGAGAGAGAGAGAGAGAGAGTTGGAGACCGTCGGTGGGCGTGGTTCGGAAGTTTGTACGATCATGTCCAGTTGCGTTGATGAAACTACAACAAAGGAGATCTCTTATTAAGAAGATTGAGAAAGTGAGAGGTGTGAAGAGAAAGAGATGGGGATAGTCCATGTACTGGGTGCCCGTCGCCGTCGTGGCCAGCTGGAATTCCGCAAGGAAGTAGCCAGGCAGCCGAGAATCGAAATATGCTCGAGGTGGGTCCAAGAACTAGCTTTGGAATTTAATATTTAGTATTATGGGTGATCGACTTTGTCTTTTGACGTCTCTGAGGGAAGTTTAGAGAGAGAGAAGAGATATATTGAGAGAAGTATACTTAGTATTGCAATTGGTTAGGATAGAGAGAGAGAGAGAGATAGGGGGGAGGTATAGAGAGAAGTGTAGAGAGAGAAGAGATGTATAGAGAGAAGTATATTTTGTATTACAATTGGCTAGAATATATAGAGAGATAGTGGGGAGGTATAGAGAGAAGTAAGCGTATGTTGACAACTCAACATGGTGAGACGCGCAACACTAGAAGGAAAGTGTGCGGAGATGTACTGCCTATGGGTGCTTAGAGAGGGGTAGAGAGAGAGAGAGATAGTGCGCGTATGACATAGACTCAGGAAGAGATATATGCGTAGAGTGAGATACAGAAGGATTCGCAGTCGCTTTGAATGGATTTATTGTCATATTAATTGAAGGAATAGAACGTTCAACTTGGTCCTTGAAGATACTATGATAGAGAGAATGTGTGAAAGAGAAAGAGAGTGAGAGAGAGAGAGATAAACAGAGAGTGAGAGAGAGAGGGAGGGCTAGAGAAAGAGAAAAAGAGAGTAACAAAGAGAAAGAGAGAGAGAGAGAGAGAGGGAGGGAGCGAGAAAGAGAGAAAGAGGGTGACACAAGAGAGACAAAGACAGATTGAGAGAGAGAGAGAGAGAGAAGGAGAGGCAAAGACAGGTAGTGGGAGAGGAAGTGGGAGAGAGGGGGAGGATGAGAAGGAAAGAGAAACAAAGACAGGGAGTAAGAAAGAGGGAGGGAAAAAAAAGAGAGAGAAAGACAGAGAGAGAGGGCTAGCTTAAGTTGATCGTGGCCGAGAACTCTGGCGATTCTCTCTTTATTTTTGCACATGCGAAAACGTCTACAACGGAAGGGAAGACAAGCACCGAGAGTGACGCGCAGGGCCAGCGCGGATTTTCTTCCGGATGATTGGGGCCTCTCGTATGGGTCCTACAGTCTCAAGCTGGAAACAGCTATGGCTGCAAGGCTTCATCAAATCATGATTAAAATATCTTATTCTATTTAGTGATGCCATCACTATATCATCGACCTTGCATTTAATTGTGGCCATTCGTATGTTCAAATTCATTCGCAACCCCTTCCTATTTTCCTCCCTCGGTCGACCAAGTGGATGACGAGCAAATGAGACAGTTCTTCCATGTCATTTGATCCCCCATCTCGTTTTGCTGTTCTCTAATTCTCTTGCAAGTTGAGTTTTAAAAATGAGAGACGTTCGTGCTTCGATACAGTATAGAATAAGACCCCAATTCTGTAAAATAACATTACAGTTAGGATCAGTTCTTCCTTGGTATTGTATGAGAACCTATGAGAATCCGTTCTATGTATCTATACTGGCTGAGTTTTATTCTTTACATCATCTTCTATTTCTTTCAGATTGTCAGCCCCTTCAAGAAATGAACAGACGTCTCGACACTGACCCTTCACCCTCGTTCCCCTTCTTTTTAGTTAGTCTGTGATTCCCTCTCTTCATTAATCATTCTCCTTCCCTTATCTCTCTCTTTCGGAATTCGCATCACCCTGCACAGCCTCCTCGTAAACTCTCTCTCTCTCTCTCTCTCTCTCTCTCTCTCTCTCTCTCTCTCTCTCTCTCTCTCTCTCTCTCTCTCTCTCTCTCTCTCTCTCTCTCTCTCTCTCTCTCTCTCTCTCTCTCTCTCTCTATCCGTCTTCCTCTCTCTCTCTATCCGTCTTCCTCTTTCTTCCTCTCTCTCTCTATGTATCTATCTCTATCTCTCTCTAAGTATCTTTCTCTCTCTAGGTATCTATTTCTCTTTCTATCTATCGACATATCTATCTATGAATCCACATAGCCGTCCCATTTCCTCTTTCCCTCTCTCTCTCTCTCCCATTTAGAAGTCAATACAAAGCCTCCTCCTCGATTCCCCCCCTCTCTCTCTATCTCTCGTTCCCTCCAAATATTTCGTACTTCTTCTCTACATTCTACATTCTCTTAGCCTGCCTATTGTCTCCCAACCTCTCCCTCTCTCTCCGTCTCGCTGACTCTCCATCCCTTCCACTCCCCATCTCCCTTTACCTTGATCTCTCCCTCTCTCTGTCTCCGTAGCAGAGTCTTCTCTACTACTCCGTTCCCCATCTCTCTCTCTCTCTATCTCCTTGTGAGTTTCCCTGACAGAGACTTCTATTATACTCCCTTTCCCGTCTCTTGATCTCTCTCTCTAAGTCTCCGTTGCAGAGTCGTCTCTTCTACTCCCTTTCCCATCTCCTTATCTCTCTCTCTCTCTAAGTCTCCGTAGCAGTGTCGTCTCTTCTACTCCCTTCCCATCTCTTTATCTCTCTCTCTCTCTAAGTCTCCGTAGCAGAGTCGTCTTTTCTACTCCCTTTCCCATCTCTTTATCTCTCTCTCTCTCTAAGTCTCCGTAGCAGAGTCGTCTCTTCCACTCCCTTCCCTCTCTCTACCAGTCTATCTCTCTCTCTCTCCGCGCGAGGCCCAGCATGGGAGTGCATCCCCGCAGCGCAAAGCAGAAGCTCCGCAAGGGCCTCTGGTCCCCCGAAGAAGACGAGAAGCTCCTCCGCCACGTCCTCGCCCACGGCCACGGCTGCTGGAGCGCCGTCCCCAAGCTCGCCGGTCTCTCTCTCTCTCTATCTCTCTCTCTCTATGTCTCTCTATCTTCATCAAATAACACGCTTTCTCTCTCTCTCTTCAGGGTTGCAGAGGTGCGGAAAGAGCTGCAGGCTGCGGTGGATGAACTATCTCCGGCCCGACCTCAAGCGCGGGGCCTTCTCCCCCGACGAGGAGAACCGCGTCATCGAGCTCCACGCTCTCCTCGGCAACCGGTAACCATCCTCCTCACCGATCAAATCTTCATCAAATATCATAAACATGATCACGAAGAGATTGTGATCTGATCCCGCATCCGCCCATCACTCCACGATCAGATGATTTATCCAGTCAGTAGTCATCGTTGGTCTGATGATCGTTCTTTTGGGCTGAAAATCCGGTGAGAAAACGATGGCAGATGGGCGCAGATCGCGGCGCAGTTGCCGGGGAGGACGGACAACGAGATCAAGAACTTCTGGAATTCCACAATTAAGAAGCGTCTCCGTCGCCGGGGAATCGACCCAGCCACGCACAAGCCTATCGCTGATGTCAACGCGCCGCCGCCGCCCCCGCCGCCGCCGCCGGCGGCTGCGGCGGCGACGGCGGCAGAGGAGCTCGCCTGCTCGAGCCCGGTACAGTGGATGGGCGCGCTGGCTGGCGTTGGATCGGGAATGGACGGCGGATGGGTGGACGAGCTGCCGTGGGCGGATTATTTCCCCGGCGGTCTCCTGGCGGCGCCGCCGTTCACCGATGAAGTTCAGAAGTTATCGGCTGCTTTTGAGCATATTTAGCTCGAAGAGACGGTGAAATAATCATGGGCTCTCTCTGTTTCTCTCTCTAACTCTGCTTCTCACGTCGAGATAATCCTTAACGCGGGAATTCTTACCATCTGAGTGGGGTTATCGCCCAGTGTGAAGTTGGGGTACTCGTTCAGTAGGTTTCATGCGGACGTGGACGTCCCGCAAGCACATCAAGGGCCATAGAGAGATGTAGAGAGAGAGAGAGAGAGAGAAAAAAAAACTATAGAGAGAAAAAGAGATAAAGAGATAAAGAGATAGAGAGATATAGAGAGATAAAGAGAGATCTAGAGAGAAAAAGAGAAAAAGAGATAGAGAGAGATCGAGAGAGAGATAACAGCATATAGATAGAGAAATATAGAGAGATAAAAATAGATATAGAGAGAAAAAGAGATAAAGAGAGATCTAGAGAGAAAAAGAGAAAAAGAGATAGAGAGAGATCGAGAGAGAGATAATAACATAAAGATAGAGTAATATAGAGAGATAAAAATAGCTATAGAGAGAAAAAGAGATAAAGAGATAGAGAGATATAGAGAGATAAAGAGAGATCTAGAGAGAAAAAGAGAAAAAGAGATAGAGAGAGATCGAGAGAGAGATAACAGCATATAGATAGAGAAATATAGAGAGAGAGAAAAAGAGATAGAGAGAAGAAGAGAGGAAGAGAGAGCAAGAGAGAAAAAGAGATAGAGAGAGATCGAGAGAGAGATAATAACATAAAGATAGAGTAATATAGAGAGATAAAAATAGCTATAGAGAGAAAAAGAGATAAAGAGATAGAGAGATATAGAGAGATAAAGAGAGATCTAGAGAGAAAAAGAGAAAAAGAGATAGAGAGAGATCGAGAGAGAGAGATAACAGCATAGAGATAAAAATAGATATAGAGAGAAAAAGAGATAAAGAGAGATCTAGAGAGAAAAAGAGATAGAGAGAGATCGAGAGAGAGATAATAACATAAAGATAGAGTAATATAGAGAGATAAAAATAGCTATAGAGAGAAAAAGAGATAGAGAGAGATCGAGAGAGAGATAATAACATAAAGATAGAGTAATATAGAGAGATAAAAATAGCTATAGAGAGAAAAAGAGATAAAGAGATAAAGAGATAGAGAGATATAGAGAGATAAAGAGAGATCTAGAGAGAAAAAGAGATAAAGAGATAGAGAGAGATCGAGAGAGAGATAACAGCATAGAGATAGAAAAATATAGAGAGATAAAAATAGATATAGAGAGAAAAAGAGATAAAGAGAGATCTAGAGAGAAAAAGAGATAGAGAGAGATCGAGAGAGAGATAATAACATAAAGATAGAGTAATATAGAGAGATAAAAATAACTATAGAGAGAAAAAGAGATAAAGAGATAAAGAGATAGAGAGAGAGAGAGAGAGATTATAGTAGAGAAAGAAAAAGAGATAAAGAGATAGAGAGAGAGAGATAATAATAGAGAGAGAGATAGAAAGATAAAGAGATGGAGAAAGATACAAATATATAGAGATAGATAGAGTGATTGTGAGAGAGATAGAGAGATAATGAGATGGAGAGCCCAGGGGAGGAGTATTCTTGTTTTTTTCGACTTGGTTGTAGCTGGCAGAGATGGGCAGGTTTCCATCGTTTATAACGTCTCTCAGTCAGTCGACTGAGACAGCTGCTGACGAGGGAGGGACCTCCAGATGGGAAAAATAGATAAGGAGAGAGGGAAGAGACAGGGGATATAACATAGAGGAAGAGAAATAAAGAGAGAGAGATAGAAGTGAAAGTGTTTGACTATTGACTGTTGAATTCATCAGCCGACGAAGAAGGAATAGAAGAAGACAGAGAAAAAGAGATGGACGATGTGGGAGAGAGAGAATGGGAGACATGACCTTGTTGACTGTTGAGTTTATCAGCCGACGAAGAAGGAATAGAAGAAGACAAAGAAAAGAGAAGAAAAGACGGGGAGGAGAGCGAAGAGATGAGACTAAAGGAGTGTTGACATCACCAGTCAATGAACAGAGGGAGAGATATGCAGGGAAGAGAACTTCAGAAGCAAAGTTACCGTCGATTAAAAGAAAAGATGAGTGTCGGTGACGAATGGTGGATGTGCAAGGACCCGAGTCCAGGTCACTTTGAAGTTGATTTTTTTCACTATCTTGCCAAACTAAGGACCCTACCACCGAGACCCTCCTGAGCAAAAGTCAACAAGTCTTTCAAGTGGCCCATGTCTTCAATGTTGACTTGGCCAAGTTATCCTCTCTCTCTCTCTCTCTCTCTCTCTCTCTCTCTCTCTCTCTCTCTCTCTCTCTCTCTCTCTCTCTCTCTCTCTCTCTCTCTCTCTCTCTCTCTCTCTCTCTCTCTCTCTCTCTCTCTCCGTCTCTCTCTCTCTCTCTCTCTCTCTCTCTCTCTCTCTCTCTCTCTCTCTCTCTCTCTCTCTCTCTCTCTCTCTCTCTCTCTCTCTCTCTCTCTCTCTCTCTCTCTCTCTCTCTCTCTCTCCCTCTCTCTCTCCCTCGCTCTCTCTCCTTCCCTCTCTCTCTCCTCTATCTCCTCTCTCTTTCTCTCTCCTCCCTCTCTCTTCCTCCCTTACCCTCCCCCTCTCTCCCTCCCTCTCTCTCTCCCTCCCTCTCTCTCCTCCTCCCTCTCTCTTCCTTCCTCTCTGTCTCCTCTCTCTCTCTCTCTCCTCCTCTCTCCCTCTCTCTTCCTTCCTCTCTGTCTCCCTCTATCTCCTCTCCTCTCTCCCTCTCCCCCTCTCTCTCTCTCTCTCTCTCTCCCTCTCTCTCTCTCCTTCCCTCTCTCTCTCCCTCTATCTCCCTCTCTTTCTCTCTCCCTCCCTCTCTCTCTCCTCCTCTCTCTCTCCTCTATCTCTCCTCTCTCTCCCTCCCTCTCTCTCTCCCTCTATCTCCCTCTCTCTCTCTCCCTCCCTCTCCCTCCCTCTCTCTTCCTCCCTCTCTCTCTCCCTCTTTCTCCCTCTCCCTCTCCTCCTCTCTCCTCCTCTCTCTTCCTTCCTCTTTGTCTCCCTCTATCTCCTCTCCCTCCCTCTCCCTCCCTCTCTCTTCCTTCCTCTCTGTCTCCCTCTATCTCCCTCTCCCTCTCTCTCCCTCCCTCTCTCTCTCTCTCCCCCTCTATCTCCCTCCCTCTCTCTCTCCCTCCGTCTCTCTCTTCCTCTCCCTCTCTCTCTCCCTCTCCCTTCCTCTCCCTTCCTCTCTCTCTTCTATCTATATATTCCAAAAATGGATGATCCAAACTCCTTGTGCGAAAATTCCTCCACTTGGGTTTGGTGCAATCAGCTCCAAACTCCTTGGCTGTTGATAAGATTAAACTAAGTCGATAAAATTGTGCTTTTTACACTTGGTTTTATCATTTATTTTCATGGTTGTACATATATAATTCACTAATTAAGGTTACACTGAACATCTTGAATTAGTTTCTTAATCCTATGTTTCTATGTTTTATAGATTTAACTGACTAACTCCACTTTAGACTTTTGGTCAAGGTGGATTTTTTTATGGCTATTATGTTGTCATTAGGCCAATCACACCACAATGTTTTATTGAAGTTCATTGAATGAAATATTTGTTGATTTTATTCTCCTGTGGTGTTTATAATAAAGTTCATGAATACATGCGATGACCTAGTGAACTATGATGAGATCATAATACAATGATCACTACATTGTAAAGGTGTGTTCTAAATATTACTATTCAATGGATATTTGAGAAAGACATCAAATTATGATAATTGAATAATACTATCTAATCCTACTTATACCGTAAGTATAAATGTGACAACACTAAGGATAGATGGTGGAATAAAAGTTCACTAAAATGATCCATTAATGGTATTATACCTAAATGTCAATCAAGTTGATTGCTGTCTCGGTTGTATAAGTGATCCCTTGACTGAGATACCAAGGAAATTTCTTGGATGGATGACTATGTTGATACTATGGCTCACTAGTCTATAACCATGGGCTTTGAACGAGTCTTAGCTCAGATATAGTAAGAAGCACACATATGAGATTCACTCAAGGAAGATGATGCAGCTAACTTCCTAGTGAGGTTATTATGGATATTGGAGAAGCCTTTCTCGAATCATCTTTTTTATGCATCAGTAATAATCAATTTATGAATTAGGATTTGATGATTGACCATATCATAAGTAGTTCAGGAGTCTCGCAAGGATGAAGAATTGGACATATATGGTAACCGATGATGGCAAAGGTTCCATGAGAGAATTCGAATTATACTTGGTATCTTCTACAGCACTAAGTGTAGCCTGGCACCCGAAAGTCTGGAAACTAAACTTATTGATCTGATTAATAAATCCAAAATAAATTAATTTATGAGTTGCTATCAGATAATGGTTATTGGTCACTAAATTTATTAACTAGAACAATATATGGGCCTAGAGGGTTACACTCATATGGGGCATTGGTGGATATATTTTATTAAATAGGTTTTGGTGGAAAAATCTTTGGTAAAATATAAATAGGAGAGGGGCACACATTTTAGGCAGCTAGGCAAGTCAGAGCTGGGCACCCCCACATTGATTCCTTCTAAGTTTTCTCCACTCATCCAAGAAGACGGTCTTCATGGTGAGAATATTTACAAAAACTTCAAGGAGAGTTGGAGAAGAAGAAGTGGAGATTCACAAGCGACTAGATTGCCTAGACACTTCTAGAGGTCAATCACATGAGCGGCTTCAAAAAAATCTCTAAGGGAGTAAGTCCAGGTTCGAAACAAGTTCCCCAAAGGTAAATGCAATGTATGATGTTTTGGAGAACAATTTGTAATCGATCACAACCTTCGTTCCATTGAAAATAGTTCTCTACTCTCCAATCAACGTAAAATAACCCAACAATTTTCACACATCCCCACATAGTTTTATTTGAAATTCAAAACTTAGGTTAATTAAATGATGCGATCTAAATGAAAATGGGAAAAAATATCACAAGCCACTTCCTAGACTATAAGGAAAAACCCTAGGCATATGATGGACATGAAAAAAAGGTCCAATACACAACAGTACCATTTTTCGAGCACAATTAAGGCCTCTTAAGAGTTGGGTCAAATTAAGAAAGAATTGAAAAACTAATCCATAACTCAAATTTGAAATTTTTATTTCTACGTAGGGAATAAGGCAGGAGTACCCATGCTTCAGATGAAGTCATCCTAGTCCTCCAAGTGCTAAAATTAAACTCAAGGGTGAGGAGATATAGGGCAATTCTATTTAATATATTTCTTCAGCTCTTGGTATCTCATATTGGATTTCTCCGGTTAACACATTTTTGGAGGCCTAGTGTATCAGATTTCTTTGATCCTTTTTTGTTCGATAATATTGTAAGAGGGATTTCAAGCTCAAGCAACTTCTTGGAGAAAAATACCACTTAGCCCTTATGAAAGTGACAATGACGTCTATGAGATCTGTGATATTTTTCATGAAACTTTTCTCTCATTTTTCCCTAGGTTAGATTATGATTGATAGTCTAGACAACATGCTCTAACCAACCCCGTCCAAAACTTCCACTTATAGTCTGGTACTACATTTGTTTAAACTTACTGCACATCACAGTCACCAGCTACCACCCAGTCATCCCGCAAAATAAAACTCATCAGCAAACCAATAGACAACTGAGAAAATCAGCCTAGATCCACCCAGTAGGTCAATTTGATGGGATAGACTCAGTTGCATCTAAGTTGACTCAGATGGTCAAGCCCAACTGGCTGTCAACTAAATTGGACGATAGAGAAAACCATACATAGACCATAAAATTGGGCTCATCACATTCCTTTACTTTCCCCGATAGGCCAGGGCCCCCAAAGCTTTGTCAAAGGTATTTTAAATGAGTTTAATTAATTTTATGCTCTAAATACCACAAAATATAGTTTGAAATACAAGGATGTTTTAGAATAAAATTAATATTTCTACACTTGTTAAATAAGTTTTAACTGGTATGGTTTTTCAATGATTTTCACTCATATAAATATATTTAAAATATCTAAAAATTATATGAAATATGATGTAACTGAAATTTGATATGCCATTGTGTACTCCTTGTGGATTCTAACTCTTACCTTGTACAAAGTAAAAAATTGTTATAAATATTGTTGCATATACTAGAGGCTTATAAAGACATGTTTTAATATCCCAATTTCCCAAATTCTGTTTTATCAATGGTGAGCAGGACAAGTCTGAGGTGAAAATAAAAACCACCTGTTGCTCAAAACATAGATGTTAACTTAGACGATAACTAAGAAAAACTTTGAACGTTGAATTTATTATTTCAAGTCTTGTAGGTATTAGATTTCTGCTAATATACTAAAAAGAATTGAAAACGATTGCAAACGATGTAACAGATGAAACGGGATCAAATGGAGGAGAGGGTGGACTAGGGTGGAACAGATAGCGGGTAGAAGAAAAGGGTTGGAATGGAATGGGTAGAAGAAAATGGGTGGAATAAGGTGGAAGGAGTGGAACCGAGTGGAGTGGGGTGGAAGGGACAGGAGTAGAACTAGGGGGAAAGGGATGAGCTGGTACATGTTTTTCACTTTTAAAAATTTGAACCCAGAACCTCACACCACCTTGCCTCAGGCCCTGCAGGCTGTGCGGGACAGATGCTCTATGGGCTGCAGGAAGGCCAGTTTTAAAATTCAAACAACATCCTGTACTACTGATTGGAACATCCCTTATAACAAAGAAATATCGAATGATGATCTTGCTATCCTTTAGCAACTTATACAACATCCACTGCTGCTGTTATTATGGGGAAGAGGGATAGACTAGAAGAAGAATAAGAACAGGAGACAGAGAGAGAAGATGGTGATGATGATGAAGGTGAAAGAGATGCAAATGAGAGAGTTTCATCAGTTCTGATTGCGGCAGGAACTATCGCATGGATAAGCGCAATCGATCGCCTTGAACCCGCTTCGTTGGAAGAACCAGTCTCCGACTGACTCTGCAATTCTCTGCACCCAAGCCAAGAATGAATCACTAACTATAAAGATGACGATGATGGAGATGTCACTGCTGACGATGACACTGACACTGATGGCGATAATAATGATGATAAAATAGACCAGGAGAACTATCAAGATGACAATGATGGCACAGACAACGACGAGAATAATGATGATGATGAAGATACCTTGTTCTTCAGAGCGGGGGAGCCACTTGAGAACCACGTCTCTGGCTCCTCAGTCTGACAGTGGACAAAGCAAGAATTGATGAAGAGGCCATTTTGGCTCACTGTCGAGAAGGACTTGATGGCGTTCAGCATCTGGTTCCTAAATCCTGCCAACCCAATTATCAACAATTAACACCAACAATTTTATTTGTCTGGCTCTTTAATCCTATCTCTGTTGAGAAAGAGAGAGGGATAAAGAAAAATAGATGAGCGAGAGAACCTTGCAGGACAGTGAATTGATGTGTGTTACAGGTAGCATGGCTTCGTTTGCATGACATCCAGCTGCCAGAGGGATCAGCGGGTGGTGGAGCGACGCTCTCCATAATCTGAACAAAGGACAAAGCAATTCATGAGGATGATCAAATTATAGGATACTTTGTCTATTCAGAGAAGCACAAAACTCGCTGAATCTACAGAAAAATAAGTGAGAGGGAGTCCATATAGAAAATTGAGGGCACCTGCCATAGGTCGTAGGCCGAATTCAAAAGGAAGATCGGGGTCTGGATGTGGTTTATCAAGTTCTGGGGAAAGAAGCACTGAAAGGAAAATGGAACATAAATATCATTACAAACAATATATTTTCTCTAAGAGAATTTTTCTTATGGAACCTAGAACTCACCGAGGTCGGATCCATCCGCGACGTGCAACTAGAAGGCAGGTTCTTGGCCACTCCCTGCAATTACAGAGATTGATGAAAAATGTTCCACATGATTCAAGAGAAACCGAAATTTGGATTGTGGTTAATATATTATGGGCAATGAATTTGATTTCATGCACACCTGGAGGTTAACCACCCCATCAAACATGGATCTCAACGCATGCTGGCCAGCAACGTCAGCTCTGCATAAACGGGATATCAAGGGATGATAAGGAAAATTAACAGGCAGAGAAAAAGATTAATCTCGTTATGGAACTGAATCAGAAGTCTCTTTGAAAGACGTACACATCGAGAAACATGCCCGCATCTGCGAGGCACTTGACCTGAGTTTTTGATGGGAGAAGAGCTCTAAACTCATCACAGTGCAGAATTGAGGACAGACCCCCGGCAGAACAGCCAGAAAGAAGAGCCTGAAAAAGCAATTTGTTAAGGGATTGATAGCAAGATTACAAGGTTAAGTTCCATTTCACATGCTGATTAATCCTTGTTGCCATGGAGAATTGGAGAAAGGAAACATCTTATTATTGGGAAAGCCCACTGGCAGAACGAGAAAATTAGAAGATTGATAGTCTTGAAACCGCATGAATTATGTTATTTTATCGACATAAAATACCATTTCTATTGCAGAGATTATAACAAACAATGAAGGAAGAAATATCCATCAGAAATGAAGTTTTGTGCACTTGATCATTAAAGAACAATTCATCGCAGAATAGTTGACAATTATTGAGCATGACGACAAGACAAAATTAATGTGAGTTAGAAAGAAAACTTCTCACAATCAATATGATAGATACTGGTAGGAAAACAGAGGGAGACCAGGAGTGGGAGAAGGGGAAAGCTGACAATGAACTTCAAATACCCAAAATAGTGCACCGGCCCCAGTTTGGTAATGAAATGACTTCTTTACACAATTTTTTGAGATATTAGAAACCTGATGATCAGTCAATAGAAAAAAAAACATTTTTCAGAAAAAAAGATTCGTACCCTGTCAGCATATTGCATTCCCTTTGACAACAGCTCTTCCATCACGGCTGACCAAATGCGTTGACCTCGGAAGAAGAGGCCGTGTACCTGCAAAAGAAAATGTTATAACAGTTTGATACTATGTACCCAAGGTAAAATTAATTCATCGTGCCTCTTTCTCTGTCTCTTCATCAATCCTCTCTCTCTCTACTATCTATTTATCTATTTATTCTTACCTGCATCTATGTACCAGGAGGGGAAAGTCAACTGCATTCTACGCAGAGCCAGAGGCAAGATAGAACTCTCATTGCAATGGCCAGGGGGGCTGGGATATGGTGCAATCTGGCCTTCTGGGGCAGGGCCTGATGGTACAATCTGATAGGAGCCTTCAGATCATTAAGGAGCACGTCTAGGTCCATTTGGTAGGGCTCGGATGACTGTTGGATCTCCCAAGCTGCATACAGCTAGGAGACTCTGCTACAGCAGATAGGGTGAAGAACCACCATTATCTTTGTCTTCTCTCCCTTCTCAATCTCTCTCTGGTAGGGTCCCTCCTTGGGACCTTATCAACAGTAATCAATCCACCTTACACACTGTCACGATTACAGCTGTGTCTCCCACCAGGCTGCCACTGCCTTCCTCCTGTTAGCTTTTGGAATGCTCAAAGGTGAGAGAGCAGAGGCAGGGCAAGAGAGGAGGCCACCGCCCTGGATCAATAAAAGAAACCCTGGAAAAATCGGTAGCAAAACTCCCTTTCATTCCCATTTTATCTGCTTAAAATAGGTAGAGATATAATAACAATTTTACATAAAAATCCCTGATAAAGTAGAGAGTGAAATCTAAACTCTATTGCTTAGCACACCAAAAGCTCATCCAGTGCCAGAGTGGAAGTTGAACAAGGTAGAGAAAAATCTGTGAATGATGTGGCACCTCTGATAGCAAGCACCAGTTGAGGAGCTCTTATTCTTTGAGGAGCTCAATAGCATGCAACTCTTCTCCAAGCTCGACCTGAAATCTGGGTACTTCCAGATTTGGGTCAAGGAAGATGATATGTTCCCTCTCATATCGTAAGCCCACTAGGGACCTTTTGTCTTTTCATTTCCCCTCCTGCATGCCCTTTTAAACATGTAGCCCGCCACATTGGAGGGCAACATATTTGAGTGGCACATGAATGTCTCCTCTCCCAATGATCAGTGATTCCACCAACAATGTCCACTCCACTTGCCCTTGTCCGTCTTGGCAACATCCACTCCTCCAGCCCTCGTCCCCCTTCCCAAGTGCATTGTTGATCCTAACAGAGACCCTCCCCTGCATTCATTCACGATACCTCCTGGAGTTGGAATGTATCAGACAACAATATTCAAGGCCCATAAACGGACATCACAAGTTTGTGGTCATGCCATTCGGGATTGAGAAATGTTCCACCCATTTTCAAAGCCCTATTGAACCACATCTTTTGGCCTTGCTTGGAAAGGCTCATCTTGACTTTCTTTAATGATATACTCATTTACAGCAAAACCGAGGCACAGCATAAGAACACTTGGCCAGTGTTCTCTATGTTGAAGGATCATCACCTCCATGTCAACCCCAAAAAGTACCTTGGGCTCTATATCTCCAGATGGCATCAGTACTGACACTGAGAAGATTGAGGCTGTCGTGGGGTCGATGGTTCCCAAGACGATCAAGGACTTCTGAGGGTTCTTCAGTCTACCGGGGATACACCATTACTTCATTGCCCTCTTGACAGCTTTGGCGCATTCCTTAACCCAGGTGCCAAAGAAAGATGCTTTTGCATGGGTGGGAGGGACGCAATAAACCTTTCTGCTACTGATGAAAGCGATGGCATCTGTCTCTATCCTGGCTCTTCCGGACTTCATGGTGGAGTTGTACATGTCAGAAGAGGGGCTGGATGCTCTGCTGTTGCAGGAGGAGAGATTCAGCTCCAAAATCAGCCATACCTTTTCTGCTATTGCCCAGCTGAAATCATCCTTTGAGCAGGAGTACATGGCTACAGTGAAAGCACTAGTTCATGTTCATTCTGATACGATCTGCGTCGAGACTGGATCGATCGACTCTGTAATAACCCCTTTGAACTGTAAATTGTAATTCTCAATTGAGCAAATGCTGTCTTCAACCACAGAATAGAGGAGAAATTTTTTTGATGAAGGAGGGGAACAAGGAAAGTGAGAAATTCCCCGGGAAGAAGGGAAAGAACAGCAATGATGAGGAATAGCAAAGGATTGCCGGAGAGGGGAGGACGGAGAGGGAGGAGGTAGGAGGGGGGAGAGACTCACAGTGATACTTCCTGCTCTCTTCTCCCAAGAAAGAGGGTTTAAATGGGACAAACAACGGGCTGGGACTGGCCTTCTGAACTGGGCCGCTGCTGCGGCTTCTTCCGAACCTAATGCATTGACGAATCATATCACATTCCCTTCCACGTCCCCATCATCCTGGAGAGATTGAAGTTCCTCAGGGAGCACAAGTAATGGATGCTAAAGTTGAATCCCATCAGCTTTGAGGCCAACACTATATCCCCAAAGAGATAGATTGCTCACTCTCACTTAGCAGGGATGAGCACTTAGAGCAGTGCAGAAATTCGTTCCAAGTGGGTGAATTTCAACCGACCCAACCCCATGAGGTGGCATGCAAAGAAGACGTTGGCAGAAATCCAAACCGACCACTGCCCCAAATTGTCCTGCCACAGGACCTTTGACAGGGCAGGTCCCCCATGTGGGAGTGCCTGCTGATGACTTTAATTAACAAAATGTTGGTACCAGAAAAGGTTTGATGTTAGATTCAACCTCACAACCACGTCCAACTGATTATAGATATCACCCAGTCATCTATGAGCCATATTTATTTTTTATATTTTTTTTTAAATGACCAAAGAAAACCACACATTTTTTCTGCCCCAGTTCTCCCCCACACCCCCCCTGGTTTGGATGAATGCTCTCTAGGCTGGAAAGCAGAGGGGGTTTCAAACTTTGGAACCACACTACACAACAACAATCCAACAACCGTGATCACACCATCCCTACTCCTTAGTTACATGAAATCAGCACACGGCCACAAATTTCTTATTCTAGGCCTGGGATTTCATGTGATGAAGTGCATGCAAGCCTTGCTTGGACCAGATTTCAAGTGCATTTGAGGACTGTTTGGTGGTGCCACCTCCAAAATTCCTTGATGTTCCAATGGGGGTTCATGCAGGATACCTGAAGACGTACAAGCGCACATCACATAGCAGGTGATCTGGCCAGGGAGGAGGTTTCTCTCGAGGAAAGGATTATTGGACGAAAAAAATAAAATAATAATTGAGAAAATGAAAGACCACAGAGTGACACTGGGGCCTACACACCTGGATCAATGCCTGTTCACCTCTCGGGGCATCTCTCTTACTGTATTTGCTCTCTCATCGAGAGCATCTCCGAACCAACTGGTCCATTCACCGCATCTCCTGATCCCTTTCTCTTCCTCCCTTCCTACTGAATTGACCATGCAGTCGCATCTTCTTGCCTCCCCTCATTCAAAGGGTGCTACATGTATTTATCAAAAATTATCCTCATGCAAATGATAAAAGTACACCTGAGGTGTTGGGGAAGTGTATCAGGGGAACACTATCACCCAAGAACCTGTGTCCATGGGGATCATTCTTGACTCTGATGGGCAGTGGCTATCAATCAGTCACCATGATGGGGATATCATGACTCTGATCACGCACATCTGACATGTTCCTATGATGGCTGGAAAGGGAAGACGTGCTACAGTCGGCACGGATATCTCTCTTGTGCTCATGCTGCTGCCATTGAGAATTCACATTCACTTCAGCTGATCATGTTGACCACTAAGTACTTCAGACGCGACTGGCAAACAGTCTGCTGATCTGTTTATTGCAATACCTGCTCTCCTGTGAGCTACAGATCTATCTACATCTGAGGATCTGTCTTCCTCCTCACCTCCAATCTAAAGTGATAACGGTCTGTCAACGTCTGATGGTCAATCTTTCTCGTCATCCCCAGATGACTTTATTTCCAGCTAAAGCTCTCATCTTTCTATCCATTTTTCTGACTATTGTAACTGATTTTCTCACATTCTTTACCTTCTACTGTACAAGGCACTGGGTGGTCTTGGATGGTCTATACCTATGGCGGAGATGTAGGCTCTTTACCCAAAATCAGACTTGGCCATTTGTTACGAATCAATAATATGAATCAATTGTTGGTTGAAACTGAGAGTACACTATCAAAGTTGGGGCCAATGGATCACTGGGTTGGCTTAAGGCTTGACTTATCACTTGTGTTTTTGCCCAGACTTATGAGGAGAATCAATTCGATATTTTTTCTACAGCAGACAAGAACACATTTCTGTACAACATTTTGGTTCTTGTAGTCTGCTTTTGTATCCTATCTTTCAGCAAAATAACAAAATATATGTCTGTAGAGATTTTTGAAGGGAGAAGTTTACATAGAGAAACCCCCTGGCTAGGTTCACTCAATTTATCAACATTGCCGTGTAATTCAGGATTCGTCAGTGTACTGTATATTCCTCTGGATATATAGTATTATGGCTATGAACGCCGTTGATATAGTCTTGACTGGTGATGATGAGAATAGTATTTCTTAGTTTAAGGCCTTCAGAGTAAGTTGACCACAAAGGATCCCATTCATGTGTGGTAATTTTTGGGCATTGACGTTGCTCAGTCCACCGTAGGATCACTCATTAGTTAGAGGAAGCATCCTTTGGATGGTGGATGCTGGTCAAATGGATGTAAATTCATTGGATAAACCAATAAACTCTTAAGTTCACCTTGAAAAATGATGCTGGTGTCTTACTGCAGGATCTACTTAGTATCGTTGACTAGCAGGTCAAGACAACTATTTAACTCGGACTTGACTAGACATCATGTTTACCACCTGTACGGACTGACCATTCTTGGATACCAGCGAAGCACACAATCTGGTAATTACAGCAATCGCCTGAAAAGGGACTTCTTTATATGCCTTCGACTCACTTGGAGATCCATGGCTATTCAACCTTAAGTGGGCAGGGTTTCATATAGAGTGGCGATATGCCATTGGATAATGTGTGCTCCTTGTGATAGGAACCTCCCTAGGTCCTATCAAAGGAAGCAAGCCAAGAAGACACAGGAGGCCACATCTGAGTTCTAACAACTTTGACTTGGTATTGACAGCATTGATCAAGGAGCTTTGACCGAATCTTGAGCCCTATATAAGGGGAGAAGGTGGGTCAGAATAATCAGGAATTCAATGGCTGCTTCAGAGGGCTGGACGCCGGGGGATCTTTCCCGATCTGGAGAGGGAGAAGTGCTGGTCTGGTCTTCTTCTTGCAACGTGTTTTTCCTTCACGCTTCCATCTTCTTTCCATTCAAGTTATTTTCCAGGCATTTGCTCCACCATTTCTTGAGACTGGGAGTTATTGTCTTGACATTGTTTGGTGCTTCAGTCCTTCAATTCAATTGATATTCTGAGAGACAAGATCTAATCCGTCAATATTATATTTGCGGCCTGAACAATCTTGTCAGATCTCCCCGCATCTCGTGAAGTTCTTGATTGATCCTAAGAGGATCTTATCACCTTGGCAATAGCCTTATCTCATCGGAGAGCTAGAAAGCATCTGTCGTCCAAGCCAGCACAAAATCTGAACATAGAGCAGTGGTTTACACTACTAGTCAGCTTCTGTGAGTCTGAGTGTTCTCCTTGTACTAGTTTTTTGTCATCGCCACCAATGTATCTATTCCCTGAGAGTCATGCCATCATTCATATCCCAATAATCCAGCCTTTCATGAGGGAATGCTAAACATCAAGGTAGGTTGCAACATCATCTGTGAGAAGATTCATGCTCACTTGAACAACAGGCAGAACTCTTCACGCATCTTGGTGTTTCAGGCTTAGAGATTATTGATTCCTACAAAAAGACAGACTAAATGGCTTCTGATGAAAAAATGCTGGATCATCCTATATTGCGCCGCCTAATTCTTAATAACGGTAAGCTACGTCCTTGAGAAAATATTACTGACCCCACAAAACCAACGGGTTAAAAAAATTTAAAAAGAAGTAAAAAACAGAAAAATTCAATTCTAAACAGGAAAGAGAATTTCCATACCTCATCATAGCCCTCGCCACTGAACGATCCACCGTCACAGTACCGAACCTTTACTAGGTTCCAGTTGTAGAAATCTGAAAAATACTAGCTCCAATTACTCAACAATCCGTCGATCTTCCCATTAGAAAGCAATGACCTGTGTCAAATGTATACTTAAGTAAAAACACAAAATCAGTACCTGGGTTTTCATCAGCCTTGTTGCTCAGGATGCCAGAGAAAGACAGCTCCTTCTCCATATACTTCGACGAGCCATGATGGGTCGTCTTCCTGAAGACGCAAGTCCTCGCATTATTGCACCAACCTCCCCCCTGAAAGAATAAATAAAAAGAAAGAAAGAAGCAATGTTTCATCATCAAATAATAAAATTAAGAAGGTCTCAATTGAATCATTAATTGGGAACTATTAAATATAGAAAACCCGATAAAATAAAGAAATCAACCAAAAGAAATCTGACTTTTCTCCAGAAATCTCATGAACGGAGGTAGGTTCTTCTTCCTCACCTCGAGCTGTACAAGCCAGCTGTTGCTGCCCGAACCATACCCACGATGAAGATGATATGCCGGCGGTGACCCATCAAGGCAAACTACAGCCGGCAACGAATCAAGAACAAAAAAATAAAAATAAAACTAAAAAAATAAAAAGAAAAATAATTAAAAGGAAGAGGAGTTCTGGTTTTCTGACCGGCTCCTTTAGAGGTGGCTGAGACGATAACAGTGAGAGGGACGAGCACCCCCTCTGCGGTCGTGTTAGTCGAGCGGAGTGCCTCGGCCGGTCTTCCAGTCACCAGGGCGGTGAGCAGAAGCAGGAGAGAGAGAGTGCTCATGGGTTCTTTCTCTCTCTTCACAGCTCGCAATGGCAGAGCTGGGTGGAGAGAAAGATCGGATCTTTGTAGATCAGAGGAACCGCTCACTCATGGGTCGATCAATGTGAGAAGGGGAAGCTAGAGAGAGAGAGAGAGAAAGAGAGAGAGAGATGCTTCTCTTCTCTCGTCTTCTTCTTCTTTTTCTCAATCGTACCTGTCACTGATAGCTAAATACCCACTACCCACTTCGCCCCCTGTCCCTGCCTGCCGTCCCCACTACCCATTTCGCCTCGAGAGCACAAGTGAGAGAAAGTGGTATCTCTCTCTTCTCTCTCTTTTCTCTCTCTTTCTCTCTCTTTCTCTCTCCATCTCTCCTTCTCTCTCTTTCACTCTCTCACTCTCACTCTTACTCTTTCTTCCTCTCTCTCTCTTTATCTCTCTCTCTCTCGATCTCTCTCTCTCTTTCTCTCTCACACACACACCTTTTCTCTCTCTCTCCATCTCTCCTTCTCTCTCTTTCACTCTCTCACTCTCACTTTTACTCTTTCTTCCTCTCTCTCTCATTCTCTCTCTCTTTATCTCTCTCTCTCTCTCGAGCTCTCTCTCATTCTCTCTCTCTTTATCTCTCTCTCTCTCTCTCTCTCGCGCTCTCTCTCTCTCACGCACACACCCTTTCTCTCTCTCTCTCCATCTCTCTCTCGAGCTCTCTCTCTCTCACGCACACACCCTTTCTCTTTCTCTCTCCATGTCTCTCTCACTCTTCTCCCTCACACACATACACCCTTTCTCTCTCTCTCCCTCTTACTGTCTCTCTCGAACTCTTTCACTCTCTCTCACACATACACTCATATCCCTCTTTCTCACTCTTTCCCTCTCTCTCACACACTTTCTCTCTCTCTCCCTCTCACTCTCTCTCTCACCTATCGCTCTTTCTCACTCTTTCCTTCTCTCTCACACACTTTCTCTCTCTCTCCCTCTCACTCTCTCTCTCACCTATCGCTCTTTCTCACTCTTTCCTTCTCTCTCACACACTTTCTCTCTCTCTCCCTCTCACTCTCTCTCTCACCTATCCCTCTTTCTAAATCTTTCCCTCTCTCTCACCAACTTTTTTCTCTCTCTAAATGATTGAGAGAGTTAACCTTCAGAGTGGGAAGGTGGCTGGAATGCACGGATCTCAGTAGCCCCCCTACTCCATGACCGCCTCACCGACAGCACAACTCTTCATGGAAATCCCAGAAAACCCTCCAAGAAAAAAAAATAATAATAATAATTTAGCAAAGTTTCTGAGCCACGTAAAAGTTGAGTTCTTTTGCATCCACTGCTCATGTGTGGTTCATCCGGATGAGAGAGAGATCCGTGATTCACCCCTCTTCCCGTGACATGCATTATCGTGGTGGTGGAGTGTCCTCAAATCTTAAGGGGAAAAACTTAAATCTCATATTCATGGACACCCGTGAAACCCATAAATAGGTTTGTTGGACTGATGGGCGACCGATGTCAGTCGTCGTCTGGGGTTTAGATGATGGATGACTGATCACAAAAATTACGGAACTGATGACGAGGATGAATGATGAGGTTTGGGTATAGTGCAGGGACGAGGACAGGACGGTGTTTTCGTCCCAAGATGAAAACTCGTCCCCTTCGCGAGGTTGGACGAAAACTGGGATAAAAGTCGTCTCCCTGGGATGTAAACTGGGCCGAAAACTGAAAGAGACCCAACCAATGCCGATGAGGGGCATGACGACCGTCAACAAGGGGATGACAACCATAATCAACTGGGACGACCAACCCCAACAGGGGGACGACGACCGTTGACAAGGGATACGATGATTGTTGATCACTTGGACAAAGACCATGAAAGATGGGGACGACGACCGTTGACAAGGGAGACGATGATTGTTGATTAGACATGGCCGTTCTGTTCTTTTTGTGCGAATTTGTGCAAATTGTTTGTTCTGTTCGGTTTTACGAACAGAACAAAAACGAATTCGAACAGAACATCGCACAGACCCGTGTGCGGTTCTTTTGTTCGCGTTGTGCGCATTTAGTTCTAGCTTTGTGCGAATGTGCGAATTTTGTTCGTTTTTTTTAAGAAAAGACCAAAACAAAGAACAAGGCCCTGTGCGGTTCTTTTTGCGAATTTTTTGTTAGTTTCAAACAAACAGAACAGAACAACCATGTCTATTGTTGATCACTAGGACAAAGACCATGAAAGATGGGGACGACAACCATTGACAAGGGAGATGATGATTGTTGATCACTAGGACAAAGACCATGAAAGATGGGGACGACGAACATCATTGATGGCGGACGATAATTATTATCGACGACGGGGATGATAACCATCATGAACATGGACGAGAACTTTGTGAATGGGGATAATACTGTGTTTGACCGGGACAAGGACCATCATAGATGGGGATGATGATCAGCATCAACTTGGATGGTGACCGTCGTTGATTGGACAACAACCACAATTTACGAGGATGACGACCATCATCGGAGGAAATGGTGATGACTGTTGATAGAGACTGACACTGTCAACTTACTGCTGTAAACATCTCTCTCACTACCTCGATTGAGCATTCTCTCTCTCTCTCTCTATCTCTTCCCTCTCTGTGTGCTTTTATAACTCCCTCTCTCTGCCTCTCTCACTCTATCTCTTCTCTCTCTGTGTGCTTTTATAACTCCCTCACTCTCCCTCTCTCACTCTTGACTGCTCACTCCACCTCTCTCTGTATCTCATGTGTTTACTCTCTCACTCGCTCTTATCTCTCTCTTTTTCTCTCTCTAACTCTCGCCCTTGCACTCTCTCTCTCTCTCTGTGTCCCTCACTCTAATATCTAATTGCATCATATGCTTTACCTTATCCAAATAAGTTACCTTACATAATTTTAAATTTAATGAAATGAATTTCTTTACATGTCATAAAAGTTATCCAACATCCAAATTTAATTTCAAGGTAACCAAATAAGATTATTAGAATATCAGATTTTTGGTAGCATTATCTTCAGTAGTTAATACCCCCAACTAACATAATTAAATCAACCAAACGCGACAATCAAATCAAATTGGCCAGTCTTATAGTTCATTCAGTGAAACAAAGCCTGTCTCGGAGCTCGTCACACACATGTAAAGCATCAAAACTGGAAAATATAAAAGGGATTGAATTGGATGAACTAGCAGAGGAAAACATATTATAGGAAACTCAATTTTTATTAAGTGGGGATGACTGGGTTTAAAATGGTTGAGCTTGAATTGAAGGGAAGAGGGGAGAGAATCTACCTAGAGGGGAACAAACAAAGCTATACCCACAAGGGGAGGAGAGAGAAACCCAGCTTTCATCCATATTAGACCTCTTTTTCTAGAGAGAGAGATAGAGTGTGAGCTATTTACCCCATCTGGGTTATGTCTCTTTCTATCTCTAGAAGATTATCATCTGGGCTCTGGGGGGACTAGCTTGAGGCTTCGCATCCACTCACAGAAGCTGAGATCATCGAAATGGAGGAAGCTACTCTTCAACCTTGTCCTCTGCTCAGCTGTCAGAGTCGTCAACTGCGGAAACCTTGCCTCCTGCACACCCCACCCACGTGTCAAGGAACGCAATTGAAAGATGGCGAAAATGATAGAGAGAGATAGAGATAGAAATCTGGATAAGGATGGATTTGGGGGATGATGATGGAGATCGAAGTAGTGATTGAGATATAGATAGATATAGAGAGAAAGATAGAGGAGATAGAGATGGAGATGGAGATGGAGATGGAGATGGAGATGGAGATGGAGATGGAGATGGAGATGGAGATGGAGATGGAGATGGAGATGGAGATGGAGATGGAGATGGAGATGGAGATGGAGATGGAGATGGAGATGGAGATGGAGATGGAGATGGAGATGGAGATGGAGATAGAGATAGAGATAGAAATTAAAGATAGATATGGAGAGAGAGAGAGATAGAGATAGAAATTAAAGATAGATATGGAGAGAGAGAGAGAGATAGAGATAGAAATTAAAGATAGGTATGGAGATAGAGATAGAGATAGAAATTAAAGATAGATATGGAGATAGAGATAGAGATAGAAATTAAAGATAGATATGGAGAGAGAGAGACAGAGATTGAGATAGAAATTAAAGATAGATATGGAGAGAGAGAGAGAGATAGAGATAGAAATTAAAGATAGATATGGAGATAGAGATAGAGATAGAAATTAAATATAGATATGGAGAGAGAGAGAGACAGAGATTGAGATAGAAATTAAAGATAGATATGGAGATAGAGATAGAGATAGAAATTAAATATAGATATGGAGAGAGAGAGAGAGATAGAAATTAAAGATAGATATGGAGATAGAGATAGAGATAGAAATTAAATATAGATATGGAGAGAGAGAGACAGAGATTGAGATAGAAATTAAAGATAGATATGGAGATAGAGATAGAGATAGAAATTAAAGATAGATATGGAGATAGAGATAGAGATAGAAATTAAAGATAGATATGGAGAGAGAGAGACAGAGATAGAGATAGAAATTAAAGATAGATATGGAGATAGAGATAGAGATAGAAATTAAAGATAGATATGGAGATAGAGATAGAGATAGAAATTAAAGATAGATATGGAGAGAGAGAGACAGAGATTGAGATAGAAATTAAAGATAGATATGGAGAGAGAGAGAGATAGAAATTAAAGATAGATATGGAGAGAGAGAGACAGAGATAGAGATACAAAATTAAAGATAGATATGGAGATAGAGATAGAGATAGAAATTAAAGATAGATATGGAGATAGAGATAGAGATAGAAATTAAAGATAGATATGGAGAGAGAGAGACAGAGATTGAGATAGAAATTAAAGATAGATATGGAGAGAGAGAGAGAGATAGAGATAGAAATTAAAGATAGATATGGAGATAGAGATAGAGATAGAAATTAAACATAGATATGGAGAGAGAGAGAGAGACAGAGATTGAGATAGAAATTAAAGATAGATATGGAGATAGAGATAGAGATAGAAATTAAATATAGATATGGAGAGAGAGATAGAGATTGAGATAGAAATTAAAGATAGATATGGAGAGAGAGAGAGATAGAGATAGAAATTAAAGATAGATATGGAGATAGAGATAGAGATAGAAATTAAAGATAGATATGGAGAGAGAGAGACAGAGATTGAGATAGAAATTAAAGATAGATATGGAGATAGAGATAGAAGTTAAAGATAGATATGGAGAGAGAGAGATGGAGATTGAGATAGAAATTAAAGATAGATATGGAGATAGAGAGATAGAGATTGAAATAGAAATTAAAGGTAGAGATAGAGAAACACAGATAGAGATAGAGATAGAGATAGAGATAAAGATAGAGATGGAGAACGAGATAGAAACACAGATAGAGATAGAGATGGAGAAAGAGATAGAAACACATATAGAGATAGAGATGGAGATGGAGATAGAGAGGATAGATTGAGAGAATAGATAGAGAGGGAGATTGAGAGACATATAGAGATCGAGATTGAGAGAGAATGTGAGACAGAAGGAGAGAGAGATTGCAATAAAAAGGGAGACTAAGATTGAGAAAGATTGAGACTAAGATAGAGATAGAGATAGAGATTGAGAGAGACACAGATTGAGAAATATAGAGAGATACATATTTAGATGGAGACATAGAGAGAGAGTATATCGCACCTGCTCATAAGGAGGATCCCTGTGGGCTGGAATCATCCGAGAGACGAGATAACGAGCTTGGGAACTTCCCTCCTGAAAATGACAACCAACAAAACCAGGAGTGATTAGAACAATTAACGAATTCAATCCCACATGAATTAAAAAGAAAAAGAGAAAAAAAAAGAAAAGCAACAGGACAATAACTTCAGGTAATGTGAAAAATAAAAAAACATAAAATGCAGGAGGATCAGCTCCGGGAAGAAAAGAAAAAAAACAAACTGATAGTGCCAAAAAGGTGTTGCCATGAAACAGAGTTAGTAGACGATGAGGAAGTAGTTGCGTCATCATCATTCCTAAATATCTTCATTGTCGAGCTTGTCCATTTAACTTGGACGACTAACAATTATGACGATGACAACAAATTCAATAGTTGGATGACAGTGACGAAGAAGACATCATTAAATGATCCATCTTAGCTTGGATAAGGATGATGAAGATGATAATGACCATTCGTCTTTAGCAGATGGATGAGAGAAAGATAGTGATGGCAATGACATGAATAAATGCTCTATGTTTGTTCAGAAACCAATGAATGACAACGCAAAATGGTGATAATGATATATCTTAGAAATGGGAAGATGAGTAGAATTCGTCACCAACTGATGGATGACTGTGATGATGATGATGTCATTGACAATGACATGATTATATACCTTATCTTTGCTTCTAAACCAATGAATAACGATGATTTCTCTTGGAAACTGGAAGACGATGACACTTTGTTGAAAATGCGCGATCAACTGATGGATGACAGTGATGACGACAATGAAGCTCTTGGAAACTTGATGATGATGACAATCATGGTCTATATGAACAATCGTTGACATGAAAACCTACTAAGCATACCAGAACACCATAAAAAATAAGCAAAATGTTCTAAGCAACAGGAAAGCTGATTCATATGGCTATTTCAGATAGAAATATCTCATTGAGAAGCCGCTCAGATTATCTTTCATTTGAACACTTAATAGACAATATATGAGTTTCATGAAAGGGATAAAAAGAAGAAAGAACATTGAATGGTACTGACTTTAAATGAGAGGATTCGTGGAGCTGGAACTCGCTGCTCAGTCAGCTCTTCAGCCAGGGTCTTGCATGCAGCAAGGGCAGCTGCGCTCTTTCCCTCCTGAGCTGCCAGCTCAATACCCTTCAGATTTCATCAAAAATCAAAAGTTCTCTTATAAGTGAGAAGATGGAAGGATAAGTGGCTCAAAGAATTCTAAAAACGTGAGGAAGAGAAAGGCATTTCCATCATTTAGATAAACAATAACTGCAAGGGGTCATGTCGAAAGAAAATGTGCTATGATTTCATTCGGGTCGCAAGTGTTCCACTAAACCGTCATCTATTCCAATCACAAAGCATAAATTGTTTGATGAGAATCACATCACAAATACTTTAACTTATCAATCCCATACTCAGAGAAAGATGGTTGTGATCTTTCCCCTCTTCCCCCTACAAAAAATCTAAGAAATAAAACCAAGGACTTAGAGTAACAAAAAGGAGGGTCTCAACTGACATTAACAAGCAAAGAGACAGACACGGTCTCATTTAGGTTGGATTTTTGAAATTTGTGAAATGTCCCCCTAAATTTTGTCAAATGACAAAATGGAAGAGGTCGGGAATCACCATTAGCCGGAAGGCAAAGCCAATCAAAAACCCTTGGTAAATCATTCACAAAAATGTATGTTTCCCATAATATACTAGTTCTTTTTATCATTAACAATCAAACTTACCAACCAAATGAAGACATCAGTGCCATGATCAAGCACAATGGCAGCATCAGATTGCATGGCAAGATCATATGCAGGCAGATCCTCAAAGTTACCACCATCGTGGTGCATCAGGCAACGAGGCGCCATCATGCGGAGTGACAAATCAAAGGAAGCATTCAGGAAAATATTTCTCATTACAGATCTCTCGTCCTCATGGCCGACAATATTCCCTAGAAGTGGACCTCTTCTGAGATGGAATAAGTTTTCAGGCAGCAAACTCAATTCCTTGGGGAACTGATACAATTTTGATTTTGGCATTTGGGAGCCAAATCTCTTGGCAATCTCCTTCAGTCTCTCGTCAATAACTAACCTCATGTCGACGGCCTCTGACGCATTTTTGGCATGCAGCAATGTCCTCTTGGCTATGAGCACCGAAACCACATCCTCTTGAATGCTCTCAAGGTAGGACGATACACTGTTCACAGTTGGCAGTCCAACCGTTATTACTCGAGAAACCTCAGCCTGGAATATAGTAGAATATCGAATGGCAAATTGGAAGAAGACGTGATTGCTCTGGATATCGCTTTTAGCCTCCATAGATAGTGCAAAGCTCTGATTCTCTTCAACACTGAGCATTATCACACGAGTCGATGAATCGTTCTTGAACGTTTCATCAGCATCAGGTGGTTCATCTTCTCCAGGCCCAATCACTTGGGTAAGCACAATATCATCAGAGCAGCGAATCTCAAGCAACCCATGAGAACCCGCTTCCCTAGAAGCTGCCCTCTGAAGATTCACACCATACGCCTCCCCAAAGTCATCATGAAGAACCAACATGCCACCAGAGCTCTTCGCAAGGGGCTGAAGAACCGGAACTCGCACTGGGCACGTCCCAGCGCATAGAACATCGACCACGATGTTATGCTGATGGGCTTCATGACCGAGATTTTCCATGTACTTGATAGCCGTCTTCTCCATGTAAGGGTAGTTTGGATGATCAAAGGAATGAGGGACCGAGCCAGGGCCATATGAGTTGGGCCCTGCAACACAGGCCAGGATTCTGCAATTGCCACCGAGCCTCTTGACTATCCCATGGGTCCTCTCGGCAGATGGGCCTCGGATGATGGCTAGGGCAACCTCTACTGCAGCACCGAGGCATCGGTCCCGCACTGCCTCGGGCAATCTGAGAGCATACGGTCTGAGAGAGGAGAAGATTGTATGGGCAACTGCACGCGAAGCATGAACAGGAGCTAAATAGAGTCCAGTGCCATAAATCAAGGCTTTGAGGAGCTCTTTTGTTGGTGATCTGTCCCCTGGAAGCACATCTGCTGATGCAGCTGAACCTTCAGAGAAATCATACACCGAGACAGTTCTCCCATATGTGATGATACCCAATCTTGTGGTAGCAGGAAGGGAGTCGACAAAGGCGTGAAGCGAACCCTGCAAATGTTGCAGGTGAGCTTCATCCAAGCATTCATCTATGACCAGGACAACGGGCGCTGAAGTCCTGGAATCACCCACAGGAACAAACCCTGGATGCCTGTTCCCAGTTCTGACATAATCAATGGTGGGTGAGGAGAGTTCTGGCCACTGACGGACTGCTTCAATACTCGGGGCGATGTACTCGCCATCACTGCTGTTCAATTTCTTGCAAATTGCGCACTGCCACTGCCCAGATCCAAGTAAAATCTTGCAGTATAAGTTTGCATAAGCGCCGCAGTTCCCACATCGGTGGGGCTCGCGTTCTACAATCTGTGGACTTGATGAAATTTCCCTTCCAGGGGAAACCAGGGCCCCAAATCCAAGGCTCGGGTTGTTCCCTAGATTTTTGCTCTTAAGAACCTGATAAAAAACAAAAGGAAAAACACCCAAAAAAATCATTCAATCACATGGAAATCACAGGCCAATGTGGGTGTGCAAGGATTACCTTGTGAGCGGAGAAGAGAACATAAGGGGACTCGAAGGTGGTGTCATCCAATGGCGATGAGATTGGCAGCAATCTCTCGGCAGACCCATTTGCAAATTTAGGGGGAGTTGAAGTGGGAAGAGACGAGCTGGAGGAGAAGGGAACTGGCTGAGGAGATGCCGGAGAAGCGCGAAAGGGTACCGCTGCAGGTCGAAGAGGAGAGGAGAAGACCGGCGGCCCAGGCGGAGTGTTGAAGTGTGGAATTTGGCTGCCTGCAGAGCCTGGAGGAGTGCCAAATTTTGGCCCAATTGGGCTTCCATTCGGTGGTGGCGTACTGAAAGAAGGAATTGGGCTTCCAGAGAGAGATGTCTCCCCAGGAGATGGTGGAAATCTTGGCCCTGGCGTCGAAGTCGGATCGCTGGCGGTGACCGGAGCGGCGTAACCCTTCGGCGGCGACGGATCGGCCATCGCCGGTCACCCAAATCCCTGCCAAATTTGCAGCATGAGATCATTCTTCAAACGATCAAACAGTTTCAAAATATTGCAAGTCTCCCCTAGATCTATGCTTCAAACAGCACCCGCCGGTAGAAACCCGATCGAATGGAAACGAAAATTCCAGGGTTCAACCAAAAAAAAAGGAAAAATTCAGCAAGATAGATGTAATCTCTGCGGCGAAATCATGAAACAATGAGAATTCTAAAACCGAACCTTGAATCCCCAACCCGGAATCGAAGCTCGACGAATCGTCGCCGCCGCAGCGGATCTCGCGCTGAGCTTTGTGGGGGAAGGAGAAGCAGACCAGAGGCTAAATCTCAATGTATTGACTGAATGTTATTTAGTATTAAATGCCCTCTTGATTTGATAAAACGATAGTTTCATGCTTAAAAGTAGGGTTGAATATATAGTTTCATGCTTAAAAATTTTTAGAACTTCGTCCCAATCGTCCCGTCCTGAGTCCGTCCCATCTCTAATATTTACGTCCCCGTCCAGTCCCTCGTCCGGGACGAAGTAGTACATTAGGCCACTCAGAATTTGACACTTGGCATAGCACGTGTGGAATTCCAGCTGGAGCTCGCATGCCGTTACATGACTCTCGCAGGATGTAGAAACCGTCCCGTCCACCGTCCAAGGCCCCGGACGAGACGGTTATTTCGTCCATGGACAAAACAATAGTCCCGTACGGGACCCGCACTATGTCTCAATCGTCTGAACTCAATCTCAGTCGTCCACGGACATGCGTATCTCGACAGACGCTAAATCTCAATCGTCTAAACTCAGGGAAGGGACGATAATTTCATCCACGGATGAAATTATCGTCCCGTCTCGATCCCCCGCGCCTCATCCAATAGAGAATCGATTAGGCATTGTCCAGCTACTTCAACCTAGACATGGTCATTCTGTTCTTTTTGTGCGAATTGTTCATTCTGTTAGGTTTTCCGAACAAAACAAAAACAATTTCGAACAGAACATCGCATAGACCCGTGTGTGGTTCTTTTGTTCGCTTTGCGCAAATTTTGTTCCAGTTTTGTGCGAATGTGCAAATTTGTGCGAATGCGCGAATGTGCGAATTTTGTTCATTTTTTAAAAAGAAAAAAAAAACAGAACAAAGAACAAGGCAATGTGCAGTTCTTTTGTGTGAATTTTTCGTTCGTTTAAAACGAACAGAACAGAACAACCATGTCTATGTCTGCGTCCATGCACTATAGTTGGATGGTCCCCATCTCGTCCCAGTTTTTAGCAAAGACCTGAACCTTACCTAAAGTTCGGTTAATGTTAAAGTCTAAATAAAAAAAATCAACTTGTGCTTCAAACACGGTTTGATGTATCCTGAAATAATCTATATAAATCCATCTTGGGAAATAAAAAGTTTTGTTGGATGTGGCTTCCTAGCCTGCCTTGGTTCATTCCATTCGATCCCCTGCGCCGCATCCAATAGAGAATCGCTTAGGCATTGTCCAGCTACTTCAACATAAAAGAAGCATAGAAACACTGAGAAAGACTCAATGAAGTTATCGCTGTCACAAAAGGATCCTACTCTTTGGTAGATTCATGGCAATGAGACAACATTTTTTAACTATTACATGCAAATTTCAGGGAGAGGAAATTATGTTGAAAATGAATATGACATTAAGTTTCCTGTACTACAGTAATTTGGTTAAGCTTTTCTTTTGCAAAACTTTAAACGGTATCTCATGGCCAAATATTGATTAGTGCATTCTCTACTATGAAATTCAACCTTCAAGATCAATCTGACTGCTTCTATGAAGAAGGTGAGAAAAAAAAGGTTTATGGACTTTTTAATGAAGGCAACAAGGTTTGATCCTAGCTATTAACCAAAAAATGCTGAAAATTTTACTTCAAATTGACACATTTTACCAAATAGAAGACTCACTTAAAAAAAAACTGGATGTTAGGTGGGAGTAGACTGTAATGCCAAAACATTGTAAGAATCTCAAATTTCCTTTAACTTTAGTGATTTAAATCAGATCTTCGGAAATATATATATATACTTTAGACTGCCTTCAGAGTTCCGGAAAGAATAGCAAGAAAACAAATACCACGCTGACTACTAAATGTTATTTTTTGAATAGAATGATTGGTGCCTAAAAAACATATTAAAATCCCACTCATTTGATTGTAATTTCACTAAAGAATAGTATATGCAAAGACATGTGAAGAGAAAATAAAAAAAATCGTTAAAATTTGTTAAATCTGGCAGGTATGCACCAAATTCAACTAGTAGAGTTAGAGTGATTGGTGAAACTGAGACTCAAGTAACTCCCAATATTATCATAAAGACCCTAAAAAGTTCTCAAGCTCATCGGTTCGACTAGAAATTTTCGCAAAGTAAACCTTATCAGATTCATAACAACAAGTACTAGAAGTAACCTTGAAACCAAATCATTTCCCTCAAGGACTTCAGCTTTACGTATACTTTCTCAATGATGCTTTAGGACATTATTTCTCACTTACATAAGGAGGTTAGGGAGGTCACACTATTTTAGCTTTTTATCCAAGAAAATTCCATTTTGAACCTAATTTCCTCTCCCTGAAATTTGCATACATATAGTTATCATTTTATTCAATACATAAAATGGTAACTGAGAGTTACATTTATGAAGGATAAATGTAAAAGGAATGATATCTAGCTAGAAAGACATGCCAAGGTACTACTGAGCGCCTACCATTTCTTCAAGCCATATAAAAAGGTACTTTATGATTTGTGGTTTTGGTGATAATTGCTTCTAATTTCCTAAAAACCCAAATAAACACTAAAAAAAATTGATTATAAATCACAACATGCTTATTAGATAAAATAGAAGATAAAAAATCATTGATGATCTGAAAATATGGTCCTTTTTTATAGGAATGACATAAATGTATGTGGAACTTTTAACTGTAAAAACATTATTAGCACAAAATTATGTATCATAAAATATCTCTTATCCCTAACAACTTTACTTTTCATCACCCTGTCTAGATGGAGCATTTCAGAAATACAGAGCTCTCATGAGATGCCTCTCGATACACAATACACCATGATTAATCAATCAATCATGGTTCTTCCTCATACCATTTGTAGGGCTCATGGCGCCATGCCATTGACTGTTGAAGAAAATAATGAAAGATGCATGAACAATCAAGATGGATATCCTGATCCAGCTGGCAATTGGTAGAGTAATAAATCTCATTCAACGATGGAGATTACGCCATTTGAAAATGGCGATGTCTGGATATGTAACCGTTAGATTGGGCAGTCGCACCTTTGAACCCTCTATCCATGCATGAGGTTGAATTGATAAAAAAATGGGGAAAAGAAAGAAGATTACCAAGGATGCTACACCAAGAATAGTTGGCTAGGAAGGACGTATCAACAACTGCTTAAGTCAACAAATTTCTTGCATCTTGGATTCAAGTTGTAAGTTTCCTCTTGCTCTCTTGATTTCCTTCTTGATTGTCTTCAAAACGCCATGGCATTGGCAAAAATGCATGCCCTTAGAAGACTTTTAGTATTGAGAGCACTTCTTTGTATTCAAGATAAACCTTGAAAAACATAAAAATCTTTCTCTGATTTTTATCATCTCAGTTACTATCTTAGATTCATAGATCTATTCAAAATTAACATGAAAAATTAACTTCTCGTTATTTTTGTCTGCTCTCTCTCTCTAGAACAACTTCAGGTTATTTTTAAGGGAACGCCCTAAATGAAATTCACCCAGGAAAAAATTGTTCAGGGGCCTTTCCCTTCTTCTCCCTTCTCCCCACGCCCCCTCTCCACTCCCGAAGCGATCGGGTTGGCATAACGACGACGACGGAGATTGAACAGGGCTCCTCAATGAGAATGAGGAGAGTCAATGTGATGAGGACCACGTGGATATTTCTAGAGACTGCACACTTGAGCAGTTCGACTCGTCTCACTCTACGACCAAAGAAATCTCAGATGCAATCCGTGCACATTTTCTTCGTTTCAATGATTTTATCGATGTCGTTCGATTCCATTACATGTCTTTCGTGGCAAATTATTTTAATTTCTTCATCCATGTCAAGGCCTCTAAACAGTTCTGTCTTAGGTGAATTTCATTTAGGGCGTTCCCTTATTTATACTAAGTGGGTATTTTTCATCAAAACCCCCAAAACTTAAGTACATCTTCTGACGTCCAAAAGACGATTTGCGTGTGATCCTCTAGGCCCATTTATTAGTCTAGTTAACAACTCTGGTGGCCCAATAACCTTTATTGGCCTTCTAAATTAATTAACTATATCATCATATAGATTAATTAATGTCGGCTCGATTTAAACCAATTTATAGGTTGAGTCTCCAACACGTTGGGTGCCAAGCTACACCTCGTGCTCTAGAAGATACAAAGGAGTGTGTATCAACTCGCTAATGGAACATGTACGTCATCAGTTACCGTGTACATATAATCCCTCATCCACTAACATTCCTAGGATGACTTAGGGTTTGTTCAAGAGTCAAACCCTACTCAATCATCAGAGTTAATATTCATGCATTCAGAAATCATCTGAGAACTGTTCTTCAGTATTTCACAGCCTTGGCCAAGGACTTGATCTCATCATTTTCCTTGAGTTGTCTCCTCTTATGCCGAGGGTGGATGATCCCATCTTGACCGCTCAATTGTCTTCGTGAACTTCTTGATGCACCTGAATAAAGACTTAGACAATACGTCTTTCGTGTCTTAGGTCTAAGGATCACTTACACAATCATGATGTGAATCAATCTGATTGATAGTTTGATGTAATACCATTCAAGGATTTGCACGGATCAACTCAGTGAAATCTTTCTGCTAAAGAGCACCAACTATTTATCCTTAGTGTCTCTGCACTAATGGCTACGGGATCGACCATCGAGCACATATATTTCCATCAGATAGGAAACTCAATCAATTCGTGTAGTAGAAGAGAAATAACATAATCATAGTGACACTTACAAAAGGACGATCAAATCATGTGTGCAGATTGAATCTGTGATTTCTCGTTTCCTCCAACCATATGGTTTGAGTTGTATATGTTTCAAGCCTCGACATGTATCCACCTTATTACTGAAATATTGAATCTCTTCCTCCATCTTGAGGAAACGTACCACTCCGCCATCATTTTTATAATGTTTTGATTGTATCAGGTGGGTGATAAACCCAAACTATGGCATGCAATCCTACACATTTTAAAATAATTTTGGGATTAGTTTATGTGTACTATCATCAAATTACAAAGATTTTCATCTCATGTAGTAAATGGAGAAAGTGATAAGACAATCTATTTTAATGTATTTTTTAAATATTTTACAAGTCCAGGGATTTCTTAGTAAAAATGTGTTAAAAAAACATTATTAAATTTAATGAGATTAAGGCTCCCTCTAGTATGTCAATCTATGTTTTTGTAGGGATGAAGTCAAAGTTGAAGAAATAAATAAAAGAAAGAAAGATACAGAATAAAATAATAGAAAATTTTGTTCTAAGTAAGCAGCTTGGTTGGGCCTTGCGCAACATTCAAGCCAGCTATAGGCGGGCCAACGAAGAGCGCTCAAGCCCACTCGTCATAGGAAAGTGGTGCGCCTAGCACAAGCCCAAGCAGTCTTGCAGAACCAATGACCATTGGATATGCTTCGATCAGGTTGTGAAATAAAGAGTCCCCCCCTTTTTTTACTTGAAAAATCTGAACTAAACTATTGATTTCTTAACAGAACCTTAGATATATCTTTTTTCTTTGAGAGAAAGAGAATTAGCGTTTATTTCATTCTGAGAAATCAGAACCTTTCACCCACTCGCTTTAGTCGGATTCCATCTTGGAGGATCGTTCGTTCTTCACTCTCTTGTTATTGCAGGGAACGCCGAGGAACGGTGCATATTATCATATAGAAACAAGCAAAGTGTTGCGATTCGTACTACCCAAGTGCAGGTTATGTTTTAACATAAGCGGGGTGGGGCGTAAGCAAGCGTAGCGAATCACATAGAGTTGCCCCTACCTACCGGCGCGCAGATAGATAGGACGGGCGAAGCACGAAGGGATGGATGTCTGAGTGGTTGAAAGAGTCAGTCTTGAAAACCGAAGTATTGATAGGAATACCGGGGGTTCGAATCCCTCTCCATCCGCGAGGTCATAAGTTCTCTCTTGCGTTATCTATAGATAAGAACGAATCGGATCGACTCGACTGATATGATGGATGGAATGGTTAGACGATAGCCTTGTGTAGGTGCTTTCAAGACTCTTTGGTGTCTAGGTCCACGTAAGGCCCATAAAGGCCCGTGCACGCACATAAGAGGGAAGGTTTATTTATTTCACACCATATCATCGGATGGAGTTTTTTACATAGTGTTCCAAATTTTAGAATACTCCGATTTGGGATTAATGACTGTTTTCTATCTTTCAGAAAGACACAAGTAGGCCCAAGAAGTTTAAAGATAGATCGTGGCCCAACGGGTCGTGATATGAATGTACTTTAGAAAGAAATTATGACCGGGCTTCGAGCCATCCCAGCCAAGAGCCCGTATCATAACAGGTCGATTTATGTATGTTGATAGAATCTCAACCGTCAGATCGTCTTAAGGAAGATCGGACATCGAGATCTTCCTATTTTTATTAATTTTTTATTTCATTTCCATTTCCAGCTTTCTGATTGGCTGCAGCCAATGACAAGGATGGCAGGGCCCTTCGATAAACCAATCACGAAGGAGAAAAGCACTAACGAGGCAATTGACACAACATTGACAGATAGGGTACATTATATGAAGGGATCCACGGCTGGGATTGAATCACAGCCGTTGGACAAATCATAATAGAGATTGGACGACCAGGGGCTAGGGAACGGCATGTCTCGGACGTGACGCCCCAGACATGACCGGACGGATGACGATCGGTGACGAACGGTGACATGACGAACAGTTCGTCATGTCACCGTCTCGTCACACATCTGAGGAGTTTGGAAAAATCCATCACGTACCTGTCACGCATCCCTATTTCATCATTCCGTCACGTTACCATCACCGTGATGCTGTCACCGTCACCAGTGACAGAAATAGTATAACTATTTTACAATGTTTTTTACATTAGAACTTCTAAGTTCTCTGAGGAATAAGGATTCCCCGTTAGGTCGAAGTTGAAAGCCCTTTTTCAAGGCTCCTATTTCTCTGGCAATTCGTGAAGGAGCCAGGGTGAACGCTTCTATTTCTCTCCTATTCGTCTGGCAATTCATGAAGGAGAACTCCAGAAATTCTCCTTCACATTAATCTTCTTCCTTGCTCTCTCGGTGAGTTGTGCAAATCACTGTTTTTTTTATTTTTTGATTCTAGCCTGGAGCTCAACCTGCTCTACAAAGGGCTTTCAGATTGTTGATTGATTGAATGTAATGTTTTCAGCATCATTTTGAAAATTAACTCAGGAAATAGTTGCTTCAAGAAGAATTTTTATCTCTCTTTGGATGGTCGTTTCGGGGACGAGGTGAGGATTTGATGAAACTTCATTATTGTGTTCATGAAAAGTGGAGTTAGTGAGTATTTGAATACCTGCTTGATTATCACAAAATAAACAGATGTGTGAGATAATGAAATCCCAAAGTAGATTTATGTGCGGTAGAAGTTAACGCTCTGTCTTTAACATCTGCAAAATCTCTGAGTGTAGTGGATTTTACATCAAGAAAAACCTCCCTAAATATTTAATTTTTCCATCAAGAAATCAATTATTAAATTAATTACATTCACAAATTTACGTCAATAATTTGATTATCTCAATATAGTAAAAACAAAAGACACTAATTCCTTAATTTTTCAATCAATATACTAATTTATTAAATTCATTAAATTCATAATTTTCAGTCACTAAATTCATTATTTAAGTCGTCATCCGTGATGGACATTTCATCACGTCACATGTATAGATCCGGATCGTCCCGGACGTGGACGATGGAGGGGACGGGATGAATTTCGTTCCGTTCGACATCCAGAGTTAGTCCTGGAATGAAGGGCGGGACAGTTTTTCATCCGATGATTAAAAAACTGTCCCGTCCAATCATTCTGGGATGGTTCTTCGTCCCGTCCAATCCTCCCGGGATGAATTTTCGTCCCAAAATTTGTCCCGGACGAAAAAAACCCATTTATATTTTTAATATATTAATATATTTTTTCTAAATTTTTAAAGGGAAATATGGAGGAGAGAGAATGCAAATAGACATGTACAATTAATTCTGAGCGGCGTCAGTTTGCACACGTGAAAAAATACATGGACCTTAATGCAAATTGTTATAGCGAGGCCACATGGCAAGATCTCAACCGTCGGATGGGAATCCGGAGGCTTTTTGCCCTCATCCGTTCGTCCATCGTCTGAGACCTCCGGACGGACTGTTTTTTCATCCCATGGGACGAAAACCGTTCTGTGTGGTGGTCCCCGAGATGAATTTTTGTCCCGAAATTCATCCATATCCACGGACAGGATGATTTTTTCATCCCGGAATGAAAAAAGCATCCTGTCCTCGTCCCTGAACTATAGTCACACGTCCATGGCACCCCATCACCGTGACGTCACCGTCACGTAAAACTCGTCACGCGTCACCGTCACCGTCACTACCTCTGAATTCCATCACTGTCACCATCACGTCATCCGTCATGTTTCCGTCACAGTGACTTGTGACATGACAAATGACGAATGTCGTTCCCTACTAGGGGCAGATCTGTCCATCTCCGCCCCTAGCCGTCGATGCTCTCGCCAGATAGTGTTTTTCGGCTGGTGGGGGGGACCATCAAGGCCATCTGACGGCCTGGGAAGACCCCCAAGGCCTTCCTAGTGCATCGATGGCCATCGGAGGTTCTTCCCAAGCCTTTAAAGGGGCTCCATAGCCCTAATTAACACCATCTTCTAATCAAATTTTCTTGGGGCAGCGAGAGACCCATCCGACGGCAAAACGAGCATGGGAGAGGAGTGACACCTCTCTTGATACTTGGGACACCCATGATGGCGCCTTGGGAGGGTTAGAAATGCATGGATTCACGCCATCACAGTGGAAGGCGAGAGGAGACGCACACCAAAACTAGGGGGGCGATTGATACCCCCAATCTCCACCTAATTGAATCAGGACAATTCAGGTTAGCTTTTGATTTCCATAGGTTGATTTCTATGTGTTTATCTACTCTGGATGCGTCATTTTTATTGAACTTAGCGATTGATTGAGTTTGGTCGAGATTTGTTACCGTGGCCTCTTTGAGGCATTTTATCAAACATCTACCCTTCATCGAAGGATTTTCTTACCGATTTCAACCTATAAAAAAATATAAATAGTTAAAACTATATAAAAACATATAAATTATATATGAAGTATTACATCTATCTAAGTCATACGCTTCTATTATTAACTATTTAAAAAATATATAATATTATAAATATCCACTATTAATTAGTCTAGCTAAAACTAACTCCTTTCTAGTCATTTCTCTTCATATCTAGTTAAATAATTTCTTATAAATTAGATAATGTGTATTTTACACCTATTTCTCTTAATCTTCACCTATAAACATATATAAATATTTCTCTAGCTCACTAATCTATACCTAATTAAATAATCTCTCCCTATCTATCAAAATTCTACTCCCATCCTTCATTCTTTATATTACCTCTTATTACAATAGCTATATCTATTAATTAACCCTTTTCATCTTACTAAGGATAAAGTTACTCATCACTATCCAATTAAGTCTTACTATTAATTATTATTATACCTAGTTCAGATATAACTTACTATTAATTAAATAAATAAACTCCTAGCACCTATTCATAATATTTACTATTCTATATACCTTATTAATATTCTCTAGATCTTCCACTAATACTAATATCATCCTTAACTTTAACACTATTAATCAATATGACTATCCTACTTTCTTACTATCTTTAATATCTATAACTATTATAAATTATATATGGTATTCCCTCCCTCATATCTAGTCCTCTCATCCACTTAATATTTTCTCACTTACTAACTACTTATAATTTACTATATTCACAATGTTTATTATTACTATTATTATCATTACTCCTTAACTTCTCAACTATTAAATACACCGCTAAAGGCTGGTCCCTATGAAGACAACCTTGCTCTAACTATACATTTAAGCGAGTTTTATCTTTTATCAAATTTATTTTATTTAGGCAAAGTAAAATTACAAGGACACAAAAAATTATGTACTTAATTTGCCTTCATTAGTTAGGAGAGGAGATAAGGGAAGAAGGAAAATAGAAGGGGAAGGGTCCTTAAAAATTCAGGTCTAGGTGAGTTTTGGTCATGGCTTTTCCCTGTTTATACTAAGTGTACATTCTTCATAAGAAATGTTAAAATTTAAGTATATCTTATGGTGTAAAAAATACCATTTGCTTGTGGCCCTATAGACCCATGTATTAGTCCAATTAAAAGCTATAATGGCAGAATGATCATTTTTGGCCTTCCAAATTAATTAATTGTGTTATCATATATATTAATCAATGAGATATCAATTTAACCTTATCAGTTGGTTGGTTCTCCCTCCTCAAGCTATACTTCATACTTTAAAAGATGTGAATGATCATATTAAGTCACTCATAGAATATTTTTATTATACATAATCTGCTTTATACTCTTAAGATGACTTTGGGTGTCAAAACTATCAAACCTTAATTGATCACCTGAATTATTACTTATGCTTTATGCTCATAAGATGACTTAGGGTGTGAAAACTATCAAACTCTAATAGGTCATATGAGTTAATACTGATGTTTGTGGAAATGATTTGATATCTCCTCTATGATATTTTACTGCCTTGGCCAAGGACGTCATCACATCATATTCTGTGATAAGTCTCCTATTATTCATGGGGCGAATGATTCCCATCTTGACCACTCAAGTATCTTCGTGATTTTTCTGAACTTAAACTGAGACTTTTTAAAATTCCACAAATGAACTTGTAGATCATAGACAAAGTACAACCATCCATCCACAAGTTGTTGTTGCTGTCTCAGATATAAATATTACTTTTGCAACTGTAACATAAATTAATCTCATTGATAGTTTAGCATGATATTGTTAAAGGATTTGTACATATCAATTCAATGAACTTTTTGGCACCCACTATGTCTCCTAGTGTCTCCACACTAATGAATATAAGTTCGGCCATACTAATCGATACTTTGATGTGCCACATCATTGCTTAAGCCATCCACAAGCGGGCAAGCTCAAGGGTTCTCAAGCCCACCTTATAGCCAGCAAGCAACTGACGCACTAGCAACATGACCCACACAAGGCCCACATAGAGGCCCACGCATGCACGCATAAAAGGTAAGTATATTTTTTATTCAAAGGATGTAATAGAACGATAATTATATAGCAACACATATTCCAAATTTTCTGATATGGGATTATCAATGTCAATCCTCTACACTTACACATCGGCCCAGGTCGACAACAAAGAAATGGATCGCGGCCCGTTGGGCCGCAATTTTAAGAAATAAAAAAGAAAATTATGATCAGGCTTTGAGCCAACCTGGCCCAAGGCAAGTATCATATCAGGCCATTTTGAGTAAGTAGATATTATCTCAGCCAATTTTCTTTAGGTCGATCGGACGGTGAGATCCACTTTGTATTTCTAGTTCTCTTTCTTTTTCTATTCAGGTTTTTGATTGGCTAGAATCGATGATATAGATGGTGGGGCCGAATCAAAGCACGAGTTGTTCATTGGGTGGCTGACGGAGCGATTGACCAGTATAGGAAGGGGTACACCATTAACGAATGGGTCCATAGTTGTGATTTGATCACAACCATTAACCCATTTAAGGCAGATCGGATAGTAGGGGGGTAGACATGTCCTTCTCTACCATGGATCATTGTTCTTGTTGGTCAGCCGGCATAGGCCGGTGACGAGGGGCCCACAAATGGCTCCTGGAGAGTCCTTGGATCAATTCTAACCCTTTAAAGGGTGATTTTGAAGGCACTAAGATCCTTCTTACTGTAGTAGAAGCAGAACGGCAGTAGACTCATTTTGGCGGTGGGACGAGCGAGAGGAGAAGGGTGATGCTTCTTCAACAGCCATGGCTTCTTAGGATGACTCCAAAGAGAGCAAAGGGTGACTCATATCTGCACCAGCACGGAGAAGGACAAGCAAGAACGCACACCGATACTTGGGGGTGGTAATCGGTGCCCTTACTCTTGGTCGCCCAAATCAGGGTGGATCCGATATCTCTCCTCTGCTCAACCTTGTTGAGAATCAGTAGCAAAACAAGACAGTAGATTCAGTTCAATTCAATCACCTATCAAGACCAATTTTGTTGAGATTCAGTATCAGGATTTTGTTGTGGCGTTTTATCGAGCACCTTGTGTAAGTTCAAGGATATTCCACGATTTATCTAATTTCCTTCCCTATTTTACCTTATAAAAATATTTTAAAATAAATAGTAAATATATCTTCCTATAAATATCATATTTCTATTATCCTAAGATAAGTATAAACATAATAATCAAAATACCTACTTACATTGACCCTCCTAATCTAATTAAATACCTTCTTATAATTAGATAATCTCTATTCTATTACTTACCTTTCTTACTGTTAGATTCTAAAGCATCCATATATGTGTACAACTATTTCTCTCCTCTTGTTATTTTTCCCTCTACCTATGTTCTTCTAAAATCAACCAAAAATTGAATATCTCTATCTTTCTAGTTAAGTCGACAATCTTAATATTCTTACTATCTATCTGCTTAATTCACTTGCTAATTAGATAATCCCTATACTTCTACGTGTTTTTCTTAGTATTAAAATCTAAGCGTACATATATATCTTTTCCTCTAGTCCAATTGATAACTCAAGTTATAATACCTTCTTTCTCCTATCATATGTAATACTTCCCTCTTCTTCATTCTTCTTCTTACCTTTTACTAAATCAAATATTTCTATCAATTAACTTCTTAAACCTTATTACCATAAAATCTTACTCACTATCAAACTAAATCTTAACATCCATCATCATTACATTCATCTCCTAGTTTACTTATAACTTACTATTAATTAAATAAATAACCTCCTATCTCCTATTTATAGTATTTTAGTATTCTATCTATCTCACTAATCTTCTATACTTCTTCCACACTTACATTAACATCAACCAAAATTATAATACCATGACTCCATTTCAAGTGTTTTACTTTTTTACTACCTCTAATATCTATAAAAATATATAAATAATATCTTATATTCTCTCTCTCGTCTCTAGTTCTCTCAAACATCATTTACCCTTCATTACTATTACACCTTATCTTAGTTCTCTCATCCATTTAATATTTCCTCCACCTACTAATTACTTATTACTTACTATATTCTTTGTCTTTCTTATTGTTCTTGCTTCTCTTCAACTATAACTCAAATATTAAACTCCCCTCTAAAGGCCAGTCCCTGTGGAGAAGACCTCGCTCCTACTTTACATATGAGTAAGTTTTTATTTTCTCAAACTACAAATTAAAATTCATCGATATTATGTGGCCGTCAAGCCATTCACACTACCATGTTTATTTAAGTTCATTGAATAAAATATTTGCATTCATTATTATTTCGTGTGATGTTTATAATGAAGTCCATGAATACATGCAATGACTTAGTGAATTATGATGAGATCATAATACAGTGATTACTAGTTTTTAAACATGTATTCTAAATATTCCTATTCGATGGATAGTCTATACAGACATCGAATTATCCTGATAGAATAGCACTAGCTGATCCTACTTATACGATAAGTATAGCTGATCATGTGGCTATTAGTGTGGCGACACTAAGGACAGATATTGGGTGCTCTTTGGAGAAAGAGTTCACTGAATTGATCCGTACGAACCCCTGAATGGTATTATACATAAACGTCAATCAGGTTGATTCAAGTCATGGTTGTATAAGTGATCCACTGACCTGAGACACTAAGGACATCTCGTGAGTGGACGACTAAGTTTTGACTATGACTTACAAGCCTCTAATCATGGGATTCAAACAAGTTAGAGATCGGATGTAGTAAGAAGCTTACGGAGATGATTGAGTGGTCAAGATGGGATCATCCGCCCTTGGTATAAGAGGAGATTGACTCAAGGAAAATGATGCAGAAAAATCCTTGGTTAGGGTAGTGAGGATATTGGAGAAGGCTTTCTACAATGATCCCCGTTAAGCATCAGTACTAATCAAATGATGAATTAGAGTTTGACGATCAATCATACTCTAAGTTGTTTGAGAGTCTCGCGCGAATGATGGGTTATACATATACGGTAACCGATGATGGTAAAGGTTCCATGAGAGAGTTCAAACGCTACTCGGTATCTTCTAGAGCAAGAGTGTAGCTTGACACCCCACGAGCTGGAAACTTAACCTATTGATTGGGTTGAATCGATCCTTATTTAATTAATATATGTGTTGATATACTTAATTAATAAGGTCGGTCAATAAATATTATTGGGCCACTAAAGTTATTAACTAGAATGATACATGGGCCTAGAGGGTCACACGCACAAGGTCATAAGGGCATTGGTAGATATATTTTACTTTGTAGGGTTTTTGAGAAAAACCTTAAGTGAAATATAAAGAGGGAAAGGGGTCTCATTTTAAGCACCCATGTAATCCTGATTTGAGCCCCTCCCTTTCTCCATTCTCTTCTCCACTCATCCAAAAGAAGAGTGTCTTCATGGTGAGGAGATCTTCTAGATTTTCATGAAGAGTTGAAGAAGAAGACGTGGAGATTCAAGCGCCGAGTGATCGTGTGGATACTTCTAGAGGTCGGATGCATGAACGGCTTCAGAACGATCTAAGAGCGGCAAAGTCAAGGGTGGAACGAGTTCCCTAAAAGGTACATGCAATATTTTATTTTAAAGATCAATTGTGAATCGATCGACACGCTTCCGCATCCATGGAACGTGTTTTCCATGGCCGAACCAAGGCATCGAAACCAACAAAAATTAGAACAACAATTCAATTAACATACCTAATTTGCCTTCATCACATTCAAATAATAATATTTAGAACACGTGATTAGAGAGGAGTGATCTTTGTAATATGATCTTATCATATTTTACTAAGTCAGATAATGTATTCATGGACTTCATCATATGCATCATAGGTGCATTCTAAGGAATTGATCTTATTGAACAATAAACTAGATGTGGAATGATTCCTTGGCTTGCTATACACATATATTTCTATCAGTTAGTTCCTTAGATGAGTTTTTGAAATGTCTAACTCCTAGATGTATCCATGCAATCTTTAGATCACTGGTTCTCCTCGTCATTTTGTTAAACTATGCTTTTGTAATTTGTTTCACAGCAATCTGGTCTCATTAGAAGCAGGAGTTGGAGAGAGCAAGAGAAGAGAATGAAGGGCACCCAATAACGACTAGAAAGGGTATCAGAAAAATGGGTGTCCTCTTCTATTTGTACTATATGGGGTAATATCATAAAATCCTTGAGAAAACATTTTTTAAAAGTCCATCCTTGGGGATATTTCACAGAAATCTCTAAAATTTGAGTATACCCACCGACTTCTAAAAGTATAAATCTTGTGATCCTCTATGCCCATGTATCAATATAGGTAATAACTCTTAAAAAACTAATTGACCAACTCTACTAATTAAATATATCTATGTATAGATTAATTAATAAATGATCAATTAAACCCAACAGATAGGTTTAGTAATCGGTGTGTTGGGTTTAAAGCTTCACCTCATTATCTAGAAGATACACAGCAGTATTCCAACTCTCTCATAGAAACTTTCTTATCTATGGATGTTGCATACGTATACTCCATCATCACAATACTCTCAAATGACTTAAGGTATTGTAAGTTTTCAAACCCTAATTAGTTATTCTAGTTAGTATTGTTGTGTGTCATAATTCATTGAAGAACATCTTCAATGATATTTTTACTACCCTAGGTATGGATTTAACTACATCTTCATTGAGTCGATATCCTCCTATACCAAAGGCAAAAGATCCCATTATGACCACACAATCACCTTTGTATACTTATTGTTGCATCCAAGCTAGGGTGATCTCATTGTTAGATACTCGTGGCTCATAATCAAAACATAGTCACCCATTCATAAGGTAACTTTAGTATCTTAGGTTTACGGACAACTCACACAACCATGACATGAACCGACCTGATAGACAAGGATTAATATATACCAATTTAATGAACTCTTTCCTCAATGAGCACCCTCAATCTGCCCTCGGTGTCTCCACACTCAGGGCGTCAAAATCGATCATATTCATCATATGAACAAGAGTAGGCAATGCAATCATTTAATGGATATTTTGATGCATGTCTTGTGTGTCATACAAATATGATTATGTATAACACATGTTTAAAGAGAAGTAATCCCTTTCATTTTATCAATTCATTCTTTGATATTTAATCCCTGGCCTAAAACAAAAAATCCTACCCGACTCTGCCTAATAGGCTTGGTCCATTAACAAATATATTTGTGTGTATACGAGTGTAGCCATGAAAGACAACACCTTTCAATATACCCGATATCTAAAAACTCCTAATTTGACCTATCCATAATTATAAGCTAATCTTTTTCTCAAAACAGGAAGCCAAACCCTACTGAGTCTAATAGGCTTGACCCATTAACCATGGAGTCTGTCTCTATGTGACGCATAAGTGCAAAAGATCTCACCTTTAGACTTACCCACACCTAACATTTTTTTACATAATAGTTACTATTGTTCCATGGAGTCCGTGTCTATCTGATGCATAAAAGAGGTGGAAAAGATCTCACATTTCGGCTTACCCACAACTATAATGTTACATACTAATTACTATTGTCCCATGGAGTCTGTGTCTATCTGATGCACAAAAGAGGTGTAAAAGATTTCACCTTTGGGCTTACCCACAACAATATTGTTACATAATAATTACTCTTGTTCCATGGAGTCTGTGTCTATCAGATGCATAACAGAGGTGTAAAATATCTCACCTTTGGGCTTATCCACATCTAATATGTTACATAATAATTACTATAGTTCCAAACAAATAAAAAATCCATTTAATCATCTCACTTGTACTTCCAAGTCGATCCCAGGCCCAAAACTCATTAACCAGCTAGCGCGTGCGATTCAGCTAAGCGTCCTCTAAAGATCGCATCTTTGGTCCTACCCAGAATCCAGAAACGAGAAAAGAAGTCATGGCGCGATGATTGAGAACCCAAAAGGCGGCAAATATCCAGAGAACAGCGACTCCGCAGGGCTTAAAGGGCGCGACCCACCTCGGGATTTTGAGCGAATCTCGTCCAGGATAGATGCCGGAGCAATCGGGAAATACCCATCAATGATTTCCTCCGCAATCCTAGAAATCTTCTTCACACACTTGGCGGAAGAGGCGCCTCTGGAGAAGCTATAGATCAAGGCCATGGCGGAGTTCTTGGAGTATTTGGGCAGCGTTGCAGTGCAGAGACCGTTGGTTCCTGTTCTAAGAGCTGATTTGAGTAGAAGACTGGCGGGCCTGCCGGTTTGGGCAGGGCGACGCGGGTCAATTACCTCCGCCAACGCCGGCGGTGAGGTCTTCTCCATTACTTCTTCAAGCAGATCAGACGTGGACTATCTCGGAGAGAGCACCAAGGGAGACTTGAACGTCAGCCCGGAGCGCCTTGAAGCTCTCGGTACAATTTTTTTGGCTTTTTTTTTTAAGTTGTTCTTGGTTAATCTGAAGGAATGTGGGGAGGATTTGAAGTTTTTTTCATCTCGGATGGTCGATTTCTTTCTCAGGGGTTGATGGGGAGGCTGCTTTAGGGGGCCCGATTGAGGAGATTGCTAAAATCGAAGCCGAAGAAGCGAAGAGATTGCTGACCCATCTTGATATTCCTGTAGTTATTCCTCATTATTCATTTTAATTCCAGTTTTTCTTCATCTGGGTTATACTTTCAATGTACATCTGTACATTTAAAGTAAAATTTCTTTATACATTTCAATCGTCTGTCAGTTGAGCTGTGAAATTTCTGATGGTGTTTAATGAGCAGGATCCACTGATGTCGTTGCATTCCCCTCGTGGGATTTTTTGCACCCGGACGTTAAATCTCCGGTCGATCAGTGCCATCGGTTATGACATGGATTATACTTTGATCCACTACAATGTCATGGTGAACACGGAACCGCATCATTCTTTTGTTAAATTATCGGCTCATTGAATCTTTCCAAGAAAATATTTCCTAAAAGCAATTATTCATCCTATGTCTATTGGATTTTAATGGTGAAAAATATTGTATTTAAGTGATGATTATTGGCCTAATTCAGGCCTGGGAGGGTCGGGCATACGACTATGGCATGGCCAACCTGAAGGGCATGGGCTTTCCGGTTGATGGGTTGACTTTTGACCCTAATTTGGTAATTTACTTTTTTTACTAAGAATTATTTAGCTTAGATTGGCAATAAATATATCTGATGAAATTATTCTACCATCGTTCTACAGGTCATCAGGGGGCTTATCATGGACAAGGAGAGGGGAAATCTGGTGAAGGCAGATAGATTTGGGTATGTGAAGAGGGCCATGCATGGAACCCACATGTTGTCGACGCGGGCCGTGAGGTTTGGTCAAATTCCGTTTATATATTCATCCTAGATTAATTTATCATCCTAATCATGGAAATGTTTAAATTATAACAGTGAGATTTACGGGAGAGAATTGGTTGACCTGAGGAAGGAGAGTCGCTGGGAGTTCCTCAACACCTTCTTTTCTGTCTCTGAAGCTGTCATGTTCATGCAGGTCCAATTTCTGGCACAGTATTTATATATATATATATATATATATATATATATATTTCTCTAATTTGGCTCTTTAATGAAATCGGGGACAAAAATTTATCCCTAATTCTTTGTAAGAGAACTGTAGAGAATTTGACTCGACCAACTTTGGCAGATGGTTGATCGGCTCGATGAAGGTGCAGTGCCGGCAAGCCTTGGGCCGCTCGACTATAGAAGATTATATAAGGCAAGATTTTGGCTATTCTTATATCAACAGCTTCTCATTGGATTTTTAGACGATGATGATTCATTATCATCATCGTCGTCGTCATCCATTTTTGGTACGATACAAATGATGAGAAGATGATGATACAATCAAGAATTCGTCATCATATGATTTGGACGCATGGGATGACTACTCTTCGCCGTCATCATCTTCAAGCTTTTTGAATACTCTTCTTTTGACTGTTTCACATAGAATAGGCAAACGATGACAATTTTTTCATCATAATCGTCATTCCATTTTTTGTAGAAGACAATTATGAGATCATGACAAACAAGTAATGATGAAATGCTGGGACGATGATGAATTCATTATTAGATGATTTGTATGTATGCTGATGATCATCATGAGGATTTATCATTGTCATCATTCACTTGTCATTGTCATCCTGGATGCCGAACCCTAGTTTCTTGTCCTCTTGTCGCTATGCATCAGTTTTCTGATAGTGGCAGTTTCTTCAGTCTGTCGCCAAAGCTCTCTTTAGAGCCCACGTTGAAGGACAACTGAAGGTGACGATTTTGCTAATAATTTTTAGAAACCCCCCTCCATAATTTTGGGTTTGAGATATGTATTTTCCTCTGCAGAGCGAGATCATGGCTGATCCAGCACGTTTTGTTGAGCCTGATCCTGAGCTTCCTCTCACACTTCTGGATCAAAAAGAGGCATGGTCACGTCATATGATTTTATAACACGATAACCTTTAATTATAACTGATAAATTTATACCTTTTAGGCGGGTAAACGGTTGGTACTGATCACCAACTCAGATTACCACTACACAAACAAGATGATGCAGCATGCGTTTGACAGGTTCCTTCCTAATGACATCGGATGGAGAGACCTCTTTGAAATGGTATCCATGACTTGGTTTATTTTCTAATGCTCATGTTCAGTGTTTTTCTATTGCCCAATCCAATTGAATTGTTCGAGCATTTTTCCTGCCAGGTCATTGTTTCGGCTCGTAAACCAGAGTTCTTTCAAATGGCGAATCCGCTCTATGAGATCATGACAAGCGACGGTCTGATGCGGCCATGCTTCGAGGCACATCCTGGTATTTTTCTTGCTTTTTTATATTTTTGTGGTCGTTATTATCATATTTTTTTGTAAATAAATATATTCTCTCTTATCTTCTGAGTCATTTTTGAACTTCTATTTGTAGGAGGTTTATACTCTGGGGGAAGCGCTCAGATGGTGGAGAAATGCCTGAATATCCATGGAGATGAAATACTGTACGTAGGGGATCATATTTATACAGATGTGAGCCAATCCAAAGTTCATTTGCGTTGGCGAACGGCTCTGATTTGCAGAGAACTGGAGGATGAGGTTTGTATTTGATTATATCAGTAACGGTCATGCAAAGTTGTTAGGAATATTATTCCGAATTGATACAATACCAACCCTTAATAGGGTATTTTATCTTTTACCTTCAGAGTATTTTTCCCCTTGAAACATGTGTTGCCCTCCAGGAAGGGGGCCAGTCAGGAACTTCTTAAACCTAGCGAGATCCTTCTGATGGGTGCATGTGCCTCGACCCAAGCCTGTAGCTATCGTCATCTTCCTGTTTACCTTTCTATTGTTCTCTCTTCTCATTTCCGTGAACTCTCCTTAAAAGCGATCTTCCTATTCACCAGGTTTTTTGGAAAACGGTTGATTTACAGTAAAATAATATTGGCGTTATTGTTTTCTTTATGCATTGATTAAGTTCAATCATTGAGATGTCCGCCAATTTGCTGGGTGATTAACTTTTCTTATTCTTTAAATTTAATTTCTTAGAAACCGCCAATTCTTCAGGATATGCATATTTATAGCTTTTGGCTTTCCTTCTTGATTCTCTTCCGCTAAAAAAATTTTGTGGAGTCGACAGTTCAATGCTTTGATACATGGTCGGAGCCATAGAAAAGAGTTGATACAGCTGATTCGCCAAAAAGAAACCGTGGGAGATTTGTTCAATCAGCTGCGACTTGCCTTGCAACGACGAACAAAGGGACGTCCTGCCCAGGTGAACCGACCAAACATTTCTTGCTTTTCTAGCTTTCTGGTATTATAATATTTTATATACTAGATGCTTACTAGTTGGCTTTTCCTTCTTCAAAATAAACAAGATGGAGGTATGATATTTAAAATATTACTTTGAAACAAGGATTTCTGATGGGTGAAAATAAACAGGGTGGCTTTGATTTTTTTTTGCAAAAGAGCAGGGAAAGTAATGAAGTTTTTTAAATTATTTGGTCAGAAAAATCATGAATTTATTAATTTTATATTTTTTACAGACGTTAAGCGCAACCAACATGGACAGTGAGAGTCTTACAGAGGCTATGCAGAAGTTGCTGATTGTCATGCAGAGACTTGACTGTAAGATTGCCCCGATGCTCGAAGAAGATGGAGAGCACTTCAATCAAAGGTGTGTTAGTAGATAAACTTTCAGGATGATAATTAATAGAATTGGATATTTTTTTATTTTCATTCAGCTATGAAATCAAAACATCTATAGAACGAGAAGTTCTTTTCATTTGGCAGGTGGGGTTATATCTCGCGGGCAGGCCTGTGGGACAAAAGTCACTTAACGCGACAAATAGAGAAGTATGTCATAAGGAACTAAGTAACATAGAGGAATTTATGTTTCCATTTTACTGATTTTTTTTTAAAAAAATTAGGTATGCTGATATCTATACGTCGAGAGTGTCTAATTTCCTGCAGTACACACCCTTCATGTACTTCAGAGCTCAAGAACAGGTAATTCAAAATTGTACACTAATAATCGTATTGTTAGAGTACGATATTTCTTTTGATATAGGAAATGTTTCTTAAAGTTTATTCTAGAACTCAAAATGGTCAAAAAACCATATTATTTCAAAATTTGATGCGTGTTTCATATTTTCTTTTCAGAGCCTGGCCCATGATCTTTACTCTTATCGCTCTCCAACTCATCTTGGAGAGTTTTGACCAAGGTCAACGATGTCGGTGCCCCCCAGATCACAGATTCCTCCCTTGATTTCATTTTCTTCTCCGAGAAAATGCAATGCATTTGAATTTTTGTCGGACTCGATTTTTTTGCCAAGATTAATATTTTTTATGAGGCTTTATTATCCATGCATAATAAAAAATGGATTTTTGGTGAAAATGAATTATTTTTATTCCTCTGAATTATTTGGACATCAAATATCACGACAGAAATTTATGTCCTGATTTTGGTACGATTGTTGAAAAGACGCTCATTTAAAAATAACGGGCGTGTCTGCACTTGCTTGTGGGAAAGAAAATTCAAATTTTGGTTAGTAAAATGGATAAATTTAACGTGAATTGACTACTCACTGGATTCTCTCCCTCAAACGTCTAAGGTTTTCGAATCCGGATCGAAATAACCTTCCAGTCCAGAGCCGCTGACGAAATAAGATGGAAATTCGTCCTCACCATTAAATATGGGATGGTTTTTCGTTTGGGAACGAATGTACTAAAATTCCATTTTATGAATAATTTCTTGAATTTTGGAACTTCTATGATTCAGAACTTCTATCGCTTTCTGTCCCATTCAGTCCAGAGCCGCTGACGAAACGAGATGGAAATTCGTCCTCACCATGAAATATGGGATGGCTTTTCATTTGGGAACGAATGTACTAAAATTCCATTTTATGAATAATTTCTTGAATTTTGGAACTTCTATGATTCAGAACTTCTATCGCTTTCTGTCCCATTCAGTCCAGAGCCGCTGACGAAACGAGATGGAAATTCGTCCTCACCATGAAATATGGGATGGCTTTTCATTTGGGAACGAATGTACTAAAATTCCATTTTATGATTATTTTCTTGAATTTTGGAACTTCTATGATTCAGACTTCTATCGCTTTCCGTCCCATTCAGTCCAGAGCCGCTGACGAAACGAGATGGAAATTCGTTCCCACAGTGAAATATGGGATGGCTTTTCATTTGGGAACGAATGTACTAAAATTCCATTTTATGATTATTTTCTTGAATTTTGGAACTTCTATGATTCAGAACTTCTATCGCTTTCCGTCCCGTTCAGTCCAGTGCCGCTGACGAAACAAGATGGAAATTCGTTCCCACAGTGAAATATGGGATGGTTTTTCATTTGGAAATGAATGTACTAAAATTCCATTTTATGATTATTTTCTTGAATTTTGAAACTTCTATGATTCAGAACTTCTATCGCTTTCCATCCCTGATGTCTGACTGAATTTGGATGCCAGGGCCCGGCCAGTTCTGAGACGAGACAGTTTTGGATGGGACGGTTTAGGGATGGGATGGTTTTTAAGATCCGAAAAATGGGACGTGGGACGAGACAGTTTCGGATGGGGTGAGACGTGGGATTCAGTGATTATCCATTATCATTGAATGTTTGCTCATGTATTTAATTCTAACTATTAATCGAATATTCAAGAAGACAGGAATGTTCGACCAGATAATGTGACGTGGTATAAATGGCCCGTCCAAAATAAAATTCAGATAAATGTGACTTGGACAACTGTGACACGTCATTTGTCCACTTGTGCAGTAAAAAGATATCTAACAAGTTAACAATTAGGGTTATTATCACGGTTCAGCCTAAAGTTTTCCAAAAATTTGAGTTACAGCCCTATCTTTTTTTTCGCCACGTCACAGCCCGAAACGCCCATTTGGTCCGCCGCCGCAGCCCGGGCGTGACGTGGACTCGACGAGGCTGCCAGGTGGAATTCTGGTGGCGTCCACGTAAGCGGAATCCACCTGGCAGACACGTGGAGTCCACGTCATAACGCGATTTGAAGAAAGTGAGAAATAGGAACGATTAGTCACCTGGGAGTGAGTCACCTGGGAGAGAGCGCAGAAGGGTGGTGAAGGAGAAGGAGACGGTGGAGAAGGAGGAAGAAAGGGCGTCGGGGAGAAGGGGCTTCCATTTTACGTGAGCTTCGTTGGAGAGGAGAGGAGAGCTCGTTGCGAGCTTCTTCTTGTCTACGGGCGTTCCACGAGGTAGGGTTCTTGGCTCTATGTCCCTACTAAGGTTCTAATCAGGCAGATCGTTCCTTTTTGCTGTGTCACTTGGGCGATCTATAGGGCATTTAGTTTGAGGAAATACATTTCAGTCTTACCGTTTTATGCACATTCCACCTGCATATTCCTATTCCCAAATACATTGAGCTAGTTTTCTCTTCTTCCTTTCTCTCCCGAATAGAACACCTAGGTTCGTATCAGAGGCCACTTCAACTAAAACACTTTTCGTAGCCATTCAGGCCCACTGATCTGCTAATTAGAGGTCTAAGATATACCTATGTAACATTGATTTTTTTTTAACACAAACTCTGTAATGTTAAATTCCTCAAGGTGATATTGATCTGAGGAAAGTCGTATAAAACCAGAGCGAACATCTATTCAACAGAGTTTGAAGCTATCCTACCGTCTATTTCTTGATATCGCCGCCAATTTGTGGGCCAAATTGGTGAAATCTAATGAAAATTTAATGACGATGGATTAGCATTGAATGGTTTGAGTCATTCTTCCGCGTGTTCATTCACTTAATCATGGGTCATCTCCTAGTTTTTTCTTGGATTTTTCATGTTTATTTTCGACGAATGTATCCTGCTGCGTGTCGGTCGACAGTTCTTGCGTGTGAAAATTGTCCTAAAATTCTCTTGGCTATTTTTTTTATCACCGCTAATTTCTGGCCCATATTGCTGAAATTTTTTGCAAATTTAATGATGATGAGTAAGCATTGAATGGTTCGACTAATTCATCTGCATATTCATTTGCTGAGTCATCGTTCATCTCCTCGTTTTTTCTCAGATTTTTCATGTATATTTTCTAAGAATGTATCTTATTGTGCGTTGATTGACAGTACTGGCTTTTGAAAATTGCCTTAAACATTCATTGCCTGGGCTGTAGAAGCTATCCTACTGTCTATTTCTTGTTATTGCCGGCAATTTCTGGCCCATGTTGCTGAAATTTTATGAAAATTTAATGACGATGGATTAACATTGAATGGTTTGAGTCATTCATCCGCGTGTTCATTCTGTGATAGGTCGATTTTAAATGATCTTTTGTTGGGATAGGTGGATTTTAAATGATCTTATAATTTGTTAGATATAACCATCTTTCTATATGTGGACTGTTTCCTCGTGTGGTGACCTGCTGGTTTTTTTAAACCGCAGAGGATATCTGTGGACTGTATATCTCAATCTTTATGTCAGTTTATTAATGTGTTTTTTCTACATGATTTCTTACCTACCAATGTACATATCTACAGTCTTTCTGTCTAGCTACGTAGCTCTCTATCTTTGTACATATCTACCTTGATGCAAAATTCCTTTTTAACCCATACGTTTTGGAATTCTAATTGACTTAACTCCTCGGCTCAATGCGAACATCCTTTTGTTTTTTTGCGTTTTTAGGCGTTCTTCTATTATTTGACGGTGGACGCTTGGCTTTAAGTAATGTAAGTTTTTATTATCTTTATTTTTCCCTTTGTACTTAAATATTGTATTTTTTATTATTTCCAATGTAATTTCAGATATCTGTTTGTCATAGAAGAATGTAAGATCTCCTTGGTAATTTAAGTATTTTGCACGCATGATCAATTACTCTTTTCCATCTATCTCTTATACAGGGCTGATGACGAGTGTAAGGTGTTTGGTTCTGATTATGATAGCGATGATGACTCTGAATATGATATAGGTAGGGAAGAGGAGGAAAGTGAAGTGTATTTAAGTGCCCCCGACGAATATTCGAGTGACGAATGGGATGAAGAATTGGAAGACGGCCACAGACTTAGAAACGAACATGTCCAACAACAAACATTTGTTGATGGATATCATAGCGAGTATGATGATTCCGAGGGTGACATGTTAACCCCCAATGATACCGATGATGAGGATGAAAATGGAAGGTATATACAGGCGGAAGACGTATGATCCAGGCTGTCCCACTAAGAGTTTTATATTTCAATTGGGCATGAAATTTGAATCGGCTTCTCAGTTTAGGGCAGTTGTAAAGGACCATGCTATATGGAACGGATTCAACATCACTTTTCCAAGGTCCGGTAACCGAAAAGTTGAAGTTGTTTGCAAGGGATGTTGCCCGTGGAGGATATACGCTAGTTGGGATAGAACGAGAGAGGCGTTTGTAGTGAAAACGCTTAATGATACTCATTCGTGTACTAGAGCTCCGAGGAACAGCCAAGCCGATTATCATTGGGTTGCGAAACACTTTTTAGAGAAAATTCGGATGAATATGGATTTGAAGGTGGCAGATATGATGCGGGAAATAAATGAACTATTCGGAATCACCGTTTCAAAGTAAACCTGTTATAGAGCTAGGTCCGAGGCGCGCATGAAGCTTCGAGGAACTTTGGACGACCATTATCACATGCTTCCTGCATATGTTGCCGAGTTAAAAAAGGTAAATAGGAATGGTACTTTTGAGCTGGTTCTTGATAGAGCGACTCCAGATTCTTTGGTTAGGTTTAAGCGCCTCTACATATGTTTTGATTCCATATCAAGAGGGTTTCTTGAAGGTTGTAGACGAGTTATTGGATTGGACGGATGTTTTTTGAAGACCCAACTTAAAGGCCAACTATTGAGTGCTGTTGGGAAGGACGGGAATAATCAAATGTTCCCCATTGCCTGAGCGGTAGTCGAAGGTGAAAGTCAATCTTCGTGGACTTGGTTTATTCAGCTTCTGATGAATGATTTAGGAATGGTTGACGGAAATGGCTGGACTCTTATTAGCGATCAGCAGAAGGTACATATGTTTTTTAGTTCTTTGAACTCTTAATGTTTATCGTCCAACAACTGTAGTATTTTAACAGATTGGTCCTGTCTAACATCGTGCAGGGACTGGAAAATGCAGTGGCGAATTTATTACCCAATGCGGAGCATAGGAATTGTGCTAGGCTTATCTATGCAAATTGGAAGAAGAAAGGGCATTCTACAGAAATTTTGAAGAACTTATTCTGGAGAGCTGTGAAGTCTACAACGCATGAATATATCCAACGGATTATGAGGGAGATGAGCATAGTGAATCCACAAGCTGCGCAAGACTTCCAAGACATAGGTATAAAGAAGTTTTGCAGGGCGTACATTAGTAGGGATACAAAGTGTGAGGTGATTGACAACAACATTTGTGAGTGCTTCAACAATTACATCATACATGCTAGATCTAAGCCTATCATAGACATGCTGGAAGAAATTAGAGGTGCAGTCTTGCAGAGAGTAGCAAAAAAAAGGGAGTTGTTTTCTAACAGAAATGATACATTATGCCCCCGGATAAGGGAGTTGGTCGAAGAGAACAAGAAGAAGTCAAGGACATGCACTCTTAGGCATGCGGGGAAGTATCAATTCGAGGTTACAGACTTGGGAAGCAGATTTGTGGTTGATCTACTTCGTAGAACATGCAGTTGCGGATATTGGGAGTTAAGGGGCATTCCATGCCCCCATGCTATATCTTGCATTCATTGGATCAAGGAGGACCCCGTCATTTTTGTCAGTGAGTGGTTGAAGAAAGATGTCTACCAACTAGCATATAGTTACGGTATCCCGCCAATGAATGGAAAAAACTTATGGTGCGGTTGACGGAGCTATCTTTTCCCGCCTCTTGTGAGGAGACAACCTGGAAGGCCCAAGCTGAAGAGAAAAATTGACGTCAGTGAGAAAGAATCCATGGTACAAAGACTATCGAAGAAAGGCGTGCATATCACGTGCTCCCTCTGCCACCAAGTTGGCCATAATCAGAAGACATGTACCGAACGAAGAATAGAAGCTGGAGGCCAAGTACAGTTTTAATTTTATGCCTAACTTTGTTTACATGCTTCTTTGAGTTTTTTCAACGTTAACTAATAAAGTTGTTTGATCAATCATGCAGGGATCTCAGCGGTCTACATATCCGCCAATTATCAAAGAATGCAGGGATCGTCGGTGAAGTTGCAATGGGTTGACGAAACCTCAATGCGCTCGACCTTATTATTCACGTGCACTGTCAGAACATTTGTAGAACATGATTTACTTGTTATTTAATGATATGAACAATTTCCCTATTCGCTATATATGTGGCCGTCTATGTGGTCCTCTATCACAATTGATATGTTTCTCTTCGTTTATGTTAATATCTATCTCATCAGATATGTTTGGTAGATATGTCCTCTCTACATATTCACGTCTATATCCTTATATATGTCTATCTTTATCTCAAAGTCTGTATTGATCTATGCGTATTTATGGTTCTATCCTTATCTTTACCTCTTTATATATTTCTGTTGATCTACTTCTATTTATGTCTCGGCTTCTCAGTTTCTGTTGATCTACTCAAGGGGGCTTATTTAAAATTTGTGCCTAATCATTTAAGAAAAGAATATATACATTTACCTTCAATCGTGGTCGTAATGATTGTCATAACATTTCAAACCGCTGTTTATGATGTTGCTTTTAATGTGAATGGTTTTATCGACATAGATGTGTCAATAATTCTTGTTAAAAACGTCATGAAATTTGTATGTGTTTGCTTCCTCAGGTAGCATAATTTCAAACATTTAGAAGACAATTTCATTAGGCACTAGATCAGCATTATAATGTAATTTGCTTAATTTCCTCAGGCCTGCTCAATTAATTCATTAACCAAAACGATAAACCAAACTAAACATTAAGTGCAATAACCAGAAGTCAGCATGCGAAAGTGGGGATACAACTTTAAATTCCTTCAGTTGCACAACAACATCAGTTATGGACGGCCTATCATGGGGATACATATTCGCCTTATATTATTGGGTCCACAATACTGCATACATCTCCCTGTTCCAGTTTTTTTTGAACTCTCTGAGTAATGTGGGTTCTGTCCACATCAATTGCTGGCCTTCCAATAACGAGCTCAAGCAGAACGACCCCAAAACTGTAAATATCACTTTTCTCAAACATTCTATTTGTTTGAACGCATCTGCACAAGAAAATTTAAAGTTAACAATTTACAGATTTCTTATATTTAAAGACACCTACAATTCTATAAATTTGACATTAAATTATGAAAAAAATTTAAGGTGGAAGATCATCTCCCACGCCAAGATTCTCGTGGAATGGGAAGTCGGTTGAACTGATTAACAAAAGCAAATATAATTATTGTCTAACAGAAATTGGTACTTATGAATGAACAAAAAAAATGTCTTATTAAGAATAACGTTCATATTACAAAAAAAGAAATTATTGACTAGTGGATAGCTCACTTACCTGCAGTGCGTGCGTCAGGGCCAAGAGCTCTCCGCACTCTTCAGTAAGTGCTCGTTCTTCACATACCACCTCAGCAAGATCAGAAGCAACACTCTGCATTCCTTCAACCTGGTGAAAAATTATACACGGGCCTACTAAATTTCCAATTGCTGCTTCCCAGTAAATGATGAGATTTATCTGGTGAAAAAGAAACCCTTTGGCAGAGACATAAGACTCGGAAAGCTAACGATTCAAGAACCTCAGTTGCAGATGAGAGGGCCTCTCCAATCTGATTGATAACAACCTGGGAAGGAATACTTTCTCAGATTTTTATCACAAAATTCAAGGTAGTTAAAAATTTACATTCCACTTGGGAAGTTAAATTTAGTAGAATTAAGATAGATTGAAATTGAGATAGATTGCGATATTTAGATTGTGATATCATACTTCCCAAATTGAAGATCAATCAAACCTGGAGCTCTGGTCGAATGCGCCGACGGTGCCACTGTGGCTATCAGCAGGCATGGGAGTCAGCCACTAAGAGTAATCACGATCGAAATACTCCCAATCCGGAAGCATAATCCCAGAGATTCCAAGGATACCGAAGATATAAGTGGCGATCATCTTCTTGACGGAGAAGGTCAAGAAAGCCACAACAAGAACAACCGCTCCCAACATAACCAGGCACGTCCGTAGAACATCTTCTCTGCCCACATCCTCCTGTTCTAAGAACCCTAGAACAGCAAGCGCAAATGGGCAAATGGGTATGGAAGAGCATGAATTTAGCTTGCCCATCTCCTCTTTCTCCCAGGGCACCTCTGTGGCCCGGGCGCAGGTGTTGATGACGGTGTTGCAGGTGAGGACCGTCGGCGCGACAGAGTCGAGTGGCCGCTTCAGCCGAGCGACGGCGAGAAAGAGGAAGAAAGGGTGTGGTCGCCATTGTGGCCAAAGTCCTTGATCAGCGCGAAAGCCCCTTCTCCCCGACGCCCTTTCTTCCTCCTTCTCCACCGTCTCCTTCTCCTTCACCACCCTTCTGCGCTCTCTCCTAGGTGACTCACTCCCAGGTGACTGATCGTTCCTATTTACATTCCATTTGGTCCGCCGCCACAGCCCGGGCGTGACGTGGACTCCACGTGTCTGCCAGGTGGATTCCGCTTACGTGGACGCCGCCAGAATTCCACCTGGCAGCCACGTCGAGTCCACGTCACGCCCGGGCTGCGGCGACGGACCAAATGGGCGTTTCGGGTTGTGATGCGGCGAAAAAAAAGATAGGGCTGTAACTCGAATTTTCGGAAAACTTTAGGCTGAACCGTGATATTAACCCTAACAATTATAATTTCATTGAAAAAGAATTTAGAAAATCCGAGTCCGAAAGGACTAAGCCAGAAAAAATAATAATTTTTTTGGTCATCTCACTCTCTCTCTCTCTCTCACATTTTTCCTTTCATTTTTCTATTTTTCAACGATTTGCCTAATATATTTTACCCTTTATCAGACATAATAAACAAACAAGACTAGATAGGGCAAGGGAATCTATATTTATATTAACCTATATTGAGCAGCATTCTCACTTTGAACTACGTGTGTGGCTTCGATTATTCGTCCCACTCTGATTTCACACAAATTTTACATTGAAAAAGGCACATTATTGGAGAACCCAGTTGCAAATATTCGTTATTTTGGAGGAGATTTTGGCTATCATACTATTAATGTATTAAAGGAAATTGTTGATGTTTTAATTGTTGAAAGGAAGGGGTAGATATTTACACAGAGAGAGTAATAGAAAGAGAATTTAGATATATTACGAGGGATAGATAAAAATATATATACTCAACGGGTAAACAGACACAGAGAAAGATATATCGAAAGACAGATAGATAGATTTTTTTTGAAGAAGAGAGAGATATATATATATATATTAAATAGATAGAGACAGAGATATAAATCTATAGGCTGATAGATATAAAGAGATCGAGAGATATTTAGATAGAGACAGAGATATAAATCTGTAGATAGAGATAGAGAGGCAGAGATATAAATATATGGATCGAGATAGAGAGACACAGATAGAAATAAATAAATAGATATAGATAGAGAAACTCGTAGATGGATTTATATATATATATAGAGAGAGATAGATTTATAAAGATATGTATATATAGATAGAGGGAGAAAGAGGAGACATATATTAGATTTTGAGAGATAGAGATGCATACATAAATAGATAGAGATACATATATATAGATAGATGGAGATATATTTGTGAATAGAGATAGATAGATAGAAAGATAATACAAATGTGTAGAGATAGGTTTATAGAGAATTATAATATATATATGTTTCTCTATAAACATATATGGGACGATTGAAAGAGAGAGAGATGAGAGAAAGAGAAAGAGGGTGAGAGAGGGGAGAAACGAAGAGGGAGAAAGAGAGAGAAAGAGGGCGACAGAGAGGAGAAAGAGAAATAGAGGAGAGAGAGAGAACGGAGGGAGAGAGCAAGAAGGGGAGAGAGAGAGGGCGACAGTGAGAGGGAGATAGATGAAGAGAGAGGCCGACAGAGAGAAAGAGGGGGGGACTGAGGAGAGAGAGAGAAAGAAAGAGGGTGGGAAAGAGGGGAGAGAGAGGAGAGCGAGAGAGAGAGATAGCGTGAGAGCGTTAGAGTGAGAGAGAAATAGCGTGAGCGCGTTAGATTGAAAGAGAGAGATTGCGTGAGCACGTTTGAGTGAGAGAGCGAGGAGAGCGAGAGAGAGAGATACCGTGAGCGCGTTATAGTGAGAGAGAGAGATGAGAGCGAAAGAGAGAGATTGCGTAAGAACGTTAGAGAGAGAGAGATAGAGAGATAGAGAGAAAGGTAGAGAGAGAGAGCGAGAGAGAGATAGACAGAAAGGGAGAGTGGGATAGAGAGAACGGGAGAGTGATATATAGAGAGAAAGGTAGAGAGAGAGACATAGAGAGAAACGTAGAGAGAGAGAGAGCGCGAGAGATAGATAGATATATAAAGAGAGAGAGATGAGAGCGAGAGAGCGAAAGGGAGAGAGAGAGCGAGAGAGATAGATAGATATATAGAGAGAGAGACGGAGAGAGCGAGAGAGATAGAGAGAAAGGGAGAGAGCGATAGAGAGAAAGGGACAGAGAGAGAGAGCGAGAGAGAGAGAGAGAGAAAGGGAGAGAGCGATAGAGAGAGCGAAAGAGATAGATATACAGAGAGAGAGATGGAGCGTGAGAGTAAGAGAGAGAGAGATCGCGAAACCGGGTTTCCTATTTTTTGTGGAACATGTCCTTCTCTAAACCATGTGCACCCCTCTCAGAAAACAACCCATGGGCCTTCAATACGACGTTAACTCTTCCAGTAACTCGTGAGTGATCTAAGATGTAAGATCCCCCCTCATCTTCTTTGATGAAGTCGACATTTCATTTATCTTTTACCACATTAATCTTGAAAAGAACACATAAATCATGAAAATAACGTGCCCCCCAAAACCCGTGGCCAAGAAATTTTCAATTTTTTCTCCAATTTCTTTTTTTAAATTTCAAAAAGGTGAACTTAACTCAATCAACTCTCTCTCTGGTCGGTCAACCCAATTGACTGGATCTCCACGACAGCCGCCATTAAACCCCAAATTGAACAAGTGCTCATTATTCAATGTTTAATAATTTCAGTTGGATAACAATGAGAATGAAAAATGGTTTTTTGTTAATTATGGGCAAAAATGACATGTCATCTGCCATGTCAGAGGCTTGGTTCTCTTCAAAATGCCAACAAAGCGGCTCGGCGCCGGATAAGATCAACTTAAGTGCTGACTCTTACCTGAAAAACAACTTTAATTTTCCCTGATAGCAGACGGCAGCCATGCGGGGTCCATGTGTAATTATGATATTTACCCTCAATCCACGCCTGTAAACTTTACCAAATACTACTATTTTACATTTATAAATCATGAAAATAACGCGTCCTTAAATAATGAAAATAACGCATCCTTGAATCATGAAAGTAATGTGCCCTTGAATCATGAAAACAACGTGCCCTTCAATACTAGTGGCCAAGAAAATTTCAATTTTTTCTCCAATTTTTTTTAAAATTTCAAAAGGTGAACTTAAGCCAGTCAACTCTCTCTGGCTGGTCAACCCAATTGACTGGATCTCCACGACAGCAGTCATTAAATCTCAATTTGAATAATATTCACTATTTAATGTTTAATAAATTGAAAACCCATTATCTTTGACAGGTGGCATGCCACAATTTAGAACAACTTCACTTTGACAACAATGGAAAAGAGAAATGGTATTTTGTCAATAATGGGCAAAAGTGACACATCATCTGCCACGTCAGCGGATTATCACTCTTAGAAGTGCCAACGCAGCGGCTCACCGCCGGATGAGATCAACTTATGTGTTGACTCTCAACCAAACAACAACTTTAATTTCCCTCGGTAGTAGGGGACAAACATGTGGGTCTGTCTGTAAATTACCCTCAATCCACGCCTGCAAACTCTACCGAATATGACAATTTTACATTTATAATATGTTCCTGGGCGGCGCCCAGGGCATAATTAGATTGGTCTATGTGCACAACACCTGGGTTGGCCTGCTCGGCACCGAGGGCATGAAGAGTGCAATAATCCCCTGATATATCTATAATTAGCTTCTGTGCCAGAAAAAAGCTTAGCCATGCGCAATTATTCATTTTCTTTCACAGTCATCCCATTATATTTTATCCCTATACACGTCCTAAAAAGAGAGACGATGAGATCAAGCAAGGGGGGTAATCTGCACATTATTTTAATTTATTGTAATTAATATAGATACCACCTCGGATTTCGCCACGTGTCTGGCTGGGATCAGTCCAGCTCGGACTGAGCTGGCCCGCATCATGTCATGCCGACTTTACATAAAAAAGTCCAATTATTGAGGGACCAGTTGGTTGGAAATTCGGCTCTTAAGCGATTAATTTAACCGAAAATCTAATTTTAAATTAAATTTCATCCGACGTGGCGGACGCGTGATCCACGCCGCCACGTCACCGGGAGGATGAGGAGAGGACGTGGCATTCCACGTGGAAAAATCTCCGCCACAAGTATTTCCACAAATTAAAAAAAGTAAAAAATATCTCCAACACACGGCCCCATTTTCCCTTACGTTACGCCACTTCTCTCGCGGTAGAGGAAAAAAACAAAAAATAATCCGTTATATTTTTGTCGTCGCCATAAAAAAAGGAAAAAAAAGAGAGAGAAAAAACTAGACAACGAATAACCGTTTTTTGGAGTTGGGGGGGCGGTAAGAGCACCGGCGGTGACGGGACCGCGGAGAGAGAAGAGATATAAAGGCAGAGGGAGGGAGGAGAGGGGGGAGAGGGGAGAGGAAGGCGGAGGAGAGATTCCCCGTCGCCGGCGGAGATTCCGTCACCAGCAGGCGGCGGCGCGGCGGCGGTGACGAGATTCTGCGGCGGAGGAATGCCGGAGGAGGTAGAAGCGCCGCCGGAGAGGCTAAGGAAGGAAGGGGAGGAGCAGCAGCTGAGCGGAGGGTGGAAGTACGAGCTCGGGAGAACGCTCGGCGAGGGGAATTTCGGCAAGGTCAAGTACGCGCGCCATGTCGATTCGGGAAGTGAGTACGCGATCAAGATCCTCGACAAGAAGCGGATCCTCTCGCTCAAGATTGACGGCCAGGTCAGTCCTTGATCCGACCGATCCGCCGGAATCGGATTCCAATTTCCAAGTCCAAATCGAAGTTGTTGATGTTTATGCCGGTCAATCGTAGAATAGGAGTTCTGATTCATTCAGATCGGATCGAGCTTCCTTCCTATTCGTCTGAAAATTTTTCTCGGATACAGGATGATCCGAGATCGGAGTTTTTTTGTTCTTTTTTCGACGATGACGCGGGATTTCTTGATCCGTGTTGTTTTTTTCGTCCTTTATTTCCTTGATTTCGTTAATTTTTCCGCTGTTGGTGACAAGGAGGGAGAGTAGGACGTCGAAACTGATGAAAATCATCCCGACGTTTTTAGATTCTGACTCCTTTTTAGTAGAAGACGCGGTATTTCTTTATCGGGGAAGAAATACGACGTCTGGTGTTGTTTTTTTCATCGTTTATTTCCTTGATTTCGTTTATTTTTCCGCTGTTGGTGGATAAGGAGGGAGAGTAGGACGTCGAAACTGATGAAAATATCCCAGCGTTTTTAGACTCTCATACCTGGTTAGTAGAAGACGCGGTATTTCTTTATCCGGGGGAAATACGACGTCTCGCGTCGCTTTTCAGCATTAATTTCATTGATTTCGTGTATTGTTCCGCGGTTCATGGATTTAGAGGGAGATTACGACGTTGAAAATGATGGAAATTATCCCAGCGTTTTAGACTCTAACACGTTGTTAGTGGAAGACGCGGTATTTCTTGATCCGGGAGGAAATACGACGTCTCGTGTCGTTTTTTTCGTCGTTTGTTTACTCGATTGTGTGTGTTCTTCCTCTGTTTACAGATTAAGAGATTGATTAGGACGTTAAAACCGATGAAAATCATCCCGACGTCATTCGACTCTAACATGTTGTTAGTCAAAGACGCGTTATTTCTTGTTCGGGAAGTAAATACGACGTCTCGCGTCGTTTTTTTTCATCGTTTGTTTACTCGATTTAGCGTGTTCTTCCTCTGTTTACAGATTAAGAGAGAGATTAGGACATTAAAACTGATGAAAATCATCCCAACGTCGTTCGACTCTAATACGTTGTTTGTCAAAGACGCGTTATTTCTGGATCGGGGAGGAACTACGATCTCTCCTATCGTTTTTTTCATCGTTTATTTACTCGTTTAGCGTGTTCTTCCTTTGTTGGCAGATCAAGAGGGAGATCAGGACGTTGAAACTGATGAACCATCCCAACGTTGTTAGACTCCATGAGGTATTTTTCTCCTTGATTCCCCTCTTCTTACGACTTTAATCTTTCCTTGTGCAATGAAAACTCCAAAATCGTACCCTACGATCTTAGAGTTTCGTTGGGTCCTCATGTTGTACAGTGTCTACCCACCTCCCATTTTCTGGATTCTCTCCTTCTCTATGGAGGACAAGTACAAAAGACTTCTGGGCCCCCTCCAGCTATCTCATGAGATTTTGGAGTTGTTGGGATAAAAGACTGCCCAATCCTGTACTGACACGTCGAAGCCACTTGCATTGTTCCTGTTTGCTGTCTTCTTTTATTATTTTTCTCCTCACATCCGAATTTTCTAGAAAGGTATGATTGGTGGCCATCTAGATAGAGGGGATAATTGAAACACCCTTTAACTTCTTCTGGATGTGGGGGGATAAACTGCCGAGGATTTATTTTATTTGCTCATACGCATTTTATGTTTCCTTGTTTTTATCTGCCAAAGTCTCTGTTTCTGATCGGAGATGACGACATCTCACCGTCTCTTCTGCAGGTTTCCGCAAACAGGAGTAAGATCTACATGGTGCTCGAGTACGTTAACGGTGGGGAGCTCTTTGATAAAATTGTAAGAATTTTTTTATTATTATTATTAAAAAAACAGGGAAAGAATCCTGATTCTCTGTTTGTGGTCGAAAAACACAGGCGTCGAAAGGGAAAATTCCAGAGCCAGAAGGGAGAAGGCTTTTCCAGCAGCTAATCGACGGCGTCTCTTACTGTCATGCCAAAGGCGTCTATCATCGTGATCTGAAGGTTAATTCTAAACCCTAATGCTGGGTTGGCCTGACAACTTAACTTAGGTTAATAAAAATATGAATTTCTTGCAGCCGGAGAACATTCTCGTCGATTGCAAGGGGAACATAAAGATTTCAGATTTCGGGCTCAGCGCCTTAACCCAGCATCTGGGGGTACTCATTCTTAACAAATCTCGCTAATCAAACTCGAATATCAACGAAAAATCATCACGATTAAGAAATTCTCCAGAATGACGGACTTCTTCACACAACATGCGGAAGCCCCAACTACATCGCGCCGGAGGTGAATGCCAAGACTGATCTGATCATCAAAACGGACATCTCTCTTCCCTTATTTTCTCACATTTTGGTGATTTTTTCTGTCTCAGATTCTTGCCAACAGAGGCTACGATGGCGCCACGTCTGACGTCTGGTCGTGCGGGGTGATCTTGTACGTGATTCTCACAGGCCATCTCCCATTCGACGACAGGAATCTCGCCGTTCTCTACCAGAAGGTACGAAGAAATCGAGAGATCTTCAGCTTTGATTTTGTTTATTGAATAGTGGAGAAATCAAAGCTGAAGTTTTTTTTTTCTTTTCTTTTTCTGGTTTGGAAGATCTTCAAGGGCCAAACCCATATTCCGAAATGGTTATCTCCCGGTGCGAAGAAGCTGATCAGGAGAATTCTCGATCCAAACCCTAGAACGAGGCCGACGATGGATGATATCAAAGCTGATGAGTGGTTCAAGGAGGGGTACGTTCCGGTGGTGCCCGAGGAGGAGGATTCTCATTTCGATTATGATGAATTCTCTCTCAAGGAGGTTGATTCTCGCTACCCAATTTGAAAAAAATTAAGAGATTGCGAGTTTGATTTTTATTTTTTGATTTTGATTTTGTTGGATTTTGTTGGATTTTGTAGGCGGCTGCAATTGGCATGAGGGAGAGAGTCCCGTCGTTCATAAACGCGTTTGTTCTGATTGGGATGTCCTCGTCGCTAGATCTCTCTGGGCTCTTCGAGAAAGAGGTATCTCTCTCTCTTCTCCTTCTCTCTCTCGCTTTCTCTTTCTTACCTCTCTCGAATCTATTTTCTTTATATGTTATCACTCTTCTATTTTGCTCTTCTCTATGTCGTCTCCTGTCTCTTGTCTATTTCGCTATTCTTTCACTTTTCTCTCACTTCTCCCTCTACTTTCTCGTCTCTCACTTCTATTTCGCCCTTCTCTCTCTTTTCTTCTCTCGCTTCTATTTCGCCCTTCTCTCTCTTTTCTTCTCTCACTTCTATTTCGCCCTTCTCTCTCTTTTCTTCTCTCTCTTCAATTTCGCCCTTCTCTCTCTTCTCTCACTTCTACTCTCTTACTTCTATTTCGCCCTTCTCTCTCTTCTCTAACTTCTATTTCGCCCTTCTCTCTCTTTTCTTCTCTCTCTTCAATTTCGCCCTTCTCTCTCTTCTCTCACTTCTACTCTCTTACTTCTATTTCGCCCTTCTCTCTCTTCTCTAACTTCTATTTCACCCTTTTCTATCTTCTCTCACTTCTCTCCTCCAACGTCTATTTCACCCTTCTCTCTCTTCTTGCACTTCTCTTCTTCACCTTCATTTCACCCTTCTCTCTCTTCTCTGTCTTATCTTTCTTCTATTTTGTCTTTATCTCTCTTCTATTTCGCCCTTCTCTCACTTCTATCTCCTCTCTTCTCTTACTTCTGTCTTTAATTTCTCTGTCTCACTTCTATCTTGTCTCCGCCTCAATTCTCCTCTCTCTCTCTCTCTCCGCCTCAATTCGCCTCAATCGGAGGGGACATGACGAAGAGGATTCCTAATGGCAGGAAGTGTCAGAGAGGAAGATCAGATTCACGTCGAGTTATTCTTCGAAATGTGTTCTGGAGAAGATCGATAACATCGTCACGGGAATGGGTTTTCAAGTGGTCCGGCGACATGGCAAGGTACGAGGCAGAAATGCCCAAAATTATTTATTTTTTTCTTTTTTTCTTTTTTGTCACTTCCGATATTGCAGCGGCTTGATCTCCTTCTTATTCTTTTTTTTTTCAATCTTCCCCCCAGCTAAAAATTACTCAACCTGGTAAGGGTCCTAAGAGCGAGGGGCAATTATCAGTTGCAGCTGAGGTATTATCCCCTTTCTCCTTTCTTTTTCTTCGCTATTTTTCGCTCTCTATGAAGAGATTCATCTGCTCACTCCTTTTTTATTTCTCCATGATACAGGTTTTCGAGCTCAGTCCTTCTCTCTACGTTGTAGAGCTCAGAAAATCAGTCGGCGAGTCTTCCCCCTACCGACAGGTTATTTTCTATCATCATTATAGTTTACTTGTTCATTATATTTATTATTATTATTATCATCTTATTATTATTATTATCATCACTCTCATTACCATTACCGTCATCATCACGATCATTATTTCTATTGTTAATAATTTTACCATTATCTCTATCATCAGCATTATTTTTAATATTGTTAATATTACTATTATCTGTAATATTCTTCCTCCTCCGATTTATTATCTTTATTGTCAGTACTATTTCGGCTCGTTTCATCACTGTATATTATTATTCATTGTCATCCTTTTACCCATTCATTATGATTCTTAGTATTTCCATCATTTTATTAATTATTATTACCAATACCATCTTCATTTATTATCATTATCATTATTATTACCGTTATCGCCATCAACACCACCATTAATACAATTTAATTAATATTACCATTATCTATATTATTCTTCCACTCTTGTTAATTTTTCTATAACTGCTCTGTTAAACGCTGTAAACATCATCAATATTCATTATCATCTTTATCCATTTCATTGTGATTATGATTATCTCCATAATTTTATTAATTATTGCTACCAATATCATCATCATCGTCGTCGTCATCGTCATCATCGTCATCGTCATCATCATCATCATCATCGTCATCATCGTCATCATCATCGTCATCATCGTCATCGTCATCATTGTCATCATCGTCATCATCTATTGGATGCAGCTTTGCGCGAGGCTGGCGGAGGAATTGGGCGAGTGCAAAGGTCAGGCTGAGATCTCGGGCTTTGGATCGTCTGGCTGCCCCGCCATCGGCGATGTGGTTTCAGATGATTAAATGGACGGATAACTTGACTCCCCGCCATTGTTCCCTCCCTTGTTCATTCTTCCATGTTCTTCTCCGTGTTATAGAGATTGAGAGAGAGAGAGAGAGGGCCAGTCTCCGGCCGCCTGTTCAATATACATTCATTCATTAGTAAGAACAGAGTGGGGAGGATAAACCTTCCATGTCTCTACTCTCTAGTCTCCACTCTCCAGTCTCTCTCCCTCCCTCCCTCTCTCCATCTCTCTCTACTGTCTCCCTATTCCTCCCTCCTCCACTCTCTCTCACTCTCTCCCCCTCCCTCATCTCTCAATCTCTCTACTATCTCTCTATCCCTCCCTCCCTCACTCACTCTATCTCCCTCTTTCTCTCTCTCTCCATCTCTCTACTATCTCTCTATCCCTCCCTCACTCTCTCTCTCCCTCTTTCTCTCTCTCTACTCTCTCTCTCCATCTCTCTACTATCTATCCCTCCCTCCCTCACTCTCTCTCTCTCCCTCTTTCTCTCTTTCTACTCTCTCCATCTCTCTACTATCCTTCTATCCCTCCCTCCCTCACTCTCTCTCTCTCCCTCTTTCTCTCTTTCTACTCTCTCCATCTCTCTACTACCCTTCTCTCCCTCCCTCCCTCGCTCTCTCTCTCTCTACTCTCTCCCCCTCCCTCTCTCTTCTACCTCTCTATCCCTCCCTCCCTCAAATTCTCTCTACTCTCTCCACCATCTCCCTACTCTTTTATCTGTCTCTCCATCTCTCTCTCTACTCTCTTCTCCATCTCCCTACTATTTTCTCTGTCTCTCCCCTCTCTTTCTCTCTACTCCCTCCTCCATCTCCCTACTCTTTTCTATGTCTCTCCTTCTCTCTCTTCTCTACTCTCTTCTCCACCTCCGCACACTTCTCCGTCCCTCCCTCTCTCTCTCTCTACTCTCTCCATCTCCCTACTCTTTTCTCTGTCTCTCCCTCTCTCTCTCTACTTTCTTCTCTGTCTCTCCCTCCCTCTCCCTCTCTCTACTCTTCGCTGTCTCTCCCTCCTTCTCCCTCCCTCTCTCTACTCTTCTCCGTCTCTCACTCCTGCTCCCTTCCTCTCTCTCTCTCTCTCTCTCTCTCTCTCTCTCTCTCTCTCTCTCTCTCTCTCTCTCTCTCTCTCTCTCTCTCTCTCTCTCTCTCTCTCTCTCTCTCTCTCTCCCTCTCCCTCTCTCTCCCTCTCTCTCTCTCTCTCTGTCTCCCTCTCCCTCTCTCTCCCTCTCCCTCTCTGTCTCCTTCCCTCTCTTTCTACTCTCTCCCTCCCTTTCTATCTCTATCTTCCTTCCTCTTTCTCTACTCTCTCCTCCGTCTCTTTATTCTCTCTCCTCTCTCCTCCATCTCTTTACTCTCTCTCTCTCACTCCCGTCTTTACTCTCTCCTCCATCTCTCTACTCCCTCTCTCTCTCTCTGTAGAAACCCAACCCGACAAAAAATCTATGGACATCCGTGGCCAGTTAAACTATATGGACGTGTTCTTCCAGCCACGGGCTGCCATGTGGCAAGCCTAAAAATCACACCTCAATGAAGAAGAAAAAAATGAGGGCCCCGGTTGGTGACATGAGTTAAAATAATAGTATGATATCACATGTGGATCTTGAGGTGAGTGGGAGATTTTGGACTGATGAAAAAAAGGCCCAACGTTTCTCATGAGCAATGATGTCATAGAGATGAAACAAAGTAAGTCTGATCTTCAGGATTTTATGATTAGGATAGACTGTTATTAAAAATTATCACTCTATGGTCAAAGATTAGGAAAATTCTCTTGCTTTTAGGACAGTGACTTGGAAGGGCAGAACACCAGAGAAATATAGCAGCAAAGTAAAATCAACAAAGAGGGATCACAAATATAATTCAACAAAGCAGATGAGAAATAACACCCTGAGCTATGCATAAGATCTTACTCCGCCATAAGAGAAGTTAACCTAACAAAGAGGGATCAGACTCACAAAAAGAAGTAACCATCTGAAAATTCCTTGTTCTCAGGCTCTTAATGGGACAACTGAAACATCCTTATTTCTTCCTGAAAGCATGCTTATCCTGCTTCTAGACCCCGCAGAAGAGAAAAAATTAACATTACTTGAATCCTCCTTTCTTCCTATTGAAGTCCTGATAATGAAAGATTCATAAGTGAAGGATAGCAACACAAAAACTTACTGCTCCACATTCTTTGCACAGATTAAAAATGAGGGAAAGATTACATATAAAACAAAACCCTTGTCTTATGGGATTAAAGACTGTGTCGGCATGTCACATGCCAAAACAACCTTTCCCTTTCATCCCATGAAGAACATATGGGTTCATCTCATCTAGGATTGGAGGATGGATGAGGAATCATCATTCGCTTTGTCATCTGTTTCATCCCAATCTGTCATCCGTCATTGTCCTCTCCTTTGGACAGATGACTGGATGAAGTCATTTCCATCGTTAGTCATTAGTTTTCAGATGAATGATGGATTAATGATCACAGAAAATGACAGAGGAGAGATAGATTACTGATGACATTAAATAACAAATGAATAATGGAAGGTGACTGATGAAAAGAGAAGAATACAAAGTAGGAAAAATCAGGCCAAATATTTTAAAATTAAGTTAACATGTTCTAAAATATATAGTCTATCTTGTACGTAATATGTTGGGCACTAATACTTATATATTCTACCACTAACATGACAACAATGACAATGATTCATTTTTGACAACTACGACAATGACGAAAAACATTCCAAGAAGCATCAACAATAAGGATGATGAATATCTCTGATACAGACTATGGTTATTGTCCATGACAACTAGGACTATTACTGACGACGATGATTGTGACTATCATCGATGATGATGACATACAATGTTGGTGTAAGCCTTGTCAATGAGGATGACACATGTTGTTTATGATGACTATGACTGTAATTGATGATGAGTTTTGTGGATGACAGTGATGGCAAGCATCTACAAAAGCATAATTGACGAGGAAAATGATTATCTTTGACAATGATGATCAATGGTTATTCCAAATGACAAGGACAACAATCACTATCATCGATGATAGTCATTAATGATGATGAAAGTGATTTTTTGGCGATGATACAGATGATTACTATCACTATGAGGATAATGTAGGATCCTAATTGAAGCATCTCCAATGAGGATGAAGATGTTCATTCATGGCCTAATTGAATCCTAATTGAAGATCTTCGATAATGAATTTTATTGACAATGGCCTAGATCACTGTTCCTTCAACGGCAAATATTGAAAGAAGTGTCATTGACAAGGAGAGTGACTATCGTTAACAATGACTATAATTGATGACAGCTATCATTTCCAATAATTATAATTGTCATCAGGTAAGATAATTACACCTCTTTATTGACTTATCCTTGATGACTACCTGATGGGGGACCATCCAGCTTTGAAGGCCCTGTCGAACCAGTTCGTCGAGCGAGGGCTCACGCGCAAGACCCAACCTTCGGAGTACCCATTCTAGTCAACGGGCTCACGGGCCACAGATTTGATGTTATCTTTCATTATATTTTCCTTGTTTTGTAGGCCTTGTATGTTGGCCATGTATGTGTTTGTCTTTTTTTTATTCGCACGTGTTTGGACCATTGTATGGACCTACATGTCTGCGCGTGTGTGAGCCTGAGTGTGGGCTTGGTAGTTGGTATATATCCTATTAGGGGGCCCTAATTACTTTTAATGGGGCCTTCTCCCCTTTATTTCTAAGGGGGAAAACCCATAGTTACCCCTATAAGAGGTGTTATTTTGAGTTTTCCCCTTTATTTACCCCTTTAAGAGGTGGGGCCACCTATATGAAGAAGAGGAGAGAAGAAAATATTGAAGAAAAATGTGATTTTAAAGGATTTTATCCTCGTTTTAATGTTATTTTGAGTTTTTCCTAAAATTACAAAACTGCCACTACAAAGTTGAGTGACAGAAACCCAAACTGCCGGAAACCGTTGTCGTCGCCATCTTTGCTAGGGCCCCTGCCGCAGATGCTACCAGCCTTCTCGTCTGCAACGCCTGCCCCCTAGGCCGCCCGTGTCGCCCCCTAGGCCGCCCGTGATGTCACTGCAGTCGACAGGACGCCAGCTGCCGCCACTGTCGATCGTCGCAGCCGCCGCCGTAGGCATAGCCACCACAGCCACGACTGCAGGCGCATGCACTACAGTCGCGGCCGCAGGCACAACCACTGCAACCACGACCGCAAGCCGCAAACGCAGCCGCAACTGCAAGTCGCAGCCACGACTGCAACTACATCTACGGCCGCCAACGACGGCAGCAACCGTCGTTGTGGCCACAATCGTAGCCGCGGTCACAACGGCCACTGTGCCGCGCCACCATACCTTGTCTCTGCCACATCGCCCCGCTGCCAGGCCGCCACAACCTGCTACTGTTGTGCCCTTGTCGCGCATATTGTTGCCTTTATTGTCACACCCGCTGCCTGATTGGTCCAAACTAGGGGTTGAAAGTAGATGATAAAAATATCACTAAATAAGTCGTTTGCAAGGGTAGTTATGTGCCAATCAATACTTTTATTACCTTACTACTAGTAAGGGTAGATCCCTCAGGGAGCTAGGTAGCTAGTTAGGATGAATTTCAGTTAGAATTATAAGTTTCAGATTGTATGTCTCTTTCATACAGTTTTTAGTTGTTAAGATGGTTTGTTTTCAATGAAAAAAGATGAATATGATTTTTAATAGGTATGGAAATTTTTTCGAGAAAATTCTAGATAGAGAATGATTTTTGAGATTTTTTCAAAATTTTTTATTGTCTCTAGGGAGAGATAAAAAATTCTGAAATTAATTGGGTTGTTATTCGTTTATCCGGTTCAAAGTCGTTGAACCGGATGAGAGAGAGCTGTCTGAATCGTTACCGAACTCAGTTAACTCAATTCGGGAATGATTCTTGACAGTTTGAGTGAAGAGAGAGAGAGAGTGCACAATCGTGGGCGCTCCCCGCTGAATGTGCGGACAGAAGTGACACTTGTGTGCTGGGCTTCGACACTCCGTCGCTGGTTGCGCTGGCGGAGGTGCTCTCGCGTGCGGTGGACCAAAATGATGATATCTGGAGTTTCAGATATCATTTTGACACGTGTGAGTAGGCTTTGAAAAGCTTAAGATGTTGGATATCTGCTTAAGGATAGCAAGAAGCTTAGGAAAAGTCTAGGAGGAGGTAGAATGAGAAGAAGAAGGAACCTCTTTTGTCACACCCAAGGGGCCCAAGGTGGTTTCTTCAGCTCCCTACCAACTGGCATCAAGATCTAGAATGCTCTCAGAAGACTCATTGCACCTTCAGGATGAAGGTGGACCCAAGAACAAGTTCAAGAAAGAAAGAAAGTGTAACAAAACAATACTCAATTCTTGGATACCCTCTAGGAGGGTGAGGGGGGCCCTTTTATAGGGTTACATGTGTTTGTTTCAGCCATTCTTTGTGGTTAGATCATGGATGAACGTCCAGGATTGAGTTCTTGAGGCCTCTATCCAGGTGATCAGACCCCAGCCAACCAGATTCTTTCCCTCCAGGTTGAATTTGGAGGGAAAAGAACAAGTTGGTTAGAGTTAGTTACAAATCATCCCTAGCCCTTGGATTTGAGTTGGAATGGATGGATGGATGGGTTCCACCTCATAAATCCTGGACTGGATCCCGACCTTGGGCTCTCTGCCAACCAATAACTGCCAGCTGGAGTCCCCCTTAGGTGTCTTGATCATCTTGAAAGCCTCCAAGGACCTTCTAGAAGGTTTTCTTCATGCTCCTTCACAACAAGCCTATCGGTTGAGTTTGCTCCACTGATTAGCATGCATATTCTTATTCATAGCTCCTTTTGATCTGAAATTCCGTCCCAAGCCTCAAGACTCATATCTGGAATTCTTCATAAAATTTCGTAATTTTATGACCACCAAAAGTCAACCTTTGACCTGAAAAGTCAACATACTAGGGAAATTATTAGATTCATATCCCAATTGACTCATTGAGTCCAGTGGGGTTTAGAAATATCCCATAAATCCCAAACTATCTAACTTGGTAAAATACATGTCAGAGCATTGATGGAAACCTCAATTGAGTAAAAAAAGTAGCTTTTAATTATTGAAAAAAGTGGAAGGCATGATCTCATTATTATGTAAAATAATAGTTTTTGGTAGTGTTGAACTGAATTTCAGGGTAGTTACAATGAAGAATGCATGCAAATGACTACCCTTATTTGAATTTATCACCGCCACGTTTATTCATGCCAGCGCGCCTACTCACACTACTGCATCTACCTGCACCATCATCCCACCTACGTGGGGCTTGCCGTCCACTACTGTCAAATCAGACATAGCCGCTTGCTGCTACCGGTACGTTCATAACCCCCTCTCAGCGTTATATTATTTCTTTCAGTGCCTCTAAACATTTTCTCCACCGCCGAGGTTAGATTAGTGATAGATAGGATTCTCGTTCCGAAGGGTTAGGATTTCAATCGGTATGTCCTTGGTTGGGACCATCCAGGGCGTGCGCATTAGCGGAAGTAGCCGAGCTAGCACCGTTGGTCTTCGACATGACGTCAGGATTATCTGAAGCCTAGTGGCATTCCCAGGTCTTACTTACTATGACTTTGCGTTCGTTAGTGTACGTCGACGTTGGGTGACTTACTTCTCATTGATTTTATCATCTAATTATTGTTGGGTGCTAGAGGCCTAGATCTGGATGAACAGAACATAACGATGCGCAGCGGAAGACTTTTGCGAATCGAAGAGCATCAACGAAAACATTGAACGAAGTACCTTTTCACAGATCGCATCTGTGATTTCTTTGATCCCAGAGCGAGACGAGTCGAGCTGCTCAAGTGTGCAGCCTCTAGACGTATCCACGTGGCCCTTGGCGCGTCAGATCTCCTCCTTCTCGTTGACGAGCCCCGTACTTCCTCCGTCGGCATCGTTACGTCATCCCGATCACATCAGGGATGGAGAGGGGGTGTGGGGAGAATGGAGGAGAAGGGGAAAGACCCCTGAACAATTCTGGCCTGGGTGAATTTTGTTCAGGGCCTTCCCCTATTTATACTAAGTGGGTATTTTTCATAAAACCCCCAAAACTTAAGTATATCTTCCAACGTCCAAAAGACCATTTGCGTGTGACCCTCTAGGCCAATTAGTCAACAACTCCGGCAGCCCAATAACCTTTATTGGCCTTCCAAATTAATTAACTATATCATCATATAGATTAATTAACGTCGGATCGATTTAACCCAATCGATAGGTCGAGACTCCGACACGTGGGGCCCCAAGCTACACCTCGTGTCCTAGAAGATATAAAGGAGTGTGTATCGACTCACTCATGGAACCTTTTCATCATCGGTTATCGTGTATGTATAATCCCTCATCCACTTGACGCTCCTTGGACAACTTAGGGTATGGTCAACTATCAAACCCTAATCGGTCATGCAAGTTGATATTTCACTGCCTTGGCTAAGGACTTCATCGCATCGTCTTCCTTGAGCTGCCATCTTGACCACTCAATCATCTTTGTGAACTTCTTGATGTACCCGAACTAAGACAATTTAGAATCCCATGATTAGAGACTCGTTGGCCATAGTCAAAGTACAACCGTCCATCCACAAGACGTCTGTGGTGTTTCATGTCTAAGGATCACTTACACAACCATGACGTGAATCAACCTGATTGATAGTTTGGTATAATATCATTCAAGGATTCTTACGTATCAATTCAGTGAACTCTTTCCACTATAGAGCACCCACTATCTATGCTTAGTGTCGCCACATTAATGGCTACGAGACTGGCCATACTCATCATATGAGTGAGGCTAGATAGTGTTTTTCTATCCGGATACTTCAATGTCCTCCTCGCATATCCTTTGAATAGAAATGTTTAGAACACATACTTAAAGACTAGTGATCTCCGTATTACGATCTCATCATAATTCACTAAGTCTGATCATGTATTCATGGACTTCATTATACGCATCACACGTGCACTATAATGAATATGTTCTATTAATGAATTTAGAACGAGATGTGGAATGTGTGATTGGCTTGCCGACCACATATATTTCCATCAGGTATGACTGATTAAAAATTATATTTCTTCTTCTGATTATACTAAAATATTTATTATGTACAAAACCATTTATGGAGTTTCCTAGCTTAGTACGCTTGGAGTTTCTTAGTAGGGGGATGATGAGAAGTAAACCAGGACGGGTCGACCGCATGCGACATAGTGTAGAGGAATCGACGGCGTCCGTGAAGTTTCCGGTGTAACCTCAATCTTCGGTCAAACTACCAACTGCGTATGATGTCAATAAACTTATGTTGAGACCCAAGGATGGGGGAGCCACGTGAGCGGAGTTGCAAACCCGAGGTGCAAGTCGAGGCAGGCGGGTAGGGCTTGTCGAGGGGTCACCCTTCGAAGAAAAGAAGAAAATGGTGGTGTAGCAATCACGATGAGCGTGCTTGCATTCCCCTGGGTTGGAGATGTCCTCTTATGAGGAGAGGGTCTGGCAAAGGCGACAGCGGCCAACGGACCCTTGCTTCATATGTAGATCACGAGCAAGAAAGGGCGCTCTCGTCGGTAGGCGGTGGTAACCCTAGCAAACTCAAGGAAAAAAACAACATAGTCTCATTTATTTTCTCACGATAACAAGTCCTCCACAGTCGAGGCCTCCCCTCTTCCTTTAGAGTGACCCCTCCCTCAAAGGTGTAGCAAAATAAGGTGCAAAAAGACTCAAACTCACAAGGGGGAGAAGCTGTACACACGCAAGTGTGGCCTCCCCCACCGTCTAGGGTGACAAAATAAAACAAACGACATGCAACGGACCCCTGTAAAATCATGACGGGTCTTCGAAAGACTATAAAAACAACGCAAAAATGAGAAAACAACATGACACGGGTGCAGTATTCAAACCTGATAGCGAAAGCTCGGGTTCTTCACGTCGGCTCCGGCTCTGCGATGAGGCGGAGGATGATTCGGGATGTGCTCAACGGGATGGCGCTCCATCAGTATTGTTTTAGTTTTATAGTCTCTTTTTTTTCTCTGCCTTAAAACATTCCTAGTGTAAGCAAATTATTCAAACCAGGTTAAGAGAAACATGAGGGGCAGTCAAATCTCCAATTATATATATATTCACATATAGACCTATCCTCTCTTTTTTTGCTTCACCTTAGTTATGTTTTCACTTCCTACATGTCTCCTTCCTCCCCACTCTAGATCTTCTGTCATTCACCATTTCTTTGATTCTAGGTTGAATTCAACTCAATTAAATTTACGAAGGATAATTAGTTCAGGTTTAGGTCAAAATTATCAAATTCTTCATTCCATTTCTAGTTGAGTCTGATTTCTTCATATACAGCATTTCCCCTTCATCATCCCAATTTCCTATATCCTTTATACTGTTTAAAGATAATCTGGTAAACTTGTACAACCCTTTGGATTAGCCGTTGCTTAACTAACATTCATTGGTACTCATAAGTTTAGGAGGATAAGGTATGATCTAAGAGGGGTTAAATTAGATATTTAAAATTTTATTTAAATTGATCTAGTTATCTGTGCAAGATACAATCATCCTATCAAGGAAATGTGATGGAGGACATGGGAGACTCAATTATTATTCTGAGAGCTTAGGATTGTCTTCAATGCTAATTAGGAGTACACAGCCTTGGGTGAATCTTCCATGGAATGATGACACTTTGACCTCTTTTGGGCTGACCTTGAATCCTTATTATGTACAACCCCCAAAGCATTCATTTAGTTGTCCCCCAAAGCCAACTACTTAAAGTATTTACATTGAGTGAATCCAAACACGCTTGACTAAGCATATAATTTCACCCTTATAGATTAGATATTGAAGACTATTCAATGATTAGGAAACAATATATTTCACAATCTTTCAACTATCCAATTTTTATTTCACAATAAAAATATTTTTAATATTCAATCAAGTTCACAATATGATCGAATTTACATTCTTTCAATTGATCTCTTGACTCTCTTATTGCCTTATTGTTTAATTTATGTCATCTCATATGTTGATGAAAATTTATTCATCCTCGCCATAAAAGGCACCATCAGTTAAGAAATGAAATTATTATTCCTCATCTGATATGTCCTCAGAGTGCGTTTGAATATTTCATCCTTCTCTTGACTGTAATTTTCAAAGTGCTATAATAAAAATTTTGAATAATCAAAAGAACCTCAAGAATAATCAGGAATTCAGTTGTGACAACGTTTTGGTAAGGTTTCCAAAACTCATCCTGTAAGTCGGTATCTTTTTTCTCTGTGTTATCCTTTGTTCTAATGTATCTTCTACATTCATGCATCAAATGGCACAATTTTACATGCTATTTATTTTTACGAAATTTAGAAACAATTAATTATGAATAAAACTTTAAAAATATTAGTAAAAGTCTACAAGTTGAGATATTGATGCCGGACGTCGTCAGGGACGTCGTCCAATGGGTATCGAGACGATGCTCTGATACCAAGATGATGTCGGACGTTGTCAGGGACATCGTCTGATGGGTACCGAGATGATGCTCTAATACCAAGATGATGTTGGACATCATTGGGGACGTCGTCCGATGGGTGCCAAGGTGACGCTTTGATACCAAGATGATGCCAAACATCGTCGGGGACATCGTTTGAAGGATAAAAATCTCTATGAGAATGTAACTTCGTGATGATGTGTCCTAGGCGGATGTACGCGCAGGCCTCGACTCGTAGGGATTCATCAAGTTCCGAGCTCTGGGGTGGACAACCAGTGATGGTGAGGGTGACTTTCTGACCCTCGTTAGAGTGAATATGGTAACTACGGCATTGAATGGAATGAATCCGTAGGTGCTCGCACGTAATGGAGAGGCTCGACCCGTACATGGGATTCACTCAATTCGTAGTTTTCATTAGTTAAATGCTCACCTAAACTAACCCAAGCACGGTGGAGTGCAGCCAAAAATATATTGAAAAAGGTAATATAACTGACGAGTAAGGGGAATGATGTACCTCGTCGGCTGTGTCGTCTGTCGTCAATATAATCATCGGTGTAGTGGGCGGTGAGAACAGGGAGGGCGGAGGCGTGCCGGCGAGAACGGCGTCACTCAATAGGCGGCAGGGACACAATGCTAAAGCAAGACGCTGGGGATAGTCAAGGACGATGATGAGAGGTAGAAGGTGGTGCAACGGCGGTGGCACAAGCAAGGGTCGAGGCTCCGCAGCATGACCTAGACGGAGGTCGACGCGAGCGGAATGTGGCTTGTGCATGGGCGCGGACAGTGGCTTTGAGGTCGCTGTGGTGCAGGCGCGAAGGGCGCTCACGACGACGGCAGTGGTCTCGAGTAGTGGCAGCATTCGTTTCAAGTGGCAATGGTGACAGCGATTGAGCGGCGGCAGTGGTAATAGTGGGCGGCGTGTGGCGAGGTGCGAGCGCGAGCACACACTGCAGAAGCGTCAGTGGGCAATGGTGCGTAAGTTGGCGTGTCAAGCAGCAGGAAGCATGCATTGAGCACGGGTTCTGACCTTCGGTGATGTTGTGGCGCCGGTGGGGTGTGATACACTACGGTGAGAAGTCCAGATGGTCATAGACAGTGCGGCAGTTGACAGATGGTCGTGAGGCGAGCTCCGCCTGCAGCATTGCCGTTCGCCGATGAGGTAAGTGCTTAGGCCCTCCGATGAACCAGTCAGCCAGCCCAAGTCATGGGCAATGGTAAGAGGGGCATGACTGACGACCTGCGATAGCAAGATTGTTGCGAGTCTGTGGGAGCGTGCATGCACTATGCAGTAACCGCCATGGATTGGCCATGTGCGTCGACATGGCAAGTGCGACCAGCCGTGTCATGCTTGCTGGGTCAACTCGGTCGTGCGTCAGTTGACCACATGGCTATGCAACAGCCGCATGCGCAGACATCGAGTCATGCGATTGTGCGGCAAGAGACTGCACAAGGAGGTAGCTGCGAGGTGGCGAAGCAGTCGTGCGTGACAGCGCAAGGATGCGGCCAAGCGGTGTTGCATCAAGGCCGGTGGCACAGACCAACAACCCGACAAGGGGCATGGTGTTCGGCCTTCTCTCCTCCTCCTTCTCCCCCTCCCTCCTCCTCTCTTTTCTCCTTTGTGAGACTAGGGTTGAACAACGCAAACACAACTTGAATAAACCAAAAGTCTAAGAAACTAGGGCACCATCGTGCCCCCTAATATAGGGGCACGATAGCCCTTACTAAGGGAACATGATCCCTAGGTAAGGGCCCAAGTGCCCTTACCAGGGGGGTCTTATACATAGGGACCCCCTTTAACACAAAATAAAACAAACGTGTGACACATATTCGACAACACACGATGATATGAACACGAACAAGACGCGACGAACACGGACACGTCAAACACGAACACATGAACATGGTAAAACAATGAACATAAGAAGCATGTGCTGATGAAAATCAAAATGATCAGATACGCGGACGTACTTTACCTAGGGTATTTGAGCCCGGGTGTTTCACCTTCACATTGCATGCCGGTCTGCTGGACGTGAATCGGTGGGGCCATCGATGACGATGATGGCGGCTCTGAAGACATCTCCGATGGAGTGGCTTGCACACACCATCAGATATTCGGGTTAAAACCATCGAGAGCACAAACAGGTCATAATGCTCTTCTATTTACAGCTTCATGAAACATTCAACAAAAATTATGACTTCATATCGTAAGGATTTAGATGATTTTAGAAACAAACAAGTCATAATGCTATCTTATTTGTAGCTTCGTGAAACATTCAATGAAAATTATGATTCCACATCGTAAGGATTTAGATGATTATAGAAACAAACCTGATGTTGAAAAAATATCAAACACAGAATTCCAATTTATTTCAAAGGAAATATCTCTCACTTTCTCTTTGATTTTTGATTGATCTGTATATTTGGTTCATTATATTTAATATATCTATACACATAAAATTCAGTGTCGTCTTATTCAATCGATTTTCCATGCTGACTGCATGCTCAAAGACCGTAATTCTTCATGAAGATGAAGGAATATCCAAACTATCACTCGAAACAGGTCACCCCTATCCTAGGATTTTTATGTGCAGGTCATTTGAATATTCAACAAAATAGGTAATAATTTTGACTAAAATTCATGTAGCCTTAATATTCATTGATTTTAGAGTATTTAAGTTAAATCATATAAATTTTTGTGTATGAGTTCAACATAAAATAATGGCTAAATTAACCCCAAATTTGGATTTATCACCTTGCACGGATTCAAATTTGGTTCCTTGAATGGTCAGTCTAATTATTGAGCCACACAAGTGTCAGACCTCTAGACATACTAACATGGTCCTCTATGTGCCAGGTCTCCTCATTTTGTCCTTGATCAATGCCATTAGATATCTTAAAGGATCTTCTCACGATTCCCCCACACTGGGAAGAGAGAGTATTAACCAGGAAAGAAAGGAGGCACACCAAACATAAACTTGCATATTTGTTTCTCACTTAGGAATTCAGATCATGTATACTTAATCGAGCTTTTTATTAAATAATCCTAATGCTTTTGGTAGATCCTTTGACGTCCAATAATTATTATGGGTGTGACCATGTAGGCCCATGTACTAGTCAAGTAAATGAATATGTTAGCCCAATAAATGTTTATTGACTAACCCTATAGGCCCTTCGATCAGCCTTTCATAGAACTTGTATATCATTTGGTACAAGGTACATATAATCCCTCATCTATGTGATACTCCTACATTGACTTCAGCACTATTCAACTTTGAAACCCTAATTAAGCATCATATTTAGGAATAGTATATTAGAAACTCCTCATAAAACTCTTTTTATAATATCTTCACTACCTTAGACAAGGATTTCATTACATCATGTACCTTGGGTATGACTCCTCTTGTACCAATGTCAGTTGATTCTATCTTGACCCATTGATCACACTTGTGAACTTGTTTTTGAATATGAGCTAAGATTATTTATAATCTCTTCATTAATTAGTCGTGATCATATTAAAAAAATCATCCACCACAAGATGTCCATAATGTCTCAGGTCTAAGGAAAACTTACACAACAATGACACAAATGAACCTAACATATAGCTACGCGTAAAACCATGTAATAATTCATACAGACTGAATCATTGAAATATTTCCCTAAAGAGAATCTATTATCTCTCCCTGATGTCTCCACACAAATAGTTGCATGATCAACCATCCTTATGCTGGGTTCTAGAGGCCTTGATCTGGATGAACATAAATATTACATGCAATGAAAGACTTAAAATGGAATTGTAACGACATCAACAAAACACAAAATGAATCACTAGTGCACGGATCACATCCGTGACTTCTTGGATCCTCGAGCGAGACAAGTTTAGCTGCTCATGTGTGCAACTTCTAGACCAGTACATGGCATGTTGAATCTCCTCCTTTGCCTTGATGAACTCCACTCAACCTCTGTTGTTGTGGTTACACTGTCCCCATGGCATTGGGAGTGAAGTGGAGGTGTGGGAAGAAGGGAGAATAAGGGTAATGCCCCCGAACAATTCTTGCCTGGGTGAATTTTTTTCAGGGCCTTCCCCTATTTATATTGTGGATATTTTTCATAAAATCCCCCAAACTCAAGTATATCTTTCAACATCTGAATACCATGTGTGTGACCCTCTAGGCCCATGAATCTGCCTAGTTAACAACTCCAATGGCCCAATAACCTTTATTGGCCTTTTGGATTAATTAACTATATCATCATAAATATTAACTAACTATATCATTATTGTACACATCCAAGATTAAAAATGGACAAGATTAAAAATTTTATATACTTTGATTTCATAACCTCAAAATTGACATCTGACATTCTTGATCATATTTTTTGAATCTATAACTAACGTCTTCAAGAGGCTCTCAATTATTCTAAAAAAATTACGTTTCAGGCCACTCTAAAGCAGTAAATTCAATTTTTATTATATTGTGATAGACCCTAAATAAAATAACTTGGATGTATATATTTTACTGAAACTCCCTAAATTGTAGAGATCCAAATAAATGTTTTTATTACTAAGGAGACAACCCTGATCATCGTAGATGCAGTAAAGGTATTCATATCAACATTTAAGACTTTAAAAACCTCAGCCCAACCCAAGTTCCAAAATTCGTCCAACTTGATTGTTCTATGAAAAACCATAATGTGGTTGAATGTAATTTTGTTGACATGGTGACCTCTAATGTGGTTGAATGTAATTCTAGGTGAAGATGTAGAAACAAAAGTGGAAGAGGATGTGGTTGTGGTGGAGCTTGTTAAGTAATCCTTACACATGAAAGGCATGTTCAATATAAAATAAATTTTAAGTATCAATTTAAAATGAATTTTATTGATTAGAAGTTCACTAATTATGAATCATTTAATAATTCATCAAAATTTAAAAATTGAACATTAATCAAAATTTTAAAATTATCAATCATTTAATAAAAGTAAATCAGGAGCTACAAAAACATATTGATGAAATAAAAATTTTGAATTGGTATATCTTAAACATGCCTTGGTTTTTTGTAAGCTCATCTGATTCATGACTCTCTGTTGGGCCACAAGCTGGCTTCGAATACCATTGTGGAAGGCCATGATTATGCTTTTGAGTCTCAATTAAGGACTTCTAGAAGGATCCATTATTACCTAAATACCTTATTCAAAAATCATTTTCTATTCTTACCTTATGGTTCTTCTTAGCCTCCACATTGATTGGGAGGATGTTTGCTTGCCTCGAGAGGTTAAAAAAAATTACTTCCATGGAAAAAATCTGAGAAGTCTACTTTTGTTGACCTCATGCAAAATCCACTCAAATGAGGTCTATTTTTTAAAAACTTAAATATCATAAAAATAAAATAAATGATTTATCAATTCCTCCTTTATTTATTAATAATAAACATGGTTAAAATGGACGTGTGAGTTTTATGCATTAAAATATATGTTGTAAGCTCCAAATCATGCCCACAATATGATATCCATTATCCCAGAATTAATATACATGACCTAAGAGAAAATATTTTTTAACTAAATTATGATACTAATGTGTTTATTTATGATGCGACAATCATAATTTATTAGATTACTGTTGGAAACTGTCAATATGAAATATTCAATAACAGCTCATTATCAAAGTTAACTACTTTGACACAAATAATTTTCTTGACGCAATAACTAGATGGCTATGTTTATTGGCTGGGAGTGCATGATTCAAATTTGGGGAAGTTTTGTCGTGCATTGCTCAAAGAAATGCCCAATTCCCTAATTGATTAGCTTATTCTAGAAATTATTACATTCATGGTCCGACTAATGTAATTCAGCTATCTTTGTATAATTTTTATAAATAATTTATGCCTGTGTATTATCTTTGATATGATGAACTATCTTTTACATCATTATTTGCTGAAGTTTGAAATCATAAAATCACAATAAATAAATAAAATTATGCAACTTTGGAAACGTCATGGGCAAAATAACTATTATTGAACCTGAATGCTGAATTATTTTAGTCGCATGACTTGCCATGGAAATATTTCCCACTACTAATGAGTATAAGTGAGACAAGAAACATCATATCTGTATGAAAATAACTAGATGGGTCCATAGTTGTCATCTTGCATTTACCAAGATATTCATGTGCTGAAGTCTGATCTCAGAGTGTCTATTTTGCACCTCAATAATTTAACTTTTGAGTAAAACATATATAAAATATATCCCAAAGGAAATGGTTTATTAAAACTTGGTTTTATGTTTAATTACGTTTACATTCAAATTTTATATTTCTTTAAAATAGAAAGAACTTTCATTTACTGATGGATGAATCCATTAGATTATCAACGATAAGATGTAGTATCTTGGAGATATATCTAGAAAAAGTTTCCTCTATTCTTGGATGATACTTGAAATTATTTTATTATTCACAGTATGGATATAGGCGTTGAAAGCTATCCTATGCACGAACCACTATGCATTTATGAATTCCATGATGTGGATAAATCATGATTCGATATATCCTCTGGTCTTGAGATCCAAAAGAATATATGAGACTTTTGAAAAAGACCCAATTAAAGTTGGATGGAAAACTGTTTGAGAGTTTCGTCAAAGAGAACTTTGGATTCATACATGTTGGATATTACTTCTCTAATTTAATTACCAGTCTAGGATAATGTGACTAAGACTCCCTACTGAGATGAATTTTAACATGACATTACATAAACTGCCTACTTGGCATCTAATAATTCTCTCATTTCATCAAAAATAAGGCAGTGCAGAATTTACTTTGCAACAAAACTTTGAGAGGAAAATGAGGTGAAATAGTAATGGGTCATTCCTCTATTCTTGCTGATTGCCCTGTTCTTTAATGTTATACGTTGTATTTATTCCTCATATTTATGGCACTCTCATTTTGCATAGACTCTTGAGCGTTGGCAGAGGCTTCATGTCCACACAAAAAGATGCCGTGTCAAATCAGAGAATGACTTATCTCTGAGTTGACCAAAATATAAGGGACCCAACTATAGAAAAATATCCAAATATGAGCCGCTGTCACTTGTTGGGCCCCCAGGTCACAGTAGTGGGCCAAACTGTGACTTTTCTGCAGGGCATTATTCATTAAAAACCCTGAATTTCTTTCTAACTTCTCTCCAAGGACAAACCCAGATAATATTATTGCAAGGTCGAGGGTCTGTTTATAATATTTCTCCCTGGGAAGTTTCTCTCGGTTGGACCACTAATTCCAAGGTTTATCCACAAAAAAAACTTCTACATTGCTGATAAGATTCAAGATTAAGTTTGATTTGAAATTTTCATAGAGTGCAAGAATCTTTAAATATTGCAATTATCAGAGAGCCCGGGGTTTATCAGCGCATTAAGCTTCTCTCTTGTGTTTCTATTTATTTTCAACTTGGAAAACACTGATATTTTCCCCACTGTTTTCCCCGTGGGGGATAAAAACCATATTTCTTATTGGTTACCCTTCCTCCCCAAAGCTCTAAAATTTAATTCAGGGTAATTTAGAAAAAAAAGTTATAGGCTTAAGAAAAAAACTTCTTACGGCCCCTCTAAGAACTTGGAGATTTAGGGCTACCACTCTTCTAAGGGTCTAAAATTAATTGTAGGATTTTTTCAAAAAAAATTATGGTTCAGAAAATTAATTCTCACGGATCCAGTATTAATTTTTACTGTGAACCTAATTGATTACGGCACCTCTAAAAAATTGGAGATTTTTGGGGTTACCACTCCTCTAAGGCTCTACTATTAGTTTTTTTTTCTTAAACCTTAAAATTAATTGTTACATCCCCTCTAAAAAATTGGAGATATTAGGGTTACGACCCCTCTAAGCCTCTCGTTTATTTTTTTTCTTAAAACCCTAAAAAATCATTCTTACGGCCCCTCTAAAAATCTGGAGAGATTAGGGCTAACACTCCTCTAAGCGTCTCATTTTTTTTTCTTAAACCACTAAAAAATGGAAATATTAGGATTACTACCTCTCTAAGTCTGTAATATTATTATTTTTTACATGGACCGCGCCTGCCCCGACTAGAGCGTCACTGCGCACTACTTCCAGCACACATGACGACGGCAAAGACCCACCCCCACTAGAGCGCCGCCAAGCGCTACAACGACCTCGTGCAGCCGCCGTAGAGAGACGCCAACGTACACTCTTCCCCGAGCGTCCGTGAGGTACCACCTATGTATCTTTTCTTTTCCCTAACTATGGGCGTGGACGAGTGGGATCCGCGTGTAATTGGGATATATATACTCGATCCACGCCCACAAACATTGAAAAACACTACACTTTATAAATAAAATCTCCCTGGGTGGCATCCAGGGCACTGCTGGATCGGACTACGGGCACAACCCTAGGGTTGGCCGTACCCGGCACCGTGATTTTTGCTATTTAAAAAAAAAAGTCTGTAATATTATTATTTTTTCTTAAAACCATAAAATAAATCCTTAGAGCCCCAGTAAAAAATGTGAGATATCAGGGTTTCAACCTCTCTAACCTCTAATGTAATTGTTTTCCTAAAACCCAAAATTAATTCTAACGGACCATCTAAAAGGTAATTATTATGGTTACCACTACGGGGCCTCTAGTATGAATTATTTTAGGGTTTTTCAAAGAGAAGTTGATTCTTCAATAAAAAGAAAAACTGGAGTGAAAAACAATAAAGCAATAATTAATGTACGGTTCGAAACAAATGAACTTCTTATAGTAGATCGTCGACATTTATTCTTCAATACAATTTAGAAAAGCCATTGGGGACAAAAAATAATTATTTTAGGGTTCGAATCAAATAAACTTCTTACAGGTGATTATCCACATTGATAAGAGAAGCTTAGTCTTCCATACAATTTAGAAAAAATATTGGGGAAAAAGCAATACAATTTTTTTTATTTTAGGGGTTCGACAGTAATAGTCTTCTAACAAGAGATTATCCATATTGATAAGAGAAGTTTATTCTTTCAAATTTCTCAATCAAATTTCTTTCAGAAAAGAGAAGTGTATCTTTTATAAGAACGAAAACTAGAGGGTAAAAAACAATACAAACAAATAATTATTTAGGGCTCGAGACAAATAAACTTCTTAATTACTTGGGGTTCGAAACAAATAAAAATCTTCCAGGAGAATATCGACATCGTGAGCCCGTACAAAAAAATAACTATTTGGGGTTCGAAACAAATAAACACCATACAGAATATTATCGACGTTGCGGGAAAAAGCAATACAAAATTATTATTAGGTGTGCGAAACAAATAAACTTCTCACAAGAGATTATCTACAAAAACATAATTATCGTGAGAAAACCCGTACAAAAAAATCTCTTAGGAGAATATCGAATCGTGAGAAAAACCCTTACAAAAAAATAATTATTTGGTGTTCGAAACAAATAGAAATCTTACAGAAGCATATCGTGAGAAAAACCCGTACAAAAAAATAATTATTTGGTGTTCGAAACAAATAGAAATCTTACAGGAGAATATCGACATGGTGGGAAATTTTCCTACAGAAAAATAACTATTTGTGGTCCGAAAAATCTTACAGGAGAATATCGACATTGTGGGAAAAAGCAGGGGGCAATGAGGAATTATTCGCACTAGTTACGGCCCCGCTAACTGTTCCCCCGACACGCATAATCGTCTCGACGGGCGGAGCGCCGCCGCCGGAGAAGAGCAGCGGCGACGACCACGGCGGTGGCCTATCGGCAATCTCCGCCGTTGGATCTAGGGTTCGGGGCGGCCGAGCGGCGATCTCCGGCGTTGGATCTAGGGTTCGGGGCGGGAGAGCGGCGATCTCCGCCGTTGGATCTAGGGTTCGGGGCGGGCGCGAGATGTGGGATGATCGTGGCGGCCTTGATGAGACTGTTGTCGCTCTGCTGGCGGAGTCCGGTGGGAGCGACCAACGGCGGGGATGTTAGCAGCGCGGCGGGAAGGGAGGAGATCGACGGCCTTCTTCGCTTCCGCGATGTGGGCAAGTACGGGTTCGGCGACTTCTCCATGGCCGTCGTGCAAGGGAACCAGGTGCTCGAGGACCAGTGCCGGATCGAGTCTGGCCCGTTTGGGGCGTTTGTTGGGGTTTACGACGGCCATGGCGGCCCCGAGGCCGCGCGCTACGCCTGCGACCATCTTCACGCCAATTTCCGAGGTCTGGTGCTCGAATTCCGGCTTTGCATGGAGAAATTTCTGGGTTTTTTTATTGGTCGTCGCTCTGATTTGCTCTCGCCCTTTGATTTTTGGTCTTATCCGTTCAATTGTAGTTTATCCGATTGATATTCCTCGCATTTCTTTGTTTCTCATCAAGTTTGGAAAATTTTGATCCCATTATTTGGAGGAATTGATAACATTCTGATCAAGTTTGGAAATTTTCTCTTCATTCGCATAATTTGGAGTTTTCCTTGAGCATTGTTCTGATTTGCTCTGGCTCTTTGGTTTTTGCTCTTATCTGTTCAATTGTAGTTTATCCGATTGATATTTATCGCATTTCTCTGTTTCTCATCAAGTTTGGAAAAAAAATTTGATCCCATTATTTGGAGGAATTGATAACATTCTGGTCAAGTTTGGAAATTTTCTCTTCATTCCCATGATTCAGAGTTTTTCCTTGATCATTGCTCTGATTTTTCCTTCGCTCTTTTGTTTTTACTCTTCTCTGTTCAATTGTAATTTATCCGATTGATCTTGATCGCATTTCTCTATTTCCCATCAAGTTTGGAAATTTTTATCTTTTGCCATAGTTTGGGGGAATTTGTAACATTCTGATCAAGTTTGGAAATTTTCCCTTCGTTGCCATATTTCGGAGTTTTCTTTGATCATTGCTCTGATTTGTCCTTCGCTCTTTGGTTTTTGGTCTCACCTGTTCAACTTTTCTTTCGGATCAAGTTTGGAAAATTTTCTCTTCATTCCCATAATTTGGAAGAATTGATAACATTCTGATCAAGTTTGGAAATTTTCTCTTCATTCCCACGATTCAGAGCTTGATCATTGCTCTGACTTTTGGTCCTTCGCTCTTTGGTTTTTGGTCTTTTCTGTTCAACGGTTTTTCATCCGATTGATATTTATCGCATTTCTCTGTTTCTCATCAAGTTTGGAATTTTTTCTCTTCATTCTCATAATTTGGAGGAATTGATAACATCCTGATCAATATGAAAGAAATCGGTGTGGTAGAAACGTGTGCTTAAAATAATTATTCAAGAGAAATGTCTGATGAAGACTGGAAAATTTTCTCTTCATTCTCATAATTCGGAGTTTTTCCTTGATAATTGCCCTGATTTGCTCTCGTTCTTTGATTTTTCCTCTTATATGTTCAACTATTTTTTATCCGAAGAATATTTATCGCATTTCTCTGTTTTTGATCAAGTTTGGAAATTTTTCTCTTCGTTCCATTATTTGGAGGAATTGACAACATTCTGATATAGTTTGGAAAATTGTTCTTTTCATTCCCACGATTCAGAGTTTTTCCTTGATCATTGCTCTGATTTGCTCTCGTTGTTTGATTTTTGCTCTTATCTGTTCTACTGCTCTTTCTGCGAATGATCTTTCTCTCTGTGTCTGATCAAGTTTGGATTTTTTTCTCTTCGTTCCCATAATTTGGAGGACTTCACAATATTCCCATGATTCGCAGTTTTTCCTTGACCATTGCTCTAATTTTAATTCGATTTTCTCTTTGATTTTTGCTCTAATATATTCAACTGTTCTTCCTGCGAATGATCTTTATCGCATTTCTCTGTTTCTCATCAAGTTTGGATTTTTTTATCTTCATTCGCATAATTTGACAACATCCCGATCAATATGACAGAAATCAGTGTGCTAGAAATGCCTACTTAAAATAGTTATTTATGAGAAATGTTTGATCAAGTTTGGAAAAATTTTCTCGTCGTTCCCATAATTAGGAGGAATTGACAAGATTCCGAAATAGTTTGGAAAATTCTCTTACATTCACGCAATTCACAGATTTTCATTGATCCTTGTTCTGATTTGCTCTCGCTTTGCTCTTTGATTGTTGCTCTTATATGTTCAACTGTTCTTTCTGCAAATGATATTTATCACGCTTTTTCAAAAAAAATATGATCTTTTATCACATTTCTCAACATTCTGATCAAGTTTGGAAATTTTTTGTTTATGTGTCTCAACATGGTTTTCATTCCCATAATTGAGAACCATTCTGGCGGACTTTAGCATGTAGATGAATTCATACTAGAGCAACTTGAAATAGTAAGGTCTGAAGAAATAAGATTGCCATAATTTTTAATTTTTTGGAATTTTGAGTTCTCACATATCGCATTATCTATTCAAAGGAGTGATCAAGTAGGGAAAATTTTCTTTCGCAGATGGGAAATTTACAGGAAAACTCATACTAGAATTAGAATGCCTGCTTGAAATTGTTATGTAAGAAAAATGTCGGAAGAAATAATTTTGCCAAAATAATTGTTCTTCTGATGTCGTTGGGTTTGTCACATTTCTCTTTTTTCAAGTACTTGGTCGCACTAAAGGAATAGTGATGGTATCAATTTCGATCAAGATCAAAGTAAAAGTATTGCCAATCATGTCAAATTAAGTTTCAACATTTCATCAAAACTCGAGGAAATGAATTCATCTACATGTTAAAGTGCATGAACTATATTCATGAAAAGTTTGGAAATTGGCAGATATTTGTTCTGGAGCGGAGGGTGTGACACCGGAAAGTATCGAGAGGGCGTTTCTGCAAACTGAAGAAGGATATACTTCGCTTGTTTCTAAGATGTGGGGGACTCGGCCGAATCTGGCAACTCAAGGCTCGTGCTGTCTCGTCGGGATCGTCTCTCGTCAAACGCTTTACGTAGCCAATCTTGGGGATTCTCGCGTAGTTATGGGGAAAAAAGTGGGCAACACTGGCGAGATCGCCGCCGTGCAACTCTCGACGGAGCACAACGTTAACATTGAAGCTGCAAGACAAGATATCAGAGCACAGCATCCAAATGATCCACAAATAGTCGTGCTCAAACATGGCATGTGGAGGGTTAAAGGCATTATTCAGGTACCCACTTGCTCTCATCCACTCTTTTAGTTTAAAAGAATGCCACTTACTCTTACTGTTATTTATATATATGATTTTTTCTATCCAAATCAAATTTGTTTGATTTGATTTGGATAGATAAGTATAATACATTACTGCACTCAACTAAGAGAATGATTTCTTTGTATTGCACAAGTTTTCGGAATAGTCTTGGAAAACTCTTTTTTATGGTAAAAAACCTTTTATCTCAGTTATTTGGCGAGAAAAATAAGAAAAAGTATCATCGTTAGAACCATTATTCTTGCTGACCCTTGATGAACTGATCAGATTAACCAACCAAATAATACAGAATCATTAATTTTTGGTTGATCTTCCTAGATTTCTTCTATAAGTGAAATTCGACGGAAATTTTAGTGTAATTCTATGTATAGAGCAGACTCCTCAGGAACTAAATCATAGCACACTCTGGATTAGTCCCTGCCTGAGCCTAACGTAGCTTTTGTGATTTCTGTAAAAAAGATTCATCCACGCCAAATTACAGAAAGGCGTGTTTTAATACTTATCTCGGCAGTTCTATCGTTTGGAGTAATTGTGTATTTACTCCAATCCATTTGCTTACCTGAATAACTAAAGAGCCGTGGCAAAAGATTACTGATCCATTTTCTCAAGATTTTCTATTTCAATCTTGCCTGATTGAAATTGAAAAATATGAGAACTCAATGTTTTTGGCTTGCTTGCTTGAATGGAAAACTCGCCAAATTAAGATCCAGGAAACCTCTACATACAAACAGAAGGTTTACTTTCTGTTTCAATACAAATTCTGCCAAGAAGGAAAATTATGGAAGTACTCTTCAACGAAAATCATCTGGCTAACAGTAGGTTCCCGAAAAGGAATAAAATGAGTAAATTTAATGAGGGCAATCTTCTACCCCAAACTGGAATAAGGTTCTTCTATATGTAATCTGAAATAGAAAGAGGCTGAAGGGAAGAATTCTAGTGGAAGAGGGAAAAAAATCTTAGCAGCTCAATTTATAAGGAAAAATTTATAGTTTTGCATTACTTTTGTAGAATGCATAAATGATTTCCTGTTTTGAATTTGAGCTGAGAATTTTGTTTGGGCTTTGGGCGTCGCAGGTTTCGAGAGCCCTGGGGGACGCATATCTAAAGCACGAGGAGTTCAACAGGGAGCCGATCGACCCCAAGTTCAGGATTTCGGGCCACATGGACATGCCCATCCTGTCTTCCAGGCCCACTATCACTTCCCACCCGCTCCAGAAGAATGACTCTTTCCTCATTTTCGCCTCCGACGGCCTCTGGGAGCATCTCACCAACGAGCAGGCCGTCGATATCGTCCATCGTCACTCTCCCGTCGTGAGTTTCCCTTCTCTTTTCTCCCTTCAACACTCTCATGCCAAGTACGGCTCGAGGTCGGACGACGATCCGTCATCCATTCCGTCCTTTACCGTCATCAGTTACCTGTCCTGACCTCAGATTATAGAATGGAACAAAAGCTTTTAGACCTTCTGTTCCATTCCGTCCCGTTGTCAGGTGCTGGTGATTAGATTTACTCTAGGTTTACAACTGTCCTCCGTCCGTTCCGTCCAGCAACTCTGACGGAATCGGAACGAAACTACAGACAGTGTGATGGATGACTGACAGAAATGTCATTTCATCGTCTATCCCTGAGCCTTAATGCCGACCCCACCGAGAACCAAAAAAAACTGGAAAATTAGTTAGAAAATCAAAAGGAAAAAGACGGAAACGGCCTCAGACATTGACTTGTGGCGTTGACTTTTCCGTGGTTTGACGGGGGGAGTATATTTTTCTAATTTTTGGGTGGCAGGGGAGTGCAAGGAGGCTGATGAAGGCGGCGCTGCAGGAGGCAGCCCGAAAAAGGGAAATGAGGTACAGCGACTTGCGGTGGATTGACCGCAAAGTGCGCCGCCATTTCCACGACGACATTACCGTCATCGTTTTGTTCCTAAACCATGCTCTTCTCGCCGGACGAGGGCCCATCGGGCCCCCTCTCTCTATCAGAAGCGCCCTCGAGCATTGACTCGCGGTGTTGACACGTCAACTACTGACCCGGCAACGTTCCGTGTTTGACTCCGGCGTTGACTTGTCAACCATTGGCCTAGCCTTGTTCCGTGTTTGACTCCAGGTCGTTTTTTCCTCGCCCCACCCTTTTCTTCTGATTCTAAAATTTTAGAATTTCACCTGATGTTCTACTGTACCATCCCATCTTTTACTAAAAATAAAATTCAAGCTGAGACAGACGTGGAATCATTATTGGGCTAAAGGAAGTTTTGTAATACCGGTAATGATTTTTTATGGGATATTCCCTGAAAACACTTTGCTGATCAAGAAATTGCTCTCCCGGGTTGAAGCTCCATCATGCAGCCTGAAATATATAAATTCAAACGGCTCTTCAGAAATTTGTAATATTATCTTGCCAACTTTACCGTCAAGTTCATAAAAAATTTGAATCGCTCGGTGAAAGATATATATATTTTTTAAAATATGCGTTGAAAGATGTGAATCCCTACTTCAATTAAGTTCAGGATAAGAAGCACTGAAGATAAATAAATTTACTGACCTTTGGGCAGGGCACGCCCTCTTGTAGGAAGCTCCATGGACCCCTCCTCCATCGCAGTCTATACCGGAGCACAATAAACGAAATTCATCATTAACGAATAAATTCCAATTACTGAATAACAAATGAATAAACATTTGCAGTCTAAACCAGAGGAAAAGAAACAGAATTAAATATAAATGAATGAAATTGGAAGTATTGAAATACAATACCGCCCAACTTGAATTGACGTTTTGGAAGGATTTTTTTTTAGACTAATCAAAGATAAGAAGTCAATAGGCGCGTACCTGATAAAACCTGCGGCTGTTCTTAAGCTCATGAAGAGCGTCAACCCAAGCCACACCCCTCGGAGGCCAAATATTGAAGGGGCATAAAGCAAAGCCAAACATGATATTACCCCAATCACCATCTGCGCAAATGTTATACACAAAGTATAGATTAGAGAATATAGTTCAGGGACGCGGACAGGACGATCTTTTCGTCCCGGACAAAAAAATCGTCCCGTCTGAGGATACAGACGAATTTCAGGACGAAAATTTGTCCCAGGGACCACCGGACGGGACGGTTTTTGTCCCGTGGGATGAAAAAACCGTCCGTCCCGAGGCCTCAGACGATGGACGGACTGATGTGCACGAAAAACCGCCGGATTCACATCCGACAGTTGAGATCTCGCCACGTGGTCTCGCTATGACAATTTGCATTAAGGTCCTTGTATTTTTTTGCACGTGCAAACGGACGCCGCTCAGAATTAATTGTACATATGTCCATTTGCATTCTCTCTCCTCCATATTTCCCTTAAAATACTTGAAAAAATCTATATTAATACACTAAAAATATAAAATGGGTTTTTTTTCTTCCGGGACAAGTTTCGGGACGAAAATTCGTCCCGGGAGAACTGGAGGGGACGAAAAATGGTCCCGAAATTATTGGACGGGACGGTTTTTTCGTCGGTGGACGAAAACCGTCCCGTCCTTCGTCCTTGAGCTAACATCGAACGTAGGGGGACGAAATTCGTCCCGTCCCATCCTTCGTCCACGTCCGGGACGATCCGGAACTATATTAGAGAAATCATTAAATAAGTGCATCAAAATAAATATCAACAGATACAGATGGGACAAGCATGTCGCCAGCCTACCAGAGCACTATTATTGTCTTTATCTTATCTCTGTCAGCAGCCAATACAATATATGATTCTAAATTTGTGAACTATGAGATATTGTAAATGAATAATTGATGAGAGATAAAATATGAAAGAGCCTTTCGGCGATTCTTTACCATGGACAAGGCTGCATATGAGAAGTCAGAGATCCCAAAGTGAAGTCCGTCGAAGATAAAAGCCAGAGCATTGATTGGCTGACTTGAGCTGACAAACTGAAGAATTTTTATTTTCCAATACTGACGTCAGATGGAGCGAAATAAAAAATGATCAAGAAAAGAGGGGGGGCATTCGAGCAAAGTCTTACAAACAATCCCGAATAAGCAATTCGCAACACTTCAACGTCAGTTGTGAATAATCTGGCGATTGAATGAAATGATGCTCCAAGGACGACGGCTAACCCGAGTCCAGAAAGAACTCCGGTCTACGTAAATAAATGAGAATTCAGACACTTTTGATCGAGGGGGATACGAAGTTCTATATCGGCAAAGATGATCGTTGAACCTTACTTTTAGCACAAAGGAAGCAATTCCCTTCACCCTTTCATAGTCGAATTTGGCGAATGAGCTGGCAATCATTGCCTAAAAATGAGGACAATACCGTTTAATCAGTCGAGACAACCCAAAGAGACTTTAGGATAAATAACACGTACAATGCCTACTATCCAGTGATTCTACCAGGGAAAATAAACCTCGAATAAAGACGAGCTCATAAAGTATAGTAAAGCGAGAAATTCCCATCACCGGCTGCTCAAATATAATAAGACCTACAAGTATCTGATTTACTCATAAAACATTGCTCATGTATTTTTAATGTTATTTACTGCACTATTCTAATGCAAATTTAAGTAATAAGACAAATGTGTTCGTCTATTAAACCAAGTATATCATACATCTTTGCATTTGTTTTTAGTTCATAATGTACAACGTTACATTTTGGCTTGAATATGAGTGCAAGTTAGTTTCATGTTCCTGGGATTTTGTTGGGGAGGGTACCTGAGCAGATAAAGCCAAAGCATCAGAAAGGAGTGATACAGCCAGCCACACTTGGAGACAAATCTGGTGAGCAGCCATAGCCATTGGACCCTGGCGAGCCGCCATAGACGTGGCCAGAGTCATTGTAAATAAAACGGACAGAGTTCGTCCAAGAAGAAGTCCGCCTAGGGCAAATCAATATTAGGTGATATTATATGTAATAAGAATACTTTCCCGAGAATAACGGTGTTGAAATTGTTGGATTCATGCGCTTACCAACTGTGCTAAAAGCCATAGCTGATAGCAAGGGAGCTACTTTTTATCTTTAAGTATGACGTTGTTCTTCAACACTTCCCTACAACACATGCCGTTAGCCCATTTATGGCCCCAGCATGGAGTGTGTTGCTTCTGGGATTTGAACCTGCCACTTGGCTCTGATGCCATGTTAGATTCAGGTGCTTAACAACTGTGATAAAAACTATAGCTTTTATCCCACATGGTATCAGAGCCAGGAGGCAGGTTCAAATTAACAGTGGCACATGTTGTGAGGGACTGTTGAAGAACAACATCATGCTTAAAGATGAAAAGTAGCGCCCTTGCTATCAGCTACATCATTTAGAGCAGTCGATAAATGCTTGAATCCAACAGAAATCATTGTTGAACCCCTTATGCAGAAGGAAAATAGTTAATTTTGAATTGTATCTATTCGGGAGTGATTTTTATTGCCAAAAACAGTAAGCCCAAGGAAATTGTTGACCAAGGAGCTAAGTAAACTTTGTAGATCTTAGACCAAGTGGATGAAATAAAAGAAATCCCACCCTCCTCCCAAACTGAAGATGTCATTGACATTATACATGGCCAGAGTTATGGACAGGGGGAGTAAAAGAATTTAGGCTCGTTAAACTCATACATAGAATCAAAGAATAATATTTTCAGGTGACGTGAAACCTCACTAGATGGGTCAAATTTTCATATTAGCGCACAAACGGTATTATGAAAACTAACCAGACTTCAGGTATCCGCTAAAGTCAAGCTCCACACTTTTAGGTGGAAGAAGAACCGTTCTCCTGCTGAGACGCCAGAGAAGTAAGAATGTGGCAATGTACCTGAAGAAACACAAGAGAATATATGATCATGAGTGCATAAATATACCGGATAAAGGAACAAAAAAAATATTTAATGTTAAGAGTCAAAAAGAACATCCATCTCATTTAGTTTTTTTCTTTCATCCCGTTCTATCACATTTCACCGTTGTGATATTGGGTGCCAAAGAACCCAATATTGTAAGTTGAATAGAGATCAAATGCCTCTTAGGGCTTTACAAGAGTATTTTTCCCTTCAGAAAACTAAACGTGTCTTTCTTCCTCTCTTCTCTATTCCTCCTATCAACACCTGCCTTGTCCTGCATCTCTAATCGTCTGTTGTCTGAGAAGTATTTTTGCTGTATCTCTAAGACTGTTACTGTTTGATATTGCCAGAGAGAAGAACACCTGCTGCATCAACAATCTCGGCCTGCATTATTTACAACTCCAACATTTAATAAAAACTATAAACCAAAAAAATATCTACTCATGGTCCCAGGTCAATTGTGCAGGTTGCCTGTTGTCCAAATGGCAATGTCATGGTAGAGGCAAATATTGTTTTACGACTCTTCCCTGGGCGTACATGAAGAGGAAGAAGCACACGAAGCCCACACGTGCTGGTTCAAGAGGGAATTGACTTCTATAAATAAGAGGGGAGGACAACAATCTGGCGACACTTCTTGGATTTCATTTGCTGAGGTGACAAGAAGAGGGCGTTCAGAGATCCTCCCCCTTTCCCAGAGGCTGCGTAGGGACATCCTCCCCTTTCCTAGATGATGCAGGAGATCCTCCTGCTCTTGGCGAAGCTAATGCCCTCATCAAAGCCTCATCAAAGCCTGGTTATTAGAATCAATGCATCCATATATTGACCACCCTTAATTACGAGTTCCCATAGCTTGAGAATTATGGGATTGGGTGCATAAGATGCACTATAAGCACAACAAAAAATCCCATATCTCTGTTCTGATCCTTAAATCATTTACCCTGTTACAGGGCACGCCAACTATGTTTGAATATACTTTCCCCTGAGAAGCTATTAGACCACTATTGTCTCATTCAGAATCTCAAGTCTCATTCAGAATCTCAAGTCACTACAAGAGTCACCAGTACGTTCCCACAGCTTCTAATCTTATACTGTAAACCCTAGAGGGTCTGGGGGAGAAGAGAGGTTGAAGGAGAATAGAATGTAATGACATAATGAATGAGAGTTACAAGAGGGGTATATATACCCTTAAGAGATAGAAAAGAGAATAGGGAATAGGGCTAATGGGCTTATAGAACAGGGCCCATTAGCCCATAGAGGACATGTCTCACTAACAGCCCCCCGCAAGCGAAGTGTGGATATCGTCCATACCGAGCTTGGATACTGCACGCTGCAAGAGAGGCCTGGATAGGCCCTTGGTAAGCACATCAGCAGCTTGATCAGAGGAAACAACAAAATCAAGGTCAAAGATGCCCTCGTCAACCCGCTCCTTGAAGAAGTAGCGGTCACGTTCCATGTGCTTGATCTTTCCCTGCTGGCCCGGATTCTTGGCCAGTGCAATTGCCGACTTGTTGTCACAGAAGAAGTGAATCGGGCCGGCATACTCAACCCGTAGGTCATGGAGTATCCCATAGATCCACTGAGCCTCCGAGGCCCCATCAGCAAGCGCTCGGTACTCGGCTTCGGCACTAGAGCGGGACACTTTGTCCTGCTTGCTGCTTTTCCAACTAACCAGGCTGCCGAGACGAAGGTGCAGTACCCGGTCGTGGGCGATAATCAACAAGGGACCCCGAAGTCTGCATCGGTGTAGACCTTCACCGTCGGTCCGAGCTGCAAGGAAAGAGTACACCCTTCCTGGACAGCCCTTCAGATACGCAAGTACCCGGTGACCGCCTGGCGATGAATGGCGTGTGGATCATGCATGAACTGGCTCAGGAGGTTGACGGCGGCTGATGTCGGGCAGTGTGCGTCAAGTAGATCAATTTTCCCACAATCTGCTGGTACTCATAGTGATCCACTGGAGGCGAGTCCTCCCCTTCCCCAATTTTACGTTAGGGTCGAGGAGTGCTGGCTGGCGCACTCCGTCATGCCGGTCAAAGTCAACAAGTCCATGCAGTACTTCTGCTGGGAGACGAAGATACCCGAGGAGTAAGCAACTTCAAGGCCAAGGAAGTACCGAAGTTGGCCCAAGGCCTTGATCTCGAACTCCTTAGCCAAAGCGGCAGCAAGACGTGTAGTTTCGACCATATCAGACCCCGTCAGCAGCATATCATCCACATAGACAGCAAGAATGGAGACACCACCGGACGAATGCCGGAAAAACAGGGTGGCATCCCCATTACTCTGGGTGTATCCCTCAGCCTTCATGACAGAGGCGAAGCGACCGAACCACATCCGTGGGGACTGTTTCAGTCCATAGATAGACTTACGCAGTCGACAGACGGTGCCCGGCGGGCCGAGAGGATAGCCCGGAGGCTGCTGCATGTAGACCTCCTCAGTCAGATCCCCGTGCAGGAAGGCGTTCTTCACATCGAACTGTCGAATTACCCACTGGAAGTGAGCCGCCAATGCCAAGAGAAGACGGATAGTCTCCATCTTCGCCACCGGAGAAAAGGTCTCGAAGTAGTCGACGCCATAAGCTTGGGTGAACCCCCGAGCCACAAGTCGAGATTTGTGACGCTCGAGTGTCCCATCTGCATGGTGCTTCTTAGCGTGGACCCACTTGCACCCCACCGCCTTCTTTCCAGGAGGAAGAGGGACGATATCCCAGGTACGATTCTTGAGCAAGGACTGCATCTCCTCGTCCATCGCCGCTTTCCAATGAGGAGAAGCGATAGCATCGGTGATGCGGCGAGGGATGGGATCCGATTCGATGCGGGAAAGAAACAGCCGGTAGGGGGTACTCAGCCGTGCGAGAGATACATAATGAGACATGGGATAAAGGGGAGTGCGGGTGCACTTGCGAACCCCTTTGCGAAGGGCGATGGGCCAGCCAAGATGATCATCGTTGCCATCGGAGGAAGGAGGTCCATCGCCGGAAGAAGAGGGAGCGGAAGCATGAGTAGGAGGAAAATCAGGAGAACAGTCATGAAAAGAATCCTCGTCGGGAGTCGGCAATGACTCGCCGAGAGGAGAGGAAGTGTCAACCATCGGAGAGGAAGAGGCCTCAGGAGGAGACCAAGAGGGAGCGACATCGAAGTCGGGAATAGGAGGTGCTGGAAGAACCTCAAGAGATGACGAAGAGGGGATTGGAGGGTCAAAGGAAGATAGATCATGAGACGATGACACGGTCGGAGCAGTGGGCTCCGCGGACGGAACCGGTTCCAAGTGGGGAACCGAAGGATCCTCATCCAACGGAAGGCGGGGTGATGAAGAATAATCTCCAAAGTAGGGCTCGTACTCGGCAAAGGTAACATTCGCCGAAACGAAGAACCGCCTGGAAGGCGGATGATAGCACCGGTACCCTTTTTGGAGAGTCGAGTACCCCACAAACACACACCGTAGAGCTTTAGCATCCAGCTTCGTCAAGGTCGGTGAAGTATCGTGGACGTACGCCGTGCATCCGAATACCCGTGGAAGAAGGCCGGTCTTCAATGGAACCCCCGGGAACGCCGCACCGAGACGGTCAAGAGGCGTAGCAAAGTCGAGGGATTGGGATGGGAGGCGATTGATGAGATGGGTGCTCGTCAAAATCGCCTCACCCCAATATGTCCACGGAACCGTATAATTCTCCAAGAGTGTCCGAGCGGTCGAGGTCACATAGCCGATCCGCCTTTCTGCCATACCGTTCTGCTCCGGTGTAGCAACACATGAGGACTCATGCAAGATCCCTCTTTCCGCAAAGAACGCATCGAGGTCGGCATTGAAGAAGTCACGAGCATTGTCCGACCGGAAGCGCTGAATGCCACGGCCAAACTAGGTCTGGATCATGGCACAAAAATGTCGGACAGACCCTGACACATCGGACTTGGCCCGAAGTAGATACGGCCACATGCACCGGGTGGCCTCGTCAACAAAAATCAGAAAGTACCGATGACCCTGCAGGCTCGGTTTGGGGGCCGGTCCCCAGACATCGCTGTGAATGCGGAGGAGTGGCGTCGAGGTATGAGACTGAGATGAGGGAAAAGATGACCGGCGGTGTTTAGCCAACTGACAAGCCTCACACACAATAGTCTTCGGGTCCAAACCCACAAACAAAGTCGGAAACAAACGCTTTAAAATAGCAAATGACGGATGCCCGAGGCGCTGATGCGTCAGATGTAGTCGACCCCTCCGCTGCTCATCGGCCGGCCGAAGACTGGGCTGCACCCGGAAGCACTGCGAGGTCCCCCCATCGTCCAGCAGCAGCAACCCGTGCTCGCGTCTAATCGGTGTAGTTCTCCCCACCTTGTTAGACAGAGACATTCCGTCAGGTGTCAGGTGAAAAGAACAAGACACAGAATCAACAAGACGCTGAGGGGACATCAAAATGGCTCGCAGCAACGGAACATGCAGAACCCCTTGAACCACTCCCAGACCATCGATGTAGACTGCCCCAATACCCGCCACGGGAAGACGTCCACCACCCGCAGTAAGAACAGTGCGGCCCCCACCATGTCGCTCGTACGAGACAAACCGGTGGTTGAAGGGGGTCATATGTTCCGTTGCCCCCGAGTCAATTACCCAAGTCGTCTCCGCAACCAGGGGAGCCGTAAAGGCGGTATGACCACAGTACCACTCCGTAGTGGGTAGGGTAGAGCACGCACCAAAGAAAGACGAGGAGGGCACCGAGGTGGATGTCTGAAGAGCAGAGAGCTGGGACGTGAGCCGAGCAAGCTCGGCCTGCACACGGTCAAACTGTTCTGCCGTAACATGCTGAGAAGCGCCGGAAGTAGACTGAGCAAGCAAAGCCGACTCTTTCTTCTTCTTCTTCTTCTGTTCAGCGAAGTACTTCTTCCGACAGCGGGATTCCACATGACCAATCTTGCTGCAGTAGGAACAGACCGGGGCAGCGCCTTCCTGGGTCGATGCAGGGATGGAGGAGGGCCGAGAGAGGAGGGCCGTCGAGTCCCGTGGATCCTCGGAAGCTTGACGGCCAAACTTCAGGATATGACTCTCCTCTTCTTGAAGCTCTTTCACCAGCTCGGAAATGGTGGGCAGACCCTCCGTGCGGTACATGGCAGCGCGTCGGATGTGCTCATATTCTCGATTCAGCCCCCTGATGAAGCCCAGCAAGCGAAGACGTAGCGTATGTTGATACATTAGGCTGGAGGTGTCCGGAGGGAGGTAGTGATCAACCTCATCCCAGATGCGTTTGTGGGCCAGGGCATACTCCATAATGGACATGGATCCCTGGCGGAGGGAATATGCCTGGTCCACTAAGTCAAGGAGACGCCAATTGTCCCCATCTTTGCCGCAAAAGAGGTTTGCTTGATCCCAAAAACCCTTGACCGTGGCCTGGTGAGGAAATGTGTCCGCAAACTCCGGAGTAAGGGTGTGAAGGCGAAGCCAATTTAAGATAAAGTGCTCCTCCGCATCCCAGGCAGCATAGTGAGGGTGGGAGGTCAAAAGAGCTGGAGCCGTGCAATGCTTGAAGAGTTGTCGAGCTCTCAGCGTAGACTCGACGAAGCGGCTCCATTTCAGAACATTGGGCCCGGAAAGACGCCCCGCGTCGGGTGGATGCGGTAGGGGATTAACCACTTTATGGGAAAGCGGTTTTTCGAGGAAGTCAGCGTCAGAGAATTCGTCGGCCGTGACGGTGGCAGCAGACTTGTCATCAGCCATGGCTTGGACAGACGGCTTCGACACACAGCAGACGGCTCACTGGGCAGTCGACGACACCAGATCTTCAGCAGAGCCGTGCAATGCTTGGGAACTGCTGAGTGTTAGTCTGTGCGCTGCGGGCGGCGCGGACGGCGGCCGGCGGGCTGCTAGCTGGGCAAACGGCGGCCTGCGGGCGTAATGCACAGCAGATGGGTGCACAGCAGAGGTCGGACGGCTGGCCGCGCGAACTGCTGTCTGCGGGCGGACGGCTGGGCGGACGGCTGCCTGTGGGCGGACGTCCGCGCGGACTGTTGCCTGCGCGGAAGTTGCGGCGCGCGGACTGCTGTCTGCGGGCGGACGGCCGCGCGGACTGTTGCCTGCGGGCGGACGGCCGCGCGGAAGCTGCGGCGCGCGGACTGCTGTCTGCGGGCGGCGGTCTGTGTGCGGCTAGGGCTGCACACAGGCTGGATGGCGAACACGACTAGAGTCGTGTACCCGGAGGATGATGTCAAGTCCTCCACTAGGATCAAGAGCTTGAGCTCTGATACCATGTAAACCCTAGAGGGTCTGGGGGAGAAGAGAGGTTGAAGGAGAATAGAATGTAATGACATAATGAATGAGAGTTACAAGAGGGGTATATATACCCTTAAGAGATAGAATAGAGAATAGGGAATAGGGCTAATGGGCTTATAGAACAGGGCCCATTAGCCCATAGAGGACATGTCTCACTAACATATACGACTGTCAAGAGTACCAATCCCATATCCATAAACATTCTACATCTTCTTTCCATTGACTCCCATGTGATTTTTGTGCCACTAATATAGTATATTTCTATCAAAATAAGGAAGAGGTAGATCATTCCCAGCTGATGTCAGACAAAATTGAAGAAAGGGTGAGACTAAAACTACGAGTCCCAATGATTCTCGACTGTTCCACAGCTCTCTTTTCCCATAATACCTGGTTACTTCCTTCCAAAATGCCAAAGGCAATCCTTTTCAAAATTGACTATAATTGGACTGGTACTTAGAAAAAGACTGACGCACAGTGACAAACCCCATAAAACACATCCTATAGATATTTACTCTGCCTACTTCTCTCAATATTATTTCCAAGCCATCAGGCCCACCATAGTCAAACGTGTCTTCCCGTTCACTATTCCCAAGTAGATATTCAATGCTAACCACAAATCCAGGGAATATGAAATTTAATCCCACGATCTGAACTTTCCAAGATAAAATCAACTTTCAGGAGTTGAAAACATTCGATTTCTACTCAGAATATGAAATACAAAAAAAAGACTAATTGAGGTGAAACTAACACTCATCAAGGCATAACTTTCCATCCTCTCAACAAGTAAAAGCACCTCAAATAAACAAAAGTTGAATAGAGCACGAATGAAGAGGAGATATATTATTTATTATATCAATCTCATTTTGAATTCAAAATAAGCGTAAAAAGAATTTATAAACTGGTATAGAGATCTCGTTTGAATTCTAAATAAGCGTCAATAAGATACTGAGATGGAATACAACTAAAAATTGAAGAGCATACTGAGATGCAACAGTGGCAAGTGCGGCCCCAGATACGCCCCAATGTAGAGAATACATTAATATTGGGAATAATACCGCAGCTGAAATGTTGCCCAAACCTGAAAATAAAATAAAGACATGAAGGTAACTGAGAAGTACGCCACAATGAATGGGCATCAGCTATTATCTCAAACAAACACCAACCAGGAAAGAAATTGCAGTCAGGTCTGCCCACAGTTCTGTACTCCGAATGCAGAATAAATTAACTGCTTTAAACTATAATTCACTGTTTATTTCAACCAAAGACTAAAGTATTCTGGAAATCTATGAGTACGTTGAGATTTAGAGGCAGAAGCACAATCGGAAATCCGACTCGAAAAAAAGTGTACTGAACAAACTATAACATGAAAGATATTGGGACCAATCTTTAGCCCCCAAAATACAACACAATCATTAAATGCCTCATTGTGGAAATCAGGTTTTTCCTCTGCGTCTTCAGTCACAACAAAAATATAGAGATAATAACGTTGAGTTTAAGAAACAAGCTAAACTAACCGACACAGAAAAGTGGTGTCTGCGTATCCTTGAATCCACGGAAGACACCTTGAATAGCCAGCGAAACAACATTAGCTGGCGCACCTAATGCTCTTAAACGAAGAAAATGTTGACTTGGCCCATGCATAGCGGAGGACTGTTTATGATGAAATTTCAAATAGGAAAATGTCAGAAGCATGAATATCAATAATATCTCCCAATATAAACAACACGGTGACGATTGAGTTTTTTCCCATCCCAGGTAAACTTCTTACAAGACGAAATCAATCATTATATCCATGGTTTGATACTTCAAAATATCTAAAATGGAAGAAACCCCATTGTGAATCATTCTTGAAGTTTCACAGAAGGAAATTTATATATATACTAGGAAAAAAGTTCCAATGAAAGCATCATAGAGCACAAGTGGCACATTGTTCTGATTCCCAACCTCTGACAGGGGTATTTCCGGAAAATACCCTTAGAATAGTTCATTTTGAATTACGTTGGCATCCCAGAAGGAGGGCAGACAAGAATTCAGTTGTTAATTTCGGCTGAAGATCCTCCCACTACGCAAAAGAGGCGATCTGGACCTGTTGTCACTTTTTTTTCTTTTAACACAGTCTCTAACTCATCTCTTACTCCTGTGAACATCTTCGATCAATATCCATAATAGAGAACCAAACAAGAAAAAGAAAAAGTCCATGGTTTCTCACCAGCATTCTCCAAAAAGCTATTTGATAGTGTTGAAGATACGAGCTAAAAGATGCAGGCATATCGGATTTATTCTCCAAGCTTATCGGGCCCTACTAGACTCCCTATCAGGCTCTATCGGGCCCACTATCGCCAGCTAACGGCTAGTCAAACTAGCCGTTAACTAGCCGTTAGGAAATAGCCATTAGACAGCTCTTTATAAACTCCAAAGAGTGTACATTGTAATGTTGTTGTCTTTTGAGTGAAATTAACTATCTTTCTTCTTTCATCCTGGTCACTCTCTCTCTCTCGCTGGATTCTCAAATTTATCAGATAGGATCACATTCAATTGTATCAGCATGTCATGCGATAACTACGATTTTTAACAAGAAAAGACGCATCTTAGCATGCAATGAAAATCAGAGTGTTTTGAGGAATGAATGAGTCCACAAAATTACATTAGATAACAAATTAGAATGGAAAAATCTATGGCTTATTCTTACAGGTGATATTCCCATTATGCCGAGGAAGGGTCCAGATGCCCAAAACAAGGCTAAGGCCTCAAAGGTGCCAATTGCAACAGCTAAGACTAGAGCGCTGGTAACAGAAGGAAGACTCTCTCTATCATCTGTAGAGTTGGACAGTTTATTGTCAGCACCTTTCATCTCTCATCTCTCTTGTATCTGCCGTGGCACAGAGAGACCAAAACATCTTCAAATAACATGATTTTGGACAACCTGAAGCTGAATTCCTGTCAGATCTTTTTGAGAGTTCCTCAGCTACAAATGAAGTGGTTATGCTCAAAAGGGGCACGTTGAAAAGCTTTGATATGATGTTGAAGATTGATACTGAAACTCCAGCAGAAGCCAATTCTAGTGCCCCTGTAAATAAAAATATATATATGAGAAGACAAATCATGAATGATGGGGTCGGATAGACAGGATTAATGTGAATATCCTTTCTGGAATACAATCTACCAAAGATAACATGAGAAGTTCGCTCAAATACCTAATCTACCAATATAAGCCGTTTCCATCAGCTGTGCTAGAGGATCAACTGCTTGTCCAAGCATCGCGGGTCCAGCAAGAAGGAAGAGCTCATGCCTAAAGTCTCCAGACCTGGATCAACAGAAGGATTTCCGATTCATTCTCTCAAATTGATGAAAAGAATCAGACAGGATCGCATCATCAGAAGTATCGTCACCTTAACATTCACCGAAAAGTGTTTTCAAGGAAATGCCGACAAATTTGAAGAAATCTTAAACAATATGCTTCTCATTATAGGAAACCTTTCTCCACTATTCAAGACATAACAGCTAGAAAAACCTCAACGTCCCATGCATTGTCCAAAATTTCTCAACATCAAAATTAAGCATGAAAGCCAAAACAAAAACAAGAAATATCTTGAAACGGTGCCTTAACAAATCAACTTTCATAAACTAGAAGAAATCCTCGGCGCAGAGCAGAAAAGTAAAATATTTGATTGACTAAGAGCATGGAAGTGGAAAAGAAAGAACCATGGAGCATGTTGTATTCAATAGTTTGTCGTGAGATATTTTATTGACAGACTAAGACGCCCTCTCAAACAGCCTTAGAACAGAAACTACAAGTCCAGCGTCACTGAGGAAGGCTCTTACTCCGGGTAAGTGATCTCTTATGTCCCGCACATTTCGACAAGGAATTTATGATAAGAGGTACCTTTAGGTAGCCTCTAAATATCTTAAATTATCTCACCTTCGGTATACAAGGAGGAATTCTGAATTTCGACAGCCAAAATTCAGAATTATTGCATGAAACTATAGATAAGATTAATTTCGTTTATCAAGGAAAATCAAGGAAAAAAAATTCCGTGGAGTTACTTTCTCTTTTGGATTAATTGCAACTTACTTGCCGACGGATTGAAGTTCCACCAAGCTCGTGGCACGATTACTGCGAGAAATGGCGTCATCCTGGTCTAAAACAAAACCTTCCAACTGCTCAGAATCTGAAAATGGAGTTGGCCTGTTGTCCTTGATGCAGTGTATGGACTTCTCGGAAGAATATTCCGACTCAAAACCCAGGCAACTCAAACCTCGCACGATAAGTGAAGCTGGACGGCGTGTTATGGAAATACGTCGCTTGATGCTTTTTCCCTGACAAAAATCGTAAAAATTAAAATCAATACATCTTGGATTGATGATATAGTGCTCATTTAGGAGGAAATAAGAACTGAAAACGCCATTGTCATTAATTAGAAGGCGGCTATACTCTTCCAGAAACAGGCGGAGGTACTTCTTACAAAAAGTATGGAAATTCCGACAATATCGCATCAATAATCGGATTAAGAATCGGATTTTTTTACGAACGCATCAAGAGAGAATTTAACCGTGAGTTCTTAGGCTACAAGAGAAAAAAGGCCGCGAACAAAATATATTATAAAAAGCATCAGGCACTAATCAGAACGAGACTACCAGTAAATCATTTAGCCATGAACTAATCAGAACGAGACTACCAGTAAATCATTTAAGCTGCTAGAGAAAGAAGCCTGCGGAAGAAAAAACTTTATAAAAAGTATCAGCCACTAATCAGAACGAGTACGAGTAAATCACTAATAGAAGATTAAAATAACAGAGATAGAGATGGAGAAAATGAGGATTACCTGGCATGGAAGAACACGGAAATGAGCTCGTCGCGAGGCGCTCCTAATCAGGCGACGAGCGCTTCCTTGAAATCTAATCGAGGCAGCCAATTCGGGGAGAGAATCGCACTTTGCGCTGCATTCCATCAGAGAAATCCGATAGCAGCGGAGGAGAAACGGTGAAGAAGATGAAACTCCGATGAAGTCGATCTCTTCTCCCCGTGTTATATAGGGCTTTTTTCCCGCCCCTTTCACTATCCCCCAACCGCCTCACCTCCCACGTGGATAATCCCAACGACTGGTGGGACCCGCGAGAGTATAGGGTTAATAGCATGAAATGTCCCAAACTTTTTCAAAAATCTGAGATATATCCCAAACTATTTTTTTGGCACGGCATATCCCAAACTCTCTAAGTAGACTTCGACATATCCCGTGGAATCCATCGTGGGTGCTAGGTGGATTTCCGGCCAGATTTAACCTGGGCGCAATCCACCTGGCATGCACGATGGATTCCACGTCATAACCGGGATTAACCCTTTTCTCTCTCTATCCTCGATCAAACCTAGTTGAGAGAGAGAGAGAGCAAGAGAGCGAGAGAGAGAGGCCTTCTAGAGAGAGAGAGGCATTCTAGAACGCCTCTCTCTCTAGAATGTCTCTCTCTCTAGGACGCTTCTCTCTCTTGCTCTCTCTCTCTAGAACGCCTCTCTCTCTCGCTCTCTCTCTCTCAACTAGGTTTGATCTAGGATAGAGAGAGAAAAGGGTTAATCCCGGTTATGACATGGAATCCATCGTGCCAGCCAGGTGGATTCCGCCCAGGTCAAAATCTGGCCGGAAATCCACCTGGCAGGCACGATGGATTCCACGTCATAACCAGGATATGTCGGAGTCTACTTGTAGAGTTTGGGATATACTGTGCCAAAAAAAATAGTTTGGGATATATCTCAGATTTTTTAAAAAGTTTGGGACATTTCGTGCTATCAACCCTTTAATGAATTAATTAACTGTCATACAATTCAAAGGAGAGAGAAACTCGGATGGATCAGGTCGCTCCAAATTGGAACGACAGTATATAATGATCTCGAAGGAATTTCAGGCTGAAATTTTGAATGTAGTTCCACATTTCTCTCATCTATCCATCCACCGTCATGGATCTATAAATAGAACCCCCTGTCATTGTAAAAAAACCCTTCTTTTTTTTCCTAATTACGATTAGCATGGTGATTTGCTCATTCAAAATCTCCTTGGTCTTGTACTCCAAGAGAAGGATTGAAGGAGGGGCATTCATATAAAGACAGGTGAAGAAAAAGCACCACTCGGCCTGCAAGGCACGCGACGACAATGTTAGTGTGATCTTCGTATTTTTTTGACCTATGTCTTCGTCCTTTTTCCTAGGTTATCATCATTGATAGCGTAGGTTTCCCCTCTCGCCCACACCACCTTCAACTCTATCGCTGGTCGGTGAGTACCTGCATCCATCTCCGTCGCACCAGCAATGGTAAAATTGTCATCACTCGCCCCTGCTCAACCGCTTGTAGGTGCGCATCCACTATTATATCTGATGCAATCAGCATAGTACCTCTTTCGTCCTCTGAACTCACATCCATCTCCGTCTACCATCGCCCAACAATCCCAAAGTGTCGGCTAAGGTATTTTATAATTACCATTAATTAGTAATTTTTTCTACTATAAAGTAGGTCATATTAAAATCCTCAAAATTATTCCATACAATCAGAATAAATTAGGTTAAATTGGATTAATATTTTATGACCTTCCTAACATTATTTTAATTTTATTTTCACTAGTTTGCTTTCGTTAAATTAGATTGGTTTCCTTAATTCGATATTACATTCTAAAAATAAGATAAATCAAAGATAAAAATTCACCTATTCAATACATGCTCTCAATGGATTCAGCCCTTACTCGCTCTATGTTTTTAAGGAAATTATAAATATTATTGTATAAATCAGAAGCCTTAAACATCATATTTAACCTTAATTTTTGGTTCATCACCAGATACAACCCAATTGGAGGGCTGTGCTCATAGACCAGACCGATCCAACCAGGCCCTTTAAGACACTAAAAATTTAGTGTTCATATGTTTGTAGGGGTAGAGTGAGCATAAATGTCCAAATTTTTGTGAAAAAGATTTGCATCGCCGTGGTGGATTTAACTCTTCTTCCATGAAGAATAAGATTGATCTTGAAGTTTTGGGAAGCTCTCTCATGTGTGCTATTAATTGGAATTATGGACAACAATGGGGGAATTTTCTCGTGGGGTGCAAAAAAAACCCCGCTAAACATAAATAAACTATTCAAATTTACAGAATCATTGTTACATTCCACCTCCATCGTAGGGGGAACCTATACTCTGAACTTATCAAGATTTTTTAAAAATGAACTCATATCTGCCCCGTGGAGAGATATCTGCATTACTCGCTTACAATTTGATCATGGAGTGATGATTGTTGTGTCTTCAACTTATCGACGAAGCGTCGACCTATGCATGCATGCCTTGTCTTCTTATGTTGAACTAACTCATAACCCCTGCCGATTTCAGACTTTTTTCATCAACACAAGTCAACTTTACCCCATATTTTCCCTCCCTGGTATGAATTAAATTAATAATTACAGAATTAAAATACAATAAGTATTGTTATCCAATAAGTCAGATAACATCGCAGTAAAATTCAAAAGAAAATTTAATAAAAAAGTAAACTTGTGCTACTGCATCGACCTAGCCAACTCACTGTTTATTGACATATAAGTTTATGATTTAAATAAGAATACCACCAATGGACAAGTCAGAAAGCATTGACTTTGACCTATCTGCTGACTTATAATGAATTGGGAAAGAAAAATGCCAATACAAATATTTGGTGTCAAAAGAGTTGATATCTCAATATGAATTTCCCTCTCCAAACTTAATGAAAGTAGCTCCATTGGCCTTTAAAAATGATTTATCTTCCTTCTTGAGTTTTAAAATTATAGATTTAGTTATACAATCTATAATCAGTTTAAAATTATAGATTTAGTTATACAATCTTCATAATATAATCAGTATTTTATAGGAATCTCTAAGTATAGTCCACTACAAAGAAAATTGCATAACCTCAATTTACACTGTTTTTTTTATCGGTTGATTAAATCAAACAACTATATGTATTTTTTTAATACTATCCATCTGCCACTGTTGTATTTTTTTTACTGAAAATACGTATGATTGCCATGAATAACTCTTGGCAAAAACTTTGAGAAATGAAGATGAATAAATATGTGGTTGCCATGAATAACTCTTGGCAAAAACTTTGAGAAACGAGGATGAATAAATATATGGTTGCCATGAATAACTCTTGGCAAAAACTTTGAGAAACGAGGATGAATAAATATATGGTGGGGGCCAGTTACTACTGGGCCGAGGAGATTGTGGGTTTACGGAGAGGTTGCCGTACGGTCTACGTCACGTCGGCGCGCTTCCCGCCACTCTCTCGCGTTGTGCGCCATTTCAAACGTACAAAGAAAGCCGACTCTTCTTCTTCCTCTTCAGAGACTTCTTCTTCATCTTCTTCAGAGTTTCCTTATTCTCCTTCAGAGACTTCTTCTTCTTCAAAGCCTTCGTCTTCTTCTTCTTCTTCAGAGACTTCTTCTTCTTCGGAGACTTCTTCTTCTTCAGAGACTTCTTCAGAGCCTTCGTTTTCTTCGTCTTCAGAGACTTCTTCTTCTTCTTCAGAGCCTTCGTTTTCTTCGTCTTCAGAGACTTCTTCTTCTTCTTCAGAGCCCTCTTCTTCTCATTCTTCTTCTTCTTTTTTTTCTTCTTCTTTTTCTTCTTCAGAGTCGTTTTCTTCTTCTTCCTCTTCAGAATCGTCTTTTTCTTCTTCTTCGTCTTCTTCTTCCTCTTTTTCTTCTTCTTTTTCTTCTTCTTCTTTTTCTTCTGTTTCTTCTTCTTCTTCTTCTTTTTCTTCCGTATCTTCTTCTTCTTCTTCTTCTTCTTCTTTTTATTCTTCTTCTTCAGAGTCGTTTTCTTCTTCTTCTTCTTCTTCTTTTTCTTCTTTTTCTTCTTCTTATTCTTCTTCTTCAGAGTCGTTTTCTTCTTCTTCTTCTTATTCTTCTTCAGAATCGTCTTTTTCTTCTTCTTCGTCTTCTTCTTCTTTTTCTTCTTCTTCTCTTTTTCTTCTTCTTCTCTTTTTCTTCTTCTTCTTCTTCTTCTTCTGTTTCTCCTTCTTCGTCGTCTTCTTCTTATTCTGCTTCTTTTTCTTCTTCTTCTCTTTTTCTTCTTCTTCTTCTTCTTCTTCTTCTTCTTCTTCTTCTGTTTCTCCTTCTTCTTCGTCGTCTTCTTCTTATTCTGCTTCTTTTTATTCTTCTTCTTCTGAGTCGTCTTCTTCTTTTTCTTCTTCTTCTTTTTATTCTTATTCTTCTTCGTCTTCTTCGTTTTCTTCTTCTTCTTCTTCAGAGTCGTCGTCTTCTTCATCATCATCTTCAGATCGCAAGAGGCGGCGATGGCGAGAGGGGTGAGGATAAAGGACCACGGATTCTACGGCCAGGATCACGTCTTCTTCCTCAAGGTTTTCGGCCGGCAGGTCTGCGCGACGGTCACGATGGATCCTGGCGCCGTTCGTCGATGGATCTACCGGATCATCTACCACCATCAATTCCTCTACTACACCGGCAGACTCGTGGTCGGACTTGGCCTGCAATGGCGTAGCGATCCTCGGATCGGCGGCAGGGAGCGCGTGGCCACCATCCAGCTCTGCGTCGGCTCCCGATGTCTCATCTTCCAGGTCACTCTTGGTCTTCTCGATCCTCTCTGATTCTTTGATTTTCCGCTGTTTCTCGACGAATCACGTTTCCTGATGCTTCGAAAATCGAAATTTCTTGATCGGAATTGGAGATCAAATCCCGATCGAGGCGGCTCTTTCTGTCGCTGCTAGATTGAATTCTTGTTTCTCGACGTATCACGTTTCCTTATGATTCGGAAATCAAAATTTCTTGATCGGAGTTGGAGATCAAATCCGGATCGAGGCGGCTCTTTCTGTCGCTGCGAGATTAAATTCTTATTTCTCGACGAATCACGTTTCCTTATGATTCGGAAATCGAAATTTCTTGATCGGAATTGGAGATCAAAGTCCAGATCGAGGCGGCTCTTTCTGTCGCTGCTAGATTGAATTCTTGATTTTAATTATGTAATGTAATTGGACGCTCTTTTTTATGATATTTTTAACTTTAGAACATATATTAACTCATATCTCCCAATTCGAAGTTCTTTGATCGGCTCGTTCCTGCTTTTTTTCACCGTTTTTCTTGATGTCTTCTTGGGGACAATCAAGTTAACTACACCTCTCTGTAGCCGATTTGATTCATCAATTCTTGATCTCAAGATAAATACAGCTCTTTAAGCCGATCCGATCCATAATTTCTTTCCCTTACCGTTTTTCTTGATGTCTTCTGATGTATCCGCCGTAGGAGCGAAGATGAAATCTAGATAAACACACCTCTCTGTAGCCGATTCGATTCATAATTTTTCTAAGAGAAATACACCTCTCTGTTTCCAATCCGATCCATAAATTCTTGATCTCAAGATTAATACGCCTACCTGTAGCCGATCCGATTCATAAATACTTTTTCTTACTTTTCTTGATTTCTTCTTACGTGTCTGCCTTAGGAGAGAAGATGAAATCAAGATAGTACACCTCTCTGTAGCCGATCCGATTCATAAATTCTTGATCTCAAGATTAATTCACCTCTCTGTAGCGAATCCGATCTGTAAAATCTTGATCTCAAGAAAAATACCTCTCTGTATCCGATCCGATCCATATAAACTTGAACTCTAGATAAATACACATCTGTAGCCGATTTTTATTCATTAATTCTTGATCTCAAGAAAAATACACCCCTGTACCCGATCTGTTCCATATAATCTTGATCTCTAGATAAATACACCTCTCTGTAGCCTTTCCGATCCATAAAGTCTTGATCTCAAGATATATACACCTAATTTTTTTTTGAAAGAAGAGTATATACACCTCTATGTAGCCGATTTTTATTCGTAAAGTCTTGATCTCAAGATATATACACCTCAATATAGCCGGTTTTTATTCATAAATTCTTGAACTCAAAAAAATAAACCCCTCTGTACCCGATCTAATCCATAAAATGTTGATCTCTCGATAAATAAACTTCTCTGTAGCCGATCCGATCCATAAAATCTTTATCACAAGATAAGTATATACCTTTCGGAAGCCGATCCGGTACATAAATTTTTGAGCAATTAGGAATTAGATTCTGCATGAACAATTGGGAATTGGATTCTTCTTGAATAGTAATGAATTGGATTCTGCCTGAACAGTTAGGAATTAGATTCTGCTTGAACAATTAGGAATTAGATTCTGCTTGAACAGTTAGGAATTAGATTCTGCTTGAACAATTAGGAATTAGATTCTGCTTGAACAATTAGGAATTAGATTCTGCTTGAACAGTTAGGAATTAGATTCTGCTTGAACAATTAGGAATTAGATTCTGCTTGAACAATTAGGAATTAGATTCTGCTTGAACAATTAGGAATTGGATTCTGCATGAACAATTGGGAATTGGACTCTTCTTGAACAATTAGGAATAGGATTCTGCCTGAACTATAAAGAATTGGATTCTGCCTGAACAATTTGGAATTAGATTCTGCTTGAACAGTTAGGAATTGGGTTCTACCTGAACAATTTCGAATTGGGTTCAGCTTGAACGGTTAATAATTATATTCTTCTTGAACAATTAGGATTTGGGTTCTGCTATAACAATTACGAATTGGGTTCTGCTTGAACAATCACAAATTGGTTTCTGCTTTCCAGATCATCCACGCCGGGCGGGTGCCGAGGATATTGGAGCGCTTTCTATCCAATCCTGACGTTACATTCGTCAACGTCGCGATCGCCTACGACTGCAGGAAACTATGGGAAGAATATCAACTGCAGGTGGCAACAGCAGTGGATCTGTGGAAGCGCACTCCGACAGGGAGAATGTCCATGCAGGAAATGGTGTCCAAATTCCTTGGATGGGAGATGGAAGAGGACGAGTTGAAGCCGATCGCCGTGGCGAGGAGCAATTGGGAAGCAGAATGGCTGGATCAAGCACAGGTCAGGTACGCCTGCTTGGACGTCTTCTGCTCTTTCCTACTTGAGCTCAGGTTTAGAGAAATCTATGACCCATGATCTTCATGAGAGGAAGAACTGATTTTTTGGGGACGAGATTGAAAAAAAGAGAGTTTTTGTGGAGAAAATGATGTGGGACATGATTGCGGAATTAATACCACATGATAGTGATAGAATAGTCCTTGAGGGTGATCCGAATGGGTTTGATCTAGTAGAAGGGGTCAATTATATGAAGTAGGGACTTAACAATGAAAAACTAGGGCAATGACTACAATTTCCCTAATGTTTCACAGAAAATGATTCATATGGTTAACAACCACTAAGAGCAAATCAACAATTATCATTTACCAACAATTATCTCAAAGTTAAGGTATCCCAAGGTACCCTGGAGAAAGGCAAATAGCTTGGTAGTTATTATGTTGAATTGTCTTGATTGACGTTGAGTATGAATGAGAAGGGGAGACGGTATATGAATCAAATATAATGGGAGCAAAATATCAGTTGGCGAGAGATATTCCTGTGTAGTGCAAGAAGGTTGGAAGTGAAGTGCTGGAACTGAACTCATAAGATAGATGGGGTAAGGCGGGGAAAGAGATAAATATATGGCATTATAAAATGATATGTGAGGTCAAGATTATGGGGGAGAGTCTAAGAAGTGAGGTAAATGATGTCAAGGGTTATATGTTGAGAAGATGATAGAAGGTGATATGGTATGGAAGATAGGAAGAGAGAGGAACCCAAGATAAGTTGATCGAGTTGGAAGATGAGATGCTGTAGTAGTTGTTTTTGTTGTCATTATTACTAGAGAATCAATCTTCTCCAATAAACAAAATTATTCTTCCAGACATGCTAAGAACCCTTTTAAAGGAAAAGAAAATATGTATTTTTTAAGCAAATAAAATCATGGATGGTTAAAGAGAAAATGGTTGGAAGAAGAGGTGGGATTGGTGGTTTACGTGGAAGAAAATTGTGGAAGAAAGGTAAGGGAGAGAGATTGTGAGGGAAGTCAAATTTGCAAATTATAGAGAACATAGAAATCAAGAGAATTATTGAGGGAAGAGAGCAGTAGAATAGTTAATGAGAGTGGGTGGTTAAGAGGATATAAGAGCAAATAGAGAGAGGTGGAGGAGAAAAATCAAAGTGGTTGAGTCAAAAGACAGAGAGGAGAAAATTAAAAGTTGAGGGAAAGAGAGAGAAAGATAGGGGAAAATCATCTGAGAACTCTTTTTTGACATTTCACTATCTTGGCCAAAGTACATCATCATATCTTCTTCATTGGCTTGTTTTCTCTTATACAATGGGCGTGGGTTATACTCAAAGTACAATCATCCGACCACAATACATCTTTGGTGTCTTAGGTCTAGGGACCACTTACGTAACTGTCATATGAATTGACATGATTGAAATTTTGTATAATATCATTCAGGGATTTGTATGGATCAATTCAGTGAACTCTTTCATCCAATAAGCACCCACTATCTATCATTAGTGTCTTCGCACTAATGCATATAGAACTAACCATACTCATCATATGAGTATGTTATTCTATATGAATACTTTGATATCTTTCTCTAGTATCCTTCAAATATGAATATGTAAAACATATATTTAGATAAAAGTGATCCCCATATTATTGTCTCATCATAATTCATTAAATCTGATCATGTATTCATAGACTTCGTGATAAGCATCACATGTGCACTGTATTGAATTTATTTCTATTAACAAACACAAAACAAGATATGGAATGTGTGATTGGCTTGTTGGCCATATATTTCCATAAATCTTCCACTTGGTAAAATCTTCCATTGAGCTAATGGTTCTGTTTTTACTCTATAATATTATCGAATAATGGATTACTTTCGTTATGTAATCTCCTTTTAAAGATGATATTTCTAATCAAGTTACTCATCTTAGAAAGTTCTTTAACTTCTAATTAGACCAAGACTCTTTCACTTGTGTAATAGTACCATTTGGTGTCACACAACAATGGAATACATTTTATGATCAAATACATGACTCCGACATTAGTGATGAATATCTTAATCACTCTTTCTCCTTTGGAGATTTTAGCTGCAATAATGTATTTTGCTTTCATTGTCAATTTTCAAGTTGACCTACTTGGAAACTTTCTAATATGTTATCCTTCGATGTTGTATTAGCATATCTCCAAATGTAGACTTTATATCATTTGGATATTATTGAAAACTCTATTATGTGTAACCTTTGAGTTTCAATCCATCCTGTCTATGAATTATAATTTTATATTTGTCCTCTCAAGACATCAAGACATATCTTGATGTAATACGTGGAATGCCGGGATCAGTGGCACATATTACGTCACATCGATGTGAAGAATTTGATAATGTTTAAGTGAGTTATGCAAGTTTAAGCGACTCTAACTAAGCAATAGAAGGGCGACCGGCTTAGGAGAACGATACAGTAAATCCTCGAAGAGGGTAAAGGTCAAGATAGACTCCCATTGACCCTCTGAACCACTAGAACACTTTTGATGAGAGAGGCGTGTTATGGCCTGAAGGAGTTCACAGTTTGTGTCAGAGAATTCTAGTCGTCTATTGCAACAATTTTCCCTACCTCTCGACAGATGGTGGCTATCCTATTCAACAATTCAGTTTAACGACGGAGGAAATGATAGCGGAAGACGACACTACAAGAAGTAATAATACTGTGAACGAAGGGGTGAGTTGATAGAGAACCTGGCAGGAATCACCGTTGATTCGTAGGACTGTCGAGGGCGAGACTTGACAGTTGACGGTGTCCAGCGCTGCTCAACCGGAAGAAGACGGTGGCGCAGGAGGCGAGAGGGCACCAACAAGAACTGCCAAGGGCACACAACCGCACGATGGTGGGGCGGCGCGGCGCACGCGATCGGTGCGGGGCGCACGTGCAGCGGGCTATGTGGGCGCGGTGCACGTGGTTGGCGCGGCGCGCGCGTGGTGAGGATGTACGGGCGTGGCATGCTCGTGGCATGGCAGGGCGCGCTATGCATCCGTAGCGGGGTGGCGGGGCGCGCGGGGCGCGGATCGTCCGCACGGTCTCACGATGCAGGGCGACGCATGGGCGTTTAGGGGCGCACGGGCGGTTTGGGGTGCAAGGGTGCGAACTGCTCGCACGTACTGGCGACGTGGGGCAGCGCACGGCGGCTTGGGTCACACGATGGAGCTGGACGCACTGACGGCACGGAAGAGACCCGCGCGGAGCAGCGGTACGATAGGAACGGCTCGCACGCGCTGAGGAGACGACGTGAGGTTGCAAGATCTTGAAATTCTTGATGAATAACCGCCAAGAAACGGATCTTGAAGATTGGTTCTTTGAGAGCAACGAGAGAGGTCGACTGGCGGCGATGCGTGACACGGAGTGCTCTCGACGTGGGCAACGGCAGCGACGAGGGACACGATCTCCACGTACTTCGAAGACTACAACTATCTAATCTCTCTCTAAGGCAAGAAAGAAAGAAAGAACATTCAATTTTCAAATCTCAAACAAGGCTGTCCCTCACTTGGGTATGCCATCCCCTTATATCGGGAGGATGTGTGCCAAGTGGCCGTTCCTAGAGGAGGAAACCGTCACGAGACGAAGTCCTCCTCTAAACAAGCGTTACATTTGACGAAAAGTAACGAATGAGGCCCAATATGACGGCCCAATCCGATTGTCCAACGAAATTAAAATTACAATCAAACAATAAGGGAAAACTTACGAATGACTTTATGCCGGATACTTGAATTCGGGATCGCGAGCGACGGCACGAGCGGCTCAGTGCGATTGAGTTCGTCCCATGTCGGTGTTGTCACGATGGTCCCCCATCATATCTCATATTGTTTTAATGCTCATAATAATTAGAGCTTATGCCACTTTAGGCCTTACAACTAGAATGGTTTGCATGATTAATATCTTATCGTGGTAGAGTGATTCTCTCTCTCAAATTGCTCCACTCCAAAACTCTTCTTGGTGATGATTTCTATGTTCATGGATTTTGAAAATAGAGATGACCTCCTTGACTCGTCTCTATAGATCTGTTATAAATACATAAGTTGATTCTCTTAAACCCCTTCATGGATAAGATATTTGATACCCATTATTTTATCAAGGATAACTTTCGTACATCATTCTCAATGAGTGGAATGTACTCTATACAAAGAATATGACAATCATTATTTTAGTAAGATCATGTATTCATGGACTTCATTATAAGCATAACACATGAAATATAATAAAAATGTTACAATAATGAACATGGAATGATATATGGAATGTGTGATTGGCTTGTTAGCCATCTATATTTCATCCAATGTATTTATGGTATTTAGAATTTTTCAAAAATCACATAGAGTAGGTCGATTGAGTTGAGCATTAACTAAACCAAATCTTCTAACAAATATCTAAATGTAAGAAATGGAGGATGTGCCAGACTTCAGTTGATATTTTTACTCCAAGGGATGCAAATTTTTTATGCATTTCTTTGTCCTCCATAGGGAAATAAACATCATGAAATTCTACATAAAAATTATCACACGTGGTGAGTTTATGAATAAAGAGTTCTATTTGGGAATCTCATGGACATGTAAAATACCTTTAAGTAAAGAGTTTTAGTCGATGCTGAATGTTTTGAAGAGCTTATATAGTGAATTTTCAAACCTATACTGTTACCAATTTATTTATAATTTCCATGATAATCCTGATAATGAGCAATTGCATTTTGATGTGATGTTATGAGATGTGTTATCCCATTGTCAAGATATCATGCTTGATATTCTGTTGAGGGTACTATGTAGGCTTGGGATGAATGTGAAATTTGTTTGGTTGCTTCCATCGATGAAAAATATTATGCACCTTAGGCCATTCTTTGGCCTATGTCTGAATTGTGATCACAATTGATAACTTGGTTGAAAATTTGAGCTTCTTCCTCTTGTGGGAAATACTAAACTTAATCATAGTTGTTATAACTATTTACAGCTTCTATATTAATGTGTTAAGCAGTTATATCCTAGCTATTAAGATGTTCCCTATCTTACATTTCTTCCAGACATCCATTTTTTATCCTATTTAGATTTAAACTTATTGAATCTTGGTCATTGATTCTCATAACAATTATTGGGGATGTGTTCATTACTATCTAGTCTTTAGTATATGTCCTATCTGTCCATGTGGTAGAAGACTTGGACACTTGGTTTGCTGACTCACTTCACACCCCTCTCTCCCTCTCTCTCTCTCTGTCTTATTATCTCTCTACGGTTGATTTTCCTTCTTGTTCTCTCTCACTTGCTCTCTCTTTCTCATTCTCCTTTCACCTATATGCATATAATTAAATATTTCTCTTGCTCTTGGTCTCTCTCATTCACTCTCTATCTATTATTCTCTTTCTATCTCATATTCTCTCCCTAAGAGTTAAATAAGTAAAATGAACACTCAAACCTATTTGTCGCACTAATTATGTCCTGAGATGGCGTTATTTGTACTTCTCCAAATCAATGGATTTGGATTGTTTCTCTCTCAGTCATACACCCTTAAAGAAAGAGCAGAAAAGAGAACACTATTACAGTAATATAACCAAAAATAGAGGGGGACATTCGTTCTCCGCCCACAAATCTTAATGTAGTGATGTAGGAGGCTCAATTTATACTAGATGACTTTGTGTTAATCCTAAACTTAAATATCTTTTAATGTCAAAGAATCATTTTTGTATGATATTATAGGCCTGTGTATTTGTCTAGGCAATGACTACAATGGCAGACTAGTTTTTATTGGCCTTAATTAATTAGTTATATCATCATATTGATTAATTAATGAAAGATAAATATCCCCCAATCAATACCTTTCCCTTTGTATGGAGGGTTAGGTATCCTACTCCCAAAAAATGAAGAGGGTAGAGTAATGTGAAAGTTTTCAAATGGACAAATATGAGATCTTTCTAAAAAATTACAAGCTATGACGACTAGTCAGTAAAATTGGAACTTCCATAAATGATTGGACTAATACAGCTTAGGAAGAAAAAATGATGGAAAGTGGTCATTACTATTCAAATAGAGTGACGAGTGTAAACTTCTAAAGATATTCGTGAACTAACTTCGAACTTTTCATATCTTCACTAAGGTCATTTCAAAGTTCACGACTATAATTGCAACCATCATTAATATTCTGGGGATTAATGGATTTTAATAAAAAATATTATTGGCATTGATTCAAAGGTCACAAATAAAGGACATAATATTCTATAATATTGGCATGAGGTTCTCCATGTCGCAACAATGCTGGACCCAAAAATGAAGTTTGAATCTATAATTACAAGACAGCAAGAATCATCTTGTCCATGTAATGGTCGCATTTATAAATGAAGAAAATTACTGGAATAGATATAGAACAGATAAGAACATCACGCAGGCAATTTAGAGAAAACTCACTTGAATGTTGGCCAAGCAACTCGCATCATTTTAGATCTAAAATTATGTCAGGTGTAAACAAAATATCCACATGCAATACGTGCCAAGAAATTCTTTTTGGCATCCAACATTATCAACAACTCCTGCACAGCATCCAAATCTCCGCCCTGATCATGTAATTGCTACCAACAACAAAGCAATCTCATGCAATACTTGATAGGAGATGAGAGAAAAAGTGAACTGAGATAGAAAATGTAAATGGGAATGGACCAAAGAGTCATCAAAAGTAATATCTCTTATCCTCTACAAAAACTGTCTCCCTTCATTTTCCTCTCCAAAGCTATCCCCCTTCCTGTTTCTCTATCCAAAAACTCTCTCACTTCTCACAGAAGATGAGAGATTCAGTAATCATAGATTTCTCTGAACCTGAGCTCAAGTAGGAAAGAGCAGAAGACATCCAAGCAGGCATACCTGACCTGTGCATGATTCAGCCATTCTGCTTCCCAATCGCTCCTCGCCACGGCGACCGGCTTCAGCTCGTCTTCCTCCATCTCCCATCCGAGGAACTTGGATGCCATTTCCTGCATGGACATCCTCCCTATCGGAGCGTGCTTCCACAAATCCACTGCTGTTGCCACTTGCAATTGATATTCTTCCCACAGTTTCTTGCAGTCATAGGCGATTGCGACATTGACGAATGTGACGTCGGGGTTGGACAGAAATCGCTCCAATATCCTTGGCGCCCTCCCTGCATGGATGATCTGAATTCCCATTCCAAAAGCAAAATCAGATCAGCGGTCCTTAATAAGTCAAGAGTTTTTCTAAATTAGAGATTCTAACACTTGATCTACTTCTCAGGTTCTGAGAGAAATGAGAGTAGTTTATAGAGAGTTTGTAGAGAGGAGTGACGTGCAGTGCAAAATCAGATCAGTGGCCCTTAATAAGTCAAGTTTTCTAAATTTGAGATTCTAACACTTAATCTACTTCTCAGATTCTGAGAGAAATTAGAGTAGTTTCATGAGAGTTTGTAGAGAGGAGCAGGAAGGGAGAGAATTTTGGAGAGAGGATCAGCGAAAATTCTCATCAAAGGGTCAAGAAGTTTCTCTATTTTAAGCAGTGGCAAAAAGAATGGATGAAATTTGAATCTTCCTGCCATAAAGTATAGAACACTACCTCAAGATTGAAGAGGAAATCAGATCAAGAATGTTCTGCTTTGAAGCATCAAAAGAAAAGGGATACGATCATCTTGCAAGAGTGAAATCGATCGATGTGAACGATAATAAATCAGAAAGGATCTATAGGGCCTCAACCCCTGAGCGGGGAAACCTGGGTTCAAAACCCGCTGGTCGCGCACCCCTCTCAACTTGTAAAAAAAAAAAAATCAGAAAGGATCAACACAGAACCGAGACATGATACAGAATTTAAAAAAAAATTCGGAGAGGAAAGTATAGAATGCTACCCGAATATCGAACGAAAATCAGATCAAGAATTATCAACTTTGAAGCGTCAAAAGAAATGGGATACGATCTTCTCGCGAAAGTGAAATCGATCCATACAGAAATTAACCAATCAGAAATATACATAACAAAATACTCGGAAAAAATGTAGAAAACACTACCTCAACATCGAATAGAAAATCAATCCGATCAAGAATTATATACTTTGAAGAGTCAAAGGAAATCGGATACGATCATCTTGCGAAATCGATCCATACACAAGCCACGACACATCAAAAAAATCGAAGGGGAAAGAAGAGAGCAATACCTCAACCCCGAAGAGACAATCAGATCAGCAAATCAGAGAGGATCGACACAAAACGGAGATACGATGCATCAAATATTGGAGAGGGTTTGAAGCATATTTCGCTATCTCAACCTCGAAGGGAAAATCCGATGTGTTTCTGACAAGGGTTTGAAGCAAAAGAAAGGGGATTCGATCATCTTCCGAAAGCGAAAGCGATTCATTGAGGACATGAACAAATCAAAAAGGATCAGCACGAAACAGAGACATGGTACATCAATAAAAAATCGGAGAGAAAAGAAGAGCATTAAACTCACTACCTCAACCTCAATAGAACTTTCGACAATGAAACATCGACAGAATCAAGATCCGAGAAGATAAAGAAAGCGATATACAAGGAAGAGAAGATCAAGAAAGCGATACCGACATGGTAAAAAATCGATAAAAAATGGAGATTCACTACCTCACCCTCAAAAGAACTTTCGACATTGAAGCATCGATAGAATCATGATCCGAGAAGATTCAGAAAGCGATAAACAAGGGAGAACAGATCAAGAAAGCGATACCCACATGGTAGATGAGGCATCGGGGGCCAACGCAGAGCTGAACAGTGGCGAGCGGCTCTCTCCCGCCGTTGCGAGGATCGCTACGCCACTGCACGCCGAGTCCGACGACGAGTTCGCCGTTGTAGTATCGGAATCGGTAGCGATGGATCGTACCGTAGATCCAACGGCGGACGCTGCGCGGCTCCTGCGTGACCGTGGCGTAGACGTGCCGCCCGAAGAGCTCCAGCCTGAATATCTGATCGTCTCCATTGAACCCGCAATCGTACATGCTCACACTTCTTCCCATCGAGAGACGAAGAAGAAGAAGAAGAAGAAGAAGAAGAAGAAGGAAGAAGAAGAAGAAAGAAGAAGAACAGCAGGATCAAGAATAGAGAAGAATAAGAAGAAGAAAGAAGAAAAGGAAGAAGAAGAAGAAGAAGATCAAGAACAAGAACAGAGAAGAATAATAGAAGAGGAAAGAAGAATGAGAAGAAGACGGACAGACAGACGAAGAAGAAGAAGAAATAGTGAGAAGGCCGACGTTTGGGTTTCCTTTTTACGTTAGTTGTGCATGGAACGCGACGTTAAGGCGGGAAAGTTTTCACGTAAAGAGGTGGGTGCAGACACCCTATTTTAGAAGATCATCACAGGGCAAGTATCATGATGATCAGGATCTCGTGAATGACGCAGTCATCATCACGAAGATTTGAAGAATGGGTTCAGTTACGAAATCCCTTGAAAGACGTTGCTCATAATTGCCGTTGTTTAAAATTTGAAAGTTTTGTGTCATTTGTGGGCGCCATATGACAGTGACCGAGGGTCTCAAAAAATAAACATATTTATATGCAGAGAAACCAAGAAAAAAAAAAACAATCTTGAGAGTGAAAGACAGTAGAAATGAGACACCTTGAGAGAGGACCAAGAGATTAGAAAAGATAGAACTTGAGAGGAAGATGAACATGTTATATGAGTAAGTTAATGCAAACGCCATTACATCATCTAGAGCATGATGTGTAGGTTGACACCCCACGTATTGAAAACTCAACCTATTGAGTGGTTTAAATCAATCTGATATTAAACAATCTGTATAATGATATAATTAAAAATTTAGAAGGCGAATAAAAGTTATTGGGATGTTAGAGCTATTGACGTGATTAATACATAGACCCAGATGGTTACATACAAATTATATTTGAACGTTGGAAGACATATTTAAATTTTTGGGGCCTTTATGAAAAATACACATTCAGTATAAATTAGGGAAGACCCCAAATGAAATTCACCCAACCAAAATTTTTATGGGCTTTTACTTTCTCCCTTCTCCCCACACGTCCTATACGTTCTTGATGCGATGAAGATGACGTAATGAGGATGGAGGGAGAATGGATCTTGTCAACACAAAGGAGGAGATTTGATGTGCCATAAATTGTGCGACTACATTTCAAAACTACACACATGAGCACCTCGACTTGTCCCACTTTAGGATCTAAGAAATTAGGGATGCAATTTGTGCACATCTGACTTGTTTCATATTTTGTGTGGTTGTGATTTCGTTATAAGTCTTCAACTATGTATCATTTTGAATTGTTCGTCTAGATCACTACTTCTAGAACTTAACAGTGTCAACACTCACCTAACACTATATTGGCAACAACACTTGCATGAAGGGACACTAGAGGTCACCTAATGGGCCTCCCTAATGGACTCCCTGTAAGGGGCCCATCATGGCCCTATATAAGGTCATGATGAGCCCCACGTTCATTTTAGATCTGGAATTGTTCTTTTGTGACAGTTATTTTCCTGTTTCAGATCTCATCTCGAGAAGGAGAGGAAGAAGAAGAGGATGGAGAAGGGAAAAAGGGAGACGGAGGAGAGGACAGTGGGAAGGGGATATCCTGTGTATTCCATCATTGCTACCAGATTGGTGTCGTCACCCGTTGTCACCCCTATCTTGATTGTTCTACAAACAACACCTAGAGGAAGATCTTCGGACACCGATCCCCCAATCGCATCTGCCCAAGCTATCACCCGCGGAACACCATGCATGCTATTGCATGAGGTGCCGTGGCATTCCGCGACCCCAATTGATAGCCCTTGAGGTCTGTTGACCATCAGAGCACGTCACGACAACGTTACGGCCGTCGCCCCTAGATTTCTTTGTTTTAATAACGACGAACATGTGCTTGAGTCCCCCTAGTATACGTCGTTACAGATCTACATTGCGGCCGCACGATTGCTCTGATCCACGAACATATCAATTTTCCCGCGTGGCTAGTGTTACATTCAACATTCAACGCTCGTGACTCTACGCTCGTTAGCATCAGGGGAAAAAGGGGTGGGTCCCTTTGACCATGACACAGATGGCATTCCTTCAACCAGCATCACAGGGTTCTCCGGACAGTGACTGCCCTAGACCTGACGATCTGTCCGACATGTTCTAAGACAACCAGCCCCATCGGCCGATGCATATCTGCAACACCCCTTAAGTTCTCTTGCACATCAGCTGCAGTGTGTTGCTGGATGGACTCCTTTCTTAGGTTTTCCTTGCCACTCGGTTGTGGGTTCAATCGCCCCCTTTGTTGCAGTTGACCCATGCAACTGCATTGCCCAATCTTGTCACCAGCCAGTCGCTTTTTTTTTATCGCTCCTTCGAGCCATGCAACCACAACATCAGGTAGTGAAATCACTTAGGTCACCACTATAGAACTCTGTCGGGTGTGGGAGCCGTATCACCTCTGCTCCATTCTCGTCCATGCCTCCATCTCTGGTGTCACGCTACAGCACTACGTTGTGGTCATCTGTTGAGCTACCCCGGGCCCTCCCCAACATTTCTCCTTTGTTCCTGCTCGCACCGGTCCGTGCATCGATGACAAACGTCGCCCCGACGAGGTACGTCGTTCCCCTTGCTCATCACTTTAATTACGCGTTTCAATATATTTTCAACTACACTCCATCGCGCTCAGACTAGATTAGGCGAGGGAATATTGAGAAACTATGAGTTGAGCATCTTTATAGGTATGGGCCGAGCTTGTCCGTTATGTGTTGGCCCCTACGGAGTTATTCCGTTCGAGGTCATAGTCACCATCATCGCTCCGATGAGGGTTAGAAGGTCACCGTCATCGTCATCATTCGACCGCTCCAGAGCACGAAACTCGGCAAATTTACTTAGTACATTACCCGTCGGACGACGCCATCAACAATGTCTGACATCATGGTGCTTTTAAATTTTATAGATAATATAAACATACACTCATCTTAGTAAATCTAATTAATGATAAATACATATTTTTAAAATGGTGATTGAAAATATTATGGGAGATACATATGAAATATGGGATAATGAGAGTACGAAAATGTGAGGCAAGGAAGAGAAAGATAATAAAAAAGTGAGAAAAAGGATGAATTGAGGATAAGGAAATAAGAAGGTAGACATACCTAAAAGAATATGTGATGAGACAACCATTGACATAATTAGGATGACAACAAGTTAATTGACATATAGTGATGTGAAAGGCATAGGTCATAATAGAAGTGTGGAAGGACATAATGTAATGGTGAGATGTGGCGATAATATGGATATAAGCTAATGATGATTAAAAGAAATAATGAAAGGCGAAAAAAGAAATCAATTACCTCTCCTCAAACACTTAGGACAATATTAACAAGCTTCATGGATATTAAAAACTTACTCTCAATACGTCCAAAATATATACGAAACAAGTTCAATGATTATACAAAGATCGATGCCTCAATTTATAGATATCAGGGCAAAATGTAAGATGGCAAAAAGAAAAAATTGCCCTTGAGTATTAGTTCAAATAGCATTTTATTAGGTATGAGGCTTAGAAGTTCGAGAAATCATGGCCACCATTTGATTAAATATTCTCTCTCCTTGTTAGCAACATGGTCAATTTCTCTTCTTCTTTTATATTCTATTTAATGATTTGCTTCATTTCTCTTGATGGATATAATGTGGCCGTCATGCTAATTCACACCACCGTGTTTTTAAGTTTTTTGAATGTAATATTTGTTCATTATTATTCTAGTGTGATGTTTATAATAAAGTTCATGAATACTCATAATGACCTAGTGAATTATGATATCTAGTATTTAAACATACATTATAAATATTCCTATTTGATGGATAGTTGACCTAGACATTGAATTTTTGGGATAGAATGACACTATCTAATCCTACTTCTATGATAAGTATGGTTGATCTTGTGGTTGTTAGTGTGGCGACACTAATAGATAGTGGGTGCTATCTAGAGAAAGAGTTCACGAAACTGATTCGAATGGATCCAGAATGGTATTATAACAAAAGATCAATCAAGTTGATCCATTTCATGGTGGTATAAGTGAGTCACTGACCTGTGACATCATGGACATATTGTGGATAAACAACTATGGTTTGACTACAACTTACAAGTTTCTACCCGTGGGACTCATATAAGTTATATCTTAAATATCTGAACAAGTCCACATAGATGATTGAGTAGTCAAGACAGGATCATATGACCTCAATATAAAAGTCTCTACCTGGTAAGATGCTCACTTGTGTCGTAGTTTTCTCTCAACAACCTCTCTCACCTACCTAGCCCGAGAGCAGTGGAGTCATGACGAAAGTATATTGCAAGGAGTAATTTAATGAGTGGTGGAGAGACAACCTACCTCGTCGACAGCGGGTCACTGTGCAGCTTCGTCCATGCCGAGGACTGGGGCAATGGCTGAGGTGACAAAGTGCGGAGAGACAGTTTGACAGCAAGTCACGGTGCGATGCTGGAGCGGTATGCGAAGAGAGAAGCACGAGGAGGGGGGGAGTGGTGGAGAATCGTGGTCCACCTTAGCTGCCGAGTTAGACGAGCTTGCCTCTTGCGAATGGGGGCGGTGAGTTAGGCACCCAACTACAACGGCGACAATGATAGCGACGTGGGGCGTGGCCACCTACCCCTCATTCTGGCACTAAAGGTAGAGGGGGGATCACACGACTGGAGACTCGTGTTTTCACAATTACCTTCTTGCCATCAATCGGGTTGATCTCGGTGGTTATCTCGGTGGTTATCTCGGGAATCCCAGCTCCCAATTGGTGTTTGACAACGACCCGATCAACATTGAGGGGTCAAGGGCCAAAGATTGAGCACTTGTAGGGCCAAGAAGGGGCCTTCGACAGTCGATCCAGCACCTCTAGGCGCTGACAGAAAAACCCTGCCGAGGGTGGCCCTTTGCGTTCATTGGGAGAGGGCGGGTGGTTGATAGGGTTGGCAGTTGTTCAGCCAGATGAATCACTCGGTGGGTCTTAATAGACCAGGTGATGTTCTTCATTGACAAAAGCAATCGATCCTTCCCCGGAGACCACAATTGGGAAAAATCCATGCAATTGAGCGAGCCTCAGGCATCACCGTGTCCAGGGTACTTTTTGGATACTTGGTGACCCGGGATGATCGATCCAACCGTCGAGCCATGAACATGTAGGTGCTGAGGGGGGGGGACCTTCCTGGGAGTACCACGATGGTGCACCGAGGAGGCCTAAAGGCCTAGTGGCGAAGGACGTATCGTCTGAGTCATATACGCACCAGGGCATCGGTTGTCGCTGAATCTGATTTGTTGTCCTACCCTTGGAGCTTCCGTTGACCGAATCAGATGGTTCCTTCCTGGCGGCAACCGACGGTAGAAGAGTCCGTGCGCTGAGCAGACCCTTGATGTGTGCGGTGTCACAAATGAGGAGAATGGGGAGAATCGAATTATCAACCCACCCAGGAGTGCTCAACTTCATGCTTGGGCATCCTTCTTCCTCTCTGGATCTCCTTGCGCTCCCTCTCCTCCTCGCCTTCTCTTCTCCGTTCTTTCTAGATGAGGGGAAAGACCTGTTCCCTTAACGAAATATAACACAATTCAAGAAAACAAGTTTAAGTCTTTTTGGGCGCCCATTCTTCCCTTAAGTAGGCGAATTAATGGGCCCCTAATGGGACAACAAGAGGAGTGGGAAAAGAGGTCCATTAGGGGGTCCCTTATATAATGGCCCCCCCATTATAAGATAAAGGAAAAGAACAACATAAAAAAGGAAGGGGAAGAGGGAGAGGGTCCAAATGGCTAAGGACCCCTCCCTACACACGACAAGACACACGAGCACAGACAAAATGATGGACATGTCACCCCGCGACATAGGCGACTTGATGATTCCAAAAAAGAAAACACGAAATGAAACTGATGAATAAGGTGGAAAAATCAAAGATACGATAGATGAGCATATTTCACCTGGGTTGTCGGCGCCAGGACACGACGACGTGCCAGTCTGCTAGACACGACGACTGGCAATCAACAATGGAGACGGCAGCTCGAATGACGTCTTTAGTGATTCCGGATGGCGTGTGCCATCATTATTTGAAGCAGAAATCCTTGACATAACAGCTAGTTTTTACTCTTAACACTTGACATGTATTTTGAACTTAAGATAAAATAGTAAATATAGAAATTTGAAATTAAAATAACTACTGTATTATATTGTCTAATCATCATCAATAAAGATGACTATTGGAATGTTGAAAATTAGCACTATATCCTTTCAGATTTCTAAGTCCATATATACAGTTTTGAATTCTTATTTCAAAATCCCTTCTCCTTGCTCTTTGAGAATCAAAGTCCAAAATCTACAAAGATATTTTAATACATGAAGCTATTTTCAAGCAGTTTTTAAGCATTCTTTTAGACTTAAAATTTTTACCAAATGCTAGAGTTGAGAATGTACTATCCGACCTGATTGAATGCGTGGTTTATTTGATAAAGCATATAATTTAACAATTTATTTTGTTTTGGTGGACCTAGGGACCACACCTCTAGGGACCGGGTGGAAAGGTTTCTTTCTTTGTACTCTCACTCCTGCTCCTCATGCCTTTGGATAATCATGAAGTAAAAAAAAGATCTACAACTAAGAAAAGTTATGAAACCTGTTATTTCTTTTGAATAGCCTCAGATGACTTTATCAATAAAAAACCTCACAACCACATTTTTATTCGTTTACCTCTTCAGTTCCATCCAAGCTATTTTTCCTAAGTCTTCATGGACAAAGAAGTAGCAGTTTGCAAGCCATTGCATCTAGGGATCCTACAAAATCATTAGACATGGTGGTTGCTTGCTCTTTAATCAATGATTCGTCATCCACTTAGATCGATGAAGAATCTCTAAAAAATTTGCGCTTTGATTAGTGATTCACCAGCCCTTACATTGGGGGATCCCACCTAATTCCCAAAGTTGGCGGTTTGGTTGATTGGCACTCTTGTAAGCTCATCTTGCATGAAAATTCTTGGAGTACATGGTCATGCATCCACAAAGAACATTTCTTCCCTTAAGCATAAGCATAAAATTGAAGATTGTAAGGCATTTACACTACAAAATAAAAAAATGGAATAAAATCTTGGAAATGATTGACTCCAACTCATTATAATTTAACTTTCTTTTAGAACATCTTATTCCCATGGATCAGAATTACCTAGCAATGCCATAATTGAAGGACTAAGTTGGGGAGCTCGTTAGAAGTGATTTCCCCCTTTCGCCTCTATAGGCAGGGTGATGGAGGACCATCCAAAAGACCAAGCCCAAGACTGTCAACATCTGTGGCGTGGAGCCCGAGACGACGTGAATAACCTAACCTTCAAGTATCATGCTTGACAATAGGCCTCCAGAGTTTGTTTTTTATGGATCTTATGGAGGGTCCCGTGTTTTAGGCTCCCCACGTCCTTTTTTCCGTGTTTTTTGTTTTATTTGTGACACTACGGGAATATCCTTGTCACTTTGGACGTTTTTCATAATTTGGCCCATTAGGGCAACCCTACCTACTCTATATAAGGGAAGTTATGCCCAAAGAGACTCTTGAAATGCCATTTTCGAGAAAATTGGAGTTGAGTTTGTCTCTTCTCTCTCTGGGGTCCCCACCATTTTGCATCCATGGAGACTCATTCGCTGGTTGACTCACCGCCGGCACATTCACCGCCGACAAAGCCTTTGCCACTGCCAGAAGAACACCCATCGCCACTTGTCGTCATTGTCCCAGCCACAATATTTGTAGGGGAACCTCATCCCGTCCATTGTCGCCATGCCTTGACGCTCGGAACCAAGTACCATTGTTGCCGTGCCCGAACACACTCCACCACTACTGTTCAGGTCGCAGCCCATGGCTGCAAACCCTTCAACTTTGTTCTGTCCTATATTCCCTCTCGCCAGGATGTACCCTGCCCACGGTAGCTGCTCCCAGGCGCTCTTCGTCAGTGCCACCTAGATCACCATCTCTATTATTGCAGACCCCAACATCCGTGGGTCGACTTTGTCTCCGGTCACCGATCATCTTCAGCCGTTGGCGCAGCCGCCCACGTCTCATATACTGCCTTCCCCAAGCGAGAACGCTCACCCCCATTCTGAGTGCCATCATTAAAGCTCAAGGCCACCACTGTTGCTCTCGATAGTTATAGCACACGATAGCCCAACGCGTGGGCCGTCCATGCAGCGTGTTGGGTGTTGCTGTGTGCGGTGATCCGTGATCACTGCTCGAGATCGACACCATGACCGCTGAACCAAGTCGCGCCACTGCGCTGCAGTGCCTGTGGCTGTTGTCGCTCGCACCCCCTGTGCCTGTGCCTGTTGCTCTCGATACTTATGAAATTGAAGATAATACACATGAAATGTTCCAAAAATAACCTTAAAATATGTATAATTACGTGACACATTCTGGGTCTATCACATACCCCCTACTTAAACATTGCTAGTCCCGTAGCAATGATGAATAACCAAGCCAAAAAAAAATTATGATGATGGTTGACTTTAGAGTCTGCTTCTCTTTCAATTGGGTTAGATCCCTTTGAAGGTGAGAGTTAGGCTAAGGAAGTTCTCACCGCATATCATTCTCTCTTTTTAGTTGGGCTCCTCAAGAGTCTAGTCCTCTACAAGCTTGTCTGTACACTTCGTAAAATTCCAATCCCGCTCTTTCTTTTAGTACTATCCAACACTCATTGCACTCACCATCTAGCTGAGCATGCATACTGTTGTCTACTCTATTTGAGAATATGTGGATAATTAAGCTTGGTGCCTCTCAATTTTTTATGTGTATACTTTTCATATTTCCTGTTTGTAGTTTTGATTTTGGCTTCTTTTGCCTTGCGGGGTCAACAAAATTTGAGGCATATTGATCACATATTTATCTGGCCCTTGCTCCATATCCTGCTTTATGTTCTTATTTCTCATAGCTTTCACCCATTTTTTGTAGGTGTTTGAGCTTTTATCAATTGCAGGATGAGGATATGTGTTAAGGAGCTTAGGCTTGGGATGAGATTTAAGGTGAGAATCAATGACCGAAGAATATGATCAGAAGTTCAGATTGGTCATATTCATTCAATAGGTAGTACAGGCAATCACACATTGACTCCCTGTCTATTCTCGAGTGAAACATCAAGGACTATAGATCATGATCGTGGTGATAGATTCCTAGTTTCACCTCTCTTCCTCAAGGACCACAATATTTGAGAGATGCAAGATCCTTAGGGGATTCTTGATCTAAGAAGTCATTGACTTGGATGTCTAAGTGGGTTATGTGTATATGCACTCGAAGGAGCATGTAACGTAGTACGTGGTATGGATAGAATTTTCTACCCCTATTGATCAAGTATGCTTGTTAATGATGTGCAATAAAAATACAAGTAGAAGGGGTAGAAAGAGCCACATGAATTTATCTCCTTGGCATCCAACGACTAGGCATCCTCATGGTCAGCTTGGCTGACGGATAACGAGGTGACCTTATCCTCCACGATGTTTTATTGGAAGTAAATAAAATTCTAACTAGAAAGTAAAATCTAACTAAAAGATAGAAACTAATCAAGATAATGGACTGGATTGTCTCCCACCAAGCACTGATTTTATAGACTTCAGTCAGACTTACGGAATTTCATAAAAGAAATTCTTTGCCCATATATATAAATTTGTATTTTAAGGTTGACTTTAAAATGCCTTGACTTCTAACAAGTATGATTTCAATAGTAGTGGGAAGTCAAGGTTCCTGTAATCCTCTGAATGATATGTTGGATTGGTGCCTTTTTTTTTAATGGCAAAAACACGGTGCCGGGTACGGCCAACCCCAGGGTTGTGCTTGTAGACCGATCCAACCGTGCCCTGGATGCCACTCAGGAGGATTTTATTTATAAAGTGTAGTGTTTTTCAATGTTTATAAGTGTGGAACGAGTATGTATATCCCAATTACACGCGCATCCCCCTCGTCCACACCCATATTTAGGGAAAAGAAAAGATACATGAGTGATACCTCGTAGACGCTCGAGGAAGTGTGTGCACCATCGTCCCTCCAGAGCCGCTCCATGATGTCGATGTAGTGCAGGGTGTGCCCTCTCCGTCGTCAAGTGTGATCAAGGAAGTGCCTGGTGACGCTCTAGTCCGGGCGGGCGCTGTCCACGCCTGTAACGCCTCTAATGCCAACACTCCACGCAATCCGCCAATCCCGCGAGCCTGGCGTCGTGAGGAGGCGCCATGTGCGGAGGGAGGGCATGCCAAGACGATCGAGGCGATAGCATCCTCTAGCCGTGGGGGGGAGCTCCTGCCAAGAATGGAAAAGAGAGGAGGGGGTTCGAGCATGTACCGCGTGGTTGGCGAGGGCATCGGCTGTCTAGTTGCCCTCTCTCAGCTGGTGACGAAAGCAAGCTATGCGGGAGCGGCACCGCATGATGTCTTTCCATGCACGGTGTAGTCGCCACTGGAAGCATGTACCTGAACGAAGCATATCAACCAATATCTGTGAGTCCGATTCCACGACGATATTGTGAAGGTTTCGTTCCTCACAGAGGAGTAGACCGTCACATATCGCCATAGCCTCGGCTACTGTATTAGTTTGTATGCCATAAAAAGAAGAGAAGGCAAAATGTAAACTCCCTGTGTGGTCTCTGAGGATACCTCCGCCCCCTGCTCGCCCCGGGTTCCCTTTCGCCGCACCATCCACGTTCAGTTTGAGAAAGCCTATTGGCAGCGGGAGCCAATAAACAACTCGATACTAGATGCGAGTAGCGGCAGGGTCACCGGGATGCCGATGTAGCGGAGGAGATCGCACGCGAGGGCTGATCGGCCGACTCGAGAGGGAAGTAGAGGATGGATGCGCCGGAGCCACAGCTGAACTCGACGCATGATGTCCACAACGCGCATGGGTGTACCTGCAAAACGAGAAGAATTTCGCCCCTTCCAAATCTCCCATAGTAGATAAGCTATGGTGATGGGGAGGATGGGGCTCCGTGCAGAGCGAGTTGGCGAGAGGATAAACTTGCCAAAACACTCAGACGGGGTCAGAGGATGAAGGCAGTCGGTGATGAGACGCTAGCATTCCACTACCGTCTCGTTGTGGAAGAAAAGGTGGTCTATCGTCTCTGTGTCCGGGAGGGTGGGACAGCAATGGCAGTGTGAAGTAAGAGAATAGCCTATCCGAGTCACTCGGTCGTCAGTCGGTAGGCCTCGGTGTAGAAGTCTCCAAAGGAAAAAGGAGACGCGCGTAGGGATCGCCGGATGCCAGATGCGCCGACCCCAGTGCTGTGGGGGAGATTTCACACGGAAATGCTCCCAAGAGGAATGGCACGTGTAGGCTCCATGGGATGTGAGTGTCCAGATGGCATGATCAGAACTAGAGTCGAGGGGCGTAGAATGGACCTCGGATAGGGTATCCAAGGGGAAATTGTGCTGCTCCCATAGGTGTGGCGTGTTGCCTCTAAGCAACTGGGTCACAGTGAGTCGCACTCGGTGTGGTACGAACTGGGGGTGGCAAGCGAGTGGCTCATCAGCGTGCCAAGTATCGTACCATGCGCTAATGTCTCCTCGCCTGATATGCCAACGTGTAACTTGAGTCATCTCAAGCCAGTGGCGCTGCCACCTCCGCCATCACTTTGGGCCCCGAATATCTAGCTCGCGACGGGCCCATTCTCCGTATTTGGCTAAGATGAAACTCCCCAATGGGGAGTGTGTGGTACGCATATGCCATACAAGTTTCTTTTGAAGCATGTCCTGGACGTCTGAGAGGCGTCTGATCCCTAGACCCCCTTCGTCCGTCGGTCGACACGCTTTCTCCCAAGAAACCCAATGATGACGCCTCTCTCCCTCGAGGTGACCAGACCATAAGAAGCGCGCGCATAGGCGTTCCACAGAGCGGAGAACCATAAGAGATAGTGAGTGGACCGCCAGAGTGTGTAGCGAGATACTCACGAGGACATGCCGGATAAGTTGGATGCGGCCTCCTGGGGATAGGAAACGAAGTTTCCATCCCTCTAATTTCTTTCTGAGCTTGCCTAGCACGGCATCAAAGTAGTGATGATGAGTAGGGCCAAGAAAGATAGGGCATCCAAGGTAGTCGAACGGAAGGTGTCATCGTGAGTATCATGTATAATGCTGGATGATCTCAGAGTGCCTCATAGTGGTAGAGGGTCCCACAATAAAGCTGCTCTTCGAGGCGTTGACGATCTGGCCTGAGGCTTGCTTGTACGCTGGAAGGACACTCATAAATTCCTTAATGGATTTTTTAGATCCATTAAGGAACAAGATGGCATCATCAGCAAATAAGGAGTGCGAGAGAATCGGGCAACCCCTCTTCATAAAGTACGGTTGGATGAGGCCTTGGTTGATCGCCCGTGTGAGTGATCGGCTGAAGACCTCCTCCATCAATATAAAGAGGGTAGGTGAGATAGGGTCACCTTGCCTGAGTCCCCGCGTAGCCGTGAAAAAGCCAGTGGAATTTCCATCCATCAAGAGGGAGAAGTGGTTCTCCCTGATGCAACCATCAACAAGTGCAATGAACGCATCCGCGAAACCGAAGCGTCGTAACACTTCGAGGAGGAAATTCCACTCAACTCGATCAAAGGCCTTCTCCATATCTAGCTTGATGATGACATTGGAGCCCCGGATACGAGTGTCTATGGACTGGGCTAGCTCATGTACTAGTGTGATATTGTCATGGATCTGTCGACCCTTGACAAAGCCACACTGCTCTGGCAAGATAATTCTATCAAGGAAGCGTCCTAGTCGGTTTGTAATGATCTTAGATGCGACCTTATAGCATACATTACAAAGACTGATCGGGCAAAAGTCACGAAAGGAAGTTGGGGTCTCCACTTTTGGAATGAGCGCCAAAAAAGTGGATTTCCAACTCCTTGCGAAGACTTTATGCTGGAACACCTCCTTGATAGCTAGCACCAAGTTAGTGCCTACAAAATCCCAACATGCCGTATAAAATTTGGCGGTGAAGCCATCCAGTCCTAGGGATTTGTTACGGCCCAAGGAAAAGACTATCTCTTTGATCTCCACTCCCGTCGGGGGGGCTAGTAAAAGTGCGTTTTCTTGGTCGGTCACCAAGGAAGGGATGGAGGAAAGAATGTCCTCGCTCATAACAGTGGGCTGTGAGGAGAGGGAGTGATAATACTCCACTCCTGTGGCTGCTAGCTGAGTAGGGTCCTGACCATGCGTCTCTAGTAGGGTAGTATAGTTCGGGCGAGCTCTGTGTCGGATCGAGGCGTGAAAGAAACGCGTGTTCCTATCACCCTCTCGCAGATATTGGATACACAATTTCTGGAGATAAAAGATCTCCTGTCATTGCATGGCATCCTCCAGCTACTCTCTAAGGCGGAGCTGACGTTCTCCCATATCATCTGTCCAGCACTCCTGTAGGTGGCGGTCGACATCAACCAATTTCTTTTTAAGTTCCTCGACCGGTGAATGAACATCTCCAAAGACGTGACGGTTCCACCGTTTGAGGTGGAGCTTGAGGTTCCTGAGCCGTTAACTGAAGTTCTCCATAGGGGATGTAGAGGTTGAGCCATGCCAATGACTACATACATACCTATGGAAATCACTATGTTCTAACCACATGGTTTGGAATCGAAAGGGGGGACGACGGACCCGATGACTCGAATCCGGGAGAAGGAGGATCGGTGTATTGTCCGAGTAAAATCTCGGAAGGATCTCTACCGTGAGGGTGCAATGCATCAATGCAGTACTATTAGTAAAACAGTGATCAAGCCGTTCGTATATACGTGCGTCCGCTTGACGTTCATTGCACCAAGTCCACTTCTCCCCGGTGGTAGGCGGTTCTACTAATGAAGTTGCATGGATAAAGTCCTTGAAGGCATGCATAGAGCGTAGCCGAGGTGGCCGGCCCCCATTTCGCTCACTGGTGTCCCGTATGCTGTTGAAATCCTCGACGATAAGCCAAGGAAGATCAACTAGCTGCGAGCGGGAGTGGATATGTTGAGCGAGTTCCTCCCAGAGGGCCTCCTGCTCGGTGTGTCTATGCGATGCATACACGATAGTAAGTAGGTAGGGCTTTGGGGAGTAGGATACGTCAAAGGTGACGTACTGTGTCCCTTCGGCCAAGAGTGCGATCGAATAGTCTCGCGTCCAGAGAAGCCAGAGCTTATTCTATGAATGGTAGTAAACATAGTCCATCCCAAGTTTCCTCGCGATGGAATGGGACTGGTCCAATGTAATCATCGGCTCGAGAAGCCCCACTATGCCTAATCTATGCCTATTAATAAGGGAGAGGAGATGAGTTTGGGTGAGAGGGTTACCAATCCCTCTACAATTCCAAACGAGACTGGGGATCATAAGTCTATCGGCTCGCGTGACGCACCCGAGATCGGGTGTTGTATGTACGGCGTGAAGGTGGAGGTAATGCAGTACTATTAGTAAAACAGCGATCAAGTCGTTCGTATATACGTGCGTCCGCTTGATGTTCATTGCACCAAGTCCACTTCTCCCCGGTGGTAGGCGGTTCTACTAATGAAGTCGCATGGATAAAGTCATTGAAGGCTTGCATAGAGCGTAGCCGAGGTGGGCGGCCCCCTTGGCGCTCGCTGATGTCCCGTATGCAGTTGAAGTCTCCAGCTATAAGCCAAGGTATATCAACTAGCTGCGAGTGGGAGTGGATGTGTTGGGCGAGTTCCGCCCAGAGGGCCTCCTGCTCAGTGGGGCTATGCAAGACATACACGATAGTACGTAGGTAGGGCTTTGGGGAGTATGGTACGTCAAAGGTGACGTACCGTGTCCCTTTAGCCAATAGTGCGATCGAATAGTCTCGCTTCCAAAGAAGCCAAAGCTTATTCGAGGGATGGCAGTAAACATGGTCCATCCCAAGTTTCCTCGCGATAAAGTGGGACCGACCTGATGTAATCATTGGTTCGAGGAGCCCCACTATGCCTAATCTGTGCCTAGTGATAAGGGATAATAGATGTGTTTGGGTGAGAGGGTTGCCGATCCCTCTACAGTTCCAAACGAGAGTTGGAATCATAGATCTATCGGCTCGCGTGACGCAGCCGAGATCGGGTGTTGTATGTATGGCGTGAAGGTGGAGGTGATGCATCCGAACGGTGTCTCGAATAAGAAGAGGTATCCATATCAGAGTCCTCCGAGAGGGAGACATCGTCCTCCTCTTCTATGGAATCTGGACCACTAGTACCGCTACCCATGTCCTCCGAACTAATGAAAATGGCTTGACAGTTTGTCAAGCTTTCCATTTGGTCAGAAGGTATATGTGATGGGTGGAGGGCGGGTGTGGAGGCGGGGGTCGGGACGGGTATGGAAGCTGGGGGTGGATGCGAGGGAAGGAGGGGAGGTAGATCGCATGGTGGTGGAGAAGGTAGGATGTGGAGCATGGGGCAATGGGGCGGGTGGAGAGGATCGGGTGAAAGGAGGTGGTGGGGGGCGGGCTGCGGGTGAGTGACGCGAGTAGGGGGAAAGGGGCGGGGAAGGTGAATGGTGGGATGGGGCGATAGGAGAAGGATGGGACGGTATACTAAGAGAGGATGTGGGAAGCGGAGTAGATGGTCGGGATGAGGCGGTAGATTGGGTGGGTGGTCTAGGAGAGGCGGTAGATCGGGTGGGGGGAGATATGGACCTAATGGGAAGTGTGTCCGTAATGGGGATGCTAGCCTCGGGAACCTCAGGTACCGCTAGTAGGGCAAAAGTATTTGAGGTCATTGGGGCTACACTGACCTCCTTGCCCTTATGGGGGGAGGCATCTCTAGTCCGTGGTGGGGATTTGGGGCGCTTCTCAGCACCCTTCCTCACCCACTGGGAAGTAGAGGGGAAAGGCTTAGCCGTTGGAGGCTTAGCTGCCCTGCTGGCTCGAGGGGGAGAAGATGATACAACGGTGGGTTGCACCGATGTAAGCACAGCACGCGAACCGAGTGACTGTCGCTCGGGAGGTCTTAGTCCTTGGGTGACAGAGGTGGTAGCGGCGATGTAGTCATCGTAAGCCAAGGGTTGGAGGAATTCCTCCGCAGTGGTAGGAGTCGGCGTCGCCTTTTGGCGACATGTGCGAAGGGTATGACCTAATACGATGCAGTGTGTACAAAACCTCGGGAGGTTTTCATACACCACTGTCTGATGGATCATCTCATCGTCGTTTCGAATGAGTATCATGCGATGGAGGGGGGCGAGTAGGTCAACCTCGACACAGACTCGTGCGTATCCTGGACGGCTAAAAAGTTGGACATCTTTGTCCACTCGTATGAAAGTGCCTACCGCGCTACCAAGAGATTCCAAGGCCGTAGGTGTAAATAAATGCGGTCGTAGGCCAGGAAATCCTATCCACACCGGGACGGAGTGGGGAAAGTGTTCGCGTGAGCTCCCCGTCTGCTCAGCTGTCCAACGGTAAGTATGCATCGTGGAGTCGTTAATCGTCCATGTGATGCGGCTCCAGGCCTTCCGGAAGTCAGCTTCAAGCTGGAATCGAATAAAGATGCTTCTGTGATTCCTTGCTCCAATGACCACCTGTCCAATGAAGAAACCTGGTGTAGTATAGACTCTCAAGATGTCGTCTATAAGCGGCCGCTTCGTAGCAAACCGCCCGATCAGGGTGTAGGCGAATGGTGCTGCCATTCGTGTTACCTCCTCCTTTGAGAAGGTAACTGAACGTATACCCTCGGAATCAATGTAACCCCTCGTGGGGATCGTATCATCATAGAGAGGGGGGAGTGTGGGTTTTGGGAGTGAAGTAGGAGATGGTGTATGTGAGGAACCCGCCACTTTCAATGCCCAAGTCATCTTCGGAAGTGAGTCTGTGCCGTTTGGAATCGTAGCAGACTGCATGAGGGGGACGCTGGTAACCGGGGTGAGGTGGTCACTAGGTCTCGTGTTCGGTCGGTGCATGTCTCTCGAGTCATTTTGGTTGACTTGTTCATGGTTGACCAAGTCACGCAAGTTGACTCGAGTTGACTCCGGCGGGTCAATCTGCGGAAGGTTGACTTTGGGGTCATTCTGAGAGTTGACCATTTGGTCAACGTGAGCAACGTTGACCGTGGGGTCAATGCGGTCAATGTTGACCATGGGGTCAATATGGGAATGGTTGACCCTAGGGTCGACCAGCTCCTCGTATCCCATGCTGCCCGATCCAGCATGATCAACTTGTTCAATATTGACCGATTCGATTCGGTCAATATTGAGCAAGTGGTCAATCAATGCAGGATTGACCGAGTCAACTGGGTCAACGCGGTCCATGTTGACCATTTGGTAAGTCAGGACCGGGGTGATACGGTCAACCTGAGAGGCATTATTGACCGAGTTGACCTGGTAAACAATGACCGAGTCAAGTAGGTCGACCTGGTCAAAGTTGACCGGGTTGACTAGGTCAACTCGGTCAGGCTTGACTGGTTTGACCAGGACGCCTCGATCAGAGTCGATCGGGTGGACCAGGTTGTTTTGATCAGAATCGACCGAGTCGTTTAGGTCGACTCGTTCAGAGTCGACGTGGTCGACCAGTTCGAGTCGGTCAGTCTTGACCGAGTCAACTCGGTCAACCTGGACCAAGTCGACCAGGTCGACTCGGTCAGGCTGGACCGAGTCGACTAGGTTGGCTCGGCCTGGGTCGACCGGGTCGACCAATCTCTCACACGATGGGGCGGCTGGTCCGACCAGGTCGACTCGGCTAGAGGCCACCGAGTCGACTCGGTCTGACCTGGCAGCCTCATCGCTCCTTTTCAACACCTCATGGCCCACAAGATCCACGTGGACCACTGGGGATTCACGGGGTCCATGTGGATCAGTGGAGTGGCTGGTGTGGATGTCGACCTGGGCCATGGTTTTAAAATTTGAATTTTGGGTCGACGTGGCATGATCTGGATCGTCAAAATGGTGGATCCGTGGGTAATCTAACGGTGGGGAATTCAGAGAAAAGTCAATAGTAGTGGGCGGTAGTGTAGATCCATCGTAGCCGTCCACCAGGTGTACCAAGGGAGCATCCGACGACGCCGATGACTTGGAAAGGTCAACAAAGGTGGGCGGCTGGGGGGGGTGCACTTACCGGCAGTGCAATCAGTGCGCTGTCGGCGCCATCATATTTGGATTTTTCGAGAAAATAGGTGGCAGATCCGACGGTCAGTATTGGATCGATCCTATGTTGAGGTTCAGTTATGACCGTCGGATCTGACGTGGAGATGGAGGGGGCTTCAAGATGGGCGGCTGCGGTAAAGGAGCCGTTGGCACTTAATGCCAACGGCTCTTGAGTTTGAATCGGCGCATGGTCCACCGAGGGTCCATCCATTGGACCGTCGCGATCCTGGCACGTGGCATCTGCGACAGTCCGGATGGACCCAAATTGCGGCGGCTCGATGGCCGATGCCGCCGTTTCTTTTGGTGGCCGATAGATCCATTGAAAATATTGTTTAATTATATATTCTGTAGTGAACAATTATATATAATAAGTGTTAAATATAAAGATAAATAGACTAATTTATCTTTTTAATTGTTTAGGGGGAATATTATAACATGAGTACTAAGGGAGAGAATAACGGATGATAAACATGATGAATGAGAGTAAATAAGTGGAGAATATTTATATCATTACATGATCAATAGGTAGATTATAGTAATAGAATACGAATTACATAACTATTTATATTTAATAGTATTTTAAAAAATAGGAGATATAATCAGGAGGAAATATGAGGAATAGGTGTAAAATGCTTGATGCATGGTAAGTGTTTTATGACATGCTTCAACAAGACAATCCTAAAATTTGGTTCTAGATTTTGATTCCAATGAATCCCAAAACTATCATTAACTAGAGATATCACAATTAGGATTCAACATTAGCCTTTAAGAGGTCAAGAGAAGCCCAATCCAATGGTTCCTCAAAATCATTGGATAAGATTACAGCTACATGTTGTTGACCTCCACTGGCCAGCCAATTGAGAGGATGGCCCAAGGTTTGAGAAGGACATGTTTATCTCCCCCTCGCCCCCCAATTAGTTTCTCTCGGATGGGTCCAACGACTGTGATTATGTCGTAGCCGTGGACCCATTTCCTATGGTGTCCCCTAGTTTTGCCAGATCATCCCCTCCGTTTAGCCACCTTGTTAGTGGTTGATCCGTTGATTGGTCCGTTGCATGGGCCCACTTTATTGTTGATGACCAATAATAAATCTCAAGCTTGTAAAAGGAACAAACAAAAAAGATTTTAGACTGAACACCGACCATCTGATCTTCCTTACCAAGATTGGATGGTTGAGATTAAAAGCAACTTATAGATCGACTCATTATAACGTGGGCTTCGGGCCAGATTGACTTGAAGCCTGATTCTAATATTATTCTTGTCGACCTGACTCGCCAATGTAGAGAATTTACATAAATTATTCCAATATAAATATCACACAAATATTACTAGTGAATTAATAAGGCCTTTTTCCCCTCCGCGCATGTGAACAGACATGACTGCCTTTAATTCTAGGCCTGATTTTGAGGAGAATTCTGGGCTGTGTTTGTTCTCTATATGCTACTTGTGCTTCTTGTGGTGTTGCTGCCACACGCTGCTTCTTGCCCATCGGCACTCACAAGTTGTGGGCGGTCTTGAGCACTTTGCGCATGCCGGCCTATGGCTGGCTTGACCACTACTACATCTGCCTCACCCATGGCTGGTAATAATTTTTTTCTTTATTTATTTATTAAATTCATCTCAGGAAAAAAATAAAATAACAAACTCAAGAAGAGAATTAAACCGATTAAAAATAACAATATTAAAATATATTTTGAACAATAACTAATAGACCTATAAATTACATAATTATATTGTTTTAATTAAAAAATATATGTCTAATCAGATGGTCCAATTAATAAATGAAATGAGAATTGACATTAAAATGAAGATAAAATCTAAGAATTGATGTCAAAATAACCTTACGTTATGTAAGATTCCATTCCTTATTTAGGTTGATCATTAACCTGATTTATAGTTTTTTACAATAATATTTAGGGATTCATATGAATCAATTAAATGAATTCTTTCTGCTAAAGAGCACCCACTAGTGAACTACTTTTTCCTAAGTGCATCATCACTAATGGGTCTGAGATTAGCCATACTCATCAAATGAATGAGACTTTATAGCATTATTCTATCATAATACTTCAACCAATTTCTATAGTACCCTTCCGATAGGAATATTTAGAACATATGCATAGAGAGTAGTGATTTCATGAAACAAGATATAATGTGTGATTGTCTTGATTGCACATCATCACATTGAGGTGGACCCTTCTAATGCATAGGTCATCAAGTCATGGATGATGAAGTTATTTGACAAGATGAAGAAGGAGATTCAAAGGAGGCCAACCAATGTTGATCACATATCAGCTGGAAGAAACATGTGGATTTTAGTGAATGATTGTGACTTATTGGCATAATTACACATTGTATTGATATTTGTTTGACGTATCACAAGCGTGTCTCCATGGAAGTGATGAAAATATATGTGGTTGATGAGCTGATCACACATTCCATATCTTAGTTCAACATCTAGTGATACAAACTATTCGTTACAATGCATGCATGATGCATATAATGAAGTCCATGAATACATGATACAACTTAGTGCATTGTGACGCGATCTTAGTATAAAGATCACTAGTCTTTTAGCATGTGTTCTATATATTATTATTCAAAGGATGATTTCAAAGGACATTAATTTACTTGTAATGTCACTATCTAGTCCCACTAATATGATGAGTATAGCAAATCCTGTAGCCATTATTATAGAGACACTAAGGATAGATGGTGGGTGCTCTTTAACAAAAATCTTTCATTGAATTAATCATTATTAATCCTTTTATGGTCCTTTACCAAACCATCAACAAGGTTGATTCATGTTATTATTGTGTAAGTAGTCCTTTGACTTGAGACACCAAATATCTCTTATGGATGGGTAGTTATACTTTGACTATGATCTATGAGTTTAAAATAATGGGATTCCAAGATCTTTGTTCGGGTGTAGTAAGAAGTTCATGAAGGTGATTCATTGATCATGATGTCATAAAGTCCTTGGTCACGGCAATGGAATGTCAAACAAGAAACCATATGCTAATTCATCCTAGGAGCATCAAGTGGATGATGGATAATACATACATAGTAAGTGATGACAAACATGTTCCATGAGTGAGTTACTACACTCCTTTGTATTTCATTGATCACGAGGTGTAGTTTGGCACCCCACGTCTTGAAAACTTGACATATTCATTGGGATAAATCAGTCTATTATTAATTATTACATATGGTGATATAATTAACTAATTTGGAACACCAATAAAGGTTATTGGCCTGTTAGAGTCATCAACTAGACTAATACATGGGCCTGAACGATCACACGTAAATATTCCTTTAGACATCAAAAGACATGCTTAAAGTTTAGGGGTTTTATGCAAAACTCTTTCTATAAATAGGGAGAGTCCCTGAAAAAAAATTACAAGAATTATTCAGGGCCATTTCGTTCTTTTTCCTTCTCCCATTTTCTCCTTTACATTGTCAATACAATCAAAGTAGTGTAATGATAACGATGAAGCATGAAGGTGGCTTATACAGGCCAAGGAGGAGATTCAACATGCCAGGAATTGTGTTGGATACATTTAGAAGCTAACACACTTGAGGCCATTGGCCTCAATTCAATGTACAGATTTGGACAATTTTACCCAATGAAGACTATGTCAGGGCATTCTACAATGAGTTGAAAATTCAAATCCACCTCATACATACACACATCACTTTGCGGGTAAGGTAACAAATCATAACTCCACATTTGGGTGGTGAAGTCTATACTTTATGGACGTCTATGGTTCTCTAAAAGTCCCTAAAATTATCCTCCATGAAGGTGTGCCTGGTAAGAGAGAAAAGGCCAAGAAAGGTAAGTCTTCTCATTAGAATTAAACTTGTGTGCATTTGTGTGCATTTAATACTACCACCTCTTCTCTCTTAAAGTGGGAGAACATCCCATTCTTTTTAGCCTAAATTTTTGAATGTGAAAGGGTTTCTCCATAAGAATTCCTTCAAGAGACCATTGTGATCTTGAAGGAAGATCCCTCAAACACTCGCTACAAGCAAGATCCCTCAAGGAAAGAAAAAGGCCTTCAAGCTTTTGCTCCCATTGTGATTGTCTCTCACAAGGCAACCGAGGTAAGAGGAACAAATGATGATTCATTCTATTCCACGTGCATTTAGGTTTTTTTATCTGGTTTGATTTTAGGTTTGTCAAGAGTAAGCACTAAAGGAAAGCATTGAATGGAAAAGAGAAGAATAAAATATATAAGGTTTTGAGTCCTCAAGAAATGCAAATTTCCATCCTCACATGTTTAAGGTTTGAAACGAAAAGGAAAATTTCATGGATAGTGGTAGAGATATTAAGAAGTGAATAAGAGAGAAAAATTAGACACAGATATGGGAGGAAGTTAAGGATTGAAGAATAAATAGAGAGAACGGGTATCAAATATGAGAGAGGCTAATAAACCTGAAACTTTATTGAGCTATACTCCATAACATTTTGAATAAATGTCTTGTGGGACACAATTTCCATTAGATACTAGGACGTTTTTTTCTGGATGAAAATCAGAATGATACATGGTGGAAAACTTTTAAAAGAATCAAAATAACATCAACAAAATATGCATTGATTGAATGTGCACGGATTGCGTTTATGGCTTCTTCAATCCTTAAGAGAGTAATGTTGAGGATATTAAATATCCTCCTTTACTCTGATAAGAAGGATAAGAAGGATAAGGGCCCTCAACAATTCTGGCATGGGTGAATCTTGTTCAAAACCTTCCCCTATTTTAAACTAAGTGAGTTTTTTATAAAACCCCCAAATTTTAAGTATATATCTTTTGCCGTTTAAATGACTATTTGCGGGTAACCTTTTGTCCCATGTATCATTCTAATTGATGAATCCAAAAGCCCAATAACCTTTATTGGCCTAGTTAATTAACTATAGCATCATATAGATTGATTTAACCCAATCGACAGGCCAAGTCTCTGGTTTGTGGGGTGTGTATCAACTCACTCATAGAACATGTATATTATTAATCAGCATTTATGTATAGTCCTTGGTCCATTTGATGTTCCTATGATGAGTTAGGTCATGGTCAACTATCAAACCCTAATCGCTCATGCAAGTTAGTTTTGATGCATTTGACAATCATGAGAAAAATCTTCAAAGATAGTTAACTACCTTGGCCAAGGACTTCATTGCATCATCTTCCGTGAAAATGTCTCTTCTTGTACTGAAGATGGACAATCCCGTCTCAACCAATCAATTGCCTTCTTGGATTTCTTGATGCACCGAAACTAAAATTATTAAGAATTCCACGTAAGGAACTCATAGGTCATAGTCAAAGTACAACTATCTATCCACAAGCTATCTTTAGTGTCTCAAGTCTAAGGAACACTTACACGACTATGACATCAATCAACCGAATTGACATTTTGGTATAATAGCACTCATGGATTCGCACAGATCAATTGAATGAACTCTTTTCACTAAAGAGCACCTACTATCTATCCGTATTATCCCCACACTAATGTCTATAGGACCGGCCATACTCATCATATGTGTGAGGCAAGATAGTGTTATTTTATTTAAATACTTTGGTATCCTTGTTACTTATCCTTTGAATAGAAATATGTAGAACACATGCTTAAAGACTAGTTGTCTCTATATGACGATCTCATCAGAATTTACCTGGTCTCATCATGTATTCATGGACTTAATTACATATATTATACATGCACGATAACGAATACATTGCATTCATGAACATGAAACAACATATGAATGTGTGATTGGGTTGCCACCAACATATATTTATATAAGTCAGTTAGGAGTCTCTTGTGTATGAAGAATTGTATAAAGATGGTATCAGATGTAGGAAAATTTTCCATGAGAGTGTTGACATACCATTTTGTATCTTTAAGTACATGAGGCCAGTGGCTCTACCAATCGAGTAGGCAAAATCAATCATTTATTAACTAATCTATACGTGATATGGTTAATTAATAAGATCAGCCCAACAAAAGTGGGTCATTGAAAATTTTAACTAGACTGATACGATGGGCCTAGAGGGTTAGATGCATATGATTTTTAAAACCTGGGGGATATACTTTAAGGTTCAGGTTTTAATTAAATGTCCCTAGAGACAGAGACGTGAATTTTTTCAAAGGAATTTTAAAAAACTTACCCCAAACCATATAAATAGAGGGACACCCTCATTTGATATCCATGAAGGTAAGTTTGAGTGCCACCCACGTTCTTCTCTTCCTCTTCCCCAATTGCAGCTCCTAATTGGAGATGAATGGTGATAATTCAGATTTTTGGCAGCCTAGTTTGCAGAAGGAAAATGAGATGCGGCACTTTGAAGATCATGTGGCTACATCTAGAGGTCGGACATTTGGATGCTCCTTAAAGGAACCAAGAAATGACATATGTAATATCTGCAAATGTGACATTTATTGTTATAATATGGTTTTGGTTTTGAAATTAGTTTTTGATTTGATATTCCACCGCACAATCAAGTTTATATAGTGTCGATCAAGACTTAAAAGTCCTATCACTATACACTAGAAAGGGGGATAGAAAAAGGATACATATTGAGTAGTGAAGGTGGTGTGAAACGACGACGGCCGGGATCGATCGGCGCGTTTCACGTCATAGGATTATGATGCGAATGTATGGGATGTAAGCCGAATGATGAGAAAATACGAATGAGCAGATAAGGACTTGACGGATAGCGACGTCGGCCGTACCGATCAATGAGAGACGAGTGATCCTAAGATCAAACTCCCAATGACCCGCTGGACCTACTAGACGTCTACTAAGTGAGGGGCATCTAACAGTCCTGGAGCGTTCGGCGTCCAAGTCGGATGACAGTCCGTCTACCAAAAGAATCCCTATGCTCGACAAGGTGGCTAGCCCTATCCGATGATGTTCGAGAATATCGCGGTAGCAGACGCGATAGGGGAAGACGAGACTGTCAAAGATAATAATACTGGAGTTTATGGAGGTGAGACGAGACTGACCTTTGTATCGCTTAGTCCAAGGCGTCCAAGTCATCGAGCGGATGCTTAGTGTCGGATCGTGCGGGCGAGTGTCGTTGACGAGGATGAAACCGGGTGTCGACGGTGCGGTCGTAACTACCAGTAGAGAGCTGAGTCGACGGTTGGCGTGTAGCAAGAGTCGGAGCAGTGGGCGCACAAGGCGAGTGCTTGGCTGGCGCACGGCGCAGCCGTGTGGGCGGGCAAGACAGCGAACCAAGTATCGTGGGAATAGTCGTGTGGGTGGGGCAGAAAACCAAGAAATCGGTTATGGCGTAGAGGGTGGGAGTCAAGAAATCAAGAAAGATGAGGGCGATGGGAGGGCGAAGGGGAGGACGAAGGGGAATCAAGGTGATATGGTGAGATTAAGAAATCAAGAAATCATGAAATCAAGAAATCAAGAGGAAAGAAAGGTGGACGATCAAGAAAGGCAAGAGGAGGCGGTTGGGAATCAAGAAACGATGGGGAAAGGGGGGTGGGCAATCAAGAAAGGCAAGAGGAGGCGGTTGGGAATCAAGAAACGATGGGGAAAGGAGGGTGGGCGATCAAGAAAGGCCATAGGAGGCGGTTGGGAATCAAGAAACGAAGGGGAAAGGAGGGTGGGCGATCAAGAAAGGCAGGGGTAGGGGGAGGGCGATCAAGAAAGGCAGGGGTAGGGGGAGGGCGATCAAGAAAGGCAAGAAGAGGTGGTTGGGCGATCAAGAAGGGCAGGGGAAGGGGAAAGGGCGTTCAAGAAAGGGTAGGGGAAGCGGTTGGGCGATCAAGAATTTCAAGAAAATGGAGGATGAGAATGGGTGGCAGTCAAGAATCGGCGGGAAAGATCAAGAAATGGGGTTAGATGATCAAGAAGCGAGGGTGAAGGGGTGGCGTCCAAGGAAATGTGGTTGAGATGGGCTGGATGAAGGAGAAGGGGGCGGGGGTGGATGTTGTGGAAGGTGGACAAGGGGGGGGATCAAGAACTTGGCTGGCGTCGGGTTCTTGATGGTCAGGGCAATGCTCCCTCGATGGAGCGGATTCCCAGCTTGGTCGCGGCGTCGATGACGTTCAGGAACCTCCAAGAATTCCTGGAGTGATCTCGACGGAGACTCTTCTCAGCCCTGAAGGACAGCGACTTCTTGAAAATCTTTAACCCGTGCCAGAGTGATCTCGACGGCACGCTTCAGCACGATCCTCCCGAAGTGATCTCGACGGGAGATACGTGGGCTCTACCCACGGAGTGATCTCGACGTGGGGTGGGGCTAGCCAAACCCCCTACACTACTCTCTACGATAGGGGGGAGACGAATTGTGAATAAACTTTTCAACAATGACTCCAAGGTGTTCCTTGGGCATGCCATCCCCTTATATAGTGAGGATGGGTGCCAAGTGAACGTGGGAGAGGACGAACCGTCGCGAGACGTGGTTCGGCCTCCCTTACAAATTCAAAATACAAACATAAAAAGTAAAAATGACGAGGACGGGGCCCAACAACATTGGCCCAGTCCACGAATCCAAAAATACAAACACACATGAAAATGAGCATAAGTAAAAAGATAAAAGTTCTTACGCGGGGTACTTAAACCCCGGGTGGCGAGCGTCGGCGTGAGCTGCTCGGCGTGGCTGACGACATCCCGTCGCGTCATCCTCGAGATGGTTCTTCGTCATCGTGGCGTCGTCCTCGAGATGGTCCTCCATCAGAAGGTATTCCTATCAACCAAAAATTAGAAAATATTGGACATAAATTTCAAGCAGAATCCATACTAAGTGCTGACAAAGTTCTTTTTTCCAACCTAGTGGCTGTCATCTATGAGCAACCCTAACTACAGGCTTCGAGGATTATTGCCCTTATGTGAGTGAAGAGGAAGGATACATCATGATCAATGCTACGAGCCTCGAGCAAAAGATGCATCATCATTTTCCATTGTTATTTTTTATCACTCCTACAGCCAAAATTTGTTGTGTGAGAAAATTTTCAGTACTTTAATTTTCATGTTTAAGTTATTTTATGTAAAACAGATTTTTTTAGTTTGAGATTTTACCGATTAATTACGCTTTCCATGAAACATTCTTCAGCCATTCCAGATGGCCCATCTAATATTTTGATAGCTTTATACTTCCACCCTAGGAAATGAAAGCTTAGGTTTGATGCATACCCCATCAAAGTGTGCAACTACTTTTATAGAAATTCACTGAGCAATCCAGGAGTTTAATGTTCTCATCGTCCACTTGGATTCTAAATCTGATCACAACAGTGATGGCAAGCCACGTGCAGTGTCGAACAATGTCATCTAGGAATGCATTAGCAAGAATGCACATAGTACTTCCCAGATCAGCGTGATTGCTCTCTTGCGAATGAATGTTATTTGCTTGTGGTGGCACCAATCGTCATCTTGGGTTTTTGGTGTTATCCAACTTGGAAGGATCCTCTCTGATAATCTTCTCCAACACACTATCCATACAACTGAAGATATGGATACCTTCTTGAATGACCTATTGTATGGGCTAGATCTTTGCAAACTACAAAGTTATTTTAATTGTCATTGTAAATTTAATTTACCTACAATCAAATAAATTTGATAAAATTTAGAGTAAGGTCGTCTCCGCAGGGACTGGCCTTTAGAGATGTTTTTAATTATTGAGTTGTTAGTTAATAAGCTATAATAATAATAATTAAGATAGTAAGTCTAATAAGAAATAAGTAGTAGTAAGTAGATAGAATAATAGGTGAATAAGAGAAATAGAGAAGAGATAATTTCAGATATAATATGTATATATATATTATAGATACTACTAATAATAAAGAACTAGGATATTAGATATTATAGTTAAATATGGTAGTAATATAGTTAGTGAAGAAGTAGATTATACTTAATAAGAGTAATTAATGCAATAAGAGTAAAGAACAGGAAGAATAAAAAGAAGAATAGAGTAGAAGTTGATATCTAGGGAAGTAATTAGATAACTAGGGGGAGAGTAAGTGATTATCTATAGCAATATACTAAGTAGTTAGATGGGTATATATATATTGGGAGAGGATAAAGGGGTTAGTTGTAATAATTACGAAGTATTTATAGTTATATAAAATTGCCTATAGTTATAGAATTCTGTATATAGATTTAACAGTTAGTCTATAACTATATCTATTGTTATGCTTTTTTATTTTTTTTATAGTCGAAAATAGGGAGTAAAGGGACAGTTCTGTCAAACTCCCTTGAGGGGTTCGACAGAATTCCGGAAAAGGAAATCAAATAGGATAGATATATACATTATATGAGTATAAATAATAAGAAATAGAAGTAATTCCGTTGAAACCCAAGATGTGTCGGAATGCCTATAAGAGATCGAGCTAGGAATAAGGATATATATGTATATATTTTAGATTTTTATAAGGATGAAGGGATAGGGTCTAAGTTCGATTACTTGATATCTTCAAATGCACACATGTTACTCGAAGAAATACCTAAACAAAATCAATCCACAAAAATGCAACGGAATTTGTCTTCTCTTCTATTCAGTTCAAAGCTAATCAAAATGAAAATATACTTTACATAATTTTCTACCAGATTAAGCAGAGGTTTCACTTGATTCTCCCTGAGTTGATGCGCAAGGGTTGCGGCGCTAGGTCGTCGCCGCCTAACCTTGGTGTGCTGCCCCCTTGGCACTTCTTCTCCGTGCTGGCACAAATCATCATCTCCCTCAGCTTTCTCTTGTGCCGTCTGGAGCTCTAGGAGCCGTCGGAGGGTTGTCATGGCCCTCCTCTTGCTTTGCCAGCCTCAAAAGGATCCTTTGCCATTTGAACAACTCAGTTGAAGAATGCTTGAATTAGGGGCCTTCAAGCTCCCTTCAATAACTTGGGAAGGAATCCCATGCCATCCGATAGAGGGCGATGAACCTAGACGTCCTCCCATACTGTTGGATGGCTTGGCGGTTCCGCCTCGCCTACTGAAAAATTGGCTGTGATGTTGACAACCAAGGGTGGGGATGGACAAAACTTCCCTTGGTCGTTTGATCTGTCTTTTAATAGGTCCAACAGCTGCCATTAAATCACAGCCCTGGACCCTTCTTACGGTGTACCCCCATCTTTGCTCTATCAGCGCTTTGTCAGCCCCGTCAGCAAATTCCTCCTTTGATTTGTCTACCGAGGGGTCCTGTGATCCTCGTCATCCCCAATAGCCAATATGAAGGCCTGAAAAAAAAAAAAACAGGTTAAATAGGACGAGATAGATCACACCATCCGATCTTTTTTAAGGAAATTGAAGGAATGAGACCATATCCCGTTATTTAAAATAAGTCCCAAATGACACGTGCTTCAGGTCGGGTCGACTTGAAACCCAGTCATGTTGCTTCTCAGCCCAGCCAGGTGTGAAGGTTAAAAAGAACAGGGGATATAATCCCATAATGGAGGATTTTAAAACACAAGACGATAAAAAAACTGAGACGTATATATTATATTGATTAATACAATTTACCGCTCTATGTTCGGACTTCCTTATGGGCCTTATATTGGTGAGCCTCCTCCATTAGGGTGTGATGTGCTTTAAGTCTCTGGGTGCCTCCTCTTGCTTGCTGCAGGTGGGCTTGAGCGCCCCGCGTTTGCCCGCATGTGACCGGCTTGGGCGCTGAAGTGCTTTGTTGGCCTTTAAATGGAACCTTTTTTATTCTTTATTTCTTACTCTCTCCTTCTCACTTTTATTTTCTTTTCTTCAACCTTGACTTTACCCCTGAAATAGCATAGATGACATACTAAATAGAACATAAATACCATTATATTCACCTTTTAAAATATATTTTACTATGAAATACTCAACGTTGTAGAACAGGTAAAAAAGACATTAGATATGTATTTTTTATCACTTGCTCCATTTAGTGCACGAAATGCAAAATTCTTGTAAAGTTGAAGATCACACACATGAAATGTAATGACTTTAAAATATGTATGTTTACATACCACATTTTGCGTCTATTAATAACATTCCCAAACAACCTCTCCATACTGCTATAGATACTGATAGCTTGTTGAATGACCTATTGAATGGCTTACATCTTTGCTGGAAGGCCCGCAAGCTGCTTTTTGGTTGCGCCCACGATTTTTACCATCTTAAATATTATTTCACCTTTAAAGGATTCTAGTTTTGGTTAATTCTCTAGGAAACACCACTGAAGATTAGACTTTGAAAATTAAAAATAACCATCTTGCTATAGTAAATCTCTTTCCTATCTTTGTCTCCTCCTTCAACCTATCCTTTTCTACTTAATATTTTACCAAGCATCATATCCTCTATCTAGAATGAGCCAATAAGTTTGTTGTGAAATACTTACCATCCCAATTTCATATCTATGAGTTGTTCGTGTTGGGTTCTAGAGGCTTTGACATGGATGAACAAACCAAAACATTAAACATCAGAAGAATTAGACGGAATTGAATGACATCGATAAAATTATTGAAATGAAGTACCTTTGAACGCATTGCATCCATGATTTCTTAGATCCCAGAGCGAGACAAGTCGAGCTGCTCAAGTGTGTAGCTTATAGACATATCCATGTGGTCCTCGGCATGTTGGATCTCCTCCTTCTCGTTGACGAGCCTTGTTCACTCTCTGTCAATGTTGTTACACTGTCCTGATCAAATCAAGAGTGGAGAGGAGTCATGGGGAGAGGGGAGAATAAGGGGAAGGCCCTTGAACATTTCTGGCCTGGGTGAAGTTCGCTTAGGGCCTTCCCCTATTTATACTAAGTGGGTATTTTTCATAAAACCCACAAAACTTAAGTATATCTTTCGATGTCCAACGTCCATTTACATGTGACCCTCTAAGCCCATGTATCAGTCTAGTAAATGACTCAAGTAGCCCAATAACCTTTATTGGCGTTCCAAATTAATTAACTATATTAGCATATAGATAAATTAATGTCAGATTGATTTAACCCAATCGATAGATCGAGTCTTCAACACGTGGGATGCCAAGCTACACCTCGTGCTCTAGATGATACAAAGGAGTGTATATCAACTCACCCATGGAACATGTTCATCATCAGTTACCGTGTATGTATAATCCCTCATTCACTTGATGCTCCTTGGATTACTTAGGGTATGGTCAGCCGTTAAAACCTAATTGGTCATCCAATTTAGTACTGATGCGCTTGGAAATCATCTATCAAATTCAAAATAGCAGAAAAAAATTAAATATTACTCAATCTATCAAATTCAATTTTCAAATATTTTTCCATCACATTGACTGTTCAATTACTATTATCAGTATCCTCTTACGCATTTCATTATCTGTATCATTCTAACACATCTAATATATGTCAGCATTATCCCTTATCAACCAAAGAAATGATATCCATATCAATATCAGAATCTATGTTTCTAGTGTCCTAATTTTCAAGGATAACAAATATCATGATATTTGATTAGGGATACTAGATTACCCTAGTGAGTAGTGTTCACCCATCACATGCCAATATCCAAATGGATGCCAAATTTGATCTCATAAGGGGGCAAAAAACTCATTTTTTTCCTTAACCAATATTCACATATCTGATGATAATACACGATATTGGTTGTTATAGTACTAATGTATGATATCACAATATGTCCTAATTTCTACGTCCGCCTTGGTTTGGACCTTTGGACGCTAATATCAGATATCACGTGTGGATATAATTTTTCCAATATCGTACATATGTTATTTAATATAATTCAAATAAGTTTTCATGTATGTACAAAACCAAAAAATGTGTGTGGTAGCTATGATAGATGATTAAATATGCATTCTTATGTCAAGATTAATGGGTCTTAAGCTAATTGATAATATAACTTAGAACTAGACATAATTACTTTTTGATCATTGGCTTTCCCACTTATCATACTGGTGAGATACATGTCAGGTTTAGTGAGAAAAAAAAGGCAGGCGAGGCATGATATCTTCTCACTATTATCATTCTTTTTGCCTTCATCTACATCATCTCATCGCATCATTGTCATTAGTAGCATGAGAGTAGTTTTCTATGAGATTACTTGATCAAATACCTCTTTGTTTATAATGCTTCCAATTTTTTCACCCCTTTTTTTAAAAAAAAGTAAAGAGAAACAAGAAAAAATAAGAAGAAAAAAATGAAGAAGAAAAAGAAAAAAAAGGGGTTTCTCGTTCCGAAAGCTAGAGGAATTTATTGCTCACGCTTAGGAGACAAGCACTTATATAATCCATCATCATCATCATAATTCTCTACTCCTTTCTAGTGTATTCCACCACCCTATGTTATTGGGAGTAAGATATCTAAGTATTACCTATCCACCCGACATCCCTTACCTACCCTTACCCATTCTTTTGAGCCATCCACCATTCACTTCTTTCCTTTCCTTTAGTTATATAGGAACTCCATTAGCCATTATTTGTTGATACACAGTTGATATTTTCTGCTCAAAGAAGAGGAGTATAATGTTCACCTTTTAACTTCAAGGGAGAGGAAGGCCAGTAGGGAACCCCAGAGGTCACCATATTTATCACAAGTGAGAGAGAGCCCTAGATTCAAAATAAAGAGAGCACCTCCATGATTATAGTATCATACCCCTACGAGAAGTAAGCTTCCCACCTCATGACCACCAGATTTTTCCAAAACCATGATGTAATTCATCATTTGTGTTCTCTCAATGCTTTTATATGATCACAATTTACATGTATATTTGCATTAAATCACTCATATTTTCATGTTATCAAGCTTAAAATTCTTACTTGATATCATAAACACTTCATTTGTAGGATCACAATGTTCTTAATAACCCAAGGTATCATAAAAGCCATTGCTAAGGGATTAAAAATGATTTAAGTTGGGGGGTCTAATAACATGCATATTTAATACTTTAATATGATCACATTTACATGGATAGCGTGGCGAGCGACGTGGCTGCGCTACGCGAGGCGATGTGTACAAGTGGACCGTGCAAAACAACAAGGCGCTTGCGTGGCAGCCATTGAGAGGACGAGAAAATGGGGGCAGGCATTGAAATGGTGCGCGCTGATGTGCCACCACGTTAGCAACAAGAGGAATATTTTTTTCTCTTTTTGTTTTTTTTTTCTTTCATTTCATTTTTTCTAGATACACATGGACTCCAAAAAGCACATGCCAAGCGCGGAATACCAAGCACGGAATACCAAGCGCTTTGATTTCTTAGCGGAAATAGAAAACAAGGACGCTGATGAGGAGAAAGAGAAAGAAATCAAGGGCTAGGATTGTCTCAACTTCAAACGGCCATAACTTTTGATCCACAGCTCCAATTGAGCTAAAATTTTATGATTACTTCGTCTTTCTGATGGGGGACCATCCCGGAGACGTCACGACCGGACGACATCAGCCTCGCCGAGCTGCTCGCGCCGATGCTCGCCACCCGGGGTTTAAGTACCCCGCGTAAGCATCCCTATCTTCCCTGTTTTTGTTTTTGTTTGTGTTTGTGTTTTTGGAGTTCATGGACTGGGCCAATGTTGGGCCTAGTCCTCGTGCTTTACCTTTTATTTTTCAGTTTTGTTTTCAAATTGTAAGGAGAGGCCGAACCACGTCTCGCGACGGTTCATCCTCCCCCCACGTTTCCTTGGCACCTATCCTCACTATATAAGGGGATAGCATGCCCAAGAGAACCTCTGAGTCATTTGTTGAAAAGAAATCCAACTTGTGTCTCCACTATCATAGAGAGTAGAGAGTAGAGAGGTCCGACTAGCCTCGCCCATGTCGAGACCACTCCGTGGATAGAGTCCTCGTCGTCACGTTGAGATCACTCCGTGACAACGTGTCCAAGCGTACCGTCGAGATTACTCCGGGACGAGTAAAGAATCCAAGAAGTCGTCGTTGTCTGGAGCTGAAGAAACATTCGTCGAGATCACTACGAGGGAGTCTTAAGCTGCAGGTTCGTCGCTGACGATCACCTTCCACGGGATTATTCAAGATCCCACCAAGGTTCCCAAGAGGGCCCAAGAAACCATCTTCTTGAAGGATTCTTGGGCGGTTACAGCCCAAGAAGGCCCATCCTTGGGCCCCAGATCCGCTCTATCGCCGTCATCACCTCCGTCGCCGCCGTCGCCTCTGCAACCGTCGCCCTCCACCGCCGCCGACCTCGGCTCCTGCCAGCGTCCGTACGCCGACCGTGCCCGCTCGCCGCCCACATTGGCGCATCGCCCGTGCGCCGCCCGCGCCGCGCCGCGCGCGCCACCTGCGGCGCCTCGCTCGCGTGCCGTGTCCGCGTGCCCAGCGCTCGCGCCCGCACCCGTGTCCGCGTGCCCAGCGCTCACGCGCCCGCGCCCGCGCGTCCCGCGCTCGCGCGCAACCCGCGCCGCGCGCCCCGCACACGTGCACCCGTGCTAGCGTGGAGCCAGCGTCCGCGTGTCCCGCGCCACGCGCCCAGCGCCGCGTGCCCGCGCCCGTGTGCCCTTGCGCCCGCGTGCCCCGCTCCGCGTGCCCCGCGCCCGCCCGCCGCCCCGCACCCCACGCCCGCCAGTATCCGTGTGCTGATCCGCACCGGCGCCTCCATCCGTGCCCGCACATCGAGCAGCCGCCTGTTCTCGCCATCCGTTGCCAGTCCTAGCTTCATCATCGACTTGGGTGCAACTTGCGCCGTGGACTATCGACCAATCAGGTACCCACCCGTCTCTCCTCCATCAATACCCAGTATTATTACATGTTCCAGTCTCGTCTTCTGCTATCACGTCCTCTGCCAAAATTACAACTCTTGATAGGATAGCCACTTCGCCGAGTAATAGGATTTACTTGTGGTTGAAAGGGTGATCGTTGACCTAGACGCCGAACACCTTAGGGCCGTCAAACGCCCCTCTCATCTTAGACGTCTAGTTGGTCACTAGGGTCATTGGGAGTTTGAGTTTTTGAATCTTGAACTTCATTCATATAAATCTTGAACCCGTGCGTCTACTCCTGTGACGTAATACGAGCCGACCGATCCCGGGAGGTCGTATTACATCACTTTCCCTCCTCTGTCCATCCATATCTGATCTATAAATAGAGGCACAGACCATTGTGAAATTCATCTTGAACTTGCTTCCTACTTGTGTGTGCTGATTAGAAGATAGTGAGTTTTGAGATCCATCAAGTGTGTTCTTGGTGTCTTGGGTGTGCAGGAAGAAGCATTTGAGAAGAGGGGGAGCTTATCGGTTCTCATTAATCACCGTGATCTTGGTGAAACATAAGGATCTAAGGTAGGTGTCATGACGTATGTTGTTTCTCTCCCGACATCATTGTTATCGTAATTATATCTTCTTAGCATCCTTTGATATATCATTTCGCTTACTTATGTCCCCATCTTTACCATCATATCATTCATGCATTTGATCACTATTGTATCCGTCGCATCCTCTACCTTATTCTCGTAGCACTTTGCGTAATTCTACTGTTATTTCCTCCATATCACTATCTCTCCTATTCTTTTCTTGTATTTATCTCTTCTCGTACCGACAATCACTATAGTGAGAAAATTAAATCCTTAGTCATTGTTCCCTGTGGAGAAAATCCATACTCATCACTAACTAAATATTCTTAATTAAGTACGGTTAAATATGTTTTTATTGAATAATCTCAATTACCAACCACGAATTAAAACCCCTAAAATCGAGATCATCATTTGGTACCGTTGCGGGGGAACGGTGGCCATTAGGGATTTATTTTCTTTCTAGTGATTTTTTCCCGTTATACTAATATCCTCTTAGGGTAATTAAGTATGCCAAGGATGAGGAAATCATCATTCTCAGGTATGAATTTTTTTCTTCCTAATGCTACTCTTAGATGTCTTTTTATAATTTTGTGTTTGATACCATATTATGATTTCAAATCTTCCTAAAAAAATTATAAATTATGTGAGAGGAGATATGAGAGAAATTTTAATCCACATTTATGTGAACCTTTTCATTTTGATTTTCAATCCTCTTAAAAAAAATTTATTAATGTTCCTAGTTATTTTAAAAATCATGAAACTTCTTATAGTCATCATCTTCAATCTTCTCATAATATCCAAATGCACGAATAGTCTAAAAGTACGCACAATGATTATGCATCGATTCAAAATCAAATTTCACAACTTGATGATTCAAATGAAAATGATCAATATTTAATCGAGTATTTTAATAAGTACAACGAGGAATTTAAATATAAATGTATTTTTACTTCATAATATGGTTAAAAATATATTTCCTGAAATTGACATTTACGATAAAGGAGAGTATTATCAAAAAATTATGAACTTTCTACTAGATGTCAATACTTTATTGCCGAGATTGTTCGAAGAATGTAGTGAAATTGGAAAATTTTATTTCAAAAGAAAAATGAACAAGATAAAAATGGAGATTTGTTTTGCTAAACCATATTCATATAATGGTGAAGAATCAGATGAGGACTACTTTGAAGAAGATTTGGTTGAATGTAATACAAACAAATGTGTTGAGGTTTCTAATAATGTGGTTGATAATGAAATTTCTATTTCAAGTGATATAATCTATAATGAAGAAAAATGAGTTTTTGAACATAAAGATGAAACTATTTCATATCCTCTTGTTGAAACTTTGAGCTTTCAGATTCTACTTTCAGATGCTCCGTCTATGGATAGAACTTATGAAAATGATATATTCTCAAGAAAGGAATATTTTGATGAAGATATTTTATGATATTCAGATGTTATTTTTGTATTTTCAAAGTAATCAGTTTCTTGATGAATATTCCGATCCACGTCCAACTATAATAGAAAGTAACCAAATTTCTTGATGGAGTTCAGGATCATGATATTCAAACTTTGACTATACAAAGAGAAATAATTTTAGAGAAAAGTTCTCATGCAGGAGTAAATAGAAGAAATTTGAAGAAAATATTTTTTACTGATTGGCATGACCATTTATTTAATTTCAGAAATAGTTTCTTCAAATACTTACTATATTCAAAGGATGTCATTACAATGTGTAGCTTAATAAACTATTTATCATCTAGATTAGGATGTAGCAAATAGTTCAAGTGCAATCCTGACAATATATTTTTCAAATTCATGGAATGGTAATCCCACTATGTAAAACATATTTCTCATAAGCTACACATCGCCAATCATCAGCGATCACAACGATTTGTCACCGTTCGACGAATCGAATGGCGACACGTGGCGGCACAAATAAAAGGACTAAAAATATATTTCAAAAATTCATATTAATTCACATAAAATCCCAAAAATACATAGAAATATATTTTTTGATTCAAAAAAGCATATCTTATTCTGTCTCAAAAATTATATTCTTATTGAATCTATTGTCAGAAAATTCCCAAAAAATACACAAAAATGTAGAAAATTCATAAAATCATTCTAAACATATATTTAATCATTTTAAGCTTGATAACATGCAGATATGACTGATTTAATGCAAATTGACATTTAAATGTGATAATAATAAAGTACTTAATGTGCATGTTATCAAGGCAGCAAAATATGGGATCACACACACTCAGCCGTATGGTGCAGGGACGCGGATGGGACGGGGCGAGGACGGGACAGGATGAAATTCATCCCGTTATACGTCCAATGTTAGCGTAGGGACGAAGGACTGGGATGGTTTTTCGTCCCATTCAGGCTCAAAACCGTCCCGTTCTTTCTCCCGGATGAAAAATATTAATAAAGGAAATTTTTTTATTTTAAGCTTTCCTCTTTGAAACGTGAAGTCTCCGCACCTGACAGATTTAGGACATCCTCTTGGACTCTGAAGGAAGAAGAAGACCACCAGGCACAGGGCGCTCCTCCATCGCTTCTTTGACGTAGAGGTATGTTCGCAGATTGATTGTCTCCGAATATTCTCCTCTGACTTTATCTCTTTCAATGGCTTCATTATTCTGTCTCTGTATTGCATCCCATTTTTTCATAGTTCGATTGATTCCATTCCTTTGCGCCATTGAGGGATATGTGCATTTGTGCCTTTGTCGTGATCATCGCACTAGCCTCTTTTGTATATATAATCTGTGGAACTCCAAAATGTACAATTTGAGAAATTTGTATTTCATTGTGTTGGTGAAATTTTTATTGCGGGAGCGAATGATATTGGTATGAATTTGTGTTGGATTTTGTATGAGTTTAGTTCATTATTTTTTTGTTAGATCTATAATTTTTGGACAATAATTCCCATTCATCGCATGATATTTTGGGTTCAAATTTTGCTAATCCTCTCTTACCCATGAAACCAGCATTTATTTCATTACTCACACAGTCACACAAAAATGACATTCCAACGTGAGTTTTCTGAAATACAATGGATTCTCACAAGCATAGTGTGGTGAAATCTGTAATGGAAGGTTCAAAATTTATCACAATTTAATTTCATACATTTTTATTGGTCAGTTTTCTATTAAATATTTTCCTTCCATATATTGTCTTCCAATTGTATGTCCACATATGACGATAAAATTTATTATTTAAATTCGAATTTATGAATGTATTTTTTGTCAAAAATATTTTGGGGAAAGTGATAGAAGGAAAAATCATATCAATTGCCACATATTTTTAACTTTGAGTTAATTTATAAATTCAGTAAAATAAATGTAACAATGTTGGTTTTATAAGCGATGAAAAATATAGAGATATCATGTGTCTGTAATGTGGCATAGGGATATTTATAAACATAGTAACTGGTCATCATCTAAGACCATGCATTAGCCAGAACTAAATTGAGAGACATGAGTTTCATCTTCAGATCATTTCCCATATTCTAGAAATTTGGATTTGACCTGTTTAAGGTCTGAAATCACTAATATCTTCTGAATAACTCGCTGGGAGATTTTAGAATATATCTTGGGGTTTTACTATTGAAATTAGGTAATCCATTGTCCATTATACCACCTGTTAAAAATGTATTTTTTTCGTGTTCGTCTTGTCAATCTAATGCTAAAGGTGCTCTTTAATTCCTCTTTTCTTTATTTATGACTTGAAATCGACGCTTATGAAATTCACAACTGATACTTGATGATTTTAATAATTGTAAAAATGGGATACCCCTCTTTGTAAATTGTAATTCCTATCAGTGCCTTTTAATTCATTTTAGTATCCTTTTGGGAATTTAAATGAGGCAATAAATGCTCCATTTTTTACCATTTTTGATAATATTATCTCTTCCCAAATCCACTACACAATATTTTGGTGACATTGCAGTTCCTCTGATCTTAGTGGACACCGTCCCCTTCTGTGGATTACCAATGGTTTTATTCTTCTTTTTGTCCTAGATTAATTCTTAATTATGCTAGTTTCATTTTGATACTTTTACGAGACATTCATGGGACAGGCGTTTAATGCATCTCTAGATTTTATAATAAGTGTGCTGGTAGATGCCTTCATTTCAACAATGTGGAAAGAGTTTCTTTCCTTCTTTCTTTCTCTATTAGTTTAATTTTCATTGTGATTAACTGATACTGAGGTTGATGACATCTTTCATTTTTAAAACCGACTATTTAAAACTGAACTTCTTCCATGTACTGTAACGTAGTGATGAATTGCTAATTCAACTTATTAATTCATTCTCTCCTATTTTAATTTTTGTTGTGGATGAAATGTAATGATTTTGTCCTCTTGTTCTCTTCTCACCACTTCTCTTTCTTCTCATTCCTTCTTCTCTTCTAGTATTCTTGTATTCGTTTTGCAATCTTAATTTCATCATCTTTTGTTCTGTATTATTTTTATTTTCTGCTATTTATTTGTTTCTTTCTATCTTAATCATTCTTTCTGTTTTATGATCTCCCTCTCTTCTCTATCTTCTTTCGGTTTTTCATTCTTCTATTTACAAATTTTTTTTTGTGTCTTCTTGTTTCCTTTTGTTTTTCTCTCTTTTTCATCTTCCAATCTTCTTTTTTTAAAGTAATGTTTTTTTTTTCCTTCTGGACTGTTTAATGCAATCTTTTAGCTTCATTTTTGTTTTTCCTTTTCCATTTGCGATCTTATTTTGATGATGTGGCAATTCAATTTATAAATGCACTTTGTCTTATGCAGTCTTACCCCCCCGCGGGTACGGCCGGGTCTTGGTCACACTCTTCAGCAAGGTGAGTACTTATTGCCCCCACATTCTTGGGGCCTCTATAGGGATTGACATTGATTTTTAATCAGGTATATGCATTCTTCTTTGCGTTCTTTGTATTTATGTATGGTTTATGGTGGTTTGTATGTTGGGCGATTTTTTTGTTTGTTTTAAAATAAGTGATTTGTTGAGATAATGATATAACGATTAATTTGTTCAAATAATTTGGGTTTTATATTGCTTGTGATGGATTGCGATTGTATGATTTTTTTAGTTGAATGTATTATTCAACTTTATTGATTGCGGTGTTTGAATTTGTTTATGATTTTTAAGGATTTCTGTAAATGTTGATGAAGCAACCATGCTAATTGCAAATGTATTTTTGTATGAGGAAAATATCTGCAAGATTTCATGTGATTGAAAATATTTACTGAAATTCCTGCTCGACAGAATTTAATTTTAACTATAACTGACACGTATTTTACAAATGATTGCATCTTGTAGCCTAGGTAGAGTAATGGAGTCCACATATGCTACTACCCCAAAATCGACAGCTAAGGCTACGCTGTCGATGTCCGCCGATCGCATCGCAATAGAGGTTGATGACAACCTATCAACTCGTAGCGGAAGACGTAATCGGTCAAAATTTTTAGATCATTTTCTTGAAGTTGGCCCGGACGAGTATTAGTGCACACTATGTCAAGCAAAGAATCCCATCCGTAAGGTCATCATCAGGAGGAATAAAGACAAGAGCACAAATGTATTCTGGAGACATCTGGAGAAGGTGCATCATAAATTTCATGATGAAATTAAGGGATGCAAGCTTAAGTAGAGAACCATTCTCCACTACGAACTACTCTCCCGTAAGTTGTACTTACGGAGCATCACCATGGAGCAAACAAAAGAAGAGTTCGTTAGGTTCATCTGCGACAACAACCTTCCTTGGCGTCTTGTGAAGAGGAAGTCTTTCCTAAGACTATGGTTCTACGGGACACAGGTGGTGGGGGACATCCCTGGTTCGGCTGCGGTCATGGCGATGGCTGAAAGGATGTATAGAGATGTCCAAGGGAAGCTGGTGGAGATGTTTGTCGACGTCTCCAGCGTATCACTTACCTTGGATGCTTGGACATCCCAAAACAACATCGCCCTTTTAGGAATCACATTCCATTGGATCGACAACGATTGGAAGCTGTGTGAGCTTCTTCTAGGATTGCGAAAGATCAAGGGACCCCATAGCGGCTTGAATTTGCATGTCATTATGGCATTGAGTCGAAGATATGTGCCATCACCACGGACAATGCATCCAACAACAGAATAATGATGGCTTCCATTGTGGATAAGTTGAAGACAGTAAACCCCCAATTCACCATGGACCGACATGTCCCATGCGTTGCCCATGTACTGAACCTCGTAGTCCAGGCCGGACTCAAGATCATTCACAATCCAGAACCCCCTATAACTAATTTGTTACATGTTCGAGATCTTCGCCCAGTAACACCGTTGGACACGGAAGACCCAACCGATTCAAATGTCAACAAATATATTACGGCACTAGTTGCACCTTTGGGAGAAGCCGTATCAAGCGTGAGAGCCATTGTGAATGCCATTCAGGGATCCACACAGCATTTGGACAAATATGTTGATATGTGCAAGATGTTTGATTTACCGGATTCAAGCAAGATAAAGATCGACTGCCCAACGCGCTGGAACTCTACTTTCATGATGTTAGAGCATGCTCTTGGTAAGAAAGATGCTTTGGACCACATGGCTCTGTGGTTCCTTTCGACATCCACCAGAGATTACGGCCTATGTCAAGAGGACTAGGAGTTGATAAATGAATACCTGTGCGTCCTTGGCCCACTATGCAAGGGAATTGACTTTGTGTGTTCGGCGAAGAAATTGTGGATAACTGAAGTAACGTCATTAGTCATGGAGCCGACGAATCACCTTGAACATGCTACGAACAATGCAGGGGTAGCATTAGATGCTGAGCGACGGAATGCCCTGCGGTCAGCATGTGGTGCTATGCATAACAAATTGATGTAGTATGCAACGATACTTTGGGCAATAATACTGTCGCTACAGCGGTAACATTGGATCCATTCTCAAAATTAGATGTGGTTAATCCGTCATGTAGACAGAGTGTGCTTTCCTACCTTGGTAGTCTATTGGATTCTGCAGCTACGACAAAAGCAGCTGAATGTGACTCAGAGCGGGGAGTGTTGTCGGTAAGCCGGCGTCCGGTGCAATATTCGTCCAAGCAGCAATATACGTGTCTGTGTAGTCATCAGCGACCACGTTCAACGCCGAGGCAAGAGCTGGATACGTATCTTAACATCCCATGCAGTGAGGAGGAGGACAACCCTCTAGGTTGGTGGAAGGATGTCGGGATGCGGTACTTGCCGAATTTGACAGTAATTGCTAGCCACTTTCTCGCCGTGAGTCCGACCAGCGCACGGGTGGAGCGCCTTTTTTCAGTCGGCCGAGGCATCACAATGTATCGAAGATTACGCTTGGATGTAGAGAGCATTGAGATGTTGATGATGCTTCGCGCATGGTTTCGCCATGTAGAGCAAGACTCATTCGACTCCGATGATGACTCTGACGATGATGACACCTCGGGTGCCGATGCGTTATGCTCTGTCGCTTTCCATCTTTTCATAAACATGTTTCTTTTCATTGACTCTCTCAATTCCATGTTACAGAGTAAGGGGGGATAACATGATCGTAGTGGACGGTCTCATTCGCTCATACACCCTAACGTTTAATGTAAGTTATGCTTCTTCATTACTCTCTCTCTACTTCATTTGCAGATTCATTCCATGTAACAGAGTCCCGTCTTATCTTATGTGTTTTAGAGGACTGCAGATGGACGTGTACTCATTTACCATAAATTTATCGGTTTAAAATCGTACACATGGCACTGACATGTTAGCACTCCTTATTCATTTAACGCATAAATGATATCTTTATTTCATATCCTCCATGCTTGACACATCATCATATTCATGTAACGCAGAAATGATATCTTTATTTCATTCCATGAAATGGCATCTTTATTTCATATCTTCCATGCTTTACACATATCGATCATTTTGATTCGTTTTCTGTTGTGCGACTCGTGTATAATTTTGGGCTATTATTCAGTGCAGGTATCAGAGTCCTCTCGCTGCATGTCATGGCCTCTCCCACAACCCAACCTCACATCGCCTTTTCACTAGCCCTCTTTCAAACATCTTCCACTATGGTGTATTAGTGATGCTCTTTTGTTGTTTCTTTGACTAAAGCAAACAAAACTATTTTAGAGATTCTGTATTTTTTATTGCAAGGATGTTGGATTAGTTGATGGAAAATGTTGTCAATTCATCCTTTGATTCAACTGTGTTGAGGCTTTTTGACTTTTTGTTTGGAGGATGATTTCAAAATTTAGTTAAAGTTAGTTTTTTGATTGCCTGAGTCAGTTCACTTAAGGATTCTGTGTTCTTCTGGGCAAGGATGGTGAAAAATATTTTAGATTCGTCCTTCGATTCAACTGTGTTCAGACTTTTTGATTTTTTAATGAAGATGATTTCAAAATTCAGTTACAGTTTGTATTTTGATTGCTTGAGTTCGTCATTTTTGGAAATTTGTGCTTCTCTAGCAAAGTATGACGGATTAGTTGATGGAAAATGTTTTAAAGTCTTCCTTTGATTCAACTGTGTTGAGACTTTTAGATGTTTTGTTTGGATGATTTTGAAACTCAATTAAAGTTAGTATTTTTGATTGCTTGAGTCATTCTATTCGGGGATTCTATGTTTTCTCCGCGAGAATGATGGAGTTGTGGATGGAAATTTTTTTAAATTTGTCCTTCGATTCAACTGTGTTGAGGCTTTTTGACTTTTCCATTTTGAGGATGACTTCTGCTTTTCAGTTACAGTTTGTATTTTGATTGCTTTAGTCGGTTATTTTGGAAATTATGTGTCTTTCTGGGCAAGGATGATGGATTAGTTGATGGAAAATGATTTAAGTTTGTCCTTTCATTATGTTTACTTCAATACTTATGGGCTTATTTTACATTTACATTGAGTTATTGGGAGGACTTAACTGTTTTGATGTTTCGTCAAATGGGTTGCGGGTTGAGAGAAAGGGCCCCATCGGTGCATCGATGAATTAGGCTAGTTGGTATGTCTTACTTTGGATGGAGTCTATAAGGTTTTGTTCTGCAGTTGACAATCCGTGACAACAAACATTCCAGAATAAAAATGAATATGAATCAACACAAAGCTGGTGGAAAAAATAATCAAGGTCTAATCACCAAAAATAAGGTGTAATCAGCAGCTGACTTGCTGAAAATCAAGGTAAAATCCAAATAAAAATGCCATTCTTAAAACTTTAATTTACCCTTATTTGATGTTAAACAATTATTTTAATCCAATGAGATTAAAAAATAGACATAATTTAATATGATGAGAATGGAATGAATAGAAATTGATTTTAAGCTTTACTAAGTTGAGATTAAATATTGCCCTTTCCAACTTTTATTGTAAATCCACATGTTCATCTGGCAATTTAATCCAATGATTTAAGATGACATTGGCATGTACTAAGATTTCTTATATTCTTTTTTGAGGGTTCAATAATGACTTTTACATATTTTATTGCAAATCCATACATTTTTGGGAATTTATTACAAATTTCACCTTTTTTTCGTCCCACATTGTCCGTCCACCGTCCACAACTTTCAGACGGACGAAAAGTGTCCCGTCCCATCATCCGGTGGATGACTTTTCGTCCCCAAATTTGTCCACACCCCCTAGATGGAACAATTTTTTCATCCCCGGATGAAAAAACCGTATCGTCCGCGTCCCTGCACTATAGTCAGCCGATAAGCATGAATGTGTCAAGAGGCAAGCAAGAGAGCAAATAAAAATAAATTATGATAAATTGCAAATAATTCATGAATATAATGTCTAAAAAAATCAGAAAAATCATATCCAGATTAAAAATTATTTTATTTTAGAATACAATGTCAGAAAATCTTTTAAATATTTAAAATGCACAAAATTTAGAAGATTGGTTTAAAAGGGATTTAATAATTTTGGTCTAGATAACACACACATATAACTAATATAATGCAAATAGACTTGTAAATATCATCATATTAAATGATTAAACATGCATGTTATTACATATACATATAAATAATGCCAGTATAATTGATATTGGCTATCGTAGGAAAAATCTTCACTATAGTTTATTTTAGATACTAGGGCTGATACAACCGTCATGCTGATAGTGTCAGTTGTGTAACAGATATGAGAATCTCATATATTTACTAGATTCAAAAATATTTGGGCATCAGAATTGAAGATCCATGTATAAGATCTCATGCGATTTGACTAAGTTGAAACCTATGTATTTGTATTTTTGGAATTATATCTATTTTCATATGAATTAATTAAATATTTCTAGGCTCAAAGTTGTTGCACCACGTATTCCTATTTCATTCATCAAAATGTGACCAATCATTTAATCTATTTCATGATTGGCATCAACCAATGATTGTGAAAAATGCTATTATGGCATCGCCAACCGTGTCACCATCATAGCTAATCATTATATGACAGTTAATTTTTATTATTCACAGATATGATGTGGCCCATTAAAAAAGAGAAATTTAAAACATTGTAAATGCAAAACAAAGCCTGAGAAAATTCGGATTCAATATTTATTAAATTTTATTTTTTACTTTTACTTTTGACTTGTGAACAGTGGTGGTGCCAAATTCATGTCATGAGCGACATTGCTCCATGTGTAAACATTTCATAGATGTATCTACCAATCACTCTGTAAAAAAAGCATGTGAACATGGTGCACACTAATGAGGTCCCATGCCACACACCTAATATAATTAATATAATTATTTTCTTTATTATGTCTTATATGTGAAGGGACACATGGGGCGACCATGAAACATTGATATGTTAAAATACAGGTCAATGATTGATGAATTTTATTAAATTTCATGGGAAAAACCCTAGACAATGTGACGGTGCCAACAAGGATCAGATAAGAGCAACATATGGGGTTAAATCAATGTCTAAGACATAGAAATTCGTCCCGAGATTGTGGAGAAAATATCTTCCTACTCCATTCCTAGCAGTGAGGCAGATTGAAGAGAGTGATGTTTTTTAATGTACATCAAGTTTTTTTCTTCATGGCTTAAGTGCTTGGAGAAGGTTGACAGAGAAGAGGAGGATCTACATCAGGAAATTTCTGTGACCTTGGAAGAACATAGGGATCTAAGGTTAGTATCTTACCTTACATTATCTTTCTCCATCACATACATTAGTTAGATCCACATCACCTTCCTCGTAACCTCCATTCCAATCCATCATCATCTTTCATCACTATTACACATTCTCGACAACATCACGATCACACCAATCACTCTACCTTCCATTTAAATTATAACCCTAAACCAATATTTTCTGTTACTTCCCTTATTACGCATTTGTTACAACCACCATCTTCCTCTTCATCTATTTTACTCACTCAATTCCAATCATCCTATTCACGTCATCCTACCTACTTGTCTTCTTACGTACAATCACACCCTAGTTAAATACTTAATACCTCCCATCTCATATCACCATTTCCATTGCATAACCACATGTATCCCTTCTCATTCTAGCTAGAGAGAGTTAAATCCCAATGGGCTGTTACCTATGGATATGAACTGTACTCAGCCACTAGTTAGAATTATTATGTGATTATTTATTTTTGGATTAAGCTCAAATCAAGAATAACATGATTTTAACCCAAAATTTTGGTAAACCAATATCTGATATTGCCTACAGTACTGATTTATATCCCTGTACTTTATATCATGATCCTAAAGACTATCTTCCTTTTTCTTGTACCAGATATCAGATTTATAATACTTGATATTCTGTTGTATACGAAAAAGTGAAAACTACTGTTGAGTGACTTAAAAGGTGTTATATATTATGTATATAATCATTATATTTTTGTCTTGATAACTCAGGTAATTCCTGAATCATGATAATAATATTGTGTGTGATGCAAGTGAGTTCATTCCAAAAGAGCCATACATGCTCAAACAAAGCAAGAATCAATTTTAATGTGTATAATCAGTGGATAAAGATTTAAATTATTAGAAAAAAATAATCAATAAAATTATTGGACCATAAAGTAGTCCACATACATGCACTTAATCTTTGTTTAAATTTCAGCTAGTTTAACCTCAGAGTAAGTGCCCTGAGATTAATACACCATAAAATGACAACATACATCTCTGCCACATACCATCACTTGTTCTTAGTTTTGTAAACATATAATGAAATTCAAAGTATAACATTGAATGCATTGGTGACATCTAGTGTTTGTGATAATAATCTAATTATGTTAAAATGTGGTTTTTACACCTGACATTTGCCAATAATTTTACCTATATATTTTTATTATTCACGTTTTAAGGTGAAAATAAGAAAATTATACATTAATTTACTAGTCTCTATTTTATATATTTTATTGATTTTTTAGACTAACCATACTTCGCTCCTCAGACTCAAGTGGATTTTTCTCACGTTTTCTTGTAGATGTATTTGAAACACATTACTTATGTGAGTAACATTATAAATTTAAGGATGAAAACGTGAGAAAGTATGCCCAATCTATCTCCTGGACCAGAACAAAGAAACTCGACGCATGTTTCATAAAAAAGAGGCCTAAAACACAAGATGTCTATTTTTTGAGCCCATTTTAGGCCTCTTGATAGCTACTTCAAATAAAGTTAAGAATTATGTAAAAAACCAACAAATCTGGTCTTCAAAAATATTTTCTTCAATCTGAAATACCCACTGTGTCAAGGCTGGATGATAAGATATACTTTCCCTCCAAATCTGGACAGTTAAATCAATGTGCTGTGAGAGTGAGGGTAAGTCAATTTAAACTCTTTCACCCCATATTTGCATTCCATCTCGGATTTCTGCTTTCAACCTTTTTTGGCAGCCTAATGATTCAGATTTCTTTGATCCATTCCTTTTCTAAAATATTATGGGAGAGAGGGTTCAATGTTAATCAATATTCTTTGGTAAAATCACCATAGTATCCTTGGGCAAAGTGACAGTAAGTTTTTTTATCAATGGTATGTCAAATTCAAATTTCCCACCATTTTCTAGTGGACACAATAGACAAAAATATTTCAACACATCAATTCACAATAAAAAATCTTCATGCACCAAGCACATCAATTTGCAGAAAAACAAACCAGGCCACCATCCAATTCCCCCATAAATTCTGCCTGGACAACGCAACTGCCCTTAAATTCCCCATCCCACAATCACAACTCTGACCAAGGGTGTTTCAAAACACTGAAATTACATTTATGCTCTAAAAATATCAGAATAAATCCTTAAAAAATAATAAATAAATAATTTTTTTTTTATTGAACAATAGTTCTAACTAATTTTCCTCCATTTTAGTGAATGTGATTCCTTGAAAATACCCAAAATACATCAAAATTAAAATTAAAGTTACAATTTCACTCTCAATACCTTCTCCCTCTGGATTTAACCATTACTTTGTACTAAGGAAACATTTATAAATATTTGCAAAAATCAGAGCCTCAACTGACCTAATTTCACCAATATTTTGGTTTTTGAACATGAACAATTATTGGGGAGCATGTGTCATTGAGTAACTGGATTTAATGCTTCATCATTACTACTTTCTATCCTTTTTCTGATTCTAAAATCACAATTTAAGGAGGACATTAACGTTCTATTCTTTCAAATACCTTTAAAAATCATTTTCATATTTTATGAATGGTACTAGGTCTTACATAACCTATAATCAGTTCTCTAGAATTAAAATAAAAACCCATAATTTCTGCAAAGGAAAACTAAAGATCTATGTTTGATATGAGCGATTGGGAATAAACGGAAATGTTCAAAAATATCATTATAAGTTGATTAAATATAAGGATAAAAATCAACTTCATTGGATGTTGATTAAAGATTTATTCATCCTAATTACTAATAGAAAACTGATTTTACACGTCGAGTAGGAACCTATGTTTTTTTAATGATACATGTTGGATTATATAATGATCCTAAATTTTTTTGATTTTATAATTGATGAAAATTCCAAGATTTCTTTCAGTAATATAAATAATCACTATTGACATATATATTCTGTAAGCTCCATATTAGAGCTTATCATGTGATCTAATGCGTAAAGCATCAGCTTTAGCAATGAGGAGCAATCTTGGGACAAAGGAAATAAAAGAAGGCAGCGAACATCTACTATGCTAGTGAGTCCTTTTAAACTGCTCAGGTTAATTACACTCTGATGCAAAGGAATTCTTAGTTATTTATTTTTTATTAGATAAATTTACATCTTATTCGCTTGCGAGTAAACTGATAAAATTTTACTGCATAATAATTTAATTTTTGGCTTTAAAAACTCAGAACCACAAATAATTATGTGGATATTACTATTAGAGTATATTGATACTGAAATTCAAGATAAAAATTAATGAGAGAATATTTTTTGTGATCATTTATCTAGAATTAATCTGACATGTTCTACTTCCTACTTTAGATGCATTTCCTAATGAGACGTCACTAACCTAAACTGGTATAAATCTAAATTGGTATGTGTGTATTGCAAATGTTGATGGCGCACGCCATCGAGGATCATCATCGACGTCATCCGCGACACGCGCCTGCGACGTTGAAGACTGGGTGATCTTGCTCCGGTTATCATCTACTGTTTTCTGTCTATCTTTCTCTCGTGTTTTTGCTTTTATCCCGTTCTTGCTCGTCCCATTTTATCGTGTTTCGTCGCACTCACGACGCTCGTCCGTTCATGTTTTACCATCAAGGGGGATGGGTCTTTCTCTACCCCTCTTCCCCTTGCCCGTCCTTCATTCCCTCTCTTTTCTCCCCCTTAATTCCCCCTTTGTTTATGTGTTTTTTCTTTTAATTTTGTAATGGGGGGAGCCCACTTATAAGGGCTCCCCAAAGGACCCTTTTGGCCCATTAGGGGCCCATCCTTCTCCCCTCTTATAAGGGACAGGGTGGGCGCCCTAATTCTTCAGACCAGGATTTCTTTCTAAGTTGAATTTTATCGTGGGAAGCTCTTGGTCTCCCCTCTCGATCGAAGAAGGAAATTCGGGAGGGAGGAAGGAGAGCGAGTGAAAGGAAGATCAATTGTACGTGCAGAAGAAGAAGGAAGAACAAAAAGGGCTGCTCCTCCACGGGTGGTGCGGCCAGAACCCCCTTTGCTGATTCCCTCATTGTGAGAATTCTGGTTTCGCCTGACCTGGATTAATTTCTCCCGACACGGCCTTTTGCTAGGGAAGTCATCGCCAGGTGCGACCAGAACACCACTCCCCCCCTGCTGATTCCCTCCCCGTACATCCAAGCTGCTGAGTAATTTTTTAGCACTGCAATTTCTACTTGAGAGTTGGCCGCCGTATCCACGACGATCGATTACGGTGGTTCCCTTCGGGCGAATTTACAGCTCATCCGAAGAATGGCAACCTGGGACCCATTCCGCCCACGCACGATGATGAAGGCGAGAGATTGAGAACGCCTCGTCCTCCCGGTCATTCCCCGCCTTGGGTGTTCCTGCGGACGCCTGGGATCCTACCTCCTAGCAAAGAAATTTGATTGGCCCATCTCAGCTGAACGTGGACGTTGCCCCGCGTGCTTATCCTAGCTGCCCTGCCCCTTCCTGTCGGCTTCTATCCTTCCTTCCTCCGACCTTTGAGTAAAGATTCGGCAACAATTGCACGTCGAGCCGTCGTGTTTACTCCGGCATCTCTCCGCCCCACCCACTTCGACAAACCACTGACGAGGATGAGGTCCTGCACTACGAGCCACCGTCGACGAGGTACGCCGTCCTCTTCCATCACTCATTTAATTATTCGCTTGCACTATTCGTTCATCCCGTCTCCTCCGCGCTCGGGCTAGGTAGGTGAGAGAGATCAAATGAGAGATAACTACGTTAGTGAGTGTCTCACCAGTACGGACGAGTACGTCCGTTACGTGCAAGCCCAACGGATTGAGTCTGTTCTGCTGTAGACGTCCTCGTCGCTCCGACGAGGTTCGAGAGGCCCAGTCGCCATCACCCGGCGACTCCCGTCCAAGCTTGGATCTCGGCGCCTCCCTCGAGTTGGAACCTGCACGTACGATACGTAAGACATTCATCAGCACGTAGTTACATAACCCATTAGGGTTACTCGTCAAACGACGACACCGCCGTTATCCTATACTTTATCATTTATCGGTACCGAGCCATCATACTCGGTGCCGATTGGATGACGTTCCCGACGCTGTCCTGCATCAAATGTCCTTATGAGAGACAAGACACCTCAAGAGTGGATGTGAATAATAAATATCGTATTCCATTAAAACCCATCATACAAGTTGAAAATGCATATTTAAGGGTAACTGATTTTATCTGACATTTTCTTAATTCTTATATAATAGTAAGGATATCTGGTGGAATGATTTGGGGATTCAAAATATAAAGGGTAAAATTTTTATGTGCAGGAGTGAGGAGAAAGAATCAAAATAGTACATGAACACCTTCTCATGGGATGGATAGTCGATCCTAGTTTGAATGCCTTGTTCCTCCAGTAAATGGAATCATGAGAAGGGAAGGGATTGGTACTTCTTGAAGGTGTTGTAAAAAAAATCATTTTTTTTCTTGCATCATCATCAGCCCTATCCTATCATACTAGCGGATGCAAAATTTTGGTCTTTAAAACATGAATTTGCATGTGAAAGAAAATAAAACAAGACTCAGTCAACCTAATGATTGAAACATAATATACCAACGACTTGAGGTAAACTCTGTTAGAAGAGGAGCCCCTTGTGGGCCTATGTAATCGGGCCATTGGCCCACATACCTCTCTCATCACTCACTCACTCACTCACTCACTCACTCTCTCTCTCTCTCTCTCTCTCTCTCTCTCTCTCTTTATGTATTTTTTTTTCTCTTCCAAAAAACCTAAGGCACCTAGTCATGTCACTAATCGGTGCTTCCTCTTTCTCTCTTTCCTCTCCAATTTCTTCTTCTTCTTCTCGACAATCTCCTCCTCTGCTCAACGTTCAACATGGTATCAGAGCACCATGGGCCGATCTTCTCCTCTTTTAGCCGATGTGGCAATCTTCTCTAATCAGCGTGGTGATCTTCACATGCTTTCGTACAGAGCGGTGAATCTAATCGGCGTGGCGTTCTTCTCTAATCAGCGCAACGTCCTTCTCTCACTGGTGCGACGTCCTTCTTCAACAGCATTCTTCATCTGGTCATCATTCTTCAGGCTATTTTCTTAATCGGACGCGTATCTTCTTGAACGACATTCTTCATTTGGTCTTCATTCTTCAGACTATTTTCTCAACTGGATGGCTATCTGCTTCAGCGGGGTTGGCCTTCTTCACCAGCGCGGCCACAGCCATCTCGAGCGGCGCTCTTATTTACTGGCATTTTGTCTTCTTAAACCAGTGGTGCTCCTCTGTTCATCATGAGCCATGCTCTTCCTCTAGCATTCATGTGATTGTCGGGTGGTTACTTTCTCAACCTGCACCTTCTTCACCGGCCGGGATCTCCACCGGCGGCCTCCCAATTGCTAGTATTCATTGCCGGTGCTCTCTCTCTTCGGCATCCTTACTCCTTATTGCTGGTGGTTCATTCATTAGTGCAGATGGCGTTACTTCTTCCATGGCACCTTCTTCTCTCCACTAGTATATCTTCTCCAGACTATGAGCGTAAGTGACCTACTTTTTTTTATTGGCAAAAACACTGCGCCGAGTACATCCAACCATGCGGTTATGCCCGTAGACTGATCCAGCCGTGCCCTGCATGCCACCAATGGGGTTTTATGTATAAAGTGGATTGTTTATCAACATTTTAGGCATGGAGTGAGCATAAATATCACAATTACACTCGGATCCCACTTGTCCACGCCCATGTGCAGGAAGGAGAAAAGATACATAAGTGATACATGGCAGGTGCTCTAAGAAGGTCGCTCGTGCCAGTGTGTCTCCGAATCTCCCCACAACGGTGATGATGCATGGAGTGTGTGGAGCTCTCCCCGCCATCAAGAAGTGTCGTCGATGGGGTGCATGGCGGGGACATCAATAAGGCGAGAGAGCGAGCGCTCCGCCTCCCGCACTTCATGCAAGATGCCAACCACGGGGGCAAATCTCCAGGAGATGTACGCATGCCAACAGGAGTATGGGGAGCCGGCATAGCAAAGTCGATGCGTGGAGTGCAGTCCAACCCGCCACCAAAAGATGTTAGTGTTGAGGTGCTCAGCAAATTGGACGATCAGGCAAGAGGGTGAGTTCTCCTACTGTCATCCCTCCATGCAATTTGCCTCTCTCGTGACCTCTCCTTTGACATGTGCGACGCATGCGAAGAGCCGTCAAGCCAAGGCGTTCCATGCTTTACCATCCACAAATTGACGTAGGGAGTTCCTGCCAAGAAAAGAAAAAGGAAGTACGCGTACGTGTGTATACTGCGTGGTTGGCAAGAGCATCCGCTGTTTGATTTCCCTCGCGTAGCTGGTGACTAACACTCGGTGTGCGAGGGTGGCATCGCACGATGTCCTTCCAGACTCATTGAAGACGCCACTAGGAGCATTTACCTGCACGAAGCATGTCAACTAATACTTGTGAGTCCGATTGTATGACGATATTGTAAAGGTTTTATTCCTCACAGAGGAGTAAACCATCGCGTATCACCATAACCTCGGCTATTGTATTAGTTTGAATGCCATAGATGGATAAAGAAGAGAAGATAATACTCCCTATATGGTCATAGAGGATACCGACCCCTCTAGTTGGAACAGGATTCCCTTTGGCCGCACCATCCACATTCAGTTTGAGGGTGCCGATGGGCGGTGAATGCCAATGAACAATTTGTAGCCAAATGCGAGTAGGGGCGAGGGTATCCGGATGCCTCAAGAGCGAAGGAGGTCACATACGAGGGATGAGCTATGGGCACAAGGAGGTATAAGATGGTGGATGCGCTTTATCCATAGCTTGACTCATCGCATGATATCCAAGGCGCGCATGGGAGTACCTGCAAAATGAGAGGAATTTTGTCCTTTCCATATCTCCCATAGTAAGTAGGCTATGGTGATGTGGAGGAAGGGGCTCCATTTAGAGTGTGTTAGCAAGATATACATCTTGCCAATGATGTGTAATTTGGCGCCAACAGTCTACGTTTGTCTCATTATGAAAGAAGAGGTGCTCCATAGTCTCAATCTATGGAGATGTGGGGAAACAATGGCAACGCGAACTGAGGGAGGGACCGATACGGATCACTCAATCATCAGTAGGGAGACCACAATGCAGGATTCTCCAGAGGAAGAAGGAGACCTGAGTAGTGATCGCCGAATGCCATATGCGATGACCCCAATGCTGGATGGGGGTTTTCTCATGAAAATGCTCTCAAGAATATCTACAGGAGTAGGATCCGTCAAGGATAAGCGTCCAAATAGCACAGTCGTGAGTGGTCCCGATGGCAATACTCCGGGCTTGGGATAAAGTGTCTAAGGGGAGGTCATGCTGCTCCCAAAGGTGGCGCGTGTTGCCCGTGACTAGCTGCGCCACTGTCAATCCAAATGGTTCAAAGTGGGGATGGCGGGCTAAGGGTATGTCAGCGAGCCATGTATCATACCAGGCACTAATCATGCCTCTACCGACATGCTAGCATGTGACCTTGGCAATCTCTAGCCAATGTTATTGCCAAGTCCCATATCTGTGATGGCCCCGGATATCCAACTCTCTACGGGCCCAATTGCCATATTTCGCTGAGATAAAACTCCCTAGTGGGGACTGCGTGGTACACATTCGCCACACGAGATTCTTCTGAAGCATGTCTTGGATGTCCTGAAGGCATCTGATCCCTAGACTGCCCTCGTCCGTCGGTCAATAAGCTTTCTCCCAAGAAACCCAGTGGTGGTGATTCTCTCTCTCGAGGTGACCGAACGATAAGAATCGGGCGCATAGTCACTCTACAGAGTGGAGGACTGTAAGGGATAGTGAATGGACCGCGAGGGTATGTAACAGAATACTCATGAGGGTATGTCGCATAAGTTGGATGCACCCTCCAGAGGATAGAAAATGAAGTTTCCATCCCTCAAGTTTCTTTCTCAATTTGGCCTATAAGGCATCAAAATAATGATGGTGAGCCCATCCAAGAAAGATAGGGCATCCGAGATAATCGAAAGGGAGGCATCCTCGAGAGTATCGAGTATACTATTAGATAATCTGAGAGCGCTTTACAGTGGTGGAAGGACTGACCATAAAGCTACTCTTTGAGAAATTGACCCGAGCTGACCAAAAGCCATTTGTACGCAGTGAGAAAACTCATAAGTTCCTTGATGGATTTTTTAGATCCATTGAGGGAAGGATGGCATCATCTACGAATAGTAAGCACGAGAGGATAGGGCATCCTATTTTCATAATAAATGGTTGGATGATTGGCTAAAGACCTCCTCCATCAATATGAAAACGGGGGGTGAGATAGGATTACCTTGTCGTAGACTTCTCGTGGTCGTGAAGAAGCCAGTGGAGTTTTCGTCCACCAGGAGAGAGAAGTGGTTCTCTCTAATGCAGGCATCGACAAGATCAATGACTATATTGGTGAACATAAAATGACGTAACACATGGGTAAGGAAATTACACTCAACTCGATCAAAAGCCCTTTCCATATCCAATTTGATGATGACATTCAAACCTCGAATATGAGTGTTTATGGACTTTGCTAACTCATGAGTTAGCATGATACTGTCATGGATCTGTCGACCCTTGACAAAACCACATTGTTCAGGTGAGATAAGTCTATCAAGGAAGGTCCCTAGTCGATTTGTAATGATCTTAGGTGCAACTTTATAGTATACATTACAAAGACTGATTGGGTAGTCCTTAAACGAAACTGGGTTTTCCACTTTTGGGATAAGCGCCAAGAAAGTGGATTTATGATTCCGTGGTAGAACTTTGCGTGTAAATACCTCCTTGATAGCAAGCACCAAGTTCGTGCCTATGATATCCCAACATGCTATATAGAATTCCGCTGAGAATCTATCTGGTCCTGGAGCCTTGTTCCTACCGAAGGAAAAGACTACCTCCTTGATCTCCGCTCGCGTAGGAAGGGCTGTGAGTAGTGTGTTCTCCTGGTCGATCACCAAATGGGGAATGGAGACGAGTAGGTCCTCACTCACGATAGTTGGAAAGGGGCAAGCTATAATATGCAATGCCTATAGTCGCTAGTTGGACGGGGTCCTGATTATACATTCCTAATAGGGTTGTATAATTAGGACGGGCTTTGTGGCGAATCGAGGCATGAAAGAAAAGTGTGTTTCTGTCACCTTCTCGCAGCCATTGGATATGTGATTTCTGGAGATAGAAAATCTCCTGTCGTTGCATAGCATCCTCAAACTACTCACTAAGCATAGTCTTGCACTCTCCCGCGTCGTCCGTCCAACCATCCTGTAGTTGCCGCTCAATAGCAGCTAGCTCCCTCTTGAGTGTTTCGACTGGTGCATGCACGTCTCCAAATACATGTCGATTCCACCATTTCATGTGAATCACAGATCTTGAGAGGTGAATCAGAGATCGTTGCGTGCTAGTGACTATGCACAAAACCTTGAAAGGCTTTGTTCTCTAGCCACATAGCCTGGAATTGAAAGGGAGCATGTAAAAAGGGCATCCGAATGATGTCCTGGAGAGGGGAAGGTATCCATGTTTGAATCCTTAGAAAGAGATGCATCATCATCCTCCTCTCCCGTGGAAACGTGACCACTAGTGCCTCCACCAATATCCTCAGAACTAGTGAGTAAAACTTGACGGTCAGTCAAGCATTCCTCCTGCTCAAATGGGATATGTGATGGATAAGGTCGGGCAGGGAGGTGAGTATATCGGGTGGGGGGGGCATGTGGCTAGGCGAGGATGTTGAGATGGGGTTGTGAAAGGGTGGAGGAGATGGAGGGGATGAAGGTGGAGCTGGGGGTAATGGAGGGGAGGGGCAGGGAGGTGTAGGCCGAGGTGAATGGGAAGATGTAGGCCGAAGGGGTGACAAGGGGTGGAAGGAGATACGAAGGGCAATGAGGGATGGGGGGTTGTTGGCTAAGGGAATAGTGAGGGATGGTAAGATGCAGGCTGAGGGGATGATGTGGGACAGGGGGGTGTAGGGCCATAGGTGCTAGGGATACTAGATCGACTCTGCCCGACCTCCAACATAGTCTCTCGTATCGGGTCCTTCTGGTGCTTCCAGAAGGGCAAAAGCATTTGAGGTAAGTGCGGGTGCACTTACCTCTTTACCTTTCCCAACCGGTTGCTAATAGAAGGGTCATCCTTAGCCCGAGGTAGTGATTGGGGGTGCTTATCAGCGCCCCTCTTCACCCACTGTGAAGCTGTAGGGGTAGGCTTAGCCGGTACAGGCTTAGCCGACATAGAATCCCAAGGTAGGGGAGGGAACACACTTGTCGCACCCTACGGTACGAGTGTGGGATGTGTAGCCAGAGGCGGTCTCTGGTTGGGGTGACGCCCTTGAGTGGTGGATTTGGCCTCTACGATGTAGTCATTATAAGGCAATGGAGGAAGAAACTCTTCCGGGTGGGTCGATGTGGTCCGTGTCACCTTTTGGCGACACGTGTGAAGAGTATGACCAAAAAGGGTCAGTGTGTGCAGAACTGTGGGAGGTTCTCATACACAATGGACTGGCGGATCAACTCATCACCATTGTGAATAAGTATCGTGTGATGTATGGGCTCTAGTAGATCTATCTCTACACATACCCTTGCATATCTATGGCAGCTGAATAGATCTACGTCTTTGTCAAGATGTATGAATGTTCCAACAGCACTCGCTAAGGATTACAAAGCAGTTGGCGTGAAGAGATGAGGTCGTAGTCCAGGGAAGCCTATCCACACTAGGACAGAGTGAGGGCAGTGATCTCGTGAGCTGCTCGTCTACTCGGTCGTCCATCGATAGGTGTGCATAGTGGAGCCATTGTGGTGCATCTCCAAGCCTTTCTGAAGTCGGCTTCTAATTGGAAGCGAATAAAAACACTCTGATGGTTGTGTTCCCCAATAACCACCAGACCAAGAAAGTTCCTAGCTCTAAGCATACCCTCATGATGTTATCAATGAGGGGATGCTTCGTAGCAAATCACTCGATCAAAGTGTAGGCGAATGGTACTGCCATTCGCGTGATCTCCTCCTTGGAGAATGTAACTACTCGCATGCCCTCAGAGTCAATATAACCCCTCTTCGATGTCGTGGCATCATATAGAGGGGAAGCGTAATCTTCAGTAGTGGTTGGATGGTAGTCATATGTGAAGGTCTTGCCACTCGCGCTGCCCAGGTCATTGATGGTAGTGGTCCAGGTGGTTGTCTTTCTGACCTAGAGTCGCGCTTCTCGTCCTGTGTGATATGTGCTGCCAGGCCAATGGGTCCCAATCTGGGTGGGTGTGGCCGGATGCCTTGCCCAATCCCAAGGTAGAAGGGGGGGCCACCCTAGTGGGAGATGCCAAATCAACTTTGCCCTTATGGGCCAAGCCCTCTCAGACTAGCCTGGGTCAGTCATTGCCAAGCGGATCAGCGGTGGTCGGAATGGCCCATGTCGGGGTGGGCAGGGCATCCGAGTTGACCCGATCTAAAATGTCTGGCACCACATCTGGGTTGGTCAAGTCTACTCAATCAGAGTCGCCCGAGACGACCAGAAGACTTCCTGGTCGGTAAGCGACCTACTGAAGACTTCTATACATGGTATATACCAAAGACTTGTGATGAATCCTTCTATAGACTTTCCATCCTCTAACTATATGCCTACATCGGTTAATACCAGACCAGTCCATTCATTTATCTCACAGTTGCAGGTGCCGTGCTCCATTTTCTCTGGACGCGGCTCAAATTATATCACGTGTTCGGCGAGTTTTTGTCAATTTCTTCAAATACATCAACACAAGTCGCTTCTCACGGAAGACCCACCACCACTTGATGATCCGCATTATGCACACTGGATCATTCATGATCGTACGGCCACGGCTTGGCTCCTTAAAATGCTCTCCCCTGATCTCGCCGACTCACTACAACTTATATCCTTGGCTAAGACAATATGGGACGATCTCTTTTGCATGTATGGTCCAAAGAGTAATATCCCATCTACTATTGACATCTTTGAGAAGATGTTCAAGCTTCAAGGATCAGAGGGTTCTCTCGAGATAGTGTATGCTACTCTTCGTGGATGTGACTCTCGACTATAGGTCTATCATCCATGCACTCTGGATCTCGCGGAGTAAAGGCATTATAGGGGGGAGTTACAGGTATCCATATTCTATAACTCTATACCTATAGCCATAAGTACACAGATACGTGGCTCCATCTTGAGTGGCACGACTCTTCCGTCCGTGGCTAATGTCTTTAATGCAGTTCAACGAGTGGACAGCCTCACACCCGTCAAGGGATCTTCTTTGTCCACTCCTATCGCATCATCCGACTCTTCGGTGCTACTTTTGCTCTTGCGATTCTGGCTACCACTAGGAGAAGCTTTGGCAATTCTCAACAATCAGGTGATTGCACTTCTGATTGTCGTCGCAACAAATATACTGGTCCTCCATGCATGCATTGCTCTCGACCGACGCACTAATCCGCTCGATGCTATCACAAGTGGGGTTATCCACCCAGACATCCTCGTCATGTCCCTTCTTCATCGGCTTCTCCACTTTTGCCGCCTCTAGGGTTTGTACAATCCTCGACCTCTATCCTGGCTACTCCCTCTCCTGGTGGTCCTCCAACCAATTTCGCCGCTCTTACCACTGCTACGCGTGGCCCCTACCTCTGGTCAAGGTACTATCCCTCACTCTCATTCTTCAAGGTCTTGGATTATTGACTCTGGGCCATCACATCACGTGACGGGTGACGATACCATCCTTTCTCACCTTGCCACACTTGTCAACCCTGAATATGTATTTGTTGCGGACGATCGATCTTGCTTAGTTATTGGAAAAGGCATTGCATTCCTTACATCTCAGCTTCTGCTTCATGATATTCTCTATATTCTGAGCTTTCCAATCAATCTTATATCCATTAGTACCTTGACTAAGGCTCTTTTATGCTCGGTTACCTTTTTGCCATACCACTGTGTGTTTCAGGACTTGAGGACAGGCGCACAGATTGGTTTGGGGCATAAGCCTTTCCCATCACCTTTCCCATTCTTCTTCCTCACTTGAGTGGCATTGTCGCCTTGGTCATCCTGGTATCACCAAGCTTTGTCAAGCTCTAGATGCCAATTAAAGATTTTGTTTGTAAGTCATGTCAAATAGGAAAACATCATCGTTCTACTTTTCAAAGTGCTGAATCTATTCATGCAAAACCTTTTGAGTTAGTGCATTGTGATATTTGGGGACAGTCACGCGTTAATTATACACTTGGTTTTTGCTACTACATGGTTCTTATCGATGATTACTCCTGTGTGTCATGGGTCTATCTTCTGATCGATCGCACAGATGCTCTTCCGATGATCCGTCAGTTTCTTCAGGAAATTTCCACTCAATACTCGTGTACTTTGAAAATAATCCATGCCGACAATGCCACAGAACTTGTTCAACATGAATTTCAAGATTTGTGCACAGAAACTAGTATTATTAATCAAACATCGTGCCCTCATACCTCTCAACAGAATGGCGTAGCTGAGTGTAAGCATCATCATTTTCTGAACATGACCCAGACGATTCTATATGAGATGAATGTCCCTCATAAATTTTGGGTGGATGCTATCATGACCTCGACGTTCCTCATCAATTGTCTTCCTTCCACACCTCTTGGTGGTGATGTTCCTCTCCATTGACTTCATCCTGAGCCGTAGCTATTTCCATTACCGCCCCATAAATTTGGGTGTATGGCCTTTGCTCATGACCACTCGGCCACTAAATCAAAACTTAGTCCACGGTTGACCAACGGAATGTTTGTTGGCTACTCTCTCATGCAAAAGGGATACTGGATCTACCTTCCGGAGAGTCGATGTTACATAGTCTCAGCCGATGTCACATTTCATAAGTCAACCCATTTCTTTTCCATGACTTCATCATCTTGGGAGCACTCGGGTTCATCTCTTGCACCTGACTTACCTCTCTTGCATTACTTTCGCTCCCCGCGTCTACTATCACCTCTTTGTCGTCCCCACCTCTTCCACTTCTTCCGACTCATAGCTCATCGCCCTCTGAGCTCCCTGTTAAAGCCCAATCCACGTCCTCCTCAAGTCCTCCTGATGATCTTCACCTTCTGATCGCACTTCAAAAAAGGTACACGCTCATGCACTCTTCATCCATATTCTGATGTGGTCTCGTACGCCAGACTTTTTTCCCTTATCGGGCATTTGCCATGGCCTTGGCTGTGGAATCTATTCCTCAATCTCATGGGGCTGCATTATCAATTCCTTAGTGGAAAGCTGCTATGGATGAAGAGTATTCAGCTCTTGTTCGTCGCGATACGTGGTAGCTTGTTGGTGGACCGATCTCTACTAATGTCTTCAGCTGTCGCTAGGTGTTCCCCCTTAAATATCATCCTGATGGCATTTTTTATCGCTACAAAGTGCGGCTAGTTGCTCGGGGTTTCTTGTAGGTTCATGGCATCGACTATGAGGAAACCTTCTCTCTAGTGGTTCTACTTAATTCTATCGGTGAACTCATCTCGACGTGTGGACTGGTGGCTTGTGACATGGAGCCCACTATCTTCCGCAAGACTACCTCGGAGGAATGTATTATTCTCACCGTCTATGTGGATGACATGATCATTACGGGCAGTGACCATGCAAGCAATCAGCATATCAAGACATTCCTACATCAGCATCTTGATATTCGCGACTTAGGGGAACCTAAGTATTTCCTTGGCATCAAATTTGCATCTCGACCATGCGCTCTTGTTGTTAATCAACGCAAGTATATACTTTATATTTTGCAAGAAGCTGGTCTATGTAGATGCAAGCCATATGCATCCCCGATAGATAGTAAGCCTCAGCTTTGGAGTACTACATCTCCACTTTATGCTACGCTGACTCAGCTTGACATCACTTTCATCAAAAATGTTCTAAGTCAGTTTATGCATGGCCCTCGAGAGGTTCATTAGGAGGCAACTCTATGTCTGCTTGCATATCTTAAATGTGCCCCAGGATGAGGCCTTATCTTTTGACATCATGGTCATCTAAAGGTTGTCGGGTACTTCGATGCCAATTTTGCAGGTGATCGTCAAGACCGCAAGTCTATGACTGGCTACTGCGTGCATGTGGAAGTTAATCTTGTCATTTGGCGAAGTCAAAAGCAATTTGTCCCATCAGTATCCAGTGTCAAGGCAAAATAACGAGCGATGGCCGAGACGTCTTCCGAGATGCTATGGATATGTAACTTCTTATGTAAACTTGGTTTTCTGGTTAAAGGAGCTATGTCGATGATGTCTGACAACCAAGCGGCCATGTTCATTGCCAACAACCAAACTTCTTCCATGCATACCAAGCATATTGAAATCGACGGCCATGTGATTCGTCACCGTATCATCGCAGGACTTATTTTCACACCATATGTGGCATTTGCAGATCAACTTGCAGATATATTTACTAAAGGACTGACTGTGACGTCTTACATCACCTTCTCAGGCAAGCTGGGCCTTTATGACATCTACGCTCTAGCTTGAGGGGAAGTGTGAGAAGAGGAGCCCTCTGTGGGCCTAAGTGGGCCATTGGCCCACATCTCTCTCTCTCTCTCTCTCTCTCTCTCTCTCTCTCTCTCTCTCTCTCTCTCTCTCTCTCTCTCTCTCTCTCTCTCTCTCTCTCTCTCTCTCTTTATGTATCTTTTTTTCTATTCCTAAACCCGAGGCACATAGTCATGTTGCCAATCGGCGCTTCCTCTTTTTGTTCTCCACTTTCTTCTTCTTCTTCTCGTTGATCTCCTCCTCTGCTCAACTTTCAATAGACTCCATGGAGAAATAGGTGTTTAGGAAAATATTTGAGTAAATAATGATGAATAAAATTGAGTGAATAATGACAAATAAAAGGTGAAAACACAAAAACAGATGTGATAGCAATCCATTAGGATCCAAAATTGTGCGAATCAGATTCTTATCAGATGAGGACTCACAAATTTAGAGTTTTGGAATGAGAATTTGCCGGTTTATCAGATTTTTAAAAATAAAATTCAAAATTAAAAATTAAATCAAACCTTATTAGCAAAGATTTTGATGAAACACATAGGAACTAATCTTGGATGCGTGATTTGGTTGATCCACACTCGTCGAATTGAGGTTATCCCTGCCATAGAGTTCCTGGTTCAAGCACGGGCATTTTATCGAGCATGTGGCAGGCAATACTTCCTCAAGGTTCTTCGGTGTGGATATCATCATCACCACTCACCCGTCGTTCTCCGGTGGTGGATCTCATCATCGGTGCCACTAGCACTCACCGGATCGCACTTCTTGGACAATTTTTGCACAACAGAAACCTAAGAACCCGAGTATTCTTTTGAAAGAGGGGATCTTCATTCTGTCTATTGGCACCTGTCACACAGTCAAATCTCGAGCTAGGTTTCTTGCTCAGAATTGGCGTGTGCCGGCCTCAGTGCTTGGAGCAGAACACTTAGCAGCCTTGATCTCTTGCAGCGGAAGCTTGTGCAATTACTTAAGATCGCTTGAGAGGGGTTAGAGGAGATGTTGGTGCTAGGCCCCGTCAGTGAATAGGGTCATTACATTGATATCTTAAAGAGTACATCAAGATTACGTGGGGGAAGACGAGGGGTGTTACAAGGAACGAGACGAGGCGCCTTGCGCTGACGTAATGTCGCCACACCGCCTCAGGGCCGCCGCTCCGCGCGCGCGCGCCCGCTCTGCCGCTACACAAGCGCGCCAGGCCAGGCGTCGTGCGCCTGCGGGCCTGGCAATCACACACGCCACCCCTGCCTTGACGATCACACACGCCACCAGCACCCATGTCAACACTCTAGTACGCAGTCTGCGCTACACCGCTGCATTTGATGCCCCCAAGCTGGGCGCTGTGCGCCCAGCACTACCCGCAGGAGCGCTGCGTGCCCGCTGTGCCATCTCGGCGCTCTCTGTGTGCCACTTGCCTTAGTCTCCTGGCGGGATATGTCTCCCGACCGCGCGCCCCGCACATGCAATGCGGGCGCTGCCCGCGCGGCCACTGCGCGGCATCCCGCACAACTCCGCTCACTGCACCCGCGGCATGCCACCCGGCCTGCGCATCCCGCACCCGCGTGAAGCACTTCCCGCTCCTCTGCGCAGTGCTCAGCGCTGGCGCCTGCGCGTGGCGCTTGGCGCGCGCGCGCCCACACCAATCAGCCTGCGCGCCCAGCACGTGTGGACTGTACCTGATCCGTCCCGCTCTGGGCGTGGACGGGCACGTGAGTAGTCTATCGTGAATCACCACCAACAGTGGCAATGGCCTAATAGATCAGGTATTTGGATATCACTATCCATTATGACTCAGTCCTTAAAATGTCGTGAGCCAAAATACAACGGACACGCCCTCCCAATAAGCACGCAGGCCTCTAGGCAGGGAATGTCGCCTAGTTAGGGGCCTACCAGCACCCCTAAGGGTGATCGTGACCTCTCCTAGCCGTCCAATCACCCTTAAGTGGGGGTGATCCTTCAAGATGAGGCCACGTCACCCCTACACATAAAGGGGCTGATTGGCAGTGCCCCACCCCCCCCCAGCAGGTCAGAGTGACAGTGTGGAGGTGCCTCCTGCTCATGGTGGTGGGCATTGCCCTAGTCCTGAATTGCTGCCCGCGCCCAGCATGGAGTGACCGATAGTCATGAATTCTCTTAATCTGGCTCTGACAATCATTGAACTCCAAAGAAAATGATTTATTCACAAAGGTTTGACCTTGAGAAAGGCCAAACCTCTAAATCACATCATATTAACACTAAATTCATGAAAAAACAAACAAGCGAGGAAATGCAATGAATGCTGGAATGTTGAAACTGCAAGCTAACGCACATCAAGTTCTTATGAGTTAAAAGTTAGAATTGGATATAAATGGTATTGATGCATGTCATGATGGCACATTATCACCTACCTAACACCACCATCCTGTGTTATTATTTCCTATAGGAAGACATCTCTAAACCTTTTGAACTTTTACTAATGAAATGCTTATCTCCCAGTCTGACTATCCTCCCCTTTGTGATAATCGTATGATATATTTTCCTTCTTATCCCTTTTTTCATTTTCATTCCCCATTTTCCAACCTCATTATTCTATCTCATTTTGTCATCCCCATTATACTCTCATTAACAAGATTTTTTAGATATTCATGCATAATTTACATGAATACAAGTTTTACTTAAAAGGATTTCTTGAGTTATTCATCACCATTTTGTTGCACAAAGAAGACATAAATAATACATAAAAATAAAAAAATATGAAAAAATAAAAAATAATAATAAATGGGGTTTTTATTCTAGAATGTGCTCTCTCTCCATGAACTGCCCATCGTGTGTTCTTGTCCTATGTGGTTGCAAATTTTCTTCGCCCTATTTCTATGAGAATTTAGGGCATTTGCCATTTCGGCTTTTTTCTACCTTCGACCCTTCCACCTTTATCTAAATCTTGGGAGTAAGCTAAGTAATACTGCCTTTTCACATGTCATAATCATCTTTCATTCTGCCTTTCCTTTAAATAATCCATCTTTGTGTGCTCACTTTGCCTATAGCTATCACCTTTAACCACAACCTTCTTGGTTTTAAGGTATTGATTTATATTCAACTTCGACCAGAATCATAACAGTAATTTATTAAAAAATATCACCATTATCATCATCCTTAACTTTTAAGACTTCATGAAAGTAATTTTTTAATGTACAGAATCATCCCTGATGATTCATAACGAAATTTCTAAATAAAATCATGCTCAAAATTTCTTGGAAAAATATATACTGCTCACAGGATTGAGTTTTTTCCCCTATTTCTTGGATAACTTTTTTGGATTTTCTCCCATTCAATGTGAATGGTGAAGAAAAGGTGTAAATGGTGAAAATTAAAACTGCACTGACTGACAAAGCAAATGTATCCCTGTAGGTTTAGAATAGCATAAGTAGGAGTTGGCACCAAACATAGTCCGCATAGATATCACATCTATGAATTGTATTTTATAAAAATATTCAATTAAAATATATCCCACTTGACCTTACATAAAAAAGAATACCATGGATAACATAAATATCGTCACTCATGTGATAGTAACCCTGGGAGAACATTCTCTACTCAAAATATTTGATTTTAGTAATTAATTGAATCCCACGTATTTTCTGGTTTAGTTTGGCATCACTCATTTTTCATTCCTGATAAACTCAATTTTATGGTAATCAGTCATTAATAATCCCAATTGGATTTAATAAAAAAATTATGATGGAGATTGAATCTAAGTGATTAGGAGATGAGAAGAGAGAATTTCTTAGATAAGATATATGGAGAAATGGGAAATGGTGAGTTAATGAGGCGATAAATAGTATTCTGTATATGTTATGAATATTTATAAGAAATGTCGTACTTTTAAGGGATTCTGTAAGAGAGAGATGAAGGATAGAGTAGGAATGATGAAGCAATTAAAAGGTGAAAATACTCATATATGTGTGTACAAATATGTATATATAATGGCATTGTATCTTATGACATAGTGAAATGATTATGAACTGTAGGAGGGATAAAATAGGAATGACGAAGCAATTAAAAGGTTAAAATACTCATACATATGTTTACAAATACGTATACATAATGGATTTTCATCTTATGACACAATGGAATGATGATTAATTGTATGATGGAATGAGTTAGGGCCTGGATGGAATGTTGAAATGGTTTGGATATCAGAGGAATGTATAGATCTATATTGTAGGGGGTTTGGAGAAGATTAGGACTATGTAGAACCTAAAAATCACACTGGATCCTCATTTGCTTCAATGTAAATTCATTCACCTCTTTTTTGTATTCCGACTTCAATTAATGATGCAACACCAAGAAATCTTGATGGAACATGGAATCACCTGTTTCACTTGATCCACAATTTTAGGAGAAAATCCATGACATTTTTTACATATATATGGTTCTGTTTGTAAATCCTATGGTAAGGTTAGGTATATGCAAAAGAGATGAAGGTGTACTCAAACTTTGAGCCCAAAAAGCCTTCTGAATTTTCAGATATCACAGTTAGAAGTTGGAGAATCCTGAGCCATTGTTATTTCTCTCTCCTCCACCAATACACATATTTGATCACCAGAATGTCAGCACAATCCTCTGATTTGTTGAATATTCTTCCCCTAGAAATGAATTCCTTAAAGTCCTCTAGTACTGACTGTTGGGTTCTAGAGGCCTAGATCTAGATGAAGAATCAAAAAAATTTGCAGCGAAAGACTTCAACAGAATCAAAAGGCATCATTAAGACTATGAAATGAAGTAAACTTGCGCGGATCCCATCCGTGATTTCTTGGATCCCAGAGTGAGACGAGTCGAGCTGCTCAAGTGTGCAGCATCTAGACGTATCTACGTAATCCTCGGCTCATTGAATCTCCTCCTTCTCATTGACGAGCTCTATTCTTTCTCCGTCGTCGTCTTTACATCGTCCCGGTCGCATCGGGCTGGAGAGGGGGTGTGGGGAGAAGGAAGAAGATGGGGAAAGGCCCCTGAACAATTCTGGCCTTGGGTGAATTTTGTTCAGGGCCTTCCCCTATTTATACTAAGTGGGTATTTTTCATAAAAAACCCCAAAACTTAAGTATATCTTCCAAAGCCCAAAAGACCATTTGCGTGTGACACTCTAGGCCCATGTATCAGTCTCATTAACAACTCCAGTGGCTCAATAACCTTTATTGGCCTTCCAAATTAATTAACTATATCAACATATAGATTAATTAATGTCGGATTGATTTAACCCAATCGATAGGTTGAGTCTCCAACACGTGGGGTGCTAAGCTACACCTCGTGTTCTAGAAGATACAAAGGAGTGTATATCGACTCACTTCTTGGAACATGCTCGTCATTGGTTACCGTGTATGTATAGTCCTGATTTGGCCTAACTAAGGGGTACAATTTGATTGAGAGTCGTTTGTAAGGATAGTTAAGTACCAATCAATAATTTAATTTCCTTACTAGTAGTATTTTAGTAAGGGTCGATCCCTTAGGGAGCTAGGTAGTTAGTTAGAAAGATTTTCAACTAGTATTGCAAGTTCAAGATTCATATAACCTTTTTTGTAAAGCTTTTAGTGATTATGAAGGTAAATGTTCAATTAAGAAGGATGATATGAATTTTACCAAGTGTAAAAAAAATTCCGTAGAAAGTTTAGATTGAAAATGATTTTTGAGAATTTTTTCAGAATTGTTTATCGTCTCTAGAGAGAGATAAAAAATTCTGAATTAATTGAATGGATAAAAGAAGAGGAGGAGAGAGATAGCGCACAAGCCTGGGCGCTTACGCCACTGCTTGTGCGCTGGGCTTCGCCACTCCGCCGCGCGCGGAGGTCCTCTCACGTGCTATGGACCAAAACGACGATATCTGGAGTTCCGGATATCGGTTTGACACGTGTGAGTAGGCGTTGGAAAGCTTGAGACGTTGGCTATCTGCCTAAGTATAGCTAAGAAGCTTAAGAGAATTCTAAAAGGAGATAGGGTGGAAATAACAGCGTAACCTTTTTGTCACACCACAAATGGCCCAAGATTGTTGCTCCAACTCCCTACCATCTGGCTTCAAGATCCAGGACGCTTCTAGAAGACTCCTTGCACCTTCTGAATGAAGATGGACCCAGGAACAAGCTCAAGAAAGACACAAAGTAAAGAAAACAATACTCAATTCTTGGATGCCCTCAAAGAGGGTGAGGGGGGCCATTTTATAGGGGTACATGTGTTTGTTTCAGTCATTCTTGGTGGTTGGATCATGGATGAACGTCCAGGATTGAATTCTTGAAGCTTCAATCCAGGTGAACAGACCCCAACCAACCAGATTCTTTCCCTCCAGGTCGAATTTGGAGGGAACAGAACAAGTTGGTTAGAGTTGGTTAGAGTTTGTTACAAATCATCTCTAGCCCTTGGATTTGGGCTGGAATGGATGGATGGATGGGTTCCACCTCATGGATCCTGGCCTGGATCTCGACCTTGGGCTTTCATCCAACCAGGATCTGGTATCTGGAGTCACCCCCATATGTCTTGATCAACCTGGAAGCCTCCAAGGACATCCTAGAAGGTCTCCTTCAAGCTCCTTTGCACCAAGCCTATCAATTGAGTCAGCTCCACTGGTCAGCGTGTATCTTTTTGATCTTTGTTCCTTTTGACTTTAATTTTTGTCCCAAGCTTTCAGACTACTTTCTTGACTTTTCCATAAAATTTCGTAATTTTATGACCATGAAAAGTCAACCTTGACCTGAAAAGTCAACACACTAGGGAAATTGTTAGATTCATATCCCACTTGACTCAATGAGTCAAGTGGGGGTTAGAAATATCCCTCTAATCCAATTAAGAGTAAATCCAGAACTGTTTAACTTGTGAAATTCATGTCAAATCATTGATGGAAACACTAATTAAGTAGAAATGTAAGTTTTTTCATCTCTAGGGTAGTGAAAAGGCATGATCTCATTACTATGCAAAAACAAGCAGAATTTGGCAATGATGTACTTACTTTTAGAAGATATAAGATGATTAATGCATGGAAATAACTACCCTTATTTGAGTTTATCAAGTCCCTCATCCACTTGACACTCCTTGGACAACTTAGGGTATGGTCAACTGTCAAACCCTAATCGATCATCCAAGTTAATACCGATGCATTCAAGAATCATCGGAGAACTCTTCTCCTGATATTTCACTACCTTGTCCAAGGACTTCACCGCATCATCTTCCTTGAGTTGTCACCTCTTATACCAAGGGTGGATGATCCCATCTTAACCACTCAATTGTCTTCGTGAACTTCTTGATGCACCCGAAATATGACTATTTAGAATCCCATGATTAGGGACACTTAGGTCATAGTCAAAGTACAACTATCTATCTACAAGATGTCTTTGGTGTCTCAAATCTAAGGACCACTTACATAACCATGATGTGAATCAACTTGATTGGCAGTTCGGTATAATACCATTCAGGGATTCGTATGGATAAATTCAGTGAACTCTTTCCACTAAAGAGCACCCACTATCTATCCTTAGTGTCACCACACTGATGGCTATGGGACTGGCCATACTCATCATATGAGTGAGGCTAGATAGTTTTATTCTATCTGGATACTTCGATGTCCTTCTTGTGTATCCTTCTAATAGCAATGTCTAGAACAAATGCTTAAAGACTAGTGATCTCCATAATATAATCTCATCATAATTCACCAAGTCCGATCATGTATTCATTGACTTCATTATAAGCATCTCAAGTGCACTATAATGAATATGTTCTATTAAATGAACATGGAATAAGATGTGGAATGTGTGATTGGCTTGTCAGCCAAATACATTTCCATTAATGACTTCCTATGTAAATTTCCCCATAGTAGTTAAAATGTCCATATCACTTGTCCTTATTATCCATATCCAAAACCTAGGTCCTTTTCATTTCCAGAAAATCAGGTGGCCTGATGTGTACGTACACATTGATGCCACATTTATTGCAGTTTTAATAATGAAAATTTTATCTTCTGCCACGTCTTCCACATGTCTCGTTGATAAATTTCAAATTCTAATCAACATTTTCCTGGTGCCACATGTCCTTGAAGGTATGACAAGAGGAAGTTAGTACCATTATTGGTGTTTTATGGCATCACAAATCATGATGTCAGAGTGGCACATTTTTCAATGATTTTTTTAGCCCATAAAAGGGTGTAGTCATACATTAACCACAATCAATCATTTTCTCAATCAAAACATATCTCATTGTGACACTTGGGAAAACATTTTTAATTGGTAAGAAAACCACATTTCATCAATAAAATATTTTCAATTAGACCAAAAAAAAATTTACATATGAATTAAATTTTTAATTTTTTCCAAAAAACTCCATAAACATACCATAATTTCTATAAAATTAAAATATCACTCTAAAGATATCATAAATCATTTGAAGCTTGAAAACATACATATGTTCTTTTAATCTAATTAATATGTAACATTAGTAAAAGTAACATAATAAATAGTGTGCTGTCAACTAAGTTAAATTTGATGTTCCCTGTTATTAATCTTCCTAACTTCATATTTATTTCCTCTATAGACTATAAGGGTCATTGTTTTGATATTTTCTATGAGTTCCGTATTTATTGATAATTGACATCCTTGGGTATCATCTTATTGAAAATTATTTCCAAGGAAAAAAATTATATTTAGATAAATATCAGAGATAACAGTTTCCATATTTTCTTTTATTCATGGGGGGCCACCTCACATTTGACAAAAATTTAAACAGCTTCAACATCGTTTCTCTTGAAGTTTTTAGTGAAAGAAAATCGTACTGACGGTCTAAGGAAAATCTCATTGTCTGAGTATGCACCTATTTAACTCCATTTTAATCCTAACTCTACTCTATAATTAGATCATTATATGACTTGGTAGATAACATACATAATTTTGTATGCTAGAGGTGACTGGGAAGATAGTGTTGATTAAGCATGCCAATTAAATGATATGATGTCTAACCTAAATATTAGGATTCCTTTTTAATGGGGAAGTTTATTCTAGTCAAGTTTTTGGAAAGCCAGTCAGGTTTATGATGTAACACGACATGCCGGGACAAGGGAAGGAGGGCTGATCAGCAGAACGGAAGCACAAGGCGACCGCGTCGATGTCGATCACTGAGTGGACCTCGGCTATGATCTGCTATAGGTGAAAAAGACAGGTGTCGGCGGTGCAACGCAATGGCTGTATATCCTGTGGCGGCATGTACTTCGCGGCGATAAACTAGCGGCGGCATGTCATCCAACAATCCTCTCCCTTGTAGCGACTCTAGGAGACCGTAGCAGCAGGCATAGGACGGCGTAACGACACAGCGGCATTGGGCGGCTACATCAAGATACTATCGGACTTCAGCGACAGAAACGTCTGGCATCGCTTCGATGATGAAGATGACTCTAAACTAACTACTAGTGGATGGTGGTAGGCATCGGCGACGAAGGCGGCGGCATGTACTTCGCGGCGGTGAACTAGCGGCGGCGGGTCGTCCAGTGAGTGCTCTCCTTGAAACTACTTTAGAGGATGCTAGGCGTGCATGTAGCGCATGTAGACACGGTGGCACAGGTAGGTGCGGATACAAGCTCAGAAGCGAGCGTGATATTGAGGACGACGGCGACACCGTCGATCGAGGGCGGGCCGAGGGGCACCAAGGCGGCCGAGGGCCGCCAAGAGCGGGCGTGGGTGACGATGGCAGATGAGGGCAACTGAGGCAGCCGAGGCGACTGTAGGCAGCCGGAGGCGGTCGTAGGCGGCCGTAGGTGGCCGGAGGCAGCCGTCGGCAGTAGGAGGCATCCAGAGCTGTCTAGAGACGGATGGTGGCTACCGGAGGTGGCCGACGGCGGCTGACACGGTTGGACGTGGCCGTCACGGCTGGAGCGGCCTATGGCAGTCGGAAGGCAGCCGAAGGGGGAGGCCAGATTGGGCTGAGGCCGACTGGAGGCGGTTGGAAGCAGCCGGAGGAGGCTGAGTCGGCCGGAGGCAGCCGGAGGAGGCTGAGTCGGCCGGAGGCAGCCGACACGATTCGAGGCAGTCTGAGGAGCTTGGAGGCGGCTAGAGGGGCCAGAAGCGGCCGAGGCCGGCCGGAGGGGCGCCGGAGGCAGCCACAGGTGGCAGAAAACGGCCGCGGCAACGCGAGGCGGCCGGAAAGTGGCCGGAGGGGCCGGAACCAATCGAGGCCGGCCGGGTGCGGCCGAGGCGGCCTAAGGGGCCCTCATAGCCACCGAGGCGGTGGAGATGGTGGCGCCGGCGCTCCGGTGACGATGACAGGAAAAGCCCTAACCACCTTTCTTGAGGGCAATTTTGTAAATCTTCCAAACTCTAAAACTAAAAAAAACTCCCAAAAAAGAAACCAAAAGAAACTTAGGGTTACATCTTGAAACTTCTTGTTCACTGGGCTCCCTCCTTTTTTACGATGGGTAACCCCCCCCCCCTCTTATAGGGAAGATATGGGCCTTCCCCCTCAGAAAAAGGGAAGAAGGCCCAAAATTTTTTTAAAAAAAGGGCCCAAGTTAGGGGAAAAAAAAAGAAAAAAATACAAGTACATGCCGGGCGTGCAAAAAAACATAGAATATATATCTCGAGGCTGGATGGTCCCCCATCAGTTTAATTATGAATATCTTTATTAGGTACTTGATCCAAGTGGAAGCAGATATAAACAAACTGTCAGAATTACCACGGAGAAGAAACATTTGATGCATCTTGATTTAAGATGACTATTTTTAAAAGTTATCATCCTAATTATTTTTTCCACAAACTAGTTTCCATCATATTTTTATGAAGGTTATAAATTATGGATAATAATCATAAAGAAAAGAGTTATGATGATGTTCTAGTCTTATCCTTCTCAATTTTTTTGTTGTTCATGGCCTCTCCTCAAAGGGATAAAATTTTGGAAGATAACTTTGCCCTAGATGCAATCTATAGAGCAAAAAATTAGTATACAAGAAATTTTTAGGTTCTTTTGACCTAGCTTATTCGGCTAAAGAGTGTGCCCCAGTTTGCATGTGATTTCCTACCCCGAAGAATGCTCCATTCGATGATATGGGGGTTGTTATGGGTGTCCGTTTTTGGCACACTTTAGTCATGGGACATCTTCTGAAGTGTTTATTAGGCTGAAACTTGGCCCAATTATTTCTTAAGTCCACCAACATCCAAGTAGTAATTATGGGCTAATGGTAGTTATGGGTGGTTGAGGGAATCATTCCTTTATCGTGGGACATTTTATGGATTGATTATTGGGCTGAAACTTATCCCAATTATTTCTCAAGTCCGCCCGCGTTCAAGGATGATTCAGTTAATGTCTCTACAATATTGATTTCAAAATATTGATTCAGACCAGGATCATTTAACTGATCATTGCAGATGACACCTACCTTTTTCTGGATAATGAATAGATCATTGTGGATAATGACTGGATCTGTTGGTGAATTTAACAGTTCAGACAATTCATTGTTAGTAGGACAGAACAGTTTTTACTTCTACTTCAATTTTCAAATTAAATTATATTTAGACATTATTTTTTAGGCATCTTCTGTGATCACCCTTGGAGGTTCCTCTCCGGTGGCAGTAAACAGGCTTTTGGCGGCAAATTTAGAATGAACAAAAGCTTGAACTCTGTTACATCTTTCTGGCTTACAATACCAGCCAATTGTAGAGTTTGGTAAGCCATAATTATAATGTGACTTTTTTTGGAATAAGTTAGATGTTACATGATCACGTGGGCCACATATAACTGTGCCGAGCATACACTAATTAAAAGAAATAGAAACAACAGGGGCCACTTATAACATGTGTCCCATTTACTAACAATGAATTAACAAATAATAGGAAGACAAAGAAACATGTAACAAAGACACATAGAGTGTCTATAATTAACAGGAGGGACACATAAAGAGTGACTTCTTGTCCATTTGATGCATTGTGGAAGTGCAAAAGTGGTACCTTGAATACCAAATGATGCGATACCACAGTGCCCAGAGAACCAGGCTTGCTTAGCTTACCAAGCTAGCTTACTAAGCTAGCGCGAAGGAATTGGGATAAGATTCCACAGCCAGAAGGTAGCTTGCTTCTAGAATCGTCTATAGTGATCCACTGGATTGGGTGAAGCCTCCTATCTCTTTAATTGTAATAATGGCCCAAAAGACATTCAATATGGTAACGGCTTTGATTCTAAAAACATTTCACATTTAAGATAGGGGGGAGGAGAAAGACGAGAGGGAGAGAGAGAGAGAGAGAGAGAGAGAGAGAGAACAGGAGTGGGAGGAGATTATGAAGGATCATCAACTGAAGGGTGGCTGCTTTCGAAGATGAGATGAGGATGAGTTTGCATAGCAAGGAGGGAGTGGAGTGACAACTGGGAGAGAGAGAGAGAGAGAGAGAGAGAGAGAGAGAGTGGCAGCTAAGGTTGGCTACATTTCAATTCTTGAGAGGCTTGAGGGGCTTAAGAACCTGCCTCAGTGGCTGGCCCTCCGAGTTCAGTCGGCTCATCTACCCAGACCTCTTCCTCCTGTAAATCTGAGTCCGGATCATATCAGAAGACCAGCATAAACAGCTGCCATAATGGACAACTTTTACATTAAAAACATTAATCACTTAGTAGATAAATATTATTTGATTCAATGATGAGTTTCTTCATCAGAAAACAGAATTATGGATATAATTTACATCGTAAAGAGAAATATCAAACATGGAGAGAGAGCTCAGGGGGCTGAAGAAAGCAGAGCATTCCTTCTCCAAAGAGCTCTAAGAGAGAGGACATCAACTTGCTTGCGTCCACATCATCCTTCCATGCCAAAGTCAGCGCTTGCATTGACTTGGACCGCTCTCCGGCCACGGGACGCTGAACTTTGACCTGGGACAGCGGCCCCGACGACGCTAAAACAGCAGTGCTGTTAGGCTCCGCCTTGGCAGCGACGACCAATTTCTTTAACGGCGACTGTTGCGTCAACATCTCGGTGCTTGTTGACTTTCTTTTGTCTGGGCTCAAAACAAGTCAACCAACAAAGTTAGTTTCAATCTCTTTATATCTATAAGCTATCTACTCATATTCTTATCAATACATTAATCAATCCAATCTATCAGTCTACTACCTGTCTATCACAGTGCATCTATCTATCCAATCTATTGGCTATCTACCTGTCTATCCCAGAACATCTATCCCCCTATCAGCACATTTTGCTGTGATCTACTAACCTGCCTTTCTATCTATATATCCACATATCAATCTATCTACCAATCAATGGATTCATCCACCTATCAGTCCACTGATATTTAACATCCATCAATCCATGATCTAACTATCATTATAACATGAAAGGAAGACATCATTAGAAATTTATGTGAGATTGTTCATTTATTTACTCAAAAGGGGACAGATATAAAGCTCTGATTGCACTTACTCAGCCCGGAAAGGTCGATTCTGGCACTCGGCCTCAAGGTCTGGCGGGCCGGCCGGGAAAACAAGCCTGGAAGCGCCTTCAGTCTCTCGTACACACAGTTTCCTGCAGCACGCTGAGCCAAAAAGAGCAATGGTATTAATTCATTCTACACAAGCTTACAGTTTTTTGCCAAAAAATGCAAAGAAAAGTCAAACCCGAATGATTACTAGTTTTTTTTTTTTTTATGCCTACCATGGCGGCTCCATACACTCGCCAAGCCTCGTTCCTCTTGACCTCATTCTTCTGCTTCTCGAGTAGCATCTCAGGTTCAAGTAGCTTCAAGTAGGGCTCCAGGTTTGGAAGGATCAGAAGCCTCACCTGAGAACAAAAGCGAAGAGTAAAGAGAGAGTTACCCTTATTTCAAAAAAGTTGATCAAGCTGTCTACATACCCAATCTTGACCAACTTTGAGCTAAGTGGACCCAGGGTGACAAAGTTAACAAACAAGAAGTTTACCCAAGTCTACTAACACTGACCTAGTATATCGGTGTTGACCAATGTTGACATTTAGGACACGAAAGGATAAGAAAGAGAGACCAGCTTAGACGTGAGTTGGTCAAGAGTAAACAAAGTTGACCAACAAAAACTTTATCTATGTTCACTAACGTTGACCTAGGCTTGTCTGTGTTGACCAACGTTGACAATTAAGAAATGAAAGGAGAAGGGAGAGAAAGGGAGACCATCTTTGACACAAGTTGACTCAGGGTGAATAAAGTTGACCAACAAAAATTTCAGCTATATTTACTAACATTGACCTAGTTTATCCATAATAATCAACGTTGACAATTAGGACAGGAAGGGAGGAGAGAGAGAGATTATGATACCACATTGGCTCCTAGGGCAGAAAGTCCTTGGATGGCTCCGTAATGCTGGGTCAATGACTTAGAGGGGTCAAGGAGGGCATTCAGCAGGGTTTTGGTCACCCGAGACTGGAGATTGTGGTAGACATGCCCATACCTAAAGATGAACAAGATATATGAGAACCATGTATTACCATTAATCTAGTAGAATGATAATTGGGGGAGAATCAAAAATCCGGAAGAAAATAGGGGGAAATCTCGAAATTTTTCTAATCTAGGACTGATTCACTGTTAATGCATCATCATTTTTTTTCAAAAAAAAAAAATGCATCGTATCTAAACTTTCTCCATATATATTGAGCTTATTTGCATTTCTAGATTTTCAAAAAAATGGAGAACATTTGAGGTCATGTTGATGAGTATGGATTCCATTTATTTCGCTAACTAAGCTCATATCAATCAAATTTTACTTTCAACTCAACTGATTCAAATTGAGATCTAATTCAATCTCAAGTAACCAGATTGATTAGCTGACAGACAAACAATTCGGCTCTAAATGTCATGATTCAAAACGGTATGTCAGCACCAAGATTGAGATTTATCACAGCACATGAAAAGTCAGACGATTCTTTGAGGCCTATGTATGTCAAATTTCTTAGATTTTTCGTCTCTCAACAACCTGTTCTTATATCCAAGATGAAGTTTAAGGACAAGGTTTTACAAAAATGACATTTACCTTTAAAAGGTATTACAAGAGAGTAGAAAGTTTCCCAACGATGGTCAACGGGATCTGAGGTCTCATTAAGGGAGATTATCAGAAATAGAGGATATGCGACTAAAGCTCACCTGCTACATATTGAAGCAACCAGCGTGGCAGAGAAGTCCCTCAGCTCCCAGTGATCATCCGAAAGCCTATGGCCCAATCTCTTGGCGACAAGGCACGTGATTATTGATGGCATCAATTGATGTAACTGAAATTGTGTAGAAAACAAAGTGTCCCATAATTAAACCTAGTTATAACAATTTCAAAATACAAAGAAGAAAGATAAGACATACATGTCACTCGTCCACAGTTTTTCAGAAAAAAATTCAGATACCCAATCTTGATTCTCCCTCAATTCCAATAAAAATGTTTTTTTTAATAGCATTCCATTAAAAATGTTAACTGATTTTGTGTGCATATTTGCTTCTCAAGAAACACAATAGGATTTGCCTCTGCAAACCATGCATCCTTATCACAGGGAAAAACTTACATAGGGCTCAATATGTATGTGAGGATTCTGAAGAAGACTCTGCACAACACGCATAAGCGCAACCAAAAGTGATAGATCATTCAGGTTCCGGGTGACCTGCAAGTAACTACATGTTAAGAGAATCTTCATCAGATTTTAAAAAGAATTCTTGAGCTAAAAATGGATAACTGACCTCCTCAGCGATAAAATAAGAAAAGTAAGGGACTAGAGGATGAAGCCCAGAATCGGTGGATAAGCTTGATAAGGCCTCTTTGAAAAGGGCGGACTCAGATCTGTTTAAGGCCAGATCTGTAATCTTATCAAAGTACAACTGTGCCAATAAACAAACGAAGCAAGATATTCAGCATTGATCAAAATAACATGATCATGAAACAAGAGACCAAGGATCAAAACGGCCAAAAAACCTGGCGGTACATAAGTAATTAAGAGAGTAAGTCAGCAAAAGGTTGAAATGAGAAGCAAACAAGGAGATCCAAGCCCCTTAATATGTATAAGGACTCTGGTTTGTGATAAGCCCCTGATGAAGACTTATGAAAGCAAGAGAAGGCGCAGAAATGGCGTCGCGCATGTTAGCAACATGTGTGTGTTTGTTTGAATAAAGGTGGAAGGAGGCTCTATATAAAGGAAGAGGGCTCGACAGTTTGAGGCATACAAGAAATCGTCAGCCAAATGGACGAGGAAGAGGGAGATTCTCCACGTCTTTGCCAACAAGAGGAGCTTGATCTGGTCGTCCATCTCAGAACTAATAGCGAGAACTCTGTCCAGTTTCTCTTTTATGATTCATCTACTTCTGGTTCTATTCTCTGCTTTTTCTGTACTCATCTGGAACTATCTATCCTAGTCTCAGTCTTGAGTAGGTTTTCTTCAATATTGCCAGCGACAAGTCGATAGTTCTTTATCCGGTTTCTCTTGATGGGAACTATCATTGAACTCTTATGTAACTCCTATCGTTTAGCACATCCTCTGATTCAAGTACGAGTTCTAACAGTTTGCCATCCTCCCCTGCACCTGGACGAAGATGATGATGACAAAATGATATGATCCCCGTAGTATGCAGTGTTATTTTGTTCTTGAAGCCCAATAGAAGCATTTTATTCATTTCCCTTGAAATAAGGCAGCTCTCCGTTTAAGAGGGAGCCAAGAAGAAATTAATCAAAGTCCACTGTTGTTCCTTTCTCTCCCATGTGATATCCATCTCACCGGTTTCCCTCCTCTAGCCAAAGCCTCTCTAGGCAGATGATCTTTCCATCACTCTCCTCTCCCTCTGAGTCCCTAGCAACAAACTTGTCGCTGGAGTATCTCCTGTACCCTATATGTATCTTCCACAATAAGAAGCTCCTGGATTCTTATCATGAAGTTGTCATCTTAGCAGTGGAAAATGACAAGGATGTGGTGATGGCATGACAAAACCACTACTCTCCCAGCGGATTCCTCCTCCCATTGCTGACCTGCCGCAGCTGATGCAGACGACCTATGGTCTTCTTGAGGGCTGTTACGAGTCTCCCCCAAACCTACATGAGGTCGAAGAAGCGCCTGTCAATAAGACGCACATGCTCTCGTAGAATAAAGCGGGCCCTATATAAGAGGACGGGAATAACCCAGAGGCAATATTCAAATCTTGAAGATGGTTGCTGCAGTGACAGGCTGGAGCTCAGGAAGCATTCCTGATCCAGATTTGGCGACAAGGCCGATCCGGCTTGTAGATCTATTTTCCTTCATTTCTCGCCTACTTTCTTCATCTTCTTCATTCTCTCATATTGTCTTCCCATTCTTTTTTTTTTTCGAAAGAAGTTGTCTCTCCGTTCTCCCTTTGTTCTATGACCTCTGCTTCAATCTATGGAACTGAATGATCCTTTTTGGAGGACAATCAGAAGTTGTCATACTCCTCATCATTTGTCTGCCCCACAATGACAATGAAAAAGTCGTAATCATCATCATTACTCATCTGCAACTGGGATGAAGATGAGGAAATCATCGTAGCCACATGCTTGTGACAATGACAGTGATGATAACAAATTTTGAATGACAATGACAAGTTTGTCCAGGGACGACGACCCTTATTACGGATATGGCCCATACAATCTGGAAAGAATACGTTATGATGAACCCTTCAAAAAATATAATAATGTGGTTCCGTAAATGGAACCTCATAACAAGCTTTGAGGCCAACATTTAATTTGTCAAGAGAAAAGGCAACTGATCGTGATAAGAAAAGAAGAGGGATTGAAAATCGTAGGTTTGCAACAAGACTCTTGGCTTTACCTGCAACTCCCTGGATAATACGTGTTTGACAGGGAGCTTAATGTCAACAGGAAGCACGTCTTCTTTTCTGTGTTCAAGCTTTTTGCTATCTGGCGGCGCTACAAGCGCTAATAAAAAATAGAAAAAACGCAAAATAAGAAAATATGTTAAAATTGAATTCATGCAGTCATTATGAAAAAAAGAGAACTTTCGTCATCCAAGATGATATATAAGCTGAACTAAGATACTATGGATAATTTCAGGGGAATAATTTAAGAAAAATCTCAAGAAACAAAAAATGGATCACTTTTCTAGATAGACTCAATCACTTCAATGGTTGAAACTGGAATATTCAAACAAACTCTGATTTAGAAAGCCCCTGTAGATCTCAAACTATCAGACTTTCTGAATTGCCGTTCTATTTCTCAAAGACCCAAAATACCAGCGAGACAGAGAGATTTTATAATCGATTTCCTTGTATCTCCAAAGTTTGTAGGTTTGGAGAGCTGATGAAACAAAACTTTTATACAAATAATTCTTGAATTATCCTTTCATTAATTAAATTCCACTGGATTCAATCCTCGTCTCAACTGCGTCCCATGAAGACTATTGCTCCAACACATCGTTCTACCAATAATATTTGTTACTTCAATCGATAATAAGTTATTGAAATAAATATTAATCATAAAGACGTAATTCGTTTTCTAAAACCAAATAATTTCAGCCACCATAAGACTACTACAATGATTTAAGGGAAAATATATTCCATTGGAGGCCAGCAGAGAAATCAAAATTTTAACCCAAAACTAATAGATTTTACCTTCGACAGGCACATTTTCAGGAATTGCTGGCTGTATGCCCTCAATCGCTAGCCAATGAACAACAACTGCAGGGTCAAGTGGAGCTTTCGGCAGAGGTGCTTCAATCACCTGATACGAAAATAGGAGGGTTAAAAGACGGAAAGAAATACAGTGAAATTAGTAAAATTACACTTACCTCCTTTAGATCAACCTCTTTGTCATCAATGTAAAACAGATCCTTACGCCCGACAGCTCTTTTAAACCTCAATGGGTCACCAGACGCAAATCCATAGATTGGCTGGGAAAACAAGATAATATAAGCGTGGGGTAGAGAAAAAAATAGAAATTCAAAAGTTTAAATAAGAAGTTCCCTCACTAGGAACAAATGTGTTTCTATACTGAGCGATTAAGTGATTTCAAATTCTAGTTCACGTTGTTTTGTTTATTCAACAACAATAAATTTCAAAGTGCCAGAGAACTTCACGTTTGGTTACAAGAAAAGTTTAGAAGATACGATAATGAGCGCCCAAATGTGACATAGCAAAAAAACTCACATTTACGCAAGAATATCTAGAACCAACTGAAAATAGGTAAATGCACGAGGGCCTCCCTGCACACTATTTGAGAAAATGGAAATAAATATATGCCTTATACTACGCACAATCGGCCAAACTATTACAACATTTTTTCATCCATTAACTGCCCACAGTTGAGAATGGTTTTCAACAATATTTTCCATAGAAATTCATCATACAATTTATTCTGATATGTACCAGTCAATGGGTTGTGGGTATGAATACTTATTTAAGGTCAGTAAACTGCTAATCAGGTTGGGATTTCTCATATTTTCTCGCTTAATCATTGTAACACATAACTCAAAATATTTTGAACCATCAATATTGAAGACAAGAAGAAAGAACAATTCTTGATACACAAACAAAGAGATTACAAGGGGTTTTATAGGGAGCCCTAATGGGCTAATAATAGAAAGGGCCCTTAATGGGCTAATAATAGAAAGGAGCTAATAATAGAAAGAAGAAAAGAAAAAGGAAAGGAGACAATAATGTCAACACTCCCCCTCAAGCTGGAGCATGGATGTTTTCCGCACCCAGCTTGGAACAGAGCTCCTCAAACCGAGGGGCATGAAGCCCTTTGGTGAAGATGTCTGCAAGCTGTTCAGCTGACGGAACATATGGCGTGCAGAAATTTCCCGACTCAAGCTTCTTTTTAATGAAATGTCGATCGATCTCAATGTGTTTTGTACGATCATGCTGGACGGGATCATGAGCAATGCTGATAGCCGATTTGTTGTCACAGAACAGCTGAACAGGGGAAGAAACCGGACACCTTAGTTCACGAAGCAGTTGGGTAATCCAAAGTGCTTCACAAAGACCATGCGCAAGGGCACGGAACTCCGCTTCAGCACTTGATCGAGAGACCACTTTCTGTTTCTTACTCCTCCAAGTAATAAGATTGCCTCCCAAGAAGGTGCAGTACCCAGAGGTCGACCGACGATCAACCACAGATCCTGCATAATCGGCATCAGTGTAGACTTCTAGACGCAGACCACTGTGACGACGAAACATTAATCCACGGCCAATGGTGCCCTTCAAGAAACGGAGGAGGCGATGGGCAGCATGAAGATGACTCATCCGAGGGTTCTGCATAAACTGACTTAGAACACCCACTGTATATGCAATGTCGGGACGGGTGTGGGTGAGATAGAGCAGTTTGCCCACAAGTCTTCGATATTGTCCGGGCTCAGCCGGATCTTCATTCTCATCCGCACCAAGTCGATGACTCACATCAATCGGTGTCGAAATAGGCTTGGAGTCTTCCTTTCCCAGCTCGCAAAGAAGATCCACTGTATATTTCCGCTGACAGATGAAAATCCCACTCGAAGAATAAGCCACCTCAATACCAAGAAAATATCGTAATGGGCCAAGATGACGTATGGCAAAGTCCGACGACAGATACATAGCCAGCTGAGTAATGGACTCCGTATCTTCACCCGTGATGATAATGTCATCCACGTACACGAGAAGAATAGCCACTCCCCCGGACGTGGAATGACGGTAGAAAAGCGTGTGATCTCCATTACACTGACGGTATCCCCGGTTCTTCATGGCCATGGTGAAACGGCCAAACCAAGCACAAGGAGATTGCTTCAAACCGCATAGCGCTTTCTTCAGGCGACAAACAACTGAACTCGGAGTAGACGGCACTAAGGAGGCATATCCAGGAGGTAAGGCCATATAGATCTCCTCAGTCAAATCACCATGAAGAAAAGCATTCTTGACATCATATTGCTGCAATATCCAGCCCCGATCGGTGGCAAGAGCCAAGAGAATCCGGACAGTGTTCATCTTGGCCACAGGGGCAAACGTTTCCTGATAATCAATGCCATACTGTTGGGTGAACCCTTGCGCCACAACACGTGCCTTGTGCCTTTCAATAGAGCCGTCGGAATTGTGCTTTACAGCATAAACCCAACGACTGCCAACCAAGTGCTTGCCTGGCGGTAGTGGAACCAGATCCCATGTGTCATTTATGGCAAGTGCTTAGAAGCTCCTCCTCCATTGCCCGACGCCAATGAGGAAGAGAGGGCTACGTCCACCGCCTTTGGAAGGGAGATAGTGTCAAGGGAGGTGAGAAGAGCGTGGTAGGCCGGGAAAGACGATGAGATGAGATGGATGCGGCTAATGGATACAATGGAGAAGGATGAGGGCAAGACACAAGTGCTAATGAAGGATTTTCAAGAGGAGTGGATGAGGAGGATGAGGGAACTTCAGGGGTAGGAGGAACACGAGGCTTGCGACGAGCAAGAGTGATACCATAGCGCTTTTCTGGCGGGCAACGGCGTATAGGTAAAGGGGCACAACATAGTGGGATAGAGGGATCCGATGGGGACTCTACAGGAGGGTTCGATGAAGCAGAGGATGGATCTTTAGTAAGGACAGGTGGATTTGGGATTGGTGCAGGCAGAGGATCAGAGGACAAGGTGTTCATGGGAATATCAGATGGAGGCTCTTCGAGAGGAACAGGCAAGGAAGGACTTGGGACAGGTGACGAGGGAGATGAGTTAGGAAGAATAAGAAATTCAAGGGGATCTGATTGAGGTGGTAAAGAAGGAGAAGGTGGAGAAGAAGAGGGGTAATACGGAGTGAATTCGTCAAAGGTAGCATCCTTGGTGACAATAAATCGACGAGAGGGTGGATGATAACATCGATAACCCTTTTGAGTAGAAGCATAGCCGACGAAGACACATTGGATGGCCCGAGGATCAAGCTTGTCACGACCAAGATGGTGGTTAGGAGCAAAGCAAACGCACCCAAAGACACGAGGGGTAAGATTGGTTCGGAGAGAAATGTTGGGGAAGGAATGCTGGAGACAATCAATGGGAGTAGAGTAGTTAAGTACGCGAGACGGAAGACGGTTGAGAAGATGAATGGCAGTTAGGACAGCTTCAGCCCAAAAATACTTTGGCACATGCATGTGAAATAAGAGGCTCCGAGCCATTTCAAAAATGTGACGAAATTTTCGTTCTGCAACTCCATTTTGCTGGGGGGTGTAAGGACATGTGGTTTCATGGATGATGCCTTTTTCTTGGAAGAAAGTACTTAACGTGGAATTGACATAGTCTCGGGCATTGTCGGAGCGGAAGCGACGAATAGAAGTGCAGAATTGAGTTTGAATGAGAGAGTAGAACTGAGGAATAACAAGGGAGATCTCTGATTTATTTTTCAAGAGATAGGCCCACGTGAAACGAGTAGCGTCATCAATGAATATACATAACCACCGAGCACCGGACGTGCTATGAACAGGGGAGGGTCCCCACACGTTGGTGTTAACGAGAGCAAAAGGAGTCGTCAAATGGGAAGAAGAAATAGGATACGTAGTACGATGATGTTTAGCAATTCGACAAGCATCACAAACAAAGCGGTCCACAGAGTGGCCTTGGAAAAGTTTTGGAAATAAACGATAAAGAGTAGCAAAGGATGGATGGCCGAGGCGTCGATGGAGAAGCCACAAACGCTCATGAGACGCCGAAAGGGGAACTGCAGCGGCAGCAACAGCGAGGGGAGACAAGGGAGATCGAACAAGATAGAGACCCTCATGCTCCTCAGCAATGGAAATCGTCCTCCCCGACACCTTATCACGATAAAAACAGGTATTAGGAGTGAATGTAAGATCTTGGTTCAGATCACGAACAAGGCGGGATAAAGAAAGAAGATGATGAGCAAGCCGTGGAACATGAAGGACTTTAGTGAGGTTCATCGAAGGAGAGAGAGACACACGACCAATCCCAGCCACAGTGAGAAGATCACCGGAAGCTGTTTTAACTTTGGAGGAGCCGGAAACGGGTTCATAGGTCACAAAAGCTCTAGGATTGGGTGTCATGTGGGCAGTGGCACCAGAGTCAAGAAGCCAAGTGGATGATGATGACGACGGAGATGGTGAAGGAGGAGGAGAAGGAATGGTGGACATACCCGCGTTAGCTAGAGAGCACGAGCCCACGACTGGAGGGTCAAGCAATCGCCGAAGACGTTCCACTTCTTCAGGTGTAAAGCCGGGAAGAGAAGCACTCGCCGAAGACGCTCCACTTGGAAGAAGACCATAGGACAGAGGCACTTGACCAGGCATCGGTACTTGGTTGACAGAAGGTGCAACCGTAGCGAGATTGCTCTGTTGTGTTCGCTTCCGTTGAAGCTTAAAGCACGTCTCCTTGGAGTGACCCCGCTTTTTGCAGTAATTGCAGAAAAGGGAAGGATCACCTTTGGAGGATTCCTCAGTCCGAGTAGATGGACCACGAGACGAAGCTCCTGCTCCAGTCGATGTGGTCGTCACCGAGGAGCGCGTGGAGGAAGACGAATGTGCTACAAGTGCAGAAGCCGGGGTCTGGGACTGCTGAAAGCGAGATTCTTCAATTCTCGCGCTGCGAAGCGCATCCTTGAAGGAAAGCTCTTTCTCCCGGTGTATAAGCTGAGCCCGTACCGCTTCATATTCGGGTTAAGTCCTATAAGGAACTGAAAAACCCGAGTTCAAGAGTGTACTCGCGATCCACCGAGTGAGGGTCCGGAGGCATGTAGTGATCAATCTCATTCCACAGAGAAATGAGTTCTGTGCTGTACTCCATGATCGTCCTGTCTCCTTGACGCAGATTGGCGGCCCGATGCACTAGCTCATACAGTGTGGCAATATTATTTTTCTTGGAGTGGCTGTCAGGGCCGCTTCCCACGCCCGGCAGACTCAAGAGACAGAAATTCACCCTTGATACTCGGTGAAATACTATCCAAAAGCCATCGATGGACCACCCCTTCAACGCCTAGCCAGTCATAGTACTTGAGTCTGTCTTGAAGGCCCTTCTTCAAGTAAATGACGCATCAGTCGCCCCTTGAGAGTAATCTGGACATATTGCTGCCACTGAAGAAGGTTAAAGCCGGTGAACATCCCATCTGGAGGCATTTGAGGCAGAGAAAACGGTCCAGGTGAAGCCGACCAATTCCCCGACTCAAGAGGTGCCTCCGAAGCATTTGACGTTTAACCCACACTGGGTGGCGTCGATGCTGGCGTCACACCGGAAACCGATACAGGCTCCGTCATCTTGATCACAGAATGAAGTGTCGCACGAGGAGCACACGGCTGCAGGAACGCCCGCGGCTATTGGCTGCGTCAGGCGCGCTGAAGAGTCGAGGAGGGAGCGCGGCCGCGACCGAGAGGAGAGCGCGCGGTCGAGAGGGAAGCCTACGCTGCCGAGAGAGAAGCACAGCCGAGGAGGGAGCGCGGTGCGGGAAGCCGGAAATGTGGCCGGAAAGAAGCTGCGCCGCCAGGAGCAGGTAGCCAACCGGAAGGAGAAGGAGCTCAAGATCGTGGCGAATGTAGAAACGCCAGAGATCGGAGCTACGGTCGAGCCCAGGAACCCGGATTAGGGTTAGGGTTAGGGCTCTAATACCATGAAGACAAGAAGAAAGAACAATTCTTGATACACAAACAAAGAGATTACAAGGGGTTTTATAGGGAGCCCTAATGGGCTAATAATAGAAAGGGCCCTTAATGGGCTAATAATAGAAAGAAGAAAAGAAAAAGGAAAGGAGACAATAATGTCAACAAATATCAATCAGTGTATTATGCCCTGATTATCATTTATAACATGAATGTTCAGATGATTTTGTGAATGTTGCACAAAAAAACAGCTGCAGAATTTTAAATTGTGATATGTAACCCGATAATTCTTGATGAGAAATCTAGATTGAAGAAGGCAAGAGAAGTGTGATACGCTACCCTCCTTCATATCCGAAATCGTAACAAAAACAGGGAATCGAGAGACTTGTGAAGATAGCACTGGGAAAAGACAAACCCACTCCTTCTCAAACAAACAACCAGTTTGTTGACCTGGAAGGGAGAACGTCGGGAATAGACAAGAAGAAGAAAAATAACTCAAAAGAAATAGACTCCAGACGTGGCTGAATCAGCAGACCGCCTGCGTGGAGAAGAACCAGATCGATCCTCCCCTCAGTCTTGGAGGATCTACTCGACTAGTCGACTGAACTCCAATTCTCCAAAACCCAAAAAACATAAGCTTTCATGAGGGTGCACCATCTTATTTAACATATCGAGCATCTCTATTTTTAGAAAGGATCTAAACAAGCCTTTCCACCTGCCTTTTACATTTATATTTCCTGATTTGGCTCATATCAGAGTGCTTCACCCGAGAATGTTCCAGGAGAAGCAATACAACTAGAGAAAGGACAAGATCGGGAAAGAACTAAGAATAGGAAATAACTCTAACGCTGTGATAGAATCTCGGATCCTGACGTCAAGAAACGATAAAATGGCCAAGGAATTGTACTTCAAAACAAGAATATCAGTATTCTTCACCTGGATTTCTGTAGATCTGAGATCTGTACAGAAGAACTCGAGTATAGAGTGATGATTAGAGGAAGGACAAGGTGAAAGCAGGTTGGATTGGTATTCTCTCCCTTCTAAACTGGAGGATCTCCCGTTCCCGCCAAGGTTGCTAACTTCTTGAATTTGTAATCCCCTTTCTTGACAACTTCTCCCCTTTATTTATATTGAATTGGCCCCCGCCGGTAGCTAGTTTGAATTCACACCTGTGAATTCCCATGACCATGTGCAGATGACAATGCGTCAACTGTCTGACGCCTCATCTTCCTATGATAGGTCCTAGTCAGGATCGTATCACGCCGCCAAATCAGCAATGTTTCTTCTGGATCGGAGGGCCTCTGATCTCCAGCCTCTGGCCATAGCCTCTTGTTGAATTTCATACTTCGTACCTTGTCCTCGTGTCTTCCTCTGATGCTTCTGCAGAATCCCGTAACAGACTTCAAGAATGTCACACACTTCTCCACTGGAGCTCCATTGACTTATATACTTGCCAGGTTGTACGTCTAGTGGGGCCCACAACAAGAAGACTCAAATAATAGAATGAATTCTAGACAAGGAGTATATTCTAAATATCTCGGCTGACACTCCCCCTCAAGCTGGTAGGTAGATATTCTTCATTCCCAGCTTGGAATAAAGCCAATGAAATAGACTGCCGGGAACACTCTTGGTAAGTATATCTGCAACCTGTTGATCTGAAGGAATATACTTCTTGGAAATCACATTTGAATCAATCTTCTCTCGGATAAAATGTCTATCAATTTCAATATGTTTTGTTCTGTCATGTTGAAGTGGATTATGAGATATATCAATGGCAGATCTGCTGTCACAATGAAGTATTGTAGGACAATTTTGAGATATATTTAGATCAACGAGAATATTTCTGATCCACAGAATCTCACAAATTCCCTTTGCCACTGCTCTGAATTCTGCTTCTGCACTTGATCTTGATACTACTTTTTGCTTCTTGCTGCGCCAAGTAATCAGACTCCCTCCAAGAAACATACAATAACCTGTCGTTGATCTACGATCTACCACAGATCCACCATAGTCTGCATCTGTGTATGCTTCCAATATCAATTTCTTTCCTCTCTGGAATACTAGCCCACGTCCTGCTGTTCCCTTGAGATATGCAAGTATTTTAAATGCTGCTTGCCAATGAGGTTCCCGTGGACTGTGCATGAACTGACTGAGAAGTCCCACTGCAAATGCAATATTTGGTCGAGAATGATTTAGGTATATGAGTTTACCGATCAACCTCTGATACTGTCCTCGATCCACTGGAGTTGTTTCTTCACATGGTCCCAGTTTCAGATTTGGATCCATAGGTACTGGTGACGGTTTACAGTTGCTCATACCCATTTCCCTCAATATGTCTAGAATGTATTTCCTCTGAGGAATGAAAACGCCATCAGGGGAATAGGCAATCTCTATTCCCAGAAAATACCTCAACAATCCCAAGGATTTGATATCAAATATCGGTGCAAGTTTTTTACTTAAAATTGAAATCTCTTCACTGTCAATACCAGTAACAATGATATCACTACATATACAAGTAATACGGCTACCTTTCCATCCGGGCTTGTCTTAACAAAGAGAGTGTGGTTTCCATTACTTGGACAGTAACCCATATCTTTCATTGCCTGAGAGAACTTCCCAAACCAAGCCCTTGGAGATTGCTTCAATCCATATAATGCCTTTTTTAATTTGCACACTTGACTCTTGTGCGTGTATGAATAATATCCAGGAGGGATTTCCATATACACTTCCTCGTCCAGTTCTCCATGTAAGAAAGTGTTGTTCACATCATACTGGAATAATTTCCAGTTTAAATTTGCTGCTACTGCAATTAGAATGCGAACCGTATTCAGTTTAGCCACAGGAGCAAATGTTTCCCCGTAATCAATTCCATACGACTGAGTGTAGCCCTTTGCAACAAGTCGAGCTTTGTATCTTTCTAATGTACCATCTGACTTATACTTTATAGTGTAGACCCATCTGCATCCCACTTTCTTCTTTCCTGAGGGTAATGTAACAATTTCCCACGTGTCATTTTTGAGTAGTGCATCCATTTCATCATCCATGGCTTGTTTCCAGTTTTTATCCTTCATAGCTTCCTGGACTGTTTTAGGTGCGACTATTGTATCAAGCTTGCTGATGAGTGCTTGATATTCAGCGGCTAGTTGTGTGTATCCTATGAAGTGTGACATAGGGTATCTTGGAAATTGGGTGCAAGTCCTTTTCCCTTTTCTCAACGCAATTGGCCAGCCTGAGTCATCCTCTGAATATGCTTGCTGTTGTTGAACTTCAATCGTCTCTCCTGATTCCTGATTCTCCACTTCATTCTCAATATTATTTTCAACAGCTTCATCATAGTCTTCTTGTGGTACTGAATTTGAGCTCCCATTTTCGAACATAGATGGTATATTTGCTGGTACTTGCGTGTGAGTGTTATTTGTATCCTTTGAAGGCAATAGCATGAGGGGCAATTCAAGTTCTCTTGCCACTTGGACTGGTTGTTCAGCTGTGCCACCCAGAGATAAAAAATACTTTTCAGACTCATTAAAGGTTACATCTAGTGACACAAACATCCTCTTGGTTGGAGGATGATAACATTTATAACCCTTTTGAGTAGATGTATATCCAACAAATACACATTTTAGAGCCTTTGGACTGAGTTTATCAATTGGATGATGTTCATGAACAAAAACCGTGCAGCCAAACAGTCTAGGTTTTAGTCCAGTTTTCAATCTTACAGCAGGAAAGAATTTGGACATAAGATCAATAGGGCTCTCGTATCCAAGTATTTTGGAGGGTAATCGGTTGATTAAATGAACAGCAGTCAATAGGGCCTCTCCCCAGAGATATTTAGGTACCCCTTGATGGATAAGTAAGACCCTGGTTGTCTCTACAACATGACCAATTTTTCTTTCAGCTATACCATTTTGTTGTGGTGTATATACACATGATGACTCGTGGACAATACCATGTGTTTGAAAATAAGAACTCAGTGTTGCATTAAAGTAATCTCGGGCATTATCAGATCTAATCCTCTTCACTTGTACACCAAACTGAGTCTGTACCATGGTGACAAAATGTTTGACAATATACGTTATCTCTAGCTTACTCTTAAGAAGATATGTCCACGTCAATCGAGTACAGTCATCAACAATTATAATGAACCATCGAGCACCATTTACTGATGACACACAACACGGTCCCCACACATCCGTATGTATGAGATCAAATGGGCTTGCACTCCGCTCACCCTTCTCCTTAAATGACGACCTCTTGTGTTTAGCATACTGACATGCGTCACATATAAGTTTGGAAGTGTCCATATTATGAAAAAGAGCTGGGAACATTCGTTCCAAGAGTTCAAAAGATGGATGACCCAAACGCGAATGGAACAGTTTGATTTTCTCTATTATTGAAAGATTATTCTCCTCTGGCAGGCCTCTTCCATCCGCCATCAGCACAGCAACTGCTCCATCATGCACAGTCAAGAGGCCGTGTTTCTCCTCAATTGGTCCAATCCTTCGGCTCCGCTTCTTATCAAATAAAAAACAGCCAGAAGAATCCAATGTTAGAGTAAGCAGTGTGTCTTTAACCAACTTTTGAGGGGAAATCAATTGCACTTTAAGTTTAGGAACATGCAGGACATTTCTTAATAATCCCAGATTCTTTATCCTAACTGTTCCAATACCATATACTGGGAGCATTTCTCCCCCTGCAGTTAATACCTGCCTGCTACTGGAACATACAGAATAATCAATGAAATTTGACCGATATGATGTCATGTGGTCTGTTGCTCCAGACTCAATAATCCAGTTGGAAGAACTATATGCATTATGAGTGCCAAGAAAATTAAAATGTTTACCAGTATGATGCTCCCCTTTGCAAACCATAGATGTGTTCACTGGACGAATCATATTCTTCAGCCTTTCTAACTCCTCATTGATAGAATGGAAATCATTGAGTGTGGGATGAGCTGTATCGTTACCATCTGTAGGTTCTTGAATATTGACGAGATTAGCCTGTGATTGTCTCGGTGGTCGACCATGTAGATCCCAACAATTCTCTTTTCTGTGACCTTTTCGTTTACAATATGAGCATATATTTGGTTCTCTAGTTTGCCATTTCGGTTTGTCCCTTTGAGTTTTGTGATTCTCGCCTGAGTAAGGCCTTGAGTGCTTTGTCGTAAAGAGTCCAGTGCCTGTCTCACCAGTTGGTCTATTTGAGGGATGTTGCACACGGCTCTCCTCTTCGAGTACAAGTTGTATAACCTGCTCTAAGTTTGGAGCTATTTCTCTGTTAAGGATTTGACGTCTCAATGAGTCGTATTCAGGACTAAGACCCATAAGGAACTTGTAAATCCGATCCTTCATTGTATAGTGTCGACACAAGCAATCTGTCTCAGTAGTCGGTCTGTAATGATCAATTTCATCCCATAGACTTTGAAGTTCACATATATATGCTTGGACTGTTTTATCTCCTTGCTGGATAAGTGTGGCTTTGGTAACTAATTCATAAATTCGCCAGTCATTGTTAGTCTTCAAACAACTTTTATGTATTTTTTCCCAAATCTGTTTAGCAGTTTCAATCAGAAGATATTTTGGAATTAAATCTCCTCTCAGACTGCTCAATAACCAACTGTCAAATCTTCAGCCTTCCACAGTGTATAACATGGATCGGATGGCTTCACTTCTTCAACCAGATGATGACCCAGTCTTTTTCCTTCCAGTATCATCTCAACAAACTTGCTCCAATGTAATAGATTCAGCCCAGTGTATTTCATGGATTCAGGTATTCCATGATGTAGAATAGAGGAAAGACCTTGTTCTTGTTGAGTAATCTGAAGATCATTGTTCTCCATTTTATCAACAAGAATCGCCACTATTCAAGTGCTAGTAATTTCTCGGATCCAACACAACGCAATCGTTGGGTTTAATTTCTCACAATCAACTGTTAATAAAGCAATAACACTCTGACCTGGAATAATGCCGATAGGGAAGACCTGGATCTGAGTGGATCTGAGACAGAGTCTTCACAACTCTTCAACACTGAAGATACACGTCCGATGTCGATATAGAGAAGGCTTGGATCTGAGTAGATCTGGAACAAAGTCTTCACAACTCTTCAACACTGAAGAGAAATATGCGGAAGTAACACAATGCCTCAGTTTTCACGCTCCTCCGATCTGACTTCCTTCAAGCGCTCTGCAGTGCGATAAGAAGGGCCAAACACAACGGATCCAGACGAGAAAGATCAAGACGCTCTGCAGTGCGATCAGCGGCTTGGACAATCAGATCCAGACGAGAAAGATCAGATCTGAGATCTGGACGTGAAAGACCAGATCTGGACGGGACGATCTCTGATTACTTGAACAAGAAGAGTCAGATCGGGAGCGGACAATCCCTGATCTGGACAATGATGATCTCTGCGGCACAAAACGAGTGCCTCAAGAAGATCTCTCTGCACCGCGGATGACGACGATTGATCTGGAGGAAGACGACAGTACCTGCTCTGATACCATGTTGAATTTCATATTTCGTACCTTGTCCTCGTGTCTTCCTCTGATGCCTCTGCAGAATCCCGTAACAGACTTCAAGAATGTCACACACTTCTCCACTGGAGCTCCATTGACTTATATACTTGCCAGGTTGTACGTCTAGTGGGGCCTACAACAAGAAGACTCCCATAATAGAATGAATTCTAGACAAGGAGTATATTCTAAATATCTCGGCTGACATCTCTAACAGAATTCTTGGTGCCTTCACAGGAGACCTCTCTCTTTATAGTGTTTCTTTCTTGGTCTAAACTCGGGGCTCACAGGCAACCTGTAGTCATGCCCTTGCTTCAAACGCTCTTCTTATGCCTCCTTGAGTAGGTGTTAGGAAAGGGCGTATTAAATAGCACCCATATGTTGATGCAATACCAATTTTTCAAAATATAAAAAAAATCCAAAAAGAGCTGAACTCGTAAGCATGTGTTGAGAATGAGGTATAAAAATCAAATGAAGAAAGTATTACCTCAACGTTCCTCAAACTGAGGGCACTGTCCACATCATCTGTAGTCAAGACTGTTCTCTTTGAATGCCGCATACACTTTATAGCCTCCTAAAAGAAGAAATTACTTGTAATTGACATTTGATTGAGACATTTGCAGATCAATTCTTTCAAAAAAAATATTTGCAAATCTAGTTACGTTTTGTGTCATTCAAAATGAATATTTTATTGGATCACTTCGTTTGTATATCATTACGATTTAAAAAAAAAGCTCATCTTGATTGTCCAGAGAATAGCAGGAAGAACATCAATGGATAGAAGAATGTGTGATTATGCTGATTTGTCATATGTTTGATTAGGAACTCCTCAGCAGCAAAAACCGTAGTGAGAACATCAACCCTTTTGCTAAAATAAATGAAATTGAAGATTTTTTTCCACATGTACTTCGATAAAGTCCCTGAAAAAGTAGAAATGGTGATTAACTTTCCGGCAGTTTTGGCTAAGTGCTAGGTTCTTACTCCAGAACTCTTTTTGCTCTTCTTTCTGAGTTACCCTAAGTGTTCACCCAAAAATGTGGAAACTTCTAGAGTCCCCAAGGAAGAGAACAAAAAGAAATACTGAGTACGAAGAATTCCTTTGTGTTCACCCAAAAATGTGGAAACTCTACCAACCACATTGCTAGAGGAAACAAAAAAAGGATATTGAAAAACAACGGACACATCAACACAAAGAAATGTCAAGTACGAAGAATTGCCAATATTTTCACCCAAAAGTGTGGAAATTAAAGCAATCAACGGAGAACAATTTTCAGTATGAAGAAAATCCGACGTCTTCATCCAAAAAAAGTGAATCCATTAGCAAACAAGCGACATATCAACACAAAGAAATGCTTAGTATGAAGAATTGCCTATATTTCACCCAAATATGTGGAAATTTAAGCAATCCGTGGAGCGTAATAAAACAAAGAAGTGTGCAGCACGAATAAAATCCTACGTCTTCCCCCAAAAAAAGTGAAACAATTAGCAAACAAGCGACGTATCAACACAAAGAAATGTTTAGTATGAAGAATTGCCAATATTTTCACCCAAAAATGTGGAAATTTAAGCAATCAACGGAGCGCAACAAAACAAAGAACAGTTCAGTACGAAGAGAATCCTACGTCTTCACCCTAAAAATGTGATCAAACAAGGGACGTATCAACACAAAGAAATGTCCAGTACGAAGAATTTCCTTTGCCTTCACCCAAAAATGTGGAAACTTAAGCAAGCATCGACACAAAGAAATGTTCACTACGAAGAATTTCATATGCCTTCACCCAAAAATGTGGAAATTTAAGCAAGCATCAACACAAATAAATGTTCAGTACGAAGAATTTCTTATGCCTTCACCCAAAAATGTGGAAACTTAGGCAAGCATCAACACAAATAAATGTTCAGTGCGAAGAATTTCACTGTCTTCGCCCAAAAAATATGGAATTTTTGGCAAAAAAATGGGATATAAAAACAAGGGGAACAGAAACACAATGGGATTAACCTGGTGGTGGGTGGAATTTGAGAGTCGAATGAGGTAAATCTACCTGCATAATCTCCCGGAGACGGTACTCAACGTCGGGGGCGAGGGCCAGGGCGGCATCGGAAGAGAGATTGCTGATCCCGATGCTCTGAGCGATGACCTCGATAGACTCCTTGGGCACGATGCTCATCACGACGTCCTCTGTTCTTGCGTACCAGCGAGTTTCTTCTGTATTTCTTCGTCTCTCTACGACCGAGAGAGAGAGAGAGAGGGCGGGAAGGCGAGAGAATAAGAGAGAGAGAGAGAGGAAAGAGAGAGAAAAGGGAGAGAGAGAGAGAGAGAGAGAGAGGAAAGAGAGTAAGAGAGAAGGGAGAGAGAGAGTAAGAGAGAGAAAAGGGAGAGAGAGAGAGGAAAGAGAGTAAGAGAGAAGGAGAGAGAGAGTAAGAGAGAGAGAGAGAGAGAGGAAAGAGAGTAAGAGAGAAGGGAGAGAGAGAGTAAGAGAGAGAAAAGGGATAGAGAGAGAGAGAGAGGAAAGAGAGTAAGAGAGAAGGAGAGAGAGAGAGTGAGAGAGAGAAAAGGGGGGGAGAGAGAGAGAGAGGAAAGAGAGAAAGAGAGAGAAAAGGGAGAGAGAGAGAGAGAGGAAAGAGAGTAAGAGAGAGAAAAGGGATAGAGAGAGAGAGAGAGGAAAGAGAGTAAGAGAGAAGGAGAGAGAGAGTAAGAGAGAGAAAAGGGAGAGAGAGAGAGAGAGAGGAAAGAGAGAAAGAGAGAAGGGGAGAGAGAGTAAGAGAGAGAAAAGGGAGAGAGAGAGAGGAAAGAGAGTAAGAGAGAAGGGGAGAGAGAGTAAGAGAGAGAAAAGGGAGAGAGAGAGAGAGAGAGAGAGAGAGAGAGAGAGAGAGAGGGGAGGGAGAGAGAGGGAGAGAGAGAAAGAGGAAGAGAGTAAGAGAGAAGGGGAGAGAGAGTAAGAGAGAGAAAAGAGAGAGAGAGAGAGAGAGAGAGAGAGAGGAAAGAGAGTAAGAGAGAAAGGGGAGTTAGAGAGAGAGACGAAAGAGAGTAAGAGAGAAGGGGAGAGAGAGTAAGAGAGAGAAAAGGGAGAGAGAGAGAGAGAGAGGAAAGAGAGTAAGAGAGAAAGGGGAGTTAGAGAGAGGGAAAGAGAATACGAGATAGTAAGAGTTAGAGAGAGGAGAGAGAGAGGGGGGGAAGAGCCTAAGAGAGAGAAAGAGGGAGAGTTAGAGGGGAAATAGAGTAGGAGAGAGAGAGGAAGAGGGAGAGTTAGAGAGGGTTAGGCATCGGGCTTCAGGGATTGGATGGGATCGTTCTAATCTTGATCGAAAGATTTCGAACAAATGCCGACTTGAACTGATCTGTTCGAATCTTTCGATCGAACATACCCTTTATTCGTGTTCGATCAAAAGTTTTGAACGAACAATTTGGTTCGTTTGTGTTTGATTGTCCACTCGTTAGAACTGTTTGAACAAGCTCGAACAAATGGCTAGTGGCCGCTGACGATCACTGGCCGCTGCTGGCCGTCGCTGGCTGCCGTTGGCCATCTCCGGCCGCCGCCTGCTAAACCAGTACTGCAGGAGCCGAACTGGGTTCTGAATTCGGATTCAAACAATGTGTTCGAATCGGATCGCATTCGAACATTCGATCCGAAACAACCTTCTTGTTCGAACAATCTGATCTGAACCCGATGTGCAGATAGGGTTCGCATCCGATCTGAACTGGACAGATTGGTGTTCGGATTCGATCGTTTGGATGTCCGATCCGATTGAACATTCAACCGATCTGTCCAAATCCCGAATCCCTAGAGAGGGGGAAGAGCGTAAGAGAGAGAAAGAGGGAGAGTTAGAGAGTGGGGGAAGAGTGTAAGAGAGAGAAAGAGGGAGAGTTAGAGAATGGGGGAAGAGTGTAAGAGAGAGAAAGAGGGAGAGTTAGAGAGGGGGGGAAGAGCATGAGAGAGAGAGGGAGAGGTAGAGCAGGGAAGCAAAGTAGGATAGAGAGAGACTAATGTTGAAGTTTGAACAGAGTAAGATACAAATAGAAATGCAAGCAAAGAATGTTCTTTTGTGCATACAGTAAGTTAAACTATACATGTATTTATAGGGGCTGATGTGTCCGGCTTAATCAAGCAGATTGAAGAAGTCTAAATGATGTCCAAAGCAGTATTTGATATAATCATTGCAGTACGAATGGCGCTTAGTGACAGGTTAAGGTGAACGATGCTTGGTGTCAGGCGTCGGCATGTCAAGCACCCCCTTATGGTGGATGATAAATAGGTGTCTTCAATAGTCCCCATGCAAACTCGAGCCTAGTTGAAGGTTGAGTTTGGATTGGAGCACGCAAAGGCGACTACGTGCTAGAGGCTTGGTAAGAATAGCCGCAAGTTGATCGTGTGCGGAAATAAAAGAAACTTGTAGAGAGCCTTGCAAGACACATTCTCGTACGAAATGATAATCAATTTCAATATGCCTTGTTAGAGCAGGAAACACTAGATTTTTTGCTACCACAGGTATTTCCAAGATTGTCGCACCACAAGGTGAAGGTTAAATAAGTCTTGATATGAAGTTTGTGAAGAAGAGACTTTACTCGTATAAACTTAGTTGTCGCATTGGCTACAGCCTTGTGCTCTACTTCGGTGTTGGAGCAAGCGACAGTGTCTGCTTTTTGGAGGCCTAACTAACAAGATTTTTACCCATAAAGATTAAGAAGGCCCTTGTAGATTTTCGATCAAGAGGGTCACCAGCTCAGTCAGCATCACTAAAGATATGAAACATGTTTGATGAAGTATTGTAGCATTGTAAAGAGTAATGGAAAGTACCTATAATGTAACGAATAAAATGTTTTAGATGTCTCCAATGGCATGGATGAGTATCGTGCATAAATTGGCATGCCTTATTTACAACAAACTCGATGTGAGGACGTGTGATGGTTAAATATTGTAGATTACCTACAATTTGACAAAAGGCAGTACTATCACATTCAAGATGTGATTTAATTCCCTTTCATTTTGGATGTTAATGTATTGCAGCATGGAGTGATGACTGGTCTGCAATCAGCCATGTTAGCCGTACGAAGTATTCTAAGTGCATAATGTTCTTGAGATAGAGAAGTACCTACCTGGTTTCGTTGAAGTTGGGTACCTAGGAAGCTTTTTGCAGAACCTAGATCTCATACTACAAGCAAGGCACTCAGAGCTTCAACGGTTTGAGAGATGTTATGTACATTTGTACTAAGCCAATAGTACATTCCACATCTCGTTCCATGTTCATTATTATTTATTATAGTGCACGTGTGATGCGTATAATGAAGTCCATGAATACATAATCGGACTTAGTGAATTATGATGAGATCATAATACGGAGATCACTAGTCTTTAAACATGTGTTCTAAACATTCCTATTCAAAGGATATGCGAGAAGGACATCGAAGTATCCGGATAGAATAGCACTATCTAGCCTCACTCATATGATGAGTATGGCTGGTCCCGTAGCCATTAGTGCGGCGACACTAAGTATAGATAGTGGGTGTTCTTTAGTGGAAAGAGTTCACTGAATTGATTCGTACGAATCCCTAAATGGTATTATACCGAACTATCAATCAGGTTGATTCACGTCACGGTTATGTAAGTGGTCCTTAGACTTTAGACACCAAAGACGTCTTGTGGACGGACGGTTGTACTTTGGCTATGGCCAACGAGTCTCTAATCATGGGATTCTAAACAGTCTTAGTTCGGGTGCATCAAGAAGTACACGGAGGAGATTGAGTGGTCAAGATGTGATCGTCCACTCTCGGTATAAGAGGTGACTACTCAAGGAAGATGATGCGATGAAGTCCTTGGCCAAGGCAGTAAAATATCAGAGAAGAGTTCTCCGATGATTTCTGAATGCATCAGTACTAACTCGGATGATTGATTAGGGTTTGATAGTTGACCATACCCTAAGTCGTCCAAACAGTCTCAGGTGCATGGGGGATTACACATACATGGTAACCGATGACGAACAGGTTCCACGAGTGAGTCAATACACACTCCTTTGTTTCTTCCAAGACACGAGGTGTAGCTTGGTACCCCACGTGTCAGAGTCTCGACCTATGGATTGGGTTAAATTCATCCGACGTTAATTAATCTATATGACGATATAGTTAATTAATTTGGAAGGCCAATAAAGGTTATTGGGCCGCTGGAGTCGTTAACTAGACTGATACATGGGCCTAGAGGGTCACACGCAAATGATCTTTTGGACGTTGGAAGATATACTTAAGTTTTGGGGCTTTTATGAAAAATACCCACTTAGTATAAATAGGGGAAGGCCCTGAACAAAATTCACCCACGCTAGAATTGTCTAGGGGCCTTTCCCCTTCTTCTCTACTCTCCCCACACCCCTCTCCATCCCTGATGTGATTGGGACGACGTAACGATGCCGACGGATAAAGAACGGGGCTCATCAATGAGAAGGAGGAGATCGGACGTGTCGAGGACCGCATGGATACGTCTAGAGGCTGCACACTTGAGCAGCCCGACTCGTCTTGCTCTGGGATCAAAGAAATCATGAATGGGATTCGTGCAAAGGTACCTCGTTTCAATGATTATGTTGATGTCGTTCGATTCGCAAAAGTCTTCCGCTGTGCATCGTTTCATTTGTTCATCCATGTCAAGGCCTAAAGAACCCAACATATACATAGGCCAATGCTATACTCAACTCCTTGGTGATTTTTCTTTGGAATTGAAGTTTCTTCTTCTAAAATAAATTTCCCTAGTCTCATCTCTGTCACCGCTGCTGCTTACCACTATTTTTGCCATTGAGAGGAGACCTCCCTACTCAAAGCTGTCATCAGAGCGACCGTTGCCCATAGCCGCTGCCCTTGCAACCGTCCCTTGCCGCCGCCGCCTAAGCAACCGACGCACCGTAACCGCCCACGCGGCCCCGCAACCGCGGCCAACACTCGTGCAGCTCCACGTATGCAGCCACCGCGCATAGCCACTGCCGGTGCAGCCACCGCACGGGGGCTCCACCTGAACCACCACTACATGCAATCGTCGCCCGCACGGTCACTGCACGGAGCCACCGCCTGCACTGCATTATGATATTTTGATCCGCGTCCAGCCTGTCGAAGCGCACATCATCCGCTCTCACCACCAAATGGCTCCACAACTTCCTACATCGCCCTCTCGCACTACGCCAGCGCTAAAGGTCCACCCTTCCCCCTTTTGTGATCTGTATTATTTTATCCAATATTTTCTCGCGTTTTTTTTTCACCGTCGTAGGGCTTATTAGAATAGGTTAGTTGAATAGGTTTGAATATTCTCGTAATTAACCATTTGAGATATTAGATTTGGAGCTTTGTTTTCACCGTATTGGTTGTAAGACAGTACTCTTGCCCTCGACCAAGGAAAGGAGCTGCACCATCAACATTTTCACTGTATTTAAATGTTTGAAGTCGATCGTGTTGATTTGTGGTTTATTTTATCCATTCTTAGTTGATTTATCCTATCCTACCCATGTTAGTCCTTGTCATCCTACATCACAAGTGTTGGATGGTAGTGGTAGTGTCTGATTGATTGTTGGATAGTGGTGTTACAGAGGTGTTGATAAATAAAAAGGGATATACATTTTCATCAAAAACAATATCTCTAGAAATGATAATGTGATTCGTACAAAGGTTCAGGCATTTGTACCCATGATGATGAGAGTTGTAGCTGAAAAACACACATCATTCAAATCGAGAGCTCACCTTGGAGGCAGCACATGTCCTGAGATTAAGAAAGGAGTAGTCTAGAGGTTGAGAATATAGTACCTCGAAGGGGGATTTGAAGTGTAGTTGTACTATGGGGAGTTGATTGATGAGGTATGTTGCAGTTGTTGTAGGTTCGCCCTAGTATCACTGTGGAATGGTTGCACAATGCATCATTGAAAGAATTGTTTCAATGATATGTCGATGCTTGCACTCTGCAAATCCATTTTTTTGATGAACGTGAGGACACGCGATGAGATGTTGGATGCCTTCCCTTCGTAGAGCTTGATATAGAGACTTGTATTCTCTGCCCCAATCCGATTGGAGAGATTGAATTTTGCGGTTGAATTTTCTTTCAATTGACTTTTGAAACAGAATAAAAGTGTCGAGTAGATCATTTTTTTTATTTTTAAAGGAAATAATCAATTATATCTCCTAAATGCATCAATATATGTAACATAGTAGGAAAATCCAAGATGAGAATTGATTAGAGCAGGTCCCCGAAGATCAGAGAGAACAATATCTAGAGGTTCCATAAAAACATGATTAGAATGACCATATGGTAATTGCTTGGCCTTTGACATAGCACATCATTCACTCATATGTGGTTGAGGCATATCAGTTAGTGGAAATCTAAAATGTACTATAATGTTTTTCAAAGTTTTAAATGCAGGATGGCCAAGTCGCTGGTGCCATAGCCCGGAGGATGATTGTTCAACAAAAAATGGTGGATGTGCTGAAGATGTCAAATGATGGAGTCTATCACCAACGTCACCCTTGTGTAGTTTGGCTCTTGTCCGCTGATCCTTGGTAAAATAATTTTATGGATGAAATTCAACACAAATAGACAAGATATTTTTGGTGATTTTAGGAACATGAAATACGTTTTGAAGTAAAATATTGCGTGATTTTGTGAAAAGTATTGAATTACAGATAGCGGAAATAGGCAAACCTGAGCCATCACTGATAAAGAGTTTGTCTGATCCTTGATAGGGTGTTGATTATGTGATCACTTGAGGGTTTGTAGTGACATGATGAGTTTCTCCACTATCTAGATACCAACGTATTTGAACTGGAGTTGATGGAGAGGAAGCAGCTCTAGGGACATAAAATAGGGTTGAACAGGAGGATTGTTTAGCTTGGAAGTGGGTGATGGAGATGCACTCCGTAGTGGTCTTGGCCCAAATCATGCATAGCATACATCTGTCCAGTGCATGATCTTTGAGCAGATTTGGCATCTCGAACCTGTTCTTGTTTGCTGATTGACGTTCTGTGGACCTTCACGTCTGATTGACGTTCTGTGGACCTTCACAACCATGACCACGACCTTGTGCTTGTCCTCCACAACCTCTACTTGAGCGCTTTTGTTGATGTTAATGTTGATCAGATTGAACTTGGTTTGCTTCCAGAGGTAGTTGTTCATCTCCATCTTCTATATCACCAAATGTGAGCATATTTTCTTCGGATCTCAGCATAGCCATTATAGTATCAAATGAGTGAGTACTAGTATGACTATTAATACTGGTATGAAAATGCATGATACTTTGTGCCAAGTCCCTTAAGGAGAACAAACCTTAATCTGCATTCATGGATGGAGCATTCGACGCCACCAAGGAAGGTGGTGATGCTTCGTATTTTGCAAAAAGAATCATCAATAGTTCGCGTATCTCGTCAACCATTATGCACTTTGTTTGTTAGCTCCATGATTCTTGACTCCAAGTTCGAGGATAGTTTACTATTGCGCATTCTCCATGCTTCAAGGGCTGTCATACTAACTTGTATGATGGGAAGTACTTCGTCACTCGTGGACGACATCATTGTTGCCATGACTGCCATATCCTCCTTCCATTAAGAGTATTCAACATCTGTAAACATTGGCACGGATGGTCTGTCGTAGGTTAGGTGCTTACCTAGCCCTTGTGCCACGATTGTGGCTTTCACACAAAGCATCCACAACGGATAATTCATCTGAGTGAGCTTGATTCCTACTGGGGGAACATGTTGTGTTATAACTTTTTCTGGTGACCTCGTTCTTCTTTGTCATTGACGTTGAATGACGCCTTCATTAGGGGGTGCTCCTTCACATCTTGATAGAGCGCGCTTTGATACCATGTTGAAGTTTGAACAAAAAGACGACAGAAGTAGAAAGGCAAGCATACAATGTTCTTCTCTGTATACAATAAGTTAAACTATACATGTATTTATAAGGGCGGATGTGCTCGACTTAATCAAGCAGATTGGAGAAGTTCAAATGATGTCCAAAGCAGTCTTCGATATAATCATTGCAGTAGGAATGGCACTTAGTGACAGGTTAAGGTGAACAACGCTTGGTGTTAGGCGCTGACATGTTAGGTGGATGATAGACATGTGTCTTTAACAAGGAGAGAATGTAAGAGAGAGAAATAGGTAGAGTTAGAGAGAGTAGGGAAACATAGTAAGATAGAGAGAGGGGAGAGAGCGTAAGAGAAAGAAAGAGGGAGAGTTTGAGAAGGGGGAAGAGCATAAGAGAGCAAAAGAGAGAGAGTTAGAGTGGGGAAGCAGAGTAAGAGTGAGAGAGAGAGAGGAGAGAGAGAAAGAGGGAGAGTTAAAGAGAGAAGGGTGAAAGAGCATGAGAGAGGGAGAGTTAGAGAGAGGGATGAAAGAGTGTGAGAGAGAGGGAGAGTTAGAGAGAGAGGGGTGAAAGAGCGTGAGAGAGAGGGAGAGTTAGAGAGAGAGGGGTGAAAGAGTGTGAGAGAGAGGGGGGGGGAAGAGCATAAGAGAGAACGAGGGAGAGAGGAGAGAGCATAAGAGAGAGAGAGAGAAAGAGGGAGAGTTAGGGAGAGAAGGAGAAGAGCATGAGAGAGTGGAAGTTAGACGGACAGGGGTGATAACACCCTAAATTCAATTTTTATTTCAAGCAATCAGCACAATCCTATGCATTTAAAGAGTTTAAAACGAGGTTGTTATCATATATTTACAAGTGAATTCTGATTTTTCCCTAATTTTATGTTAATTTATGAATTTTATGGAGTTTATTTAAGCTTTAAATAATCATTGTTAAATGAAAATGGCAGTTTTTTGAAAATTAATTTTAATCTTAATGACTATGGGGATGAATTACTGAATTTTCTAGGATTTTATTGGATTTTTTTGGGATTTATTCGAGGAAGAAATGAATTTTTAAAGAGGAAAAGGATACATTTATAAGGCTAATATGAGTTTTAAAGCAATTTTTAAACTTCAAGGGGTTTTTATTAATGTTTTGTTACAATGATGCCCCTAAAAACAGCTCTCAGTCGTGACGACAAGCATAAAGATACTATTAAAATAAGTACAAGGTTCAATTGCAATTTATTAGGATTTTTTAATGATTTCAGGAAAAAAATTGGAGGAGAGAGAATGCGAAGGGCATATACGCAAATATTTATGGGTGGCGTCCAGCAGCAAATAGACGTTTTAGAAAGGACTAAAATGCAAAAGAACAAAGGGGTTTTTCGGGTGACCTACGTGGCCGAATCTCATCCGACGGCGCTTGAGGAATATACCAAGGGGCGGTATGTTCACCGCCCGCACGGCGCATACAATGCGCGGTGACGTGGCATATTCCTACTGGCAAACGTTGTGCAAAACACACAGCTAAGTGTGTTTTAAATGTACAGCCCTCGTTTTTCTGATCTTTTTTTCTTTATTTTTATTTTCACCAAGGGGTACGTGGCACTCAGAGAATCAACCCAAAAAATGGAGTTCAAATTTTTACAGCCAATCCGCCATCGACACATCATGGCGTGTGAAGAAAAAAAAAATAAATAAATGAATTTCAATCCAATGGCTAAGATTGGTCGAACTTCATTTATTCATAACTCTTGATCCTGAAGTCTAATTGAGGTGATTTTTTTATGGATTTACTCGTCTTAACCTCCTCTTTTTATATTTATGCATTCAGATTAGGCTACATTGATAAATAAAAATTAATTACTAAATGGGGGTAAAATGACAATTTTTACTATGTAACCTAAGTATAAAAGCCAAATTTCAAGAGGAGTTCATTCTGGAGGTGGCTCTATGACAATTGCAAGACATAGAGGAGATTCTGATAACATGCATTTTTATTACCTCATATGATCACATTTACATGTTTATTTGCATTAAATCACTCATATTTGCATGTCATCAAGCTTAAAATGATTAAATCTATTTTTAGAATGATTTTCTGAATTTTCTATATATTTTAGGATTTTTCTAAAAATGGATTCTATAAGAATATAATATTTGGGACAAAATATGATTTTTATGGAATATTTTGACATTAAATTTGGAAATATATGATTTGTTTGAGTAAAAATATATATTTTTACATATTTTTTGGTGTTTTATTTTATTTAATATGAAATTTTATGTATTTTGGCTTTTTTATGGCATAGGGTGACATGGCGCGCTGACGCGCCGCCACGTCAACGTCGAGAAAGAGGTTTTTTCTTTGTTTTTTGTCCTTTTGTCATGTACATGTGGCACGAAATGCGAAAAGCCATGGAATACAAAAAGCCATAGAATACGAAAAGCCACGGAATACAAAAAGCCACAGAACACAAGTGCTTTGACTTCTTAACAAGCACGAAACCGATGACATTGATGAGGAGGTGTAAGAAAATAAAGACTAGGATTGCTTCAACTTCAAACGGCCATAACTTTTGATCTACCACTCCGATTGAGATGAATTTTTCAGTGTTGCTTCATCTTCCCCTCCTCTTTCTATACATAACATAAATAGAGGCCTGGATCATTGTAAAAATCATCTTGAACTTGCTTCCTACTTTTGTCCTAGGTGTGTGGGGAGTTTTGAGATCAATCAAGAGTGTTCTTGGTGTCCTAGGTGTGTGGGGAGAAGCATTGGAGAAGAGGGGGATCTTAATGTCTCTCACAAATTGCCGTGATCCTGGCGGAACGTAAGGATCCAAGGTAAGTATCGACACCATACGTTGTCTCTTTCCGATGCCATAGATAACGTAATTATTGTTTATCATCAAACTTGCACTCTCATTTTACTCTCATTTCTCATCTCTCATCCTCGCCATTGTACCACTCCATATCCAACAACTATCCTCTTTCATACCATCGTTCATTGTCATATCCATCTCAATCACTCACTCTTCTCTTTAAGTTAATTTAGCTTATAAATTACCTAATTTTTATCAATATCACTAACTAACATCCTCGAATCTGCTTTCCGTCGATCGTCTTGTCAATCATCACTATTATAAGAAAATAATTCCTTAATCATCATTCCCTGTGGAAACTATCTGTACTATTCACTAACTAAGTATTTTCAAGTACAATTAAATATATTTTTATTGAATAATCTCAATTACCAACGACAATTTTTAACCCTAAAATTGAGATTCTCAGATTTATCGTGTATCAACTCTATTAGGTTATTTCTATTTCATTGCATATGATTTTTAGTGTGATTTGGATTATGTGTTAGTAAAGTTTGTGATTATTCTTTTTGATCTTGGTCTGCATTTCTAAATCGCTTGGCTTGAGCGGAACGTACAAGCCCATAATAGGATTGAGTGGAGAAATTATGAAATTGATCTAGCTATTCCATTTTCATATTACAAAAATTATAAAAAAGTTTAATTTCTAGGAGATAGTAGATTGCCTTTATGATCTAATAGTTAGTAAATTTTGATACCAAATCCCCCAAAACAAACTAAATTCAAATCATATTTTCTTCTTATCCCCTCTAATTGACCCCTTTGATTCCTTTTATTGGATCAAAGAAGCCAATCTAGAGCTCCTCACTTCTTTTATTCTTCCCATCTCTTCTACCCCCCTTTCTAAATTCTTCATCTAATTAGACTGATTTGATCTTCATTGAAGATTGAATTAACTCTAATTAGGGTCTAGTTATATACACAGGTCACAATTGAAATTCCTTACTAGCATCCCTTGGACGATACCTATACTTATCATTATACATCTTAAGTGAAGGTTTTATAAATTTTATTGTATAAGCTAAAATTAACAACGACAAGGGATTATAAAATTACAAATTCACCCCTATTTTTGGCTTATCAATTTGGGTGAATTTTGTAAGTTTATAATCCATTGTAATTGTTAATTTTAGCTTATACAATAAAATTACAAAATTCACCCCTATTTATGGACTTGTAGTTTTAGTACAAAAATGGCAAAATTAGTTTACAAAGACATATAGGGAAAAAGGTGGATTCTAATTCTGTAAAAGTAAGAATATTCAAGGGATAGAAAGATGAAATATTGATGACATAATAATCAATAAATATTTAGGATAATCCCCAATCATGATCTTGATACTCTATTTTCCCAAAAGTCTCTTTCTCTTAGTGCCATCTGAATAGGCAAATCATGAGTAAGGCTGATATATAACATGCAAATTAGAATGATGACCCTCTCAGCTTCCAAATGATCTGAGATTCAACCCCTATGCTTTGAACATGAAGTTTTACTTATCATTCTACTTTGTCCATGCAATGATTTTCCTATAAAAGGCTCATGATGTGAAACAAAACACCAGAATTTTGTGAATATCAATTTTTTGGGTTCTAAGCCCTTGATTGAGGCGAAACATTAATGATTCACGCAACATAAGACTCACAATGACATTCTAAAAATAATGATTGAATTACATATAAATTAATTAAATCTGTGATTTCTCAGGTTGAATACATGCATCTAGCATCTAGACATATCTGCATGATCCCCAGCAAAGTCAAATCTCCTCATTCATCGTGATGAACCATGTTATCACTCCATAACTATCAAAAAGCCATTCTGATCACATTGGGAGGGGAGACGAGGTATGGGGAGGAGGGAAAAGAAGGGTGAGATATCTAAATATTTTTGGCATGGATGAATTTCATCTAGGACCTTCCCTTTTTATACTTGATTATAGTTATTCATAAAAATCCTACACTTTATGTACATCTTTCGACATCCAAAAAAAATTTGTGTGTCACCCTCTAGGCCCATGTCTTTCTAGTTTATAACTCTAGTGGCCACATTACTTTTTTTAGCCTTTCAAACTAATTACCTATATCATCATATAGATTGATTAAACTTGGATTGATAGAAACTAATCAATAGGTTAATTTTTCAAACAATGGAAGCCAAGCTACCTCTTGTGGTCTAGAAGATATAAATAAATATAATGAATCTCTAATGGAATCTTGCAATCATCAGTTAATATGTACATAAATCCCCTCATTCCTTGCTCTCTCTCTCTCTCTTTTCTTTCTATCTCTTCTCTCTCTTCTCTTCTCCACTAGGTCCAATGTTTCTCTCTGTTCCTTTTCTTACTCTACCCTCTTCTCTGGTTTGTTGGGTTCAATGACTTATGGTGTGGTCAACTATCAAATCCTCACGTGTTATCCAAGAAAGTATTGATGCATTTGGGAATCATCGTAGAATGATTCTATGATGTTTTACTACATTGGACAAGGTCTTCATTGCATTGTCTTCCTTAAGTTGTCTCCTCTCATAAAAATGGTGGATGATATTATCTTGAACACTCAATCATCTCTGTAAACTTATTGATGTACTCAAGCTAATAAAGTTTGGAATTTTATGAATATGAATTCGTAGGCCATAATCAAAGCATAACTGTTTGTTCACAAGGCATCTACAGTGTCTCAACTCTAAGGACACTTACACAATCATGACGCGATTCAACATAATTAATAGATTATTATAATACCATTTAAGTATTCATACAGACCAATTCAATTAATTATTTCCACTAAATAATACCCACTATCTATCTTTATTGTCTCCACATTAATAGCTAAGAAATTATCCACACTCATCACATGGGTAAGAGTAAATAGATTTTTTCTAGAGGATGAATAGGGGTCGTCTCCATATGAAACAGATCTTATGGATTTAACTATCTCTATATAGTTATTCAGAAAGGATGAGAAGAGATACATAAAGAAATGGTGAGACGAGAGGAGAGCTTCTAGGTATTAAACGAAGACATAACCATTGATGGGAGATAAGCAGTCAGGGAGACATAAATAGAGTGAATAGAAACAATTGAGGTAACATGGGTGAAGATGTAAGGAGAAAAAGATAGATGCAGGAGATGAGTCTGAAATAATTGGGAGGAAGATAATGATTTATTGTTTATGAGGTAGGTGGGGGGGGGGAATATGGAACGAGATCATGACGACATAGGTGATGTATGACGTAGATAATGGACGAGAGTAGGTGGTGATGAATGATGGAGAGAAAAATGGTATTGATAAACCAATATAAGCAAAATACTAACCTTAAATCCCCATGTTTCCTAGAGTAAAGAAATTTACGAATGTAGATCAACCTTTCCTCTTCTATGTTGACCTTCTCCAATCACTCAAGACACCAAGAAAACCCTTGATGGACCTTCAAAAACTCACTCTCTTTCAATCTGTCTCTTTGGAAGAAGTGAGTCTCAGGTTTTTTTACAAATATTGCGGGCTCAATTTATAGAATAAACCATATTGGTTTATCAAGACAAAGCTACCTGAAAAAATTCAGCTAGATTAGTCTTCTAGATCATCTGATATCAATCAGATTCTTAGTCATTAATTCATTTATTTCTCTGTCCTCATCCTTGTTAGTGCCACCACATCGCATTAGTGTTTTTGTCTTTATCATTGCATTCAATGCAATGATTGCCTCATATTAAATAATCCTCTATCAATGATTCCCCTCGTGCCATGTGTCACAGCTCCAAAATACAAATTAAAGGAATAATGGTATAGTTATACACCAATATATTAAATAAAGGGGTTATGTGACGCTGCGGTACATTATCATACACCACATCAAAGCACAATTTAAAATGATCCACGCCAAACACATGAATGCCACATGTACACATAGTGCTACGTGCCTCGTAACACGTCATCGATGCCACATTTTTACCATATAAACTGTATGAAAAATTATTATTTGTAGATTCTCCATCCTCAGTCCACACACACATTTATTGCGCAAAATTACCCTCCATTTTTTATTCGTTCGTGTCATCGTCTGCAATAAAAAAATAATGAAAATGTTATTATTTAATGCTATATCGATGTCGTTATAATGATTGGCTGATGCCAGTCATTAACATGATTTATATTGGTTGATGATAATAATTAATTTGGATCTTCTATTTCAGTCGACGAGTTAAACATCAACACGTGGCCTGGCAATTTTTAATGCTGAACATACCTTAATAATTCATATAAAATGAAATACAAGCCAAAATATACATAAATATTTATATCTAGACTTTAAAAAATCAAATTGATGGGGGACCATCTGCAACCGGAAGTGCCAAGTCAACCCGCGCCAGCACGCCAGCAGCCACGTCGTGAGTCTCGAGCTGACGAGAAGAACCCGGATTTCAGGTACACGGCGTGACGAGAAGGCGTCTCCAATTCCATTTTTTGTGCGTTTTTCAGAACTTTTCGTTATGTTTCTCTTGGGGAGGGCATCCGTGTTTTGGCCCTTCCGTCGTACTTTGAACCGTCGTTTACGGCCCGATTAGGGGGGGGGGGTTTGTCCCTAATTACGGGCCTCCCCTAGGGCTCTCTCTCTCCCACTATAAAGGGAGAAGAGAAACCCTAGGGGAAAGGAGGAAGATTTTTTGAGAAAGAATGGAATGTGCGTTTGAATGTTCTTGGAGCATGGTGTCCTTAGTTCACCTACGGACCGTGGTAGAGAAGATCCTGCCCCCAAGGGGAGTCGGGGTCCGCCGAGAAGTCTTCCCCCTCCGTCGTCGTCGTCGAACTCGCCGCCCTACAATCGTCGGGTTCCCACCGAATGCTGCTGCTGTCCGTCTTACTCGCGGCCCCTGCAGGAGCCCATTGGTGGCTCTGCCCCGCCCATTGGTCGCCCCAGCCCTACAGGCGTCCATTGGTCGCGCCTGGTCGCCGGCCCTCACCGGAAACGCCGCCAGTACTGCTCGGGCGCCACCGCCGAGCGCCTTCGCCAGGGAGAGGGGCTCTCCCGCATTCGGGTCGACTCGCCGCGCCGACCAGACTCGGCTCGCCCGAGTCACAACCGTGACTCGGTCTTCCCCCTGACTCGGTCGACACTGAGTCAACCCAGAATTAAGAAAGGGCAAGCCGTGGTAATTTCTCGTCTCGGGAGGGGTAAAATCATCCTCGCGGTGTTGTGGCGAGCTAGGGTTCCCCGACGCCCCGCCGCCGCCGCCGCCGCCACCGCCGCCGCCGCCGCCGACCTCGCCACCAACGCCGATGAACACCGCCATTTGCCCTTGCCCTCACCGTCCGCGCCGCCGCACTCTCGCCCCTCGCCGCGCCGACCGCGCCAGCGCTGACGAATGTCGCCGTTCGCCCCTGCCCTCACCGCCCGCCATCCGCGGCTGAATTTGACACCGCTCGCCGCAGCCGCCACGACCGCCTGTCACCGGATTGTGCCGCCCACACTGCCCGGTGCGACCCATCGTCGTTGCCTCAGCACCGGCGGCGCCGTCGCCGCCTAGGGCCTCTGCCTACCGTGGTCCCTCGTCACTCAGTGCCGGCCACCGCCCTCCCCTGCCGCCGGACGAGACCGCCCGGCCCCCCGGCCTCGCCGCCACCAGGAGCCCGCTTGCCACCGCCCGTCGAGGGGCGGAACCCGGTGTGTCCGCCCGCCCCTACGCCGACCAACGCGGCCGCTCGGTGCTCCGTCGGTGCCGTCGAACGCCACGGCCGCTGCCATGGTTTCTGAGCTCGCCTTCGCCGCCGCTCCCGGTCGACTGTGTCTGCCCCGCGCTGCCGCCTGCCGGCTGTTCGTTGCTCGGACGACGCCGACCACATTGCCGTCTTCCGTCACTCCCCACGACTCGTCCTCCTCCCACCGCATCGGCCCGCCACGCCAATCCAGACTCGGCTGCGACCACCGCGACTTCCGGACTCTGTCCGCATGTCACACCGCTAACCCGTTCGCGCGTTATTATTTCTAGCAATATATCCTCTCGCGTGCTCCATCCTTTGATCTCACCCCTCTGCCGTTTCCACTTGCTTGGGAATTTGGGTAGTTATTTTCCATTCGTTCTTCTTGCGTAACAACTTGTTTCCAAACTAGATAGTTGGATCGAGGATACTCGCCCCGACGGCGTCCTCCGATTGATCTGTCGGGACATTGGGAGTCGGATCGTACGAGGCTCGTACGGGAATACCTCCAGGGCACTGCCCCTTCTCAGCTATCGCTGTACCTCTCGTTATTTCTTGCATTACGTGCATCCGCATTCCCGTCATTCGCGTGTTGTTCTTCGTCGTCCTGTGTTGCAACGCGCGCCGTCGATCCCGGCCGTCCGTGTTGCATCACAAATCTTTATGAATATAATGTTGAAAAATTTAGGAACATTTTATTCTGACTTAGAAGTTCATTTTCTTCCAGAATATGACGTCAGAAAAATCTCCACAAATCTTTTTAAAATTCATAAAATTCAAAACATTATTATAAAAATGAACTTATTTACTTAGGCTCATTTATATGCATATACAACCGATTTAATGCAAATAAACATGCAAATATCTGCTTATTAACCTATTAATAATACCTTTGATCAATAACACCTCAGGAGGATACACTCTCTTCACGGGTGAGTCAGCCCCATACAAAGATATCATCACCACTCCGAAGCTTTCTTATACTTTCCCACGAACTGAAAGAACAATACTATAAGTATATGGCATTGAAACCTCATGGCTTAGGCGGTGCTATTATCAAGACTAACAACGATACCATGTATTGCTAATGTAGCAACCGATATATTATATATTGGCTGATACCAGTTTTACCCATTTCAATTTCCAATTTGACATATGGAACAAGCTAACAATACGTGACAAGACAAAAATCACTGAGCAATCTCCCCGTGGCAAGCCAGAGTTCTAACGTGCTACAAGGATATGCTATCCTCACTGGCTAGTGGGCCCCAAAGAATGATTCACGCTTAAGCTCACTCGTTGCTGTACTCTTCTAAACACTTGTTGCTGTACATAAAATCAAAGTAAAGAAATCAGAAGTATGGAAAAAAGGATTAGCATCATCTTCGTAACCAGGTTTAGAATGAATTTTGTTTAGGAGCGGGATCTGCCCAAACCTGTGGTGGTACGGAAGGCATGGACTCTGCTACTTCGGTACCTCAGAGAAAGAAAGCCATCAACCATTACAAACAATATGTATGTTAAATAAATAAATAAAAGGCGTGACTCTAGGAGCAGAAGATGAGCAGGTTCTTACTTATTTTTAAGAAGTGCAAGGCGCGACTTTAGGAGCTTTTACGAACGAGAGCAGAAGACGAGCAAAAGATGCGACTTTAGGAGCGCCTACGAGCACAACTCTTGGGCTGGTCGTACTGTTTTTTCCAAAGGAAAAGCTCACTCGTAGTTCCCACTAACTAAAAGAACAATATGTTGGCAGATGCTAATATCAATACTGATAATAATACAGGCAGTGGCGCCGTAGCAACATATATCTGCCTCTTTCTCTCTTCGTTGCGGTCTAACACTACACCCAAAATTTGATAAATAGCAACCAATATCAGATACCCAAAATTCAGTGTATAGGACTAACACAGGAACACTAAATGGCAAGGCACAATTCAGAGCAATGTCTGACGTGGCAAGTAAGTTCTGACACGTCACGAGAATAAGTGGGCCCTACTAGAGAACGATACGGTTACCGCTCTAAGGGTCACCGCCCGCTAGCAACGAACTAACAGAACGAGACTATAAATATCGGTCTCTTTCTTTCTTCGTTCTGATCTCTGGTTGAGGAGTTGATCGATGGCGCACGAGGAGCTTCCCGTGCCGGTGTTCACGGTGTTGGATCCGGTTTATGGCCATGATTATGATCTCGAGGAGGTTCAGCTCCGATTCCAGACGCTGAACTCCAAGTTTATCGAGATCTACGGTGGACGGCCGGAGATTTTCGCTAGGGCGCCAGGTTGATCGAGTTTTTATCGAGATTGTTGTTTTTGCACGCTCAGATTTTGTGGAGTTCTTCTTGTCTAAATTTGTGTTGCTTGATCGGCGGTCCAGGTAGAGTTAATTTAATCGGCGAGCACATTGACTACGAAGGTTACTCCGTGCTACCGATGGCTATCAGGCAAGACGCTGTAGTGGCGATCCGGAAGCGTCCGGACGCTGAAAAAGTTCTTCGGATTGCCAATGTGAAGGACAAGTATTCGATGTGCACGTACGCCGCAGATCCTTGCCAGGTGCGTTCATGCTAATCGATTAAACTCCGTTTTCTTTGTTTCGTTTCATCCTAGATTTTTGAGTTGAATTTGGACTGCATTTCGCCGTGGTTCGCATTTGATCATTGCCCAGGCATGAGTAATTTGTTGCTCTACTCCATTCTTTCCATGATTTTCACGTGCCTCGAGTCTTTTCTATGGCTGAGATTGCTCTTTTAATCCGTGTTTATCCGAATTTTTTCATGAAAGATCAAATGCGGTTGAATCAAAGATGTCCATACCTCACTTCGTTCTTATGTATATCATGCTTTTCGTGGCATCTTCAGGAAATCTGATATCCCTGACCTTCTATTTCATAAAATGTGAGCCATTGAGAACTGAAATGGAATTTAAATTAGTGCAGTTATTTGAAACGGAACTTGAGCCTTAGCAAATAATAAAAAGTCTCATATGAGAATAAAAATTAGGCACAATTAAATAATAGTATTCCCCATTTCAAGAGATCCAGCATAATACCAATGCCCTCATTTGGATGATATACTGACTTGTAAGTGATCCTCTTGGCTTAATAGTCAAATTTAGGAAATGAAAATGACAGTCAATGAGCTTTCCTTTGGGCTGACTCAGTTATGCATTAAAGCTTAATTTTTTTTGAAAAGAATATATTTGGACTTCTGATTATTATTGTACTTATGTGCAGGAGGTTGATTTGAAGAACCATAAATGGGGACATTACTTTATCTGTGGGTAGGGTATTCTTCTCTCTTAAATTGATGTTATCGCACCCTCTGTCATAGGGTAGCAAAAACAAGGCCTAGCAGGTAGCACAATTTAGGTATTTAAATGCATCGAAATTCAAATGTTGAATGGGGCAGTCAAGGAAAAACTACAGTCGTATTCCTTCGCTTTATGAACTGTGCAATAAGGACAACCATAACACGGCTCTCCCAGTTGAGTTACCTTACCCCCATGCCATGCTATTCCACGATATTTATTGGAAAAATGAAAATGGGGGCGTGATTTATTATTAATATTGAATGCAGGGTTGAGGAAGGTTCTGATTTTAATCAGAACGAAAATAGCTTGCTTGAAACTCCATCAGGTGGGGGAAACTGCCCAATCTTCTTCATCCTGAAGACCCAACCATTAGGGACTAGACTTTATGGGCCAATAAATTACTGAGTAAAAGGCACTAATTTTGATCTTTTTCACTTCCCTCTATTAGTTGGTCAATCAACCTTATGTATCAACAAGTTGGCCATTAGTTAAGTCTTAGAATCCACATTGCCCACCCTTCAGCAAAACAAAGTTTTTCATCTACATACTTTTTTTTGGTGTTTAATATGAGAAATTTACTTTCATTCATCTTGGTACCAGAGCTAATCAAGTCAGATTGTCTATAAACCTGCCTAATTTATTTGATCACGATCTTGCTCTATTTCTTGCTCCTGGTTTTGAGTTTACTTTGTTCAAGATTCTTCATTTCTTCTTTTCTCTTTCCTCAGATTCACAATGGATCCATTTGTTATATTTTGCAGCATTTGGCTTGCTATTGTTTCATCTTTTTTTTTTGTTAGTTTGATTCTCTTCTGATTCCTTTCTATGCCAGATTTGGTAATTTAGTCTTGATTGTTCTTTTTTTTGAGAGACGGACATTTCTGGTTATCTTTAATGGGAGACAATTTCCTCAGCCTCATCGGCTTGTGTTGCCTCCTTTCTTTCATGGAATATGAACGTTCTCTATCGTCGTCCTCTTCTGTTGCCCTTCTTCTATAGAAGACCATTCCAGCTTTCTTTCTGTCATTTTTCTTATCCTCCATTTTATTCTTCGCTTGATCCACTTCCATCAGATCTCTTTGCTCTTTGTCATCATCGAGTATGATATCATTTTTCTCTCACGGTGAATGTCTCTATCACCTTAAATTGTTGAGAGGGTGGATTGGGCTACCCATAAAACATCATTTGTCTGCTTTGAGAGTGTGTAGGGAGATCAGGGAGAAAGAGAGAGGAGGGAGAAAGCGGAGACCCCTCATGCACTCTAACACCATTTTGGTCTCGAGAATTGCACACTGATCATTTCATGCAAATTGCATAATTACAGTACGAAATACTACATGAGTATTTTAATCCTTCCATCTAACATCTTTCCCTAATACATTATCCTTGTGCGCCGGTTTCTTCTGTTGACTGAAGAGCCCACTTGTGGCTTCTCCACATATGTTTTTTATTTCTTTTTTTTTTACTTAAAAAAATTGTTTACCTTTCTCTTTGGGAGCCAAATTACACTTTCTCAGCAAAATGTGTCTATTAGGTAAACATTGACCTTTGATACGAGCCTACCACGTGCATACAAGAGGACTAAGCGGCCTTGGTCAACATGAAGGGCACAGATGTTTTATAAATAAGGGATGGGAGGACAAGAAGCACAACGACTCATTTTTGTGGTCTGTTGCTGCAGCTACTGCCTGGAGGAGTGGGGTAGCCCCAATCCAGAGGGAGGGTTTCCTGGTCAGTAACAGGAGTTTGAGTGCCATCCATTCCCCCTTCTAGTCTCCTTCTCCTTCTTCATTTCTTGTACTACATTCCTCCTCATCACCGTCATACAGATCTCGGCATCCTTGGAATCAACTGACGTTTGTTTGTTACATTATTTTGTGAATTGTTCTAGTTTGGTTGGGAGCCATATCACATTTCCATTACAATATGAATATTTCTCTTGACCACCTATTGATATTCATACTGATGCCGGGGAACCCTCTTGGTATATTACCTTATATGAGCCCTCTAATTTGACATCTTTACTGATCATTGCCCTTGGGTCACTCTAATTTGATATATCCCATGAAGTAAAAATCAGACTTTCAAAGAAAATTATGTCTTCCCTTTCAGACAATTCACACCCAATTCAATAACAAATCCAACACTTGTACTCTGATGTGCACACTTCTCAATATTACTTAATACAGTGGGAAACAGGGTGACATTTCAATACTGGAGGGATGCCTGGTAGGCATGAGGCATCTTGAGTGACACATTTCCATGTCTGTACATGCTTGCACAATATCAAAATCCCATGTTCAGGACTGCTGGGATGGAGTGTGGATCCTTATCATACGGGTTCCTTATCTTACCAGATGATGTCTGAACTCATGGACATGCAACAATCCCAAATCGAGTGAAGACCGGATGATGGAGAGCAGGATGGTTGGGTTTGGACAAATGGCCCCTTCTCAGTCCAGAAGGACAAGGCGAGGATCCAGGAGGAGCGACAGGAAGACAGGTTGCTAATCCAGGCATGCAGATTCATGTCGGACAAAGAGTTCCATTGAAGGTGAGGAACTTCGGCTGGTTGCTAGCACGTAGAAGACTAGACAAGAGTCTTTTAAGAAATGCTATATCCGGACACGTTGTCACAATGCCTGCTATGCTCTAATAGGGAAGAAGACTGCAATCATCTCTTCTTTGAGTGCTTATTTTCTCGCTTGATTTGGGCCAGTCAGGTATTATCAAGGTTGAAGGTAGCATCTGAAGAGACTTTCTAGGACTCAATCCAGAACTACAGAGGTAGAGATTATGAGGCTGAGGATTGGCGGTGTTATGGGCCATCTGGTTGCATTGAAATGAGGTGCTGTTCAGGGAAGAATGGTTTCTACAGATGGAGCCATACACGAAGTCGAGGGATTAACAGCGACATGGCCCCAGCAGCCGACAGGCAGAGAGGGGAGGGTTAGAATATGATCGGCTTGACGGTGAAGGGAATGTAAGGTCCTGATGTGGGGTTTATCAATTCATCGGGTGTTCACCCCTTCATATATTTCAAAAAAAAAAACTTACATACAGTGGGGTATACTTCATGAGACATCTTGTGTATACACTCTATAAAATGAACCTGTGGATCAAAAATTTAGATACATCGCTGAAACTACTCGTTCTCTTTTGTTTTACGTTTCTCTGACTGAATATTTCAAGGAAGAAGCTGCACTTACAGCAGCTCACATCATTGGTCAGGTCAGCGTCGTATGTATTCATAAGTTATCCTCTACTTATGTCTCCTTTCTTGTGGGAAACCTAATTTCTTGGATTAGAAAGAAATGCTATAATATGCTTTAGTGCTGAGTGATAGGGTCCCTATGCGGACCTATCAAAGGATGAAGAGAAGTTGTTTACCAAGTGACGCCACACGTAGAAAGTGGCATTTTGATTCCAAACATCATTGCTGTGGTGAGAGTGGAGGTTCTCCAGCTCGTGAAGGGGGACGGAGAAGTTGCCGATATGGCCAATCTTCCCCTGAACTCTCTGTTTCCAAACCGTTCTTCTCTACATCTTGTTTCTCTGAAGAAGAGATCTCTGAATCTTCTCAGAACGCACATTGAATTTTTGATCCGAGACTTGCTTGATCATTATTTTCCAGTGGAATTACATTTTATCTTTCTTTGTGCATTGAAGCCCTAACACAGGAATAATTTAGAGCTGTGGCTCAAGTGATCTGTGGCTCTGTGGATTAAGAACATTCTTGTCATGTGGTACATTATTTACAAGAAAGTAATGCAGAAGGCTCAAAGGGAGAGGTTGAAGCAAAAGATCACACATGTGGAGTGCCTTTAAAGACGGGAAGGCAGGAAAAGGGGTGTCATTGAATCATTTTTCTAACTGCCGCAACAAACTATACGGCCATGCATGGTGGAGGGCTGGAGAGGCCAAGGATTCGGAAGGGAAGGGTTCTTTTGACTCTTTTATTTTTCGTTCCTCTATGATCTTCTTCCAATTGTCCAACTCTGATCCAGTCTTTCCTACCTATCTGGTTCTGTTAATGAATTTTTTTACAATCGCGTTGGCTATTGAGTTCTATTCATCTTCTTTTTGACGAATATCTGTGGGAGCGGTGTGTTAATCTCTTGACTGAAATTGATTGTAACATCGTGCCTCGTATCTGATGCATCTTGCCCGTTCATCTCCTATATAATTATAGTTGGCTATTGGGATTGCATCCAGTCTAGTTCTGTATGACTATAAACCAAAAATATTCAAATCAATTGACACTACATTAAAGTAACTTGATCTCTTGTACGAACCGTACATTGCTATTTCGGATATTGTGATCTATTGTTGGATCTATGAAAGGAAGAAGGCCAGTAGTAAAAGTGGTACCATTTGGAAGGCCTAGCCCTGCCCACTAATGGAGCATTGCGTGCCCTTCATCAAGCCCTGTAAGGGCAGGAATTCAGTCTGGAGTAATGTAACCTGTGTTCTCTCTCTCCCTCATTCTAACTGGTTGTGACTCTTTCCTCTCTCTCTCTCTGCAGAGAGTGGCATCCTCTAGAGAGCAGCAACCTTACCTCAGCAATCCTTCGTCATCTCCTTGCCATTCCCGTTCTCCTCTTTGACCCAGGGAACTTTCAGTCTCTTCTTCCCCTTCACCTCTCCTTTCTGAACCTTAAGATGGACAGTTTAACTGGAAGTGCTTTGGGTTTCACATCGTGGGCAAAATACATTCCATCGATACTCCCCCGCAGGTTTGTATCATCGGACCACTGCAAACTCCCCTTAATCGAATGCTTCCGTCTGAGTGTTTTCATCTTCTCTTTTCCAATGTGGGATTGGAGAGTATTCGTTTTCACCAGCTTGGGGCAAATTTTTGGATCTACCTCGGTATCCCAAGGTAAATCCAATGCATAGTTGATGAAAAATATTTATTGATCTGTCTTGGGTTATTAACATCATTTGCATGCTGTCATGTATTTGTCACTTTGAGCTCAAAATCTTCATCTTTTCTGATAATTTTGTTAGTTCAGTACTCTGTGTTTTTTGCTCTTATTTCATGCAGAGCAGAATACATTTTTTATGCATGTGCACGCAAATAAAATGTGCAGGTATAAAGGATTCTATGAATATGCAAAGGCGAACAAAATAAGTGTTGGTGAGCCGGTTGGTCTGGATGTACTTATTGATGGAACGGTCCCAACAGGTTTGTTCACTGATAATTAATGCCTATGCCGACGTTCTATCTCTGAAGCACACTTGATATTAATGAAACAAGCAGTCTTATTCCGTCAGGATCTGGTTTATCAAGTTCAGCAGCGCTAGTTTGTTCATCGACAATTGCTATAATGGCTGTATTTGGTGTGAATGAAGGCATAAAAAAGGTATTTTAAGAACCGTGAATGCCTCATATAATAAACTTGGCGAAGGGATCGTCAACTTTTTTGGATTTCATTATCCTTGGAATGGTGGTCTGCTTGAACTTTGTTGTTAACTAAATCTGTCGAAGGGTGGGATTTGGTTGAAAATTACTTGTGTTCATTGTCTTAGTTTTGTTTTTTCTGCATGGATTTTGGCACCTTTTGTAGCTTTAAATAATCTAAAACCATGCAAGATGAGTTCCCTTTTTATTTCTCTCTTTTATATTCTAAGGCATAAAAATTTGTAAATACACTGATCGATCTTGCTTATCAATCTGTTGTGTCTTGTATTAAAGGGTATTGGTTCCCTAATTAGTGTGATGCAAGTCCTTAATAAGAAATATTTTATCATTAAGTTATACTTCGAATATTCTTTTATCCCATTGAGTTGGCTGGAATGTCGCACATAGCAATGGAAAAAATGGGATATCATAACATGGAATCAGTGCTTGGTTATTTCAGGCAACAAGTCACCTGCAAATATAGCGGAAGTCATTGATTGAAAAAGTCCTACAATCCTTCCATTAGATGTATCATATTAGGTCAAGAGCTTCTCATTCTTAAAAAAAAGGACCAAAAGATTCTAGCAGAAAAGAAGATAAATATTGCTTTAGATACACAGTATAATGAGTCTTCAATTTCAACCTTTGTGACTGTTTCATTGATTTGTAATAGCAATAGGCTGTTTCAGGTTTTTCTAGTGACTCCAGAAATGATTGTAAGAACATACTGCATTGAATGTCAACTTGTTGAACTGATTCTGATTGGATATTGTGAGATCGGGAGAATAGAGGGAGATTCAGAGAGTCATAGCGAACAAGAAATAAACTCGTGTTTCCTTATCAAAAGCATAACCTAGACACGGTGTAGTACATTGGCTTTTATAGCCGTGTAAACAAGAAGGAAAAATACCCGTTGGACTCCAACGGTCATCTCATGACCGTGAGAGTCCAACGGTCACATTAGACTTGGGTTATTAGCAGTCACTTATGGGAGCCCAATGGGCCAGTGGAGCTAGCATGGAGCTAACACCCCCCCTCAAGTTGGGTATAGATGTTGAACATGCCCAACTTGGACACCAATGTTTGAAAGTGAGGGCCAGGGAGGCCCTTGGTGAAAACGTCGGCAACTTGCTCCAGAGTAGGAATATAGTGTGGGACAATAAACCCATCATCAATGCTCTTCTTAATGTAATGGCGGGCTACTCTGGCATGCTTGGTCCGTTCATGTTGGACTGGATTCTTGGCCATGGCAATGGCCGATTTACTGTCAGAATAGAGATGTATCCCTGTCCCAGGGAATAGATGTAAGTCTTGTAAAAGGTCTTTGAGCCACATGCCCTCACAAACGCCCTTCTTCAAGGCACGGAGTTCAGCCTCAGCACTTGAGAGGGAGACTTCTTTCTGTTTCTTGCTACGCCAGGTGACCAGGTTCCCTCCAAGAAAGCTGCAATAACCCGAGGTGGATCGGCTATCCTCAAACGAGCCAGCATAATCCGAATCTGTGTAGAGAACGACACTAGGTTCTCCGCCCTTTCGAAACAATAAGCCTTGCCCAATAGAACCTTTAAGATAAGCAAGAATTCGATCAGCTGCTCTTTGGTGTGACTCCCGGGGGTCACGCATAAACTGACTCAGTGAGTTAACTGCAAATGCGATATCAGGACGAGTATGGTTGAGATATAATAATCTGCCAATGAGTCTCTGAAACGACGTCTTGTTTACGGGAGCATCTTTGTCATGCTGTTCAGTTTTCAGCTTAACATTGATGTCAACAGGGGTAGCAGCTGGACGACAATCTAATTTACCAGTTTCCCGCAATAAATCCAAGATGTATTTGTGTTGTGACAATAAAATCCCTGTCTTAGAATATGCCACATCGATACCCAAGAAATAAGTATGGTTGTGACCAAGAGCTTTAATATCAAATGAGCTAGTGAGATATGTCTCAAGGCGCTGAATTTCATCCGCATCATTTCCCGTGATTATAATGTCGTCAACATAGACAATAAGAATAGATATCTTCCCTTGAGCACTATGCTTGATGAATAAAGTATGGTCGCCTTCACTCTGAAAAAATCCAGCAGATAGCATGGTTTTGGAAAATTTTCCAAACCAGGCTCGAGGAGATTGTTTGAGACCATATAGAGATTTCTTGAGATGACATACATCACCCAATTTTTTGCTTAAAGAATACCCAGGAGGAGGTGACATATATACCTCCTCTTCCAACTCCCCATGTAAGAAAGCGTTCTTGACATCATATTGATACAACTTCCAATCAAACAATGCTGCCAAAGCAATTAAGACTCGAATAGTATTTAACTTGGCGACAGGAGCAAATGTTTCATGATAATCAATACCGTATGACTGAGTATATCCCCGGGCAACTAGACGAGCCTTATACCTTGCAATTGAACCATCTGAATGATATTTAATAGTAAAAACCCATCTGCTGCCGACCAGCTTTTTTCCAGCTGGGAGAGGACCCATTACCCATGTGCCATTTCTCTCAAGGGCTTCCATTTCCTCATCCATAGCATTCTTCCATTCGTTGGACGACATAGCTTCTTTAAGAGATTGTGGAACTGACACGGTCATTAGAGCTTGAATTATTTTATTATACTCAGGAGAAATATGAGTATATGAAACATAGTTGCCAACTGGATACCGCTTTGGCTGTGTGCATGCCCAAACACCCTTGCTAATAGCAATAGACCAGCCATTGTTGCCGGGTATATCTTCATCAACTGCTTCATCAATTCTTGGACTACCTTCTGAGGCAGCTAGAGGTTCCTCATCTTGAGTATGACTGGAAAAAGGTTCTGCCATATGCCGCTGACTCATGTTGGGTGGTACAGAGATCTCTTGACTCCCATTGTCGCCGAGCTCCTGAACCATTAGGTCAAGATTGCCATCCAACCTGCTTTCGGAATCATAAAACATCCTTGCCTCATCGAAGGAGGCGTCTGCTGTGACGTAGAGGCGTTTTGAGCTGGGATGATAACATCGGTATCCCTTTTGTGTAGAAGAATAACCCAGGAATAAACACTTTAGAGCCCTGGGATCCAACTTTCCTGCATGATGAGCATGTACATACACAATACAACCAAATATCTTGGCTGGCAGATTAGTCCTTAGACATAAATGAGGAAATTCAGAAGACAAAAGATCAATCGGGGCAGAAAAATTCAAAGTTCTAGATGCAGTGCGATTTATGAGACGTGTGGCCGTTGCAACGGCTTCACTCCAGTATTGTTTGGGACAATTGCCTTGAAATAAAAGAGCTCGGGCTGCAGACATGGTATGGCCAATTTTTCTCCCAGCGAGACCATTCTGCTGAGGAGTATTCACACACGATGACTGGTGCACAATTCCCTTATCGCCTAGATACGTTTTTACTTCTCCGGAGAAATATTCTTTAGCATTATCGGTCCTTAGCTGTCTCACCTTTTTTCCAAACTGAGTATTTATCATTTCGCAAAAAAGGATAATAATTGATGGAACTTCAGATTTGGATTTCAGTAGATACACCCACGTATATCTGGTGAAATCATCCACAAACAAAATAAACCATCTGTGCTGGAAGAGGCCAGTGGTGGAACAAGGTCCCCATACATCACTATGAACACATTCAAATGCAGCGGAAGATCTATGATTTGAAACAGGAAAAACAGTTCTTTTATGTTTGGCAAATTTGCAAGACTCACAAATCAGATTGTCAATGATAATCCCCTTAAACAGGTTGGGGTATACATGTTTCAAAAGGGAAAATGAAGGATGTCCTAGTCTCCGATGGAGGAGGATGAACCGTTCATCGCTCTTGGTGTTGTAGGCCACCTTTTGGTTATCATCCTCCTCTTGGCCGTCTAGTAGGAGAAGTCCCCCTTCCTGCCTAACAGACGAAATCTTCTTCCCGGTGTCCTTTATGCACAAAAAACAAGAATCGGAGTCGAGGGTAAATCTCCATCCAGTATCAACAACCAACTGTGTTAGGGAAAGTAAGTTTGCTTTTAATTCAGGTACGTGTAAAACATCCTTTAGTAGTACTCCTTTGATAAAAACTGTCCCTCTTCCTTCAACTCTTAAAATCCCACCATTAGCGGTAAAAACCTTATGATTGCTGGAAACCGAGTCATAGGATTGAAAAAGAGATCTTTGGGGTGACATATGATCTGTCGCCCCTGAATCCAAAATCCAAGATGATGATATAGGACTAACATTATTGTAAGTAGTGAAAGCAAAGTGCTCACCTGATCTGGCTTATGATGTGGAGCTCATCTTCTGTAGAATCTTACTCATCTCGGATTGGATGAGTTTTTGAATGTCTCCCCCATCATGCTCTTCTTGGTGGAGGGATCTCCCCCTTCACTTGCAACATATGCCTTTTTCTGGTCTCTGGGCACCCAGAGGCCTTTTCGGATCTGCTCCTCCTTCCAGGCCAGTTTCCTGCAGTCCTTTACGTGGCCTTCCTTCATGCAATAGCCTCAAACAAGTGGTTCTGGAGGATTACCTTCCTTTGGAGTTACTTTAGGAGTCTGTGGAGGAGGCGCCCCAGAGCTTGAATTATGTCGTGGCTCACCCCTTTTGGCTAGGTGAGCTACAGGGGTCGGAGTAGTAGATTCTTCATCTTTAAGCGTCAATTTTCTCTGCCATTCTGCTCCTTGCAGTTCGGAGATAGCTTCTGCTAGTGTCGGAAATCTTTCTCGATGCAGCAGTTGACTTCGTAAATTTTCGTATTCGGAGTTTAAACCCATCAAAAAGGTGAGTGTTCTGAACTTGACCTCTCGGAGATAGGATGGTGAATTCTTATCTCCAGTGGGCCAGAGAAGATCTGGTTCTCTCCAAATAGCCTTGAGCTTTGCTGAATATGAGGATATGGACATACTGCCTTGCTTCAGTGTTCTCTCCTGTTCCCGGAGGTCCTGTTCCCGGAGGTCAAAAACGCGGAAGTCGCTGTGGGTCTCTGCACATGATTTATTAATTTCTTCCCAAAGATCTCGAACGCAGTCTATAAGCATATAGTCATCTCTTTGTTCTTCTTCCATATTCCGTATCATCCAATTCACAATAAAGGCCTCCTCCGACTCCCAAATATATAATTTTCGATCATCTCTGAAGGAGCATCCTCCGTTAGGTGTTTGCCCAAGTACGCAGCTTTGAGAGACCTTTGAGCAAGGGTAACCCATTTCTGCCCATTTATCCCATTATATTTCATATCCAGATCAGGTAGTATCAACCTGTTCTGGGTTGTAATATCTGCCTCTTTGGTAGTAGAAATTGACGCCTCTAATTCCCCTTCCAACATCTTTGACCGGGATTTGCCTCCCATGGAATCTAAGCAATTGGTAAACAAAGTTGGGTAGATGGAGAATTACCGGTCAATAACAGTTGACGACAATTGCTCAAAGGAGACGCGTGCGCCTAATAAATACGGCCCGAAGTAAACGAAAATCGCCGAATGGATATGGCACCAGCTGAGAAAAAACTGCAGAACACCGTCGGGCGCAGCTTCCCGTCTGAAATAAGGGGAGTGCCCGAAGTAGAAGAAAATCGCCGAATGGATATGGCACCAGCTGAGGAAAGCTGCAGAACACCGTCGAGAAGTTTCTACGGCCGAAATCTGGCTTATTTTCCGTCCGAAAGCTGCCGAAATCTGCCGAGAGCAATTCTACGACGAAAATCTGGCGTCGGAGGTTCGTTGATGACGATTGATGACGTTGATGACGCAGAACTCCGCCGAGAACAGCTCCACGGACAGGAACAGGTACGATTTCCGTAGGCACAGGACGCCAGAAACGCGTCGTAGATTTGACGAGATTGATTTCCTTCGGAGAATAGGGTTCCGCGAGAGAGTCTCAAAGTTCTCACGGGCTTTCAATCTTTCGGAAAAAAAATATATATTGGATCCGCTCTGATACCATGTGAGATCGGGAGAATAGAGGGAGATTCAGAGAGTCATAGCGAACAAGAAATAAACTCGTGTTTCCTTATCAAAAGCATAACCTAGACACGGTGTAGTACATTGGCTTTTATAGCCGTGTAAACAAGAAGGAAAAATACCCGTTGGACTCCAACGGTCATCTCATGACCGTGAGAGTCCAACGGTCACATTAGACTTGGGTTATTAGCAGTCACTTATGGGAGCCCAATGGGCCAGTGGAGCTAACATGGAGCTAACAGATATGTATTAACAGGCCACCTTAGAAAATATTCGTTGGATCTCAGATGCCAAATATGCTGCATGGAGTTCTGAAGTGGTCAATATTCACTCATGGCTGCTAAGCAGAATGGCTGTGGATTTGTATCAAAAACCTTTTTTTGTGACAATTCTGAAATAACTATGATACCTGAAAGCTTCCTCTAAATGTTGTAAAGCACTAGCATTTGATTATTAGAGGGGGAAAGAGATTTATAAGCTGGGTTAAGCCTGTTTACAAGAAATCTTTGATACTTTTTTTCAAACCCCCTCAAGCTGGAGCATAGAAATCATATGCACCAAGCTTGGGGAAAAACTGCCACAGCTTTCACCATGAACCAAAGTAGATCCACAAAGCCTTGATCCGCACTGGGCTCTGAATTAACAGAACCAGCGACCCAAACAGATACACTTGAATCCACAAGCACCTGGATACAACTTGTGAGTCTACAAGGGAGGTGTGCCTGAATCCAACAGCATTAATGAAGAACTCCAACAGCTAAAAGAGTGCTCAGAGAAGGAGAAAAACTCTCAACGGGGGAAAAGCCTATTCAGTGAGGACAGAGTAAATTAGGGGGGTGGTATGTAAACCACAAAAAAGTGAGAAGGCATGCAAAAAGTTGAGGAGATATGTGACAGCACATCTCACATCCTCTGCCATGCCTGGTTTGCAGGGACAGGTCTTAGAAATTACGTAAGGGAGACCTCGGCCCTAGCAGAGCTGGAAAGTCTTCAAAATACAAAAAACTGAAATTCTCTGGCTACTGGCAGAGCCAATAATTCATGAAAAATGAAAAAATGGAGATTTCTGAAATCTTTTGTCGACAGGAGATTCTGTCGGATCAGATTCCTGACATTTCAGTTCCTACCGCTTATGGAAGGTCTGTAACTCAATAAAGTAAAGTGGTCCAAAAAGTTACTCCCCAATAATGGATATGGGTCATTAGGGTTAATCTGTATCTTTAATGTCTTGAGTGTACATATGGAGAACAGAAGTAGAGAAGTGGAGAGAGCGAGAGTGGAAAAGCTTGAGTGGGCCACGGCGTATGTCAAATGTATCACAAAAAATATTGTGCAATTCTTTGTTGAAACTCTTCCCGTTTTGGTCAAAAAAATGATCTTTGATGGATAATCTGATGTCCAAAAACTAATAAAACAGGCTAGCAGCATGATTTTCTCTAAATACTCCGTGCCAATATTTAGCTTACCCTTAACTTCGAGAAAAATTTATTACATAACTGATGTGATTCCCTCGTGCATCTATGGAACATGCGGAATCAAGGAGGTCCAATAGGCCCTGATCACCTTTCCCTGATCATATGACGCTCTTGGTCTCACAGGGAGGGGAAGTAATCCAGTAACTGTAAGCTCCCTCTTTCTCTCTCTCTCCCTCGTCACCATTATACTAGCTCAGTCAGGGTTGGCTCTGCAAGTTTCCTCAACCCTTAGAGCCTTTAGCGGCTTTGTCTCTCTGGGAGCCTTTTTACACTCATCCCCCTTCCACCTCATTTCCTTCTCACACGAAATCACTTCTGTCCTCCCTCTATCTTCCCTATCCTCTCCTTGTAGAACCCTGTCGACAATTGTGGAACACACTTTCTTTTGTTTAATTCAGGCACATTTTGGAAGATTGAGGTTGAGACACAGTTGATAGGATCTAGGAGAAAAGAAATCAAACAGGATTCTCCTTGTATAGATGAGAGTCAAAATATATCAGATTGGATTAATTGTCTGATAGATCGAGATAGAGTTCCACCAATGCAGACAATGTAGCATACAATGTAGAAAAAGTAAAGAGATTATCAAACCAGGATCTCCTGCTCCCCTTCTGGACGCAGGCTTCTCCTGCTCTCCCGCCCTTCCTGCGCTCCTTGACGGGAACCGACCTTTCTTGAAAAATAAGCTTGTCCCGTGAGCTGGTCCTGGTCTTTATTTATAGGGTCGTTGACCCTATTAGTGTCCTCGGGTTAACATGGACCTGCCTGTGCGGTTAAGTCTCCTTTGTTTATACTTTCTTGAAAAGAACTTATCAACAGTGAACCAGTAAATCCATTATAGGGAGAATTATGAATGATTGTGTGATTATTTATAAATTACAGAGGTGAATTTGGATGGTTCTGGTTTGGGTTGGTCATCCTTGCGGGTAATGACCATGGGACAGTGATGAATTATCATTGTCCTTGTCATTTGTTTGTCTCAGGACAATGATGGCAATATCATCATCCATATGCTAGCCGTGGATGATCTCAATGATGATGTGGGAAGATGAGGAAATTGTCATCGTCAACATCTCTTATCCCGTAACCTGGATAGGGCTTTGCGGTTTTTACAACTTTTCTTCAATATTTTTCGTAAACAGTTCATTATGGGGCAATTCCTGGTTAAACTTTTCTTCAATAAAAGAAGTCTATACAAGGATCTGCCAAGGGAATGAGGACCAAACGGCCATATCGACGTGCCAAGCTATATGGCGCCTAAAAGCCCCCCTAAAGGTAAAGATCTTCGGGTGGCTACTGTACCGCAAGAGACTGGTGACTCACGCCTTCCTGAAACGGTTGTTCCCAGAGATACCGACGATTTGTATCTTTCGCACGCAAGGAGAAGAGGACTGTGACCATCTGTTCTTTGCATGCCCTTTTGCACGATCAACTTGGGCTACTCAAACACATCTGGGAATCAATACGACATCAGCTGAGGCCTTTTGGGAATCCATGCAAATAAATGGAAATAGACGAAAAGAGGAAAGGGGCCGCGCACTGACGGTGCTCTGAGGAATATGGCTACATCGAAATGATGTGGTTTTCAGGGGGAGGCAGGCCTCACTGGACGGACTCACCCATGAGGTCGACAACCTCATTGCGGCATGGTTTCCGCAAGGGGGGAATAGAGAGGAGTGGTTAAGCATGTATCACACGGACTCTAGGGCCCATGTACTTTTCGGGTGGCTAATGACTCTTCGGGTGACTGCCTTTTATTTGATTAAAAAAAAAAACAGTTCATTCTGTATGTATCTTATGTTTTAGTAGATGACTCATCGATCATGTGGAGCTGTGGTTGTCATGGACATCTATTGATTTATTTGTTTAATATGTTTCCCATGCACTTAATTTAACCAGGAATTTCATCATAAGGGGGGAATATAGTTATTTGTTTTTTTGAAGACTTGTATGACAAAAACGTCCTTGTACATCATTGAACATTTACCATCAGCTTATTTTGACTACCCTTTTGGTGCGTAACATACTGATACTTTATGCAAATTTTATTTCTTGAATGATAGTTGGCATTTTTTAAGTTACTAATAATGTTTTTCTCCTATTTGTTGTCAATAGAAAGAAATAGCACAACTTACTTGTGAGTGTGAACGACACATTGGGACCCAGTCTGGTGGTATGGACCAGGTAATAATCTGTCAATTTCATTATATATTTACATTTTTTGAAATGCTATGTCTCGCTTTAGATGTGTAGATATTTGAGTAGACTTTTGAAAGAATGAGGCAAGGGAATGAACCGAGAAGATGATCCTCTCAGTAGAAAAATTTGGCCTGGAGAAAAAGAAGGTTGTGTGTTTAGGAAGATGTCCAAATCCACCATCAATATATCTTTCAAAAGTGTTCTTCAACCCCTTTGTCTAATTGATGGCTGTAATCCTCTTCCTAAACTGATTTTGTACCCTACAGTTTGAGTAGCAGCTGAGTATGGGTTGTGTCATTTCTGTGAGCGCCACTATCGGAGTGCTCAGGTTCACCATATTGGCGGAGAAAGAATAATAATTGTACAATGTGGCCTCTCATTAGAAACAGAAGAGTTCTGTAGAGGTTACATTTTGGTACCCTATTATGCCCAAAATGAGCTACCTTTGTCCAATCCGTTTATAATCAGATCTCAATATTAGAAGGTCACGAAGCAATATTTAGGGGGCGCCAGGTGTCCAAGGACGGGCTCGCACACAAGGTCGAGTGCCTCATAGCATCATGGTTCCCTCGAGGTGTAAAGAGAGAAGGGAGGGGTTGACCATGTAAGAGGAGAGCTTTAACTCTCTCCACATGTACCTTTGGGTGGTTATCGCTTTGTAGGGTGACTGCCTAACATTTGTTTTCAAAAAAAATCCTATAAACAAGTAAGAAAGTGTTACGTTCCTTACAAAATGAATTATCCAACAAGAACACACGTGCGAGTCCTAGCACATGTGAACCATTTTAAAATAAGAGGTAACCGGTGCGGGAGGGGGAATCGGGCATTTCTTGAATCTGGAGGCTGACGATTACGACCGCAGAAAGGCTGGAGCAGCAGGAGCAGGCCTGCTGATCCGGAGGGGGAAGTGCCGTCACGGAGGGAGGAGCCACCCGGCGAGCTACCTTCTATATTTTCTTCTCATCTCATCATTTATCTATTCATCGATGCTGCAAGTCGTATCATAAAGACACGGCATAAGGTATGCAATGGCGCTTACTTACCGATTCTATTTTGTACTTTATCCAATATGGGTGTCTAGCAGCATCCATGCAGTCTAAAAAAATGTAGGTTATCGATAAAAACTTTATATTCAGACAGAATGTTGAAAATATCTGAGACCTGAAATGTCCCAGGGATTTATCCTTTCAGTTAGGAAAGTATCCATCTTGCTCGCCCTTCATCTCTGAAAAGCTTTAGGCATAGCTTTATGCCAGGTATTTTAGACAGCTTTGTACCAGAGCTTTGAGTCTAAAAGGCGATCTTCTACCTGCAGATTCATCAGTGATATCATCTGCTGTTACGAATCTCAACAATGTAGTCCAGAAACCAAAGAACGTGTAGCTTGAATAGTGACCAATGTCTTCCAAAAGAATTACAATACTCTCGAGATCCAGGAAGATCAAAAAGATTAGAAAAGAAGAGAATACGTAGAAAGGGATTTCGGCCACATCGGCTCCCTCCCCGCCTCTGGTGGAGAATCTCTCGCCAGAACTTCCAGTCTTTTTCCCTCCCCCTCCCTTCTGCTTTAATGCCTTTATTTATATGAGCGTCTTTCCCGCCCAAAGTTTGTTACGCCTTTCTTGCTCGTTTCTTGTATACACGGGGAAGATTCGTAACATCTGCCTAGTTGAGTCTTTGGCCTGCAGCTGTTTGGTGGTGTTGCATTCTTCTGTCTGACGTCCTGATTGAATGGGATTTAGTCTCCATGCTTTCGTGATACGACTCTTGTATCTTCTATCGACAATATAGATTTTATGTACTCGCACTCGTCTGAGAGAGGAAGAGATTTGGAGAGTTTGAGATGGAGGAAGAACATGAGAAGAGAGAGAGAGAGAGAGTGGAAGGGTCGACAGGGTTGGCACGTCGAGTGAATGGCGGAATGATGCACAGCATATGAATCACTTCTGATGGTCAAAAGCTGCATTCTCTGGTGTTGGCCACACCTTAAGAAGGTCTGGTCATTGGGCCTGTCCGAGCCGGTCCAAAGACATGTCGGGTGGGTCGAGGCCGGCCTTCGTAGGTGCGGGTGTAGATTGTATCAGGACTCCCCCCCAACGTGACCAGCTTGTCCTCCAGCTGGAAGTCAGGGAATTGATGCCACAACTTGTCGGTGACTTCCCGGGTAGGTTCAAATTCTAGCAGGTTCTCCCAGTGTGAGAACTTGTAGGCTGTGAGCAAAAGGTTCAGAAGGCTGCGGTCTGTGCTGGAGTGACCTGCCATTCATTCTCTGACATGAGTCAGGTGGGAAGGTGTTGAACGCATTCTGCTGGGCCCACTGTGCGCTTCAATTGCGACATGTGAAACATTGGGTGAATCTGTGCTTCAGGCAGTAATTCAAGGTGCTAGGCCACTGGTCCAAGCTTCTGGGTGACCTACAGGGTCCAAATTCTTGGCTGTGTACTTTTCATTCGAGAATGCGGGGAGGGACCTCATGCGATATGACTTCATTATAAGGCAGACCATGTCACCCTCCTTGAACTCGGTGTGTTGCCGGTGGTGATCAGTTTTTGTCTTCATGGTGGCCTAGGCATGGACCAGGTATTGGCAAAGTAATGGCAGCATTTGGTTATGCTCTTGCAGCAGTCGGTCAAGGTCATCCAAGGGTGTTGCAGGACTGCCATAACGTATGAGCATTGGTGGTTCTCAGCCATAAACTGCCTGAAATGGAGACATTTTAATGTAGCAGTGGTAGGAGGTATTGTAACTGAGCTCTGACCAATGGAGCCATGCACTCCATTTCCTCAGTTGGTCCCTGGCAAAACAACGAAGGTAAGTCTCGAGAGATTGGTTGGCAACTTTGGTCTGACTGTCTGATTCGGGGTGGTACATTGAACTGTACTTCATGTGTGAAGTTCCTTCCAAAAGTGACTTAAAAAGATGCTACCACGATCCGAGTCAATCGTGCGCGGGACGCCATGTAACTTTACGATCTCACGTGCAAACTTGTCAGGGATGTCTCGGGCTATAAATGGGTAGTGCAGTCCAATAAAATGGCTGTACTTGATGAGGCAATCGACGACCACTAGGATACTGTCTATTCCGCCCGATTTTAGGAATCCTTCATTATGATCAATGGAGATGTCTTCCCAGATTTTCTGGGGACTCGGTAAGAGTTGTAGGAGTCCTGCTGGAGAAAGAGATGACAATTTGGACTGCTGTTTATTTATAAAGCAAGCCCTCTCAAAATCGAGTATGTTAAATTACATTAAGAGGAATCTTCGCGTTCTCCGAATGGATAATTCTTTAATTTGTGTATTTGGTCGATGAACCTGTGTAGTTCATCTCAGGGGGGCATGGGTTGACATGATTCTTAATGTCCTTCATGCTGCACCAATACAATTGTTGGGCTACCCGTTTGCATGTTTTGAGGAAACCTAAGTGTCCTCGGACAGCGCCATCGTGAAATTCTGCCAAATACGATGGATAAGAGGAGATTCGGGGGGTACCAGGGGGTGACCATAGTACAGTAGCATGTTGTTGACACAAGAAATTTTTCCTTGACTTTCGGGTGCTGGATCACTGTCAGCAGGTTTGGATCAGTCTCCACCTCTCATCGGAGTTCCGCGACATCGGTCCATGTGGATACTGAAACCCGGACGTCCAGTGGTGATGATTGGCATGAAAGTGCATCGGCTACCTGGTTCAAACTGCCTGCTTCGACTGGAGTGAAAATTGATAACCCAAGAGTTTAGCGAGAAGATGGTGGTAATCCCCTTGGATCAATAAATGCTTGTGGCTTCATTGGTCAGTGCGGATGACAAATGCTTGAAACATCAGGTAGTGACGGCATTTCTTAACTGCGAGAATGATGGCCATCAGTTCTCTTTTGTAGGCTTAGTGTGTCAGTGCTGTTGGATGGAGTGCTTGGCTGAAGAAACCAATGGGTCACTCATGCTGGAGTGGAACGACGCCCACTCCTTCCTTGGAGGCATCCATGTCAACAGTGAATGGTTGGCCAAAATCTGGGAGGGCTAGCACTGGTGCTGACGACAGGGTACTTTTCAAGCTGTCGAACACTTGCTGGGAGGACCACTTGAAGTTCTCCTTCTCGTGCAATTGTGTCAAGGGCCAAGCAAGAGAGGCATAGACAGTGATGAAGGGTCAATAGTAGCCTGATAGGCCCATTAATCCCCACTGCTGTCCGATAGTCTGGGACAGTGGCCATGTTCGGACAGCTTCAACCTTCCCCGCATTGGTGGCTACCCCCTTGGCAGAGATCCGATGCCCAAGTTTCGAGCTTCGATTGGCCAAAGAAACACTTCTTTGGAATGATGCAAAGTTGATGGTTGGAGAGCACCTGTAAAACATACATCAAATGTTCCCAATGTTTGGCGTCAGAGAGCTGAATATGAGATTATCATTGAAAAAGACCAAAACAAACTTGCGTAGATACGGTTGAAATATAAAATTCATGAGTGCTTGGAACGTGTCTGGGCCATTGCAAAGGCCAAATGGCATTACCCAGTATTTGTAGTGACCTAAGTAGGTGCGGAACGCCGTCTTTTCGATGTGTTCCACTCTCATCCGGATCTGATGATAACAGGACTTGAGGTTGAGTTAGGAGAAGACCCTTGTGCAGTGGAGTTCTTCGAGAAGTTTGTTGACGACGGGAATTGGAAATCTGTTTGGCATGGTGTTACACTCCCGACAAATATAAATAATGCAGGACGAACCTTGGACCAAGAATTCAGAAGATAGCAAGAAATTGTAACATTGAGATCTGTGAAATCATGAATAGAGTTTGTAGAAGAAGAATGAAAGAAAAAGGGAAACAATATGACCAAACCGAATCGGTCGGCTGTCCTCTGGAAGGAATGGAGGATCTCCCTACTCCAAACCAAGAGAGCGTCGGAGTGTCTGGAGCTCCTCTCAAGAAAGTTTGTTCTGTGCTCCAGCTCGGTCCCCGGCCTTCTTATTTATAGCTTTGATCTCGTCTCTAGTCGTCTCCTGTGCGACAGCTCAGCATGGGTGGATTTGGTACGTTTCTTCTGTTGCATGTACGTGCATGGAAGGGTCGTATCACATGGTGACACTGTTCAATGCTCAGTAATCCACTCAGAAACGCCAACTTCCTGTATCCTTTTTCATGAGTAGGGTGGGACTTGAATATGGACTGCATGACGGTCGGATGATGCCGGCGGCTAGTTGTTCCTCGACCAGCTTCTCCAGCTCATTCTTTTGGAAATGGGAATACCTATACGGACAACAATAGACAGTGGCTGAGTTGGCCCGTAAGGTGATCTGGTGGTCGCATAAGCGGTGAGGCTGCAGCATCATGGTTGGCTAGGAAAACTGATGGGAAACAGGTCTGGTAATGTGAGGAGATTTTGGTAGCATGTAAGTCCTGCAAGGCTCCTAGAATTATTATAAATGATGTAAAAATCCACTCGGGAGCTGTAGGCACAACTTATTGTGATGTTACTTTAGACTCTACCCAATCATTTAGACCTGGTACTTGAATTAAAAGAGTAAAAATTATATTATCACAATAAAAAAATATTTGAAGGCACTAATATGATAGACAAGTAAAAGCAGACTTGTGACCGTTATTTCTCTTTTTATGAACAAAATGATGCACCATTTTTTTAAAGACACAGTGGATGCGTTTGAACCATTTAAATGTGGTTGCGTTTCACTATATTTTATGACTTCTATCAATCTCATGCTGAAAGAATCAAAATTTGGTGGTGCAGGCAATCTCAATCATGGCCAAACCTGGTTTTGCGGAGCTGATTGATTTCAACCCAATTCGTGCAAGTGATGTGCAACTGCCTGCTGGGGGAACATTTGTTATCGCTCATTCCCTTGCAGAGTCCCAGAAAGCTGTGACAGCTGCAACAAACTACAACAATCGTGTTGTAGAATGTCGGTTGGCTGCAGTAAGTTATGGAACATTGTATTTACTGTATGAGGAAAATGGCATTATATATTTTTTGAGGCTACCCTACATTCTTTTAAACACACCTCTTATTAGGAGCTGTAGTCGACGAACACCATTATGGACTGGTGTTGGATGGTTAAATACACATTCATAAGCTGCTATTAATTTGCCTCTAAATTTCGAAGGTGTGTTGAAAAAGTTTCGCACATTAAAGTTCAAGAAGCTCAGAGCTCATGTCTTTCAGTTTTAGTTGAAAGGAAAAATGGTTTGTGTTCCTTCCATATACGTTTGCTTGATGTTCTTTTGGTTTTTATTTAATGCTTAGAATCTATGCAGATTGTTCTCGGAATCAAGCTTGGCATGAAAACAAAAGAAGCCATCTACAAGGTGAAAACCCTTTCTGATGTTGAAGGACTGTGTGTTTCTTATGCTGGGGACCATGGCCATTCGGATCCTCTTTTTGCTGTGAAGGTACTACTCTGTTTTCCAAACGCAAATACATTTTGCAATAATTTTTTTGGCTGGCTAAAAAGAAAATTCCCCAATTTCCTCGTACCTTATTTCAAGCTATCCTTCATTATTATTTCGTGAAAAAATGATTTTTAACAAAGTGATGTTTTTGTTTGTCGTCCATTGATTTTTTTCAGTCATTTGAGCTACAGTTGGATGCACAAGTGGTTGATGTCTTATTTATCATTTATACCAGCATCCTCCTTGGGTTATTTCACAAAGTTGTGCAGCATAACATGACGCCTTTTAATAATCTAATCCATATTATCCGGAAACTAGGAGTTTGATTTGAGCATATTAGTGTGGTGGAATAAGGGCACTTTGGTCACCAGGTTGAGTCTATAAAGGATCAAGTGGAAGAATGGTCATCAGGTCGAGTATATTTAGGAGGGAGGATTTTGTAAGCAGAGATGGGGAAACTCTGTTTACAGGTATGTCAAAGCCTGAGAAAAGCTATCGGGAGATAACTTGTGAAAGAAATATGCTACTCTTCCCTTCATGTGTCCAAAAAAAATGAATAAATCTGCTCCTTTGTTACGATGAAATACCCTAAAAGAGATATATTCTTTCCACAAAATAGTTCTACGGTATTTCACTTGTTTCTATCAACTAGTATCTAATTGGTCTTTCCCTTAAAATATTTCCAGGAATTCCTAAACGAAGTTCCATACACAAAAGAAGAGATAGAAAGAATTACAGAGGAAGACTTGTCAACAATTTTTGCCAATTCACCCACATCTCTTGATGTGTTGAGAGCTGCCAAGCATTTCAAATTGCTTCAGGTAAAATATGATAACCGTAGGTTGGCATGATCTTTCCTCTGCCACTTAATTATTTTTTGCAAAAAGTAAGATTAGTTCATCCTTTCATAAAAAAGGTAAGAATATTTCAAAAAGTAAGGTTAGTTCACCTCATCCTATCCCTAATTTCGTGAGACATGTCTGAAGATTTGGTGATATCTTTGCTGGGATGTGCACGAGAAAATGTCTCATTTACACACTTGTGAGAACAAGTATGAGACTGGGAGACATCGATGCATTTGCAAGTCACATCCACTTTTTCCTTATTTTTCCTGGGAGATTTATTTTTCTAGTGTCTCTCTGTTTCGTAAGAACTTAACGCTCATATTGCTGACACGTGTGTACTAGTTTGAGACTCTCGATTAGTTCTCATTTTTCCTGACTCATTTGTTGTGTTTAACGTTTGGCTTGCAATCACAATGTTATTTCTAGAAAAAGATGCATTCACATAATTTTATTTAGTGAAGAAAAAGTATGAGGGTGATAAGAAACTTTATTAAATTTTCTCAGGCATTTATAAGCATGCTATTGAAACTAATATATGGGAAAGAATGCTATCTTCTGTTAGAGTCCTGATAAGATTACTGATTCTTCGAAATCATGGGGTTATAAATACATTGGAATGTTTTTCGATGAATGATTGCCCTGTGGTTTCTTGACATGAGTAGCTGAATCTGGCTGTCATGAGGAAAAGAACTCCCGATTCGGAATTTCTTGAGAGTTCGGTCACCTATCTCTCTCTCTTCTTCTCTCTTACCTCTTCCATATCTCCCATTCTCCTCTCTCTGCCTCGTCCCATTTCTTGATTTTGTTAGATCTCCATGGGTATCGTAACATCTTCATACTAGTTTCTGTTAGAATGAACAGTGCATCAATTTTCTTGTGTTCCTTTTAGGGTGTATTTTAAGTAATGATGTCCTCAGAGGATTTTTTCCAGTTTTGGGTTCATAGTGTGGGCTGGGTTTGAGAAATTTTCAATCGCATAGTGCAATATTTTCATAGAATTGCACTCACCTTTCATTATGTGGGCTTAAATTCTTTGTGGTGCCTATTTTTTATCTTCTATTTAGCTCAGATATACTTGCTTCATTCTCTGTTTGGATTTTGAGCAAAAAAAGGATTGCTCTTACACGTCTAAGAATTCAACTGTGCGCAGCGAGCCTGCCATGTCTACTCCGAAGCAAAGCGCGTCTTTGCGTTTAGAGATGCCGTTCTCTCAGACCTGAGGTGAATGCTGTTTTTCTTCCTATTTTACAATCATAATATATTATTTAATCTACCAATTCAGTTCTATTTTGTATAGTCGAAGAATCACATGTATTATCCTAAACTGGGAAGCAGTATTTCATTATTTTAGGTTTATTATCAATGCAGAAAAGAAGAACAAAATGATCCATAAATCTCTCAACAGGATCCGTTGTCGGAAGATAATCTAATTCTGGATTGGCCTTTTGGGTTTCATTGAAATAAAAATAAAATTTAGGTGGCCGCTTGCGTTTAGAAAATTTCGTTTACAATAGAAAATTTTGGAATCATTGAAATGAGGATTTTTTTAATTGTTAGGTCTTATTGCTCTCCCGGAGACCTTATCATACGTATAGTGGTTTTGTCTTAAATCTCCTACCTTAAGGCCCATTAATTATCCTAATCTAATGAAACCTTTTCGGGGTAGCATTTGATTCACTCGTTTACAACGATTCCTGTAGAATTCGTCCCACCATTACCCCCAGTTGGCCATTTCAGGGTAACAAAATGATTTTATTACTATGTGATACGACCCCCATTCCCTCTAGGGGTATTTTAGTCATTCCCTTCTTGAAAGTTTCCTTAAAATAATGGTACCACTCCCTTTTAGAGGGCAGCCAAGAATGAAGAGTTGAAGTTTGTAAATTGGCTGATCTCCTCATCCTTCTCTCTCATTTCTCCCAACTTAACCCGCTGACAATTCCCTTCCTCTTCACTCAGTCTCTCTTCCTCAACCCTTGGCGATTCCTTCCTCCTGTGATCATCCTTCCCGCACCGGATGTTCAGTCAGCTCGTGTCACAATCGATCCCTCCCTTGTCATTCATTAATCCCTCTACTCTGATATGATCCCTAATGAGGAGTCAGGGGTAGTTGTGTCCTTTACCTTAAACATGTTTCCCTTTCAATATGGCGGTGTCCCTTCAGATAGAGAGCCAGAGAAGTTCTTTGCGACTGGAAATACCTGTCCTTTCTTCCCTCCCCCTTCAATCACTGTCCCTCGTGATTGTTATCCTCTTCACCGCACCTTCAGGCGACTCCTCCTCAGCAGGTCCTTATCCCTCCCCTCAGCCTCTCCTCGACCATTCCCGTTCTCTTCTTCATCCCGGGACTCACTTTAACGTCAAATCACATTGGAGACTTACGTCCCTAGTGAGAACTTATCATACTCTCTCTCAGAAAAACCCTTCCTTAATAGGAACATGTGATGATTCTAAATAATGGTTCAATTGAGTCTATACCTGGAGAAGATAGTTCCAGAAATTGACTAGAAGAAATGAATCCTGATCAGTTCCAATTCAGGAAAAGAAATCAAGAACGAGGTGGCAGTACAATAGTGGGATGGGGAGGAGCAGAAATGAGAGAGCGTTGAGGGATGGGAGGAGAGGAAACATTGGGGAACACCGGATTGGTGATTCCCCTTCTGGATGAGAGGATCTCTCAGCTCCAGCTGATGATGAGTAACTGCTTCTTGAATGTTCAAAATTTCCCACCTAAGCTGTCCTCCACCTTGTTTATAGAATTGATAGTGATCAGTGCCGTGTTTATTTGAACGACTTGCATGGGATTAAGGCGCCCGTGATTGATTACTTTGTTGGGCCCTTTTTGGAGTGATAAGCCCTGGGAAGGACCTTATCAGAACCGACATCAAGGTTGTTGACATTATTTGTCACGCAACGATTGTGGTTCGTACCAGAGTAGTTTGTCATACAAATGCTTGTAGATCTTCCTCTAGCCTGCTTTTTGTTTGATCATCTGTTTTAGACATATTTTAAGAATGATGAATGGACTTGTATCCTCTCAACCAGACTTGTATCCGGGGACCCATATTGTGTGATAGTGGAAGTGGAGCGTTTCAAGGGGGACTGAATACCACCTATGATCAGATTGTGGGGCCTGGAGGGGATTTTTGAGGTCAGGATGTATACACACATGCAGCAACCACCACCAACAACAGGAACGAGAAAGGAAGAGGCTGAAACAAGTAAAGATGCAGATACATCACAAGAGAAGGGGGCCACAACATCAAAGGAGGACATCATTCATGAAAGTCAACAACAAAACAGCGGACAGAACATACAAGTGAATGAGGGGGGAAACCAGGGAGACGATACGGTAGTAACGGAATCCAGGGATGCAGAAGACATGCAGATAACAGCCACAGGAGCTCAGCTTGAAAATGAGAACATTAGCCAAGAGGAGGCGTCACCAGAAGAGGAAGCACTGCAAAGTTTGAAGAAGGGCGACGAAAGGGCAACAACCACATGTCTGATCCTTCATCGAACAATGTAGTGAAAAGCACAAGGAAACAAGAAGAACAGGAAAGTAAGAGAACCATAAAGCATCGTCCAGTACAAGACAAAAAGGCGGATTTCAGCAGCCAATTTAGTCTACAAACAGAAGTTTGGAATTAAGCATGAACGGGAAATTGTAAAGTGGATGACGGCTGAGAAAAGCAGACGTTTGAAGTTAATAGCTGGGGGAAAGGCGAAGCGCAAATGCTGACTCCTAGCTCGCAAGCACCAGTGTCAAACCATAACCATAATCAGGATTTAGGGTAGAGAATGGAAGAACAAGAGAAGGAACTCACGTTAAGAGTAGAAAATGCAGAACACACCCTCAGACGGCGCCCTAGGGTTTTTTTATAAGTAGCCTGGGCGTTTCAGTCATCCAGGCTATCGCGGACCCGATAGCCTGGATCCGCTTCACTTATATCCGATAAGGACATAAGCCTTCAGACAATACAAACACATATAAATACCAATACATGATAAAACATCATAGGCTGCTGACAACCAGACATGGAGATGCCCGAGATGGTGGCCTTCATCCACTTCACAATTTCCCGATCATGCTTAGTTCCAAACTTTGTCCTTTTGTAGACTATATTGGCCGTTGAAATCCCCTCTTTTTCTTGTAATGGACGATGCTCTAAGGTGCTCTTACTCCCCTCTGCTTCTTGTTTCCTTGTGCTTTCCGCTACATTTGTTCGATGAGGGATCAGGCATGTGGTTGTTGCCCTTTCGTCTCCCTTCTCCAAGACAGTGGAGATAATTGAAGGTGGGGAAGATCCCCTACTTAGCCACCAAATAGAGGATGTTTCTATGAGGGCGGGATTGCAATGGAGTCAGGAAGGGGGCAGGGGGAACAAACACGCAATCATGAAGTGTGTTTCATGGAATGTTTGTGGGCTCCGAGATGAGCGAAGAAGAGGGGTGATAAGAAATTATTTGAAAGAATGGGGAGCCACAATAGTATGCCTGCAAGAAGCTATGCCAGAATCTTGTGAAGCTAGAGTGTGGAACATAGTGGGCCGAGGATTTCTCGAGGGATTCTTGGTGGTCAATGCAATTTGATGATCTGGTGGTGTGGTGGTAGCTTGGAACGATACGGTGTTTTATAAAGTGGAAACTTGGTCGGGCCAAGTGACGGCAGTCAAGCTGAGAAGGATAAGTGATGATTATGAGATGGTAATAGTATCAATATATGGGTCAGCAAATGCAGCAAGGAGGAGCACATTATGGGGTGAGCTGGCAGAAGTGGTATCCAACTTCCACAGGTCTCGAATGCTGTTGGGGGTAATTTCAATCTGACGCTAGAGTCGAGGGATAGGCCAAATAACATGGGAGGACTAGACCCTGACTCTGAAAAAGTTTGGTCATTCATAGCCAATACATATTTAAAAGAGATGGGGCCAATGGATTGTGTGTACACGTGGAGGAGCATGGCAGAAGGTGAGATGAAATATAGACTGGCCAGATTCCTATCTTCAGTCGAGGTAGCAGAAAAGTTCCCAAATGCAAACGTGAGATCTCTACCAAGACCATTATCAGATCATACTCCCATCGTATAGGCAACAAATGAGACATTCACCGATCCACATATTTTTTAAGATGGATAAATCATGGTTCCATGAAGTCAATTTCAGGGATGAGATAGAACAAGTGTGGACTGCACAACACAGAGCGGGGTCCTATATAGAGACAATGGCTGAGAGATTGAAAGGGCTACGGCAACATTTGATGGGGTATAAAAAATGAGTTTTGGAAATCAGGAGAAAGAAGAGGAATGAAGCTCTAGCCAAACTAAAGCAACTGGATAAGTTGGAAGACAATCAGAGCTCTAAAGGGAGAAGAGGCTCAAGAACGTAGAGGATGGCACTGGGTGGTGGCAGAGGAAGAAAAGAAATTGGAGATGGACTGGAGACAACACTCAAGACATTTATGGTTACACGCAGGCAACTCATATAGAAGATTCTTCCACGTGGCGACAAACGGCAGAAGACGTACAAATCAACTATTGAGAATAAAGGTGGGACATCGAGAACACATCGGATCACAGGCAGTGGGACAGGCCATTGCTAACCACTTCCAATCCTTCTCCAAAAAGGGGAATGGAACTGGCGGAAGTGGTGTGATAGGGGGCCATAGATGGTGAGCCCTGAACATCAAGCGGAATTGATTCATCCATTTTCAGAAGATGAGGTCAAGGCGGCAATCAGGCGGTTGAATGGCGATGGAACTCCAGGTCCAGACAGCATACCAGTATTCTTTTACAGTGAGTGTTGGAATTCGGTTGGAATGGATGTGATGGCCATGCTTGAAGAGTTTAAACAAGGAAAAGTGAATATGGAATAAGATCAATAGATCATATTTGTTCCTCCTGTCGAAATGTCAAGGGGCAAATAGAATTGAAGATTTTAGACTCATTTCACTGTCAAAATCTATCTATCTCATTATTGCAAAAGTGCTGGCAAAAAAGTTGCAGGCCAGGATAGCAGAGCTTGTTAGACTCGCTCAATCAGCTTTCATTCCAGGTAGACTCTTGGTTGACAGCACAGCAACAATGGGAGAAATATTAACAGCATGGAAGAGGAAGGGTACCAGAGGATTCATGTGGAAAGTCGATATTGCCAAGGCTTACGATTCATTAGACTGGGAATTTTTGCGGGTCTCTATGAAAAGAAGGGGTTCCCCCAAGGAATGGATCGGCTGGGTGAAGAGACGCATCACAATGCACTCTTGCATGGTGCTAATAAATGGACAACCAGAAGGCAGTCAAATTCAGCCACGAAGAGGGGTGCGACAAGGATGCCCACTGGCACCATTATTGTTCATCTTGGCACTGGATGCACTCGCAGTCTGTACCAATCAGGTGTGCTCACAAGGATTGTTGCGAGGCTATCAACTGTCTAACCACCAAAATGGGATTACATTGCTCGAGTATGCTGATGACACCACCTTCTTCATCGAAGGTTCAGCAAGGGAAGCAAAAAATCTATCTATTATAATTGATTTATTCACAGATTTCACGGGACTACAAATTAACTGGAGAAAATCAGTCTTTTTGTGCAACGGCCTATTTCCTGAAGAGGAGACGCGATGTGCAGAGATACTGAGAACATCGATTGGGAAACTCCCAATAAGGTATTTGAGACTAGCACTGACAAAGTGGAGGATGATGATATGAACCAAATCAGGAAATATAAGCTTAAACGGCATTTGGGAAGGCTCGTTCAGCAATGCTACTAAAATTAGATATGACCAATGATATTACGGAAGAGGGAGCATCCTCAAGAACAGGGATCTGTTGAGAGTTGCAGTTTTAGTCGACAGTCGAGGAGATCCTCCAAGACTGAGGGGAAGACCGATCTGGTTGACCTCCACGCGGACGGCCAGCTGATCCAGCCATGTCTGGAGTCTATCTCCTTTTCTGTTATTTTCTTCTTCTTGTTCTGTTCTCGTTGTTTCCCCTCCGGGATTAACAGACTGGTTGTTTTTGTTTAAGGAGCGGGTTTATTATCTTGATGTTATTTTCACAATCCTCTCGACTCCTTGTTGCTACGTTTTGATACAAGGAAGGGTATTGTATCAGATGACAAGAGCAGATTGGCAACTGGTCATTGAGAAGGTGAAAAGACAACTAGAGAGGTGGCAAGCTATGGTGTTATCAAGAGGGGTTCGATTGGTGTTGCTGGATCGGTGTTCTCATCCATTCCGATATTGTACCTCTCAGTATTCAAGACTCCAGCAGGAGTCGGGAAGAGATTAGATGCCATGACGAGACACTTTATTCAAGACAGATTCATACACCAGAACAAAGTAAGAGACTTGGGATGGTGGCTTGGGGCAAGATATGCCGTCCCACCAAATTGGGAGGTATGGGGGTCTTGCACATGCGGTGTATGAATATGGCATTATTATCCAAATGGGAAGAGAGAATTTATGAATCCACGGGATGATCTTGTCATCAAATTACTGCAATATATCTATTGCAAGGGATTGAATTGAGACAGAAAGGCAGATCCATATCATGGGGCATTGTCTTTCTGGCACGGGCTTAGACAGATCTTTCCACGAGTACAAGGATTCTTTTCTGCCAAGTTAGTCGACAGGGCGACGTTTCAATATTGGAGGGATGCATGCTTGGCACGAGACATGTTGAGTGAAACGTTCCGTCGTCTGTACACGCTCGCTCAGAATCAAAACGCCCATGTTTCAGACTGTTGGGATGGAGTCTAGACACCGATCATACAGGGTGCCTTGTCCGACCAGCGGGTATCTGAACTCATGGACATGCAACAATCTCTAATTGAGTGAAGACCAAATGATGGAGAGCGGGATGGTTGGGTTTGGACAAATGGCCCCTTCTCAGTTCAGAAGGCCTACGCGAGGATCCAGGAGGGCCGACACGAAGACAGGTCGCAAATCCAGGCATGCAGATTCATGTCGGACAAAGAATTCCATTGAAGGTGAGGATCTTCGGCTGGTTGCTAGCACGAAGAAGACCAATGATAAGAGTCTTTTGCAAAAGGCTATATCCGGACACATTGTCACAATGTCTGATATGCTCTAATGGGGAAGAAAACTGCAATCATCTCCCTTTTGAGTGCTCATTTACTCATACGATTTGGGCCAGCCAAGTATTATCAAGGTTGAAGGTGACATCTGAAGAGATTTTCTAGGACTCAGTTCAGAATTGTAGAGGCAGAGGAAATGAAGGTGACCAATCATTGACAGTGTTGTGGGCTTCTAAACGAGGTGCTGTTCAGGGGAAGAATGGCTTCTACAGATGGAGCCATACACAATGGAGGGTTTAAAGGTGACATGGCTCGAGCGAGCGACTGGCTGAGAGGAGAGGATTTGAATATGATTGGATTGATGGTGAAGGAACTGTAAGGTCCTTATTGGGGGTTCACTGATTCATCGGTTGTTCAACCCTTTTATATTTCCAAAAAAAATAGAATGATGAATGGAAGGATACATGTTTATTTATTTTTATAGATTGGCGAGCAGCTAGTTGACGAGGAACTCAAAAGTTATCTTCTTGCAGCGATGAGGGAAAACTTGAAAAGCTGGGGAACCTCATGAACGACAGCCATCACAGCTGCAGCGTTCTGTACGAATGCAGGTATGTCTTCATGTGGATGGTTTTTTACACCCATAATAAGTATATGTACATACACACATTTTTTTGTTCAAAAAATTAGCTCGTCCCAATGTGTATCAAAAAAAGAGTTTTCTCATTTTCAAAAATTACTGGGAGAGAGACAATTCCTTTGTTGACAGTTATTGACTTTACAAATTCAGGTCTAACTGAAAATACATCTACAGTGTAACTTTCAAGCTCTCTTTATGTGAATTTTTATCTTAATAGTTGACGAAAGTAACTCCTATTTGTACAAAAACGCTACATGACCTTTAAGTTCAAAATGAAAACTGACCTCCAGCATCTCTAACTATCTTTTATATTTTAATTGCTGACGAGAGAGCTACTCTGTTTGGGTTTAGCTGTCCGGAACTGGAGGAGCTAGTAAAAACCTGCAAAGAGAATGGGGCGCTGGGCGCAAGACTCACTGGTGCAGGCTGGGGTGGCTGTGTGGTCGCCCTAGTCAGAGAATCAAGCGTTCCTCAGTTCATCCTGAATCTCAAGGTCAGTGAGTATTAGAAATTTGATGCAATCCCCAGTGGCATATAGGGTTGTTTTTACAAATTCATCCGTCTTATGTGGTTGCTTCTGGTCTTTCTCTGAATCTCAAGGCCAGTCAGTAGTATTAAATATGATACGATCCCCAACCGCATTTAGGGTTTTTTCTTAATTTCAACCCATTTGGGGGGCCTTTTGGTCTTTCCCTAAATCTCTAGGTCAGTCAATAGTAAAAATTTGATTCGACCCCTAACTGCATTCAGTGGTGTGTTTTTGTAATTTCAGCCCGTTTGATTGGATTTTGGTCTTTCCTTCATTCACGTTTTCTTTCAACTAGGAGAGACCTTCCTTTAGGAGACAACCAAGAAGAAGTATAAAGTAGTAGTTACAGTTCCAATTCTCTTTTCTACTCCGTCTCAATTCCTTTGGCCTCTTCGATTCCCTACCCCCTGATCATCAATCAATCACTGCATTCGCGTGATGAGCACCCCAGTCGATCCCTTCATCCTTCCATATACTTCTCGATTGTAGTGTTTTCCATCCCAGGAAAAAGTCATCATTGTCATGATGACTCGTCACAATCTTGTCTAACAATGATATCTTCATGATCATCTCAGTCAAGGACGAGTGTCGAAGATGATGATGATGGTGATGACTCGTCATCTCGTCATCTTGAAGAAGGATGAGAAGCTGTTGGTGGCTGGCGGAGGAAAGGGTTCACCCCGCGATCATCATCATCTGGCCGCCAGGATGGTGATGACGATGGCAATTTTTTCATTACTATCATCATCATCCTGGCCGAGACGAATGATTAGGATGTTGATGACTCATCAAAGTCCTCTGGCCATCATCATCGAGGACAGCAAATTTAAATCAATGTTCTTATCAAAATTTCTTTCCCCATGGGTTACGGATTGACCGAGTTGCTTCTGATCATGGTCACTCTTCATCCCAGTGTATTATAATGCTCAAGCTTTCGGTAGACAATAATGCTCTGTCTTTTTCCATGTCCATCCCTACTTATCTCTCTCTCTCTCTCTGTTCATCTCTCCATTCATTATCAACCAACCACCCATGCAGACTTTTCCTCAAAAAAAATCGCCAGTTAAATGCATACTCTTTTTGCCTAACCCAATTTATTATATAGCCTGTCAGATCCAACGTATCTCTCTCTCTTTCTCTCTATCTATCTATCTGTCCATTCTGTGTAGATTCTTCCTTGATGAAAAACCATGGTTTATTACTTGTCCCTCTCTTTGATGAGCCCAGTTGATGATATCTCTCTCTCTATCTATCTATCTGTCCATTCTGTGTAGATCCCGCCTTGATGTAAAACCATGGTTTATTATTTGTCCCTCTCTTTGATGAGCCCAATTTATGACATCTCTCTGTATATATGTCTGTCCATTCCATGTAGATCCCTCCTTGATGAAAAACCGTGGTATATTACTTGCCCCTTTCTTTGATGAGCCCTATTTATGTTATCTCTCTCTCTCTATCTATCTGTCCATTCCATGTAGATCTCTCCTTGAAGAAAAACCGTGGTCTTTGATGAGACCAATTTATGATATATCTCTCTCCAGTTATTTGTCCATTCCATGAAGATCTCTCCTTGAAGAAAAACCATGGTTTAGCCCTTTCCCCTTTCTTTGATGAGCCCAATTTATGATATTTCTCTCTCTATCCATCTGTATATTCATTATCTACCTACCATCTTTCTATGGAGATATTTTCTCGAAGAGAAACGACTCGTCACCCGTCTCTTTTAGATACCAATTTATAATTCCACTGACTTAGTCCCATGTTGGGATGCTGTCATCTCCATCTCTCTCTCTAACAATTTTATATCCCTATTGTTTTTCTCTCAGACCACTTGTTTATTTCTAATCCTCGTCTCCTAATGACCGTTGACTTTACATTTTAGCACGTTCCAAAACAAGATCATGTATCTCTCTCTCCTCGTCTCTGAAGGCGACCTCGGGAATATTTATATCTCTCTCTGGCAGGAATCATTTTACCAGCCAAGGATCGACCGTGGGATAATCGACGAAGGCGACCTTGGGCTTTATGTGTTTGCTTCCAAGCCCGCCAGCGGCGCTGCCATTCTCACTATCTGAATCCATCCTATTTTAATTCTATCTCTCTCTCTAGACATACACTCAATAATAAACTGCTGAATATTGCATGATTGGAATGGTTGATACTTCCTTCTCTTTCTCTCTCATGGTTTACTTGTTGCCTTTTTAAAAAAAAAGACAAATACTTTACATTTCTCTCTCTCTCTAGACTCAAAATCTAGATTACAAAATTAATGACACTTCATGCCTTGAGTAAAACTGCAAAAATTAATTAGGTAACATGACAAGGACTGCAAAAATTAAATAGGTGCGAAGTGGTATTGAACTTTTAATTTTCACAAGTTGGGAAGAAATGGGAAAATAGAATTTCCTTTTTCTTTTTGCCAGCCAAGATTAAAATAAATGCAATTAAAAGTCGTCTATCTCTCTCTAGACTGTCAAAGTTGCCTCCTTTTTGGCTTTTCTTTATTAAATGAAAACTACAGATAGAAAGGGCCACCTCATCTACCTCTATCTCTCTCTCCTTTCATATACTTGTAATCTATTCATATCTATACATCTCTCTCTCTAAGTATATATCTGTCAAAGTTGCCTCTTTTTTGGATTGCTTTTTTTAAAGGAAAATTACAGTTATAAAGGGTCACCGCATCTACCTCTATCTCTCTCTCCATACATATACCTATAATCTATTCATATCTCTCTCTAAGTATATATGACAGGCCATCCTCTGTAGACTCTCAAAGTTGCCTCTTTTTTGGTTTGCTTTTATTAAAGGAAAACTACAGATATAAAGGGTCACCTCCTCTCTAGACTCTCTATCTCTCTCTCCTTTACATATACCTAAAATCTATTTATATCTATTCATCTCTTCTCACTAAGTATATATCTGTCATCCCATCCGCTCTATACTCCCAAAGTTGCCTCTTTTTTGGTTCGCTGTCACTAAAGGACAGCTACGGATAGAAAAGGCCACCTCATCTACCTCTATCTCTCTCTCCTCGCATATACCAATAATCTATTCATGTCTCTCTCTATAAATATATATCTGTCATCCCATCCTCTCTATACTCTCAAAGTTGCCACTTTTTCGGTTTGCTTTCAAATGCCACCTCATCTACCTCTATCTCTCTCTCTCTCTCTCTCTCTCCTTACATATATACCTATTTATATCTCATCTCTCTCTCTAAGTATATATCTGTCGCTCTCTCTCTCTCTATCTTCCACAGGAAGGCATAATAAAAAGGGGACACGGTTCCAGAGAGTCTGTCTGCCAGGAGGGAGAAAGTAATTATAGCCGTTGTGCCAGGCTGCCAGCTAATGCCAGCTGGCGTCACGTGACAGACACGTGTCTCTTCGGATAAGGTTAGACGGAGCACCTCGGCACGTGTCATGGCACGTGCACAATTTTCCACGTGTCCAACGTAGACGTAATTGATTTGTTGGCTAGTCAACGTTCGACTTACACGCAGCAGGCCATCCTTTTATTCGAAAATTACGAATTTGCCCCTTTCTGTCCGTACTGTTTGCCGTCACACTTTCTCTCTCTAGGGTTCTCTATATTTGTTTAATCCCTCTCTTACCTACTCTCTTGACCTTGTCTTTCTCTCCAGAATGCCCTCTGTTTCGCTGTTTCTCTCTCTAGAATTGACATCCATATTTTCTCTCTCTAATATCTCTCTGTGAAATTGCCAATTTTAGAAGGGGGTCCATATTTGGTGGGCCGTCGGTTTCTCTCTAACTCTTCTAACCTTGTCTTCTCTCTCTTTCTCTCTCCTCTCTAATCTCTCTCTCTCCGAACCTCTCTCTATCCCTATTCTCTCTCTCCTTTCCTATTCTCTCCATCCCTATTCTCTCTCTCCTTTCCTATTCTCTCTATCCCTATCTCTCTTTCTCTCTCCTCTCCTAATCTCTCTCTTTCTCTCTCCTCTCATTAGCTCTCTCTCTTTTCTCGCTCCTCTTTTAATCTCTTTCTTTCTATCCCTCTATCTCTCTTTCTCTCTCCTCTCCTAATCTCTTTTTAATCTCTCTTTCTATCCCTCTCTTAATCTCTCTCTCTCTCCTCTCTCAATTTATCTCTTCTCCCTCTTTCTCTCTCTCTCTCTCTCTCTCTCTCTCTCTCTCTTTTCTCTATCCTCTCTTAATCTCTCTTTCTCTCTCTCCTCTCTCAATCTCTCTCTCTCTCTCTTTTCTCTATCTTCTCTTAATCTCTTTTTCTCTCTGCTCTCTTAATCTCCCTCTTTCTCTCTCTCTCTATCCCTATCTCTCTCTCTCTCTCTCTCTCCCTCTTTCTCACCTTTTCTCTTTCTCCAAAAACAACGTGCTGGGTTTTGACCTCTCTCTAAAACGATGCAGGTCTCCGTGGACCGCGGTCCTCTCTCTTCCCTCTCTCTCTTCTCCTCTCTCTCTAAATAGGTACAACGGATACAACGTTCAAGCAGTATTTGATTTTTTCCCGTCGGTCCTCTCTCTCTCTAAATAGAAGCTGGCAGGCACTAGTTCCCTCCATCGCTATCCCTCTCTCTCTCTCCTCTCTCTAAGAAAGGTCAGCATTTCTCCTCTCTTTCTCTCTCCTCCCTCTAAATACAACCCTGTACTATCCCTATCTCTCTTTCCTCCCACATTTTCCCCATCGTTCTCCCCCTCTCTCTATCTCTCTCTCTCTCCATATTTGTCTTTCAATCTCTCCCTCTTCCTCTCAATCTCTCTCTATATCTTTCTCTGTCTCCCTCTCAATTCTCTCTACATCTTTACCTATCTCTCTCTACATCTTTCTCTCTATCTCTCGCTACATCTTTCTCTCTATCTCAGTACATCTTTCTCTCCATCTCTCCCTACATCTTTCTCTATTTCTCACTTTCTCTCTATCTCTCTCTACATCTTTATCTATCTCTCACTACATCTTTCTCTATCTCTCTCTTCATCTTTCTCTATCTCTCACTATATCTTTCTATTCCTGTCTCTACATCTTTCTCTCAATCTCTCTCTATCTACAATTCTACATCTCTCTCTCCACATATTTCTCTCTATCTACAATTCTACATCTCTCTCTCCACATCTTTCTCTCTATCTACAATTCTACATCTCTCTCTCCACATCTTTCTCTCTATCTACAATTCTACATCTCTCTCTCTCCACATCTTTCTCTCTATCTACCTACATTACATTTTTCTTTCATCTCACTACATCTTTCTCTCTATCTCTCTCTCTTCTCTGCAAATACAACGCGGCGCGCGCTGTGCACGTAAGATGTGACCGTCCATCTCTCTCTCCTCTTTCTCTCTCTAACTAGATTTTATATAAATAGCTCAAGCGTTCCTTGTACACCATCGTGAGGGCCGCCAAACTCGCCTGCCCCTCAATCCCACGCTTCGAATCTCCTCCTTGTTCTTCCCCCCAATCTTTATAAAAATCTCAATTTTGCTCGAGTTCTTCGTTCAATCTCACCATATCTTCATCGCGGATGCAACATCGGTGAGTCTCCCGATCTCTCTCCTCCTCTCAAAATCCCTTCTTGACGTCGTTTTTCCCGTTTCCGCAGGCCCAATTCGATCGTTTTTCACGCGATTTTCCCTCGATCTCGAAAATGCCGGCTTGATTCCTCTTGAATCTAGTCCTTAGCGATGATTCCCACGGAAATCGACCTCGAGCAGGGGGTTGGAGCCGGAGAAGGCGACGGAAATGCGCCTAATCTGGCGAACAGCCTTGTAACTAGAGTTTGTACCGGCGCGGAGCCGATTGTAGGTTCGGTTGAGCCTGGCAAGGAAGAGGAAACCCTAGATTCTGTGGAGAAGACGACCACCACGAAGAAGAAGAAGGCGGGGAGGAAGCCTCCGAAGCCGCCGCGGCCTCCCCGCGCTGTTTCCCTCGACGCTGCCGATGAGAAGCTGATCCAGCACATCTCCGAGCTCGCCATGCTGAAGCGCGCGAGGGTTGAGCGCATGAAGGCGTTGATGAAGACGAAGAACTCGAGACCGGCTTCTTCTTCCAGCAGCTTCTGGCCTCTCGTTGTCACGCTCCTCTTCTGCCTCATCATCGTCTGGCAAGGTACGATCTCTCCGACAATTCTTCCGATTGAAAATCAAATCCCCGGTTAAGATCTGATTCTCTGTGATTTGATTGTCCTTTTTCTCGAAATCTGAGATCAAATTGAAGGATAAACTGTGAATTGGTTTGAAAAGTGTTGTCGCTTTCATAAAATTGATCTGCCCGAGCGGAAAGGGTTTGAAACAGTTGGAACATGTGATGCTTTTTCGACTGTTCTTGAACCGTGAACTGTTCTCTTTTCAGGGATTTTTTCGAGAAGTCATTCGAGAGGGAACTTTGCTGGGTCGCCCGAGTCATCTGTAGGGAATGGAAGGATGATCCAGATTCAGTACTTGAGAAACGCCTTTCCCAGCGATTCTGTCAGTCCGTCCTCGGCATCTCCAAGGTGAGATTTCTTCTTTTCCTTGGATTAAAATGATCTTGATCTCGTTTAATCCGACAGCAAAGACCCATTTTTGTAGTTAATTTTTCTCGCCTTGACCATGAAAATTAATGGTCGGTGATCGTTTGAAGTTTTGATAGATTAATTTGGTCCTGATTGAAAATCTCAGCTCATTCTTTCTAATGAGTGTGATTATCGGATCAGCAGATCGTTTTCTTCTTTTCTTGGATTAAAATGATCCTGATCTCGTTTAATCCGGCAGCACAGACAATTTTTTGTTGTTAATTTTTCTCACCTTGATCATGAAAATTAAGGGTCGGTGATCGTTTGAAATTTTGATCGATCGATTTGGTCCTGATTGAAAATCTCAGCTCATTCTTTCTAATGAGTGTGATTATCGGATCAGCAGGTCGTTTTCTTCTTTTCTTGGATTAAAATGATCCTGATCTCGTTTTATCCGGCAGCACAGACAAATTTATGTTAATTTTTCTCTTCTCGATCATGAGGGCCAGCGATCATTTGAAATTTTGATCGATTCATTTGGGCCTGACTGGAAATTTCTGTTCATTTCTCCATTGAATGTGATTATTTGGATCGGCAGATCGTTCTTGAACAACCTTGTTTGTCTAATCGGCTCTTGACAATCTAATCAGACGAGATCCAATACAATCAACTACGACTGCCGATCCCTAATCCAAACGTTCCTTAATCTGTCTTGATCAGCATTGTTCATCTCACATTATTATTTTAATGTGATTAATTTTTATAGCAAAGGGTGGCATCTGTTCTTCTTTCTTGTTACCTACTGTTCGTTAAGAGCATACAAATTAGGGTATAATCACGTAATTAATTTTTATTTGTAATTGGGTATTCATTAATAGCATACAAATCAACATTATTCATCTTATTTTTTTACTTTTATTAATCTGGTATCCCAGATTCATTGCCGTGGATTTCTATGGAAAATGAAGCTTGCGCATTGTTTATTACAACAAATTAGTATATATAATTACGTCATTGATTATTGAATTTCTTTATTTTTTTGCACTATTTATGAATTTGTAGATGTAGATGTATATAATCAACCTTGTTCATTATATTTAACAAACTAAGGATTCATAAAGAGCTTCTCAGGCAATGTCAAGAATTTGGGTTTTAAAAGCAATTGCAGAGAGCTGTGATTATGATCATCATCTGATCATCTTTCGTCATCATGCGCAGGTCTCTTGGAGTTAGAGGGGTCATGCAGGGCAAGAGAGGTTGATCAGTCAAATAAGAAGAATCTACCAAGTAATCTCTCTCTCTCTCTCTCTCTCTCCCATCTGTAGAGAAAGTTCTCTCTAAAGTTGCATCTTTTTTCTGTAAAACAGTCTGACAAATTTCCTCGTTCATTTGTACATATGAGGGGCCAGTTTATGGGACACCATGGGTTTTAAAAACAACTCAAGGTTTCGCATAAATGATATTTAATTCAATAATCCGTGCAATTTGGGAGGGAACTACCAAGAGAATGACTTCCATTATCAAATGATGATAAATATAAAAAAATTGAAACATGAAAAGCATAGTTGGATAGGTCTTGGCACATTACATGAAAAGTATAGTTGTTGAACTTGTTATTGGGTATTAGATATTCATTGATTGAGGCTCACATGTGTTCATGTCTTGGGCCTGAAAATTTAAATAATTCTTTATCATTATTCCTATAAATGATTTTCCACTTAATGTTACTTGCTGAGATTAGTTGTGGATAATGATGGTAGTCTTATTGAATTTAGTTTCAGGTCCAAGATATGATTATTTTTTAGCCTAGCTTACTGTTACCACATATGAAGTGGTGGATTAATATAAGCCAGCCACATTAATATGGTTCTGAGGTTACAATGAAACAACATGACAATAAATTACAGAGATATGGACTGTAATTGAGTTACAGTTTCAACCAGAGTAACTATGATTACCCAATGAAATTCTCAAAGGATTTTGATAAATATGTTCTTTCGTTTTTTTAATGCAGCGACAGTCTCATCTCTTTGGTTTAATAAGGTTGAAAGGTAAAATAATAGGAATTATGCATTATCAGTTACCAAAACACGAATAAACATTTTTACATGCTTTGTATTATTAAATAATAAGAAAGTTAGCTTGAGAGAAGTGTAAATTTGAATAATAAAAGGTCATCCAAAAGCGTTTTACGCTTCTGATGAATCTTGGTCTTCACTTAATTAAATACAACTACGGCGATTAATGAGCCCAATATTAATAACATAAAAAAAAATACCTGCTGACCCAACCCTTTCGACCAAGCTCAATATCTTGATAGCACACGTCCATTTGACATTAGTCAACTCTTTGACTATTTTCAAGTCTTCAACTGAGGTCAACCTTCGACTCAGGTCAACTGTACAGCTGCGGGCAACTCTTTGACCACGGCCAAATCTATAAACACTATCAATTATTTGGCTACAGACTATCCTTTGGCCTTGATCAGCCCTTTACCCATGTCAAACCCTTAGACTAGTGTTTATCCTTTGAAAAGAGTTTGATGCATCCTGGATCCAGGACATGAGACTCGGATGTGACAGATGAGTTGTATCATGATCAATGTACGAGACGCGCGGACGGGCGAGATGTAGACGAGGGAGGAGACACCATCCATAACGTTGCCCATCTTATCTGAGATGTCTCTTTAACTTTGGGGTTTGACGTCTCGTAGGTCAGGTGGGACAGAAGACATGTCCAAGGATGTGACCTTGTATACAAATGGTAATTGGAGCTATAGCATAAGCATGTGATGATCAATTTTGAATTAGATAAAGACTTTAGGAAGGTGATAAACTCAAATTTTGGGTTAAATTTATGTTGTTTTTTATTTGAGATTAATCAATAAAATTTATAAACCAATACTCGTGTGATAATTCTAGCTAGTGGATGATCGAGTCGTCGTCACAGGGAACAGATCTTAGGGATTTAACTCTCTTCACAGTGATTCAGGTAGGATGAGGAAGGATACATATAGGGTAAGAGGTAGTGATATGATGTAAATGATGAGATGAGATGGGATGTACTCAATATTTAACAAGGGATGTAGGTGGGATGTAGGTGAATATGATGAGTAGAATTCAGGGAGTAAGATAGACGAAGATGCAAGGGGAAGATGGTGGATGTAGGTGATGAGTGAGAAGGGAAGAAGAGGAAGATAGTGGTTTAGGGTTTATGATCTAAATAGAGGGGAGAACAAGGGACGAAATGATCTGTGATGGATGATGATATATTCGAGTGGAACTGATGAGGAAGGTGATAAGTATCTACCAAAGGTATGAGATGGAGGAAGGATACGAAAAGCATGATACTGACCTTAAAGTAGATCCCTAGTTTCACCAGGATCAGGGAAATTTTCTGATGTGGATCATCCTCTCCACTTCTCCATTGACCTTTTCTATGAGCTCAAGACACCAAGAAAACCTTGATGGACCTTCAAAAACCTCAATCTATTTCAATATGCCTCTCTAGGAGAAAGTGAGTTCAAAGATTTTTTACAAAGATCTAAAGCTCAATTTATAGATCCAATCTTATGGATGGATAGCGGAGAGAAAGATGAAGCTTCCTCTCAAGATTTCATCTAGATTGGCATTATGGATTGTCAGATATCAAACTCCAATGTTGGAGAATTCTTGGCCATTGATTTAATTTATATCATTCTCTCCCCTCATCCTCGTCACTGCTGCCAGATTACCTATAGGGATTCATATTTACTTTCACATTAAATGCAATCACTTGACCATGATTATTCCGCATCACGCCCCGTATCCCTTCAAGGAAAAGATAAAAAGGAAGGAATAAATATATATTATTATTTAAGAAAAATAATATAACAATGAAAGATGTGTGCGATGTGATGTGATCGCGTGTCAGCATACACCACATCAAATTTCCTAAGAAGGTCCTGTTAATGATGGACACATCAGCATCACATGTACATGTTGTGCCATGTGTTTCGTAACACGCTTGAGGGCGCCACAACTTTTGACTTGTCAAAATATAAACTAATGATAAAAATAAAAATATTAAAATCAAATTTTCTCAGTCTCTGCATCACATTTATTGTGATTTAAATATTTTTCCTGATTGGGCCACGCCATAGTTGTAGTAAAAATAATAATAATAAAAAGCATCAGTAGTTCATCTCATAATAGTATCTTTTCAATGATTGGCCGATTCCAATCATTAGTGAGATTCAACAATTGGTTGATGCCAATTTTTTGGCAACATGCGAAGCGAAAAATTTGAAGTGATAACGAAATTCATATAAAATAACAATAAGTTCGAAAAATATAATTAGATATCTTTTCCAACTTAGAAAAATCATCTTCATGAATATAATGTCTAAAAATTGGAACAATCATATTGCAACTCAAAATTTTATTTTGACAGAATATAGTGTCATAAAAAGGCCCAGAAATACTTTAAATGCAAAACCGTATTCTAAAAATGGATTTCATCATTTTAGCCTTGATAGCATGCATATACCACCAATTCAAGGAAAATAATTATGTAAATACTGTCATTTAACCTGTTAAGACTGATATTATCACAAAATGCAGATCAAAACCACATCGACAATCAATGAAGAGTAAGACCTAGTAAATTTTAATAAAATGCCTAGGTATATGTTTTATTGAATGTTGAAACTAGATTATGAAAACTCAACCCTCAGTCAATAAGTTTACATTAACTCACACATGCTTATTCATTTCAGCAATTACGCTTATGAAGATTACCAAATGTATTGTTGGGATCTAGGCCATTCATGAAAACCTAGCAAATTGTTTTCATGACTACGGAATATGTAATCAATGACTAAATCAAAAAAAAAAATTTACCTCGTGGGGAACTTTTTCCTCCCTTAACTGTCCTTGGGAGAATTTTCTAAAGCCTTCCGCATTTTTGGGCTCCAGAAGTATTCAGGTGATCAAGAGGCTCTTGGATCTCCACTTTTCGTCCAACTATTTTTGAAGATTTTGTTGGTCTTATCACTATAAAGACTCTCTTTTTGGTTGTGGGAGAAAAAGAGAAGGAATTCAGGGAAGGCAGCTCTGTCTGGCTTGGGTCCCTAAAATAGGTTTCCTCCCCTCTTTATACTTTAGTTATCTAAAAGTCATTTAGATAAAGTGTATCTATCAATGTTCTTTTAATGTTGTGTGTGAGAACCTTTAGGCCCATGTATCATTCTAGTCAATAAGCGGCCTAATAATAATTACTAGCCTTTCTTATTAATTAATGATATCAACATATAGATTAATTAAGGGTTGATTTAACGCAATCCATAGTTTAAGTTTCTAGAATGCGGGGTGTCAAGCTACACCGCATGCCTTGTAAGATACACAGTAGTGTTCAAACTCTCTCATGAAACCTTTATTTTCATCAGTTAATGCATATGTATAATCCTTCATCCGCATAGGACTCTGAAATGACTTAGGGTATTGTTAACCATCAAGCCCGAATCCATTATTTACTTAGTACTAGTGTGTAATGTGGATCATTGGACAACCTCTTCTCCAAAATATTCATTACTTTGGCTATTTGATTCTTTTTCTTCCTTGAGTCAATATCCATTTACACCGAGGCCTCTCTTGACTGCTCAATTATCTTTGTGTACTTCTTGCTATGTTCGAGCTAAGATATGTTTATATCCCTTAGTTAGGAACTCATAAATCTTAATTAAAACATGGACATCCATGTATAAGATGTATGTGGTGTCTCAGGCCAACGAACCATTTATACAACTGTGATATGAATCAACCTCATTGATGTATAGGAATAATACTATTAAGGTATTTATACGAATAAATTCAGTGAACTCTTTCTCTAAAGAGCACCCACCGTCTCTTCTTAGTACCTCCACACAAACGGCCACAATATCAACCATAGTTATCATACAAGTAGGATCATATAGTGATATTCTATCTGGATAATTTGATGTCCCTCTCGACTATCCATGGAATATGGATATTTTGAATGCACGCTTGGCGAATGGTAATCATTTTAGTATGATCTTATCACAAGTCAACAAGTCATTACATTCATTCAGGGATTTTATTATGAACTTGACACGAGAATAATAATAAAATAAATACTTTAATAAACTTTAACAAAACATATATGTGTGATTGGCTTGATGGACACATAATATCCATCACTATCTATCATTAGTATCACCACACTAATGGTTATGGGGTCAGCCATACTCATCTATGAGCATTACTAGATATTGATTTTCTTTTCATATATTTTGATGTCCTAACAAGTATCCTTCAAATAGGAATATTTATAATACATGTTTAAAGATTAGTGATCTTGCAATTGTTATCTTGGTTTTACTTTCATTTCCAACGTGTACTCTTTCATTGAGGATAGATAAGTTTTTTAATTGATCACTTGTATTTAATCAAACAAGTAGGAATGGAAACACAATAGATAAATAGATAAAAAAATCACTAGAGCCTTAAAGTATTTTCATATTTATATTCATAATAATATTTTTCCTTAAAAAATACCAAAATAAAGCTCAATACAGAGAAATAAAAGGCACAATTATAAATATTTATTTTTTTATTATATCCAACAAACCATGAGAATTATGATTTATTATTGGATTAATCTTTGGGTTTTTTATCAAATTGATATTTTGATATAATTTATAATTTGGGAAAACTTGTAACTTTATCTACAATATATTGATAATAACTTTGAGGAAGGAAATTATGATGTAAATATTGGTATCATTAATATAATTCGGACGTAAGTTAATGGAAAAAAGGGCCAAACTTTTACTTAGAATCTTTGATCCTCTTAAGTCCTATTTTTTATCTACTTAATATCTAATCCCACGTGCAGGTTAACTGTGGTGCACACAGCAGTTTTTGAAACATTAAGAAAAACTAATAAGGATAAAAGAACCATGATTATCATTATACTCAAATAAAATTATCTTTGATTAAGTTTAAAACATTTTCATAACCTTTTCCATCAGACCTCTGTGTACAGGAACCAATTGCCCCAAAAGTGGACACTATGAAACCAGAAATCAGAAAGGAACATATTTTTATTTTTCAAAACATTTTGAAAACCTATAACTTTATTAAAGTATTTAAACACTTTTTTTGGTTCCACATTTTTCAATTTGGAGAGGAAAGATAAAATGGATAATACGGAGAATATGGTCATTAGTTGATTAATTTTTAAGGTATGAATTTTAATACCACAATAGGACACCCTAATGTTTGGCACACATTGGATGCCTTATCTGGACTTATGTTATTTTTTATTTTAAAATCAGTGATCCACGAATTGGAAGTCTATTTGCAAATCTCCGAAAGCCATATTTGAAAATGCCCATTTTAATCTTTTACAAGAAACTAAACAAAATATTACAATAATGAATAATATATGAATCTATATTTATTTGAAATCACCCCAAATGCAAATTTAAAATATTGGATAAACCATTATCATTAGCCTTTTTAACATTATAAAATTAATTAAATATTCTCAAAATGCCTAATTATTGAATTATTAGAAAAACACTAAAAATCCATATTGAAACATTAAACATTTATTCTATGGTATCATTATAAAATATTTTCCAAATATGTTTTCTTATAGAAAAAGTTCAATGATTCGCTCAAAATACACTAGTGCATACACATTATTGTTAATATTATCCACAAATAAGAAAACAGAGTCCAGATTGACCTCAATTTTCAAGAAACGATATAATATGAATTGAAAGTAATATCTTGAAAGTTTCACATCTTAATCATTAGTTTAATCATTGAACCAGATTTCAAAGGTCAAATATATTAAAAAAGGAACACAGTACATGTTAAATCCTATTTTCATATGTTGGGATAATAATCGAAGTATATATTTCCTTAAACTATTCTGGATATCCTATTATTTACCAAGAACATTATACAATAGTTGTGGCCATTTCCCTGGATTAGCAATTCTATCCATATCGTCACCATGAGAAGTGGCTGTGGTTTTTGAAATGAAAACAAATCGTAGTAAAAAATCTGAAACAGATAAATCAATTGGGATTGGAAGAAGAGAAAGAAGCCCAATTCCCTTTTCGTTTCATACAAAAAATTTGGTTTACAAGAGCAAAATAAGTTCATATGCAGACCAACAAAAAAACAGAAAGGTGACTAAAATACAGGCAGGTAATATAATAATGCAAGAGTATCAAGTTAGTGTTAGGCAGACTGGCGGATAGGCCGGTAGGCAGATGGAGAGACAGATAGCCAAAAAAGATATATAATAAAATAAACGGACCGGCAGATAAAGTCAACACACTGATGAAGATTGACAATGCTGGCCATTTCAAAACAACAAGGAAACGCCACCGCGTTGACATGAACCACCGCGTTTTCAAGACAGAGCGAAGTTTCCACGATGAAAAAGATAACGTGTACGTTAAGGAGCGGAGAGTTGAGCGGAATACTTAACCTTTTCCCAGACTCTCCAATCCCACTTCCTTTCCCAACATGTATTTCCCCGTTGAGATCACCCTCATATCAGGCCAAGAACTCATCGACAACTCTTCCTCTATTTCCAATGCAGAGATCTTCGCGTACTTAGTCGCTGGAAGAGAAGCCGAGATCGTTGCACTTCAGAAGACGCCTGCTGCAGTTCACGAAGGAGAGAACCTTGTATGGAGCTTCACCGCTAGATTCTTCATCCCTTTACAAGACTGGGAACAGCGTTACTTGTTCATTATTCTACGAAGGAGAAGCTCTCAAGGAGAGATCGATATTGGGTATGTAAAGATTTCTCTGGAGGATATCTCTTTGAGGGCTGCTGAGATTTCTGCTCCTCTTTGGGGCTCTACGTTCTTGTTCAACTGCGACGTGACAAGGGTAGAACGAGGGGTAGAGAGAGGTTCTCTTGTTCTTGCACTCAGATGGGGTCAAGAGGAGGCTGTCAGAGAAGAGTACGCCGCTGTGGTTGAAGTAGTGAAGGATTTGAGGATGAAGATTAGACTGTTTTGGTTGTTCTTCAGTGGGTTGTTGGCTTATAGGTTGATCCGCTTGTGGGTTTATGACTTCTGCTCTGTCACAGGGAAAGTATCTGTCCCTCCTTTGCCGGCGATTGTTCTTGCGGAAGTTGTTCTTCTTCTGCTCACCGGACGATAATGGGGAGACTGACAAGTAGAGTTATTTTTTTGTTGTTCGTGACCCATTTTGTCTTGTACAGAAATAAGCTATTCTTTGTGTTCTGAGATCACGTTGGAGGAGGAGGAGACTGGGTTGCAGTTGCATTGGAAAAATGGAGTTCAGACTCAGCTTTCTTGGATAAAAGCAGCTGCCCAGATCAATTGATTTTTTTCTCAGATCGTGTTCATCTTTAGTGTAAATAATACGATACCTTTACATTTTCATTGCCTGCTCACATTGTATTCAATATCTTTCATGGCCCTGGTGAATATTTATCAATGGGTTGCTATGATGGGATGATAAACCTTCAGGAAATTTAAGACAATTCCTGCGAATGGGTGATAAACCTTCAGGAACATAGTCTTTGTTGTAAGACGTAGGGTGGAAAATCTATTGGATCATATTTTTGCAAGGAGTAAAATAAATAAATAAAAGGCTAAATATGCTAGCAGAATCCAAAAAGATTCTCTTTGAGTTCAAAAGGATAATTATGTTGAATAAAATAAAATTGAGGTTAATGTATCTTATAATTTGTTGAAATTATGTGTGATACCTTCGAAATAAATACTATTTTGAAATGTGATGCACAAATAAACTAATGTGATACACATTAATTACCATATATTCTTCTCTTTAATGTTTTGGCCAACTGCTTGTTCTAATGAACCAAAATAAGTGTGTCAATTAGAAGGAACTTATCTTGGTTTATGTAGTTGAAATATCTACAAGAAAAAATATATATGTTCAAACGAATAATTATTTTGAATAATATAAATTAAGATTAATGTATTTTATAATTTTGATGAACATAGACATGATACCTTTTATTCAAATTTCATATTAAAAATGCAATCAAGATATGTGAGCTGTGATGCACAAATAAACTGGTAAGTAATTGTGTAATCTTATATTCAAATAAACTGTTGCTTTAAATTTTTTGAGATAAAAAATTGATTCATCAAAACACATGAAATATTATGAAATCAAATAAATAACAAGGCAGAGAATATATAATCATAGTATGAAAATAATTCAAATTAAAAGTGTGAGTCAATAGACAAAAGTAATACTATTCATATGTCCGTAACCTATTTTATTTGTATGTAAAAGTATTCTCTTTAGTCCTTATTTATTATTCATTAAAAAGTCATTTGCGGTGAGGAAACTTGAGTCGGATATACTTTCTGATAATTGTATTGGTTTATAATTCTGAGGAAATATACGCGTAAATTATTTATTTCAAAAATCTGAAATAATATATATATATATAATCATTTGATGCTTGAATAATTTCTACATATATCTATATATTGGAATGAGGTTGAAGATAAGAAAAAATAAACTTTACCTATGTAGGATCCTCCAAAATTTTATAGTACTTGCTTTTTGGAGATCCTCACTGATATTATGATATTAGGAAACTAAGTCAACCCTGAGAAAATTTCTAAAATATAAATCACAAAATTAAAGAATCACCTCTTGGCATCTATCACCTCTGACTTCAGTAATGTTGGTTTAGTTACATCATTGAGAGTGCGCACAGTGTGTGTAGAATGAGTGGAGCGGAGCGGGTTTTAACATTGCTGATTAAGGCCAATATTTCTACAAATGCACGCTGGCAAGTGATGGACTTTGTAACCTAGGAAAAAGGACAGAAAATCAAACTAAAAATATAGAAGATCATGCTAATCTTGTCATCAAATATCCAACAAACCGAGTAGTATTTTTTATTCATGATTCTTGATCAGACCTCAGCTCCTTCAATCTTTCCCTCTCAAAGTACAAGATGGACCATAACAAGGCCTTGAATGAGAAAATCACTCTGTTAAAGTTGATTAAGAACAAATTACAAGGTTTCCCTTTTACATGGATGAGATATCTATTGAAAGATATGAGACCATGGATGAATAAAGGAGATGACGATTGAACTACCCGCAAAATTTAAGCATGAAATTACCTTTTGGATTGTCAGATATCACGTTCAGAATTTGGATAATTATGTGCCGTTGATTATTTCTCTCCTCTATCCACATCATATATTTCCTGAATGGCACATAATCCTTCTATTTCACAAAAAACCTGAATCAAAATCCTCGTCTAAAATGAGCTTCAATCAAGCAATGAGGCGTGTCCTTAAAAGTGCCAAAAATCACAGATATTTGGCATTAAATTATGTGCATTGGCCTTCATTCGTATCACATTCTACCATCTAAACCTGTGAAATAAATCCTGGCATTCATGACCTGAATTATCTCTCCCCAGCAGTGTCACTACCACATCACTTTTGTTGTACATGTCATGAATTCTCTGAGGACTCCTCAGAGATGATTGGCTCAAATTTCTAGGTTAGTATTGATCTACGCTTGTGAGCATGACATGTGTCATGAATGAATTAATAAAAACTCAGAAGAATCACATTGCATTTTGTGCGCAATGTGGCAACATGGCTGCCATGTGCCATGTCAATTTGTTTTTTATTTCTGTCAATCACAGCATGACATGTATGTGCATGCTTTTTTGGAGCTCTAGGGCATTTTTAACAAAACAAGTCAATGGATTTTGTAGAGCTGCGACGGGTCCAGCTTTAAAGTTGGATTCATTGTAATTTTAATTTCACTTTTTCCCCTTGGTCCATTAAAAACAGAATTTTTTTCCTAATAATTGGTCCTTATGGCATTGTGATTTGTGATGCCATTAATAGCACCTTTTGCAATGATTATTTGCAATAATCATTGGCAAAAATCTCTCATTTGAGGAAATCTAATGGTGACATTTGAATGCACAGGAAACAAAACCAGAAACCTTTATATAGTGTACGAGGCCTGGGAATGTATATCATAGATCATATTATATATATAATATGACTTATAAAAGTTATACCTCCATGAATTTGATGTCTAATAATTCTTAAAGTACATAACCTAACTTAGAAAAGTATTTAATTTTCTTATGTGATGTTAAAATTTCTATAAAATTACTATAAATAAATAAAAATCAGAATATCTCATAAAAATATACTTTATCATTTCAAGATTGATAGCATGCATATAATATAGCTTTGATGCAAATACACGTAGAAAATGCATGATATTAGTCTAATAATTTGCGTGTTATCAAACTCCCAAGCTTATCCCTTAAACATTGTTGTGTTTTTATTTACTTTTATGTGCATAATAACTTTTTCAAGGTTTTATCTTAAATTTGGCCAACCCTAAATTGTTATTGGTTTTAGTTCTTTTTTCCATCTAATTATTGATATTTCTCTCTTCATAAATTATAGGTGTTTTTTTCATAAACTTAAATTCATTAATTTTTTAATGTTATTAATTTTATTTATGTATATTATGTTGTGATTATTTTTAAAATTATAGTTAATATTTTTTCCATGATGGGTTCAGAATGTTCAGCTATTATATTATACATATATTGGATATGGATTCGACCAAACTCTCATTTCAATAGAAGCATACCTGAAGAATGTAACATATTCATCATTTGTTGGAATTCTTGTTGGATTTCTTAATATATATATGGCATTTTAATATTTAATAAATACCTTTATGAATATAGTGACATAAAAATTATCGTCTATAGAAAGATCATACATAATTTTCTTGGCTATGGTTTTTTTAGGATTTTGACTAAAAATTTCTTAGGAAATAACATCTCATATTGAAAAAATATGGAATTCATGTACCAATCAATGTATTAGAATAGATTAAAATTAGTGCATGAAATCTTACTCATGAATCATGCAGTTATTTTTCAATTTTCATTTTAAAAAGTGGGTGTTCTTTGATACTTTATTTTCTTTCTGTAACATAAAAAAATAAACTTCTTCGAAAGGTAATAAATAGATTTTTGGATAAATAAAAATTATAATAATGATAAATTCCCCCGTAATTCAAATAAAATAGTATTACTCTGTCTCTTGGCATAATCAATACTTTTCAAGATATGTTTTAAAAATTCACCCAAATGTGAATAACAAGCATATCACTTTTTCGAGAAATAAATATAACATATTAAACTACGAATTTTTTAGGATTCATGGAAAATATAAATTTTACAATGAATAATAAAAATTAAACATAGTCAAATTTTAACTTTTTGTTTAATATTCAGCAATTTTTTTGATAATATTACATTTATATTGGTTTCTTAAAGATAATGAAATTGTAGAATGGTTCCCCAATTTTTTCAAGTAATGTCAAACCCTGACAAAGATGTGTAGAGCCCTATTTGCAAAAATCAAGTTCGACATGATCTTGTCATATTAGAGATTAAGAAAAATCATCAGATAATATTGGGTGATTATATATCTATTGAATTGTGAATGTGTTTAGTTTTTTAAAACCAAGAATCATGTGTCTAGGTAAAAGGAGAGTAGAAATGGCTAATATTTTTCATCACCATGGGAAAGAAGGCCAGTTAAAAAATTTACATGAGTGGTTTTTCTTCCTCTATGTTGGGCTCCAGAAGAAAGATTTAGCACTGATGGTGTTTTGGAAGTGGATGTGTCTCCTTACAATAGGTAACCATAGCTTTTTAAGACTTGGACAATAAAACAAACATAGTATTTAAGCCTAATATTTTCATAAACATCCGCGTGATTCTTCACTCCTGAAACTGGTTATGTGTGTTCCTCGAATCTTTTCTATCACAATATTTCAACCAGAAAATAGATAATCCATGTCATGTCAAACTGAATGCTGGAAAATTTTAAAGAATAAATGCCTAGACATTTATAAAGTAATGTGATTTTGATTAGAACTGATTCTCGAGAATATTACAATTATTCAAGTAAGAATGGATTTCCTGAATACTTGATTCTGATCAATTTTTTGTTAATGCTTTTTCAACCCAGGGAGTATGTCTTCAGTGACTAGGGACATCATAAGTTGATAACAAACTTAATGATGGAGATAAATTCTTAAGAAATAGAATACACAAATGGGAAATTTTCTTACTGAATATGAAACAATTTGATCATTTAAATATATATATATATGAATATATTTTGTTTAACTAAAACCCTACGTTTAAAGGTATAAAATGAACTACATTTGATAACTCAACACACCACTATTATCATGATATCATATAATCAAGAGCCATATAAAAAAATAGAGTGATAGTAAGGATGAATAAGAAGAAAACCTTAAAAGCTATCCAAATTATAATAGAAATGAAAATATATTTCGAGAATTAGTTTCAAATATTAATATGAATATAGATTAATTTTTAGTAACATTATTAAATATTTAATTCTCAAATAGAACCAAAATTTTAGATGAAATACTTAGTTATTCTAACATTTATGGCATTTAAGTAATATTTCATAAAAACAATATTGCAAGTTTATGAAAAATTATTTACCTGTGAAGCTTATTACATTAGTTTCATGTATTCAAATACATTGAAGTAAAGCAAAGCTTTGTATAGCAGCATATCACCAAGGGTGAACACGTTGGATATTATTTGGCCATCAAGCCAATCACACCACCATGCTTTGTTTAAGTTCAATGGAAGAATATTTATTCACTATTATGTGTGATGTTTCTAACGAAGTCCATGAATACATAAAATCACCAAGTGAATTATGATGATATCATAATACAGTGACCACTAAGCTTTAAACATGTATATTGAATATTCCTATTTGCTAGATAGTCGAGATGGACATTGAATTAAACAAATATAATATTGTTATCTAATCCTACTTGTTTGATAAGTATGGCTGATCTTTTGGTCATTAGTGAGGCAAAAAAAGGACAGACGGTGGGTGCTCTTTAGAAAAATATTTCATTGAATTGGTTTGTATGAATCCCTCAATGTTATTATACATAAACCTCAATCAAGTTGATTTCATGTCATTGTTGTATAAGTGATCCATTGACATGAGACACCAATGACATCTTGTGGCTATATGATTATGTTTTGACTATGAGTTATGAGTCTTTAAACACGGGATTCATATAAGTATTAGCTCGGATAGAGTAAGAATTGCATGGGTCAAGACGAAATTATTCACCCTTAGAATAAGAGGAGATTGGTTCAAGGAAGATGGTGTTGGCCATGGTAGTGATGATATTGGATAAGGTGTTCTCCAATGGTTCCCATTATGCATTAGTACTAGCTGAATGACAGATTAGGGTTTGATGACTAACCATACTCTAAAGTAATTCGAGAGTCTCAGGTGAACGAAGGATTATACATATACAGTAACCGATTATGTTAAAGGTTCCATGAAAGAGCTAATTTTATACTATGTATCTTCTAGAGCACAAGTTTTTACTTGGAACCCCACAAGCTAGAAAATTAATCTCTCAATTGGGTTATATAGATCATGGATTAATATATATGTATATATATATATATATATATATATATATATATATATATATATATATATATATATATATATATGTTGGTATATTTAATTTATAAGGTTGGTTAATAAATATTATTGGGCTATTAAAGTTATGTAACTAGAATTATACTTTGCTCTAGAGGGTCACACGCATATGATTAAAAAGGCATTGGTGGACATACTTTATTTAAGGAACTTTTGAGAAAAAATTTAGGTAAATTATAAATAGGGGAAGGGGAACCCATTTGAGGCACCCATGCCTGCCAGAGATGGTCCCTCCTTTCTTCCTTCTTTTTTTCTCCCTCAACTAAGAGAAAGTCTTGATGGTGAGAATATCAAAATTATATTAAACAATAGTGAGAGAAGAAGAAGTAGACATACAAGAGCCCTATGATCGCATGGATATATCTAGAGGTCGAACACATGAATGGCTTCAGAGCAGTCACCTACGAATAATCTATATTAATCATCCAAAATCAAATCATGATGTGGAAATGAAAAAAATAAAAAATGATTAAAACCATATCATTAGATGATTATATCCCCTTATGTGGAAGAGATTCCACTATCGCTAGGTTCTTTGGACATTTATCTTCAAGTCATTCATGTGTAGAGCCATAAGATATATGCACACAATACTTAGAGCATTGGATCAACTTGTCATTATCTTGAACGGCACTGCTTGAAATTTGAGGGGATATCCTAACCATCCAATCTCACTACAGTGAAGGGAGTCTATACAAGTAGAAGAAAAGGGGGTTCCAAAGTCTGACTTCAATGGACACCTAAAAAGGATAATGTTCCATATTTATTATTTCTGAAAAAAATTTATTAAAGTTCATAAATTCTGAGTATATTCACCAACATTCAAAAATATTATGAATGTGACCCTCTAGGCCAATGTATCAGTCTAGTTAATTATTTTAATGGACCGGTAATATTTTTTAGATAACCTAATTAGTTAACTATATCAATAGATAAATTAATTAATCAAGGATCAATTTAGCCCAATTAATTTGTTGAGTTTTCATCTCATGCGATGTCAAGCTGCACTACATGATCCATATGATTTAAAGGAGTATGCCAAATCTCTCATGGAACCTTTAATACCATCAATTATCATGTATGTATAATCCTTCGTCTATGAAATACCCAACCAATAACTTAGGGTATAGTTAACTATCAAACCCTAATGTGTGGTGGAAATCATAAGAGAAATCATTCTATCATAATTCCAATACCAGATCTAGGGACTTAAATCCATCTTCTTCCTTGAGTCCATATCCTCTTATACCAAGAGCAGATAATCCCATCTTTACCGTACAATCACTTTTGTGGGCCTGTTACTACAGAGGAGCTATGACGGTTTGGAATCCTATGATTAAGGACTTGTATGTCATATTTAAAACACAACTATCTATCCACAATATGTCTTTGGTGTCTCAAGTGTAATGATCAAATATAAATCCATGACATGAATCTACCTGATTAATAGTTAGGTATAATATCGCTCAAGGATCAATACAGATCTAATGTTAATCATAATTTATTTATTCATTTCATATATTAAAGGAATTAATTGTAAAATATTACATAAGAAGAATTAGTATTAAATATGTATGTCAATGAACATAAAAAAGACATGGAAGTGGTATTGGCTTACAGGCCACATAATATACATAACTAGTGGCACTACCACAATAGACTTGTCTACCTAAGAGCACCACCACCATAGGTGCCATGGAGAAGAGATACAAATAGATACATATGTAAATAGATGGATAAGTAGATAGGTGCGTAGATATATAGATAGAGATGAAGATAGAGAAATATACATAAAAAGGCACACTTTAGATGTTCTTTAAATTGAGGACACCAGTCTACACTTACTATTATGATTCCTAAATTGTTTCAATTCAAGATACTACCCATATTTTACCAAAATGAATCGATTGTCTTAATTATATGGTAAAAGGAAAAAGAGTTCTGCTTCACTTGCTGTGTCCCCTCTATGATGATGCAAATATGGTCTTCATGGAGCTTGTATGGCATCTTCCTAAGTTTCTCATGTCTTCCAAAGAGCTATCACCATCTTTTGGAGCTCTCCCATAAATTTGAAAGTTATAAATGGAAGATGAAGATAGAAGTGACAAAATCAGATTTATTTGTCAAGGAGGAGCCATAGATGTTGTTGATCCTTGGGAATGCTTCAAGATGATGCTTCGGGCACCATATGATCCTCCAAACTGAATTTTCTAGCTGAGAGGGTGATGGATGAGGGAGGAAAAATACAAATCTTCCCACTACCTATCTTATTTTCATGAGGGGTTTGAGCAGGTGTGATTAAATGAAATATGTTGACCCCTGAAATTAAAAATTGGATTGGTAGAACTCCATGTTTAGTTAATGGGTGTCACTAATTACCACTTGAAAGAGAAGAGCCAGAAATGATATTACAGAATTTAATCTGTCCATTAGATCTTATTTGAGAATATTAGGTGTTTGATATTATAATATGTATTTATATTTTGTCCCATTTTGACTAGGTTTTTGGGTTGGGTCATCTTGAGGCCCAATTTTTTTTCTCTCTTGTTTTAAAAGGTCATTAGTGAATTCCACTTTCTAATTGATATGTATTGGAATATTTCCTCATAGGAAGTTGACTACATGTTACGATGGGTAGAAGCTATTCCAACAAGGACAAACGGCCATATAGTGGTCGTGAAATTCATTCACCAACATATCTTTTCTGAATCTAGCTTCCCTCGAGCTATCATCAGTGATGGAGGAAAGCATTTTAATAATCATCAAATTCAAAATATGCTTAAGAAATATGGATTTGAGCATCGAAGACTCCATATCATCCCCAAGAAAATGGTCAGGTACAGAACACTAATAGGGAGATAAAGAATATATTAAAAAAAATTGTGAGATCACTTGGAACGATTGGTCAAATAGGCCTTATGAAGCATTGTGGGATATATAACCACCAATAAAACACTTTTAGGGATGTCTCCCTTTAGGTTAATATTTGGGAAAGCATGTCATATGCCAATAGAGATAAAATGCAAATCTTGTTGGGATATCAAAAAACTTAGCATGTCTTTAGAGAATTTAGGAAAATCAAGGGTCCTCCAACTCCATGACTTGCAAGAACTACGGAAAAATGTTATGAGAATTAAATAATATTGAAATAAAAAATAAAGCAATTGCATGAGAAACATCTCAACTGTAAGTATTTTTTCTAGGAAAAAAGATATGGCTTTGTAATTCACATTTAAAGCTATTTCCAGGGAAAAGATAGTCAAAATGGTATGAACACATCGTGGTTGTCAAAATCTATGTTGATGGGGCATTTCTCATTGAAAATCCTATAACCATTGCCCAATTTAACATCAATGTTCCGCGACTCATACCTAATATAGAATTAGAAAATCAAAATACATCGACCTCAGAAAATTTAATTCTACAACTACCTAATCTGGATGAGTTAAAAAATAATAATACACTAAATGTCAAACCCAACTCATTTCATCTTTTCTTTTCCTTGCATGTACCAAATAATATGTCATAAATGGAAAAATTGTCACAGCACGAGGGCATAATTCTTCACAAAAACCCCTTACCTGAAATGTGAAAACTGGACAAAAAAGTCAAGCCACCACCATCCTTGACACATCGCTGCTGTTTGCTATTCTTATCCCTTAATTTTTTTTATTTACACATTGAGAATCATGCATGCTCAAACAAGGGGATGAGAGTTGTAGTTCTTAAAAATTCTTAAAACTTGAGGGGATAATGCTTGTTATTTAGAATCTGTTGTGCCTCTAGTGGACCGTTTAGTGGATGACCTCTTTGGGTATCAGGAGATATTTTGAGAGAGAAGTGAAGATATCCTTCCTTTACCTAATGACAGCTGAACCTACCTAGAGTGGGGACTCCTCCAACTCCTTTCATAAGAGAATTAAGTGTTTTTTTTCTTATGCCCACAACTTTGTGATTGTCAATAACCTTCCTCCAAAATTTTCTTCATCTAGTCACCTACTTGGCCTCGTTTATGATGTCTAGAACACTAGGTGATTTCATGCATTTTCATGTCACTCACAATACTATGCCATCTACAAGCCCATCTACCTCGTCATTTTATACTACACATAAGGGGGGAAACTGTCTGCAATCAATCATATTAAATCCCCTGACATCATTACCGTTCATTTCCCTGATCAGTCCAATTTCCTACCGCCGCACCATCCATCCATCCACTTCATCATTATATACCACACATAAGAGGGGAAGTCATCTGTAACTTATAATCTTCAATTCTCACTTGTTATTACCATCCATTTTTCTTGATCAGTCTGAATATTTTTCATTGCTCTGGAAAAATTCCGAAATGCACATCTGGTATGAATCAGAATCGATAAAAAGTAAAAAAATAAAAAAAAGAGAAAATTGTTTCAAATTTCCCTCTCTCTTATTATATTCAGGATTAATCATTTAACCAGCCATTTCATTATACCCTTCATCAACTGGAATTTTTCACTCATCACCTCCTTACCATTTCTCAACACGCATGCATATCATCCTAATGAATATTTGTCATGAATGGTGGTAACATCAAATTAGATCAATAAAAGTATGATTTTATACTTCTTTTCTATCACATATTTTTAGATTTGCACTATTCACCATTTAAGGTTAAAATGGGAAATGTATGATTTATTTTCCTAATCTATTTTTATATATTTTATTAACTTTGGAGACAACCCCACTTGACTCCTTGGAGTCAAGTGGATTTCTCTTATCTTCTTGGAGTTCTATTTGATAAACAGGACTTAGGTAAAATACAACGGTGAATTCGAGATACAAATGGGAGGAAAGTAGAAACCTAAGCCATCTCAAATATATTAAGAAGAGGCCCAATACACAAGAAGTCGACTCTACAATCCCATTCAAACCTCCATAAGGCAAGAATTGTGGAACTAACCCACAATTTGAATTTTAGGGCCTGTTTTCAAATCTGGGACAAAGGGAACGTGGATCTAGGCTGGAAATCAAGTTATCCTAGCCCTCTAAACCCTTGGAATTAATCTCTTACAATGGTTTGGGAGATTTAGTCACTTCTATTTAATCTCTTCTCCCCTCTCTTTGTATCTCATCGTAGATTTCTTCTCCCAACTTATTGTTGGAGGCCTAGTGCATCAGATTTATTTTATACATTATTGTTCTACAAGAGGGTGGGAGATAGATTTGAAGGGTGATCAAGATTCTTAGATAAACAACACCATTTGGCCCTTAGGGGGAGTGACAACAAGGTTTGTGTAATCTTATGAATGTTTGATTTGAATTTTGTCATATTTTTCTGTGGGAAACATTCTAGGAGATAGCCTAGACTTCTTTGCGACGCATCAAACGACACTGAAGAATTCCTCCTCTAGCAACATTTATTGTATTTTTAGTCTACTACATGTTGGTGCCCAATTCTCCCACCCGCGAAGCACCGCCGCCCACAAATTGTGGTCAAAGGTTCTCTTTAAAGTTAAATTTTATTTCTTGCACTAAAAATTCCCCTAAATTTCTAAAAAATCATATCTAATTAGAATTTATCTAATAAAAAATAAAGGTTTATTTTATTTATTCAAGATAGTTTTGACTAGTTTTTATTTATTTCATTGATTTTCCTATTTAGAAAATACTTTTAAAATCCAAAAAAATATAAATCACCTTAAATAATCATTCTAAAATATATTTGAATTACAATTTACTGTGTATTTTCCTGCTCCTTGGGCATTCGACCCTTAATCTATTCTAAATGTTGTTACATAAATCAGAGCGTAATTGACTTATTTAACCCAAAATCTGGTCTATCAAATGGTTCATGTCATTTCTCATGTCTTATACAACTCGTTTTCGTCCCATGTTATGTTTTAACCTCTTTCAGTGTTGATCCCTTTTACCAGCATAATACTATCTTTTAGCTTCCCTTATTCATCAATTACACAGAATAGTAAACACTTTGCAATGTATTATTTGAGGTTACTGAGTTGGGCCAGTGCTAATGCATTAGGTATTCGCCATTATGAGTGATGAGTAAACAATACATTGAGATGGTGTGGATATATCTCCACTCATGAGAGAGTGAGCATCATTTTGCGCCTATAGCGCCAGACTCGAAGATAAACTTAACCACGAGAGACTGAGTGAGAGAGTTAGTGAAAGACTGAGAGGAAGGAAGATCAAGACTGAGAGTTAAGGAGAGTGATTGTAATAAAGAGTGAGAGAGAAAGAGAGTATGTGTGTCAAAATATCTTGAGAGAGAGATAAGAAGAGAAAGAGAGACCAACAGAGTGAGAACGAGGGTCAGAGACTGTCCGAGAGAAGAGAAGGCAAGAAATCAAGAAGCAAGTTATTCACAAAAAAAGCTGCAAACTTGTAAATTGAGAGCAGGAGTAAAGGAAGAGGTAGTCTCAAAGTCCCATACTTTTATTTATTTAACAAGGTAAGAACTACAAAAATTCTACCTAAATTATGATAGTACACATGAGAAAGTTTATTTGTTGATATATCCTTTTATCCCATATGAGGAGGATGTCATATGGTGATGGAAAAAGGGTGGGACATGCAGCCTGATGGAAATATATGTGGCCAGCAAGCCAATCACATATTACATATCTCGTCCATGTTCATTGATATAATGTATTCATTATAATGCACATGTGTTGCTTATAATAAAGTCCACGAATACATGATTGAGCTTAGTGAATTATGATGAGGTCTTAATATGAAGATCACTGGTATGTAATCATGTGTTTGAAATACTCCTATTTGAAGGATACTCGAGAAGAACATCGAAGTATACATATAGAATATCACTATATAACACCACTCATATGATGAGTATGGTCGGTCCCATAACCATTAGTGCGAAGACATCAAGTATAGATAGTTGATGCTCTTCAGTGGAAAGAGTTCATTGAATTGATCCATATAAAGCCGTGAATGGCATTAAACTAAATTATCAATCACATTGATTCATGTCACAGCTATGTAAGTGGTCCTTGGACTTGAGACACTAAAGACATCTTGTGGACGGGAGTTGTACTTTGACTATGACCTATGAGTCTCTAATCATCAAATTCTAAACAGTCTTATTTTGGGTGCATCAAGAAGTTTACAAAGATGATTGAGTGGTCAAGATGGGATCCTATGCATAAGAGGAGACATCGCAAGGAAGACGAAGGACTATAAGTACACAATTGATCATACCCTAAGTCATCTTAGGGGTATCAAGCAGGTGAAGGACTATACGTACATAGTAACCAATGACAATCATGTTCCATGAGTGAATCGATATACTCTCCTTTCTATCTTCTACAACCCAAGGTTTATGTTGGCACCCCATAGGTTGGAGGCTCGGCCTATCGATTAGGTTAAATCGATCCAATATGAATTAATCTACAGAATTATATATTTAATTAATATGGACAACCAATAAAGGTTATTGAGCCATTGAAGTCATTAACTAGATTGATACATCAGCCTAAAGGGTCACACAAAAATGGTGTTTTGCATGTGAAAATATATACTTAAAGTGTCAGGGTTTCTATAAAAAATACCCACTTTGTATAAATAGTAGAAGGCCTAAAACAAAATTCACTCAAGCTAGAATTTGTCAAGAGCATTCCCCTTCTTCTCCCTTATCCCCATTTCCAATCCGATCTGGATGACATAACAATGACAATGGAGGGTGACTGAAATTCATCAAGGTGAAGGAGGAGATTTGACATGACATGGACCATGTGGTTATGTCTTGAGGTTGTACACATGAGCAACTCGACTCGTTTCACTAGAGGATAAAAGAACTCACGAATGTGATCTGTTCCCCGTTATTCATTACATGTTTCGTTGATGTCGTAATGATTCTATTTATGTCTTCCACTAAAAATCATTCTATGTTTGTTTTTTATCCATATTGAGGCCTTAGAACTCAACACGGCCCCATGACATGTGACAAAGTAGTGATGGGTTTTGTCAGAAAACAGGGATGCATGACAGGACAAGAGACGTGACGAAATAGACACCACACTCTTGTCCATCACCACCTACCATCTTCCTCGTCACATATGAGCCATCCTCTCTAGGAAGTATTGCTACCTATGTTCAAATATGTCTTAGCTCGGACATAGAAAAAATACACAAAGATGTTTTGGCGATCAAGATGAAATCGTCCACCCTAGATATAAAAGGAGATTGAATGAATGAAGAAGATACCTTGAATCCCTATCCAAGATACTACGAATATCGGAGGTGTTCTCCTATGATCCTCAATACATCAGTACTAACTATATGGTGGATTAGAATTCGATGACTAACCATACTCTAAGTAATTCAGGACATTCCAACTTCCTTTAGAGACTTTTGCCCCATCAATCTTTGTAATGTATGCTAAACTAGGAAAACTTCTTGATAGACTTATCTCTCTTGAACAGTGTGGTTTTGTCAAGGGTCGACAGATCTATAACAGTATCATGCTAGTGATGGAAATATATGTGGACGGCAAGCCAATCACACATTTCACATCTCGTTCCATGTTCATTAATAGAACATATTCATTATAGTGCATGTGTGATGCACATAATGAAGTCCATGAATACATGATCGGACTTAGTGAATTATGATGAGATCGTAATACGGAGATCACTAGTCTTTAGGCATGTGTTCTAAACATTCCTATTCAAAGGATACGCGAGAAGGACATCGAAGTATCCGGATAGAATAACACTATCTAGCCTCACTCATATGATGAGTATGGCCAGTCCCGTAGCCATTAGTGTGGAGACATTAAGGATAGATAGAGGGTGTTCTTTACTAGAAAGAGTTCACTGAATCGATCCGTACGAATCCTTGAATGGTATTATACCGAACTGTCAATCACATTGATTCACGTCACGGTTGTGTAAGTGGTCCTTAGACCTGAGACACCAAAGACATCTTGTGGACGGATGGTTGTACTTTGGCTATGGCCGACGAGTCTCTAATCATGGGATTCTAAACGGACTTAGTTCGGGTACATCAATAAGTTCACGAAGACGATTGAGTGGTCAAGATGGGATCGTCCACCCTCGGTATAAGAGGTGACAGCTCAAGGAAGATGATGCGATGAAGTCCTTGGCCAAGGCAGTAAAATATCGAAGAAGAGTTCTCTGATGATTTCTGAATGCATCAGTACTAACTCGGATGATCGATTAGGGTTTGATAGTTGACCATACCCTAAGTCGTCCAAGGAGCGTCAAGTGGATGAGGGATTATACATAAACGGTAACCGATGACGAACAGGTTCCATGAGTGAGTCGATATATACTCCTTTATATCTTCTAGGACACGAGGTGTAGCTTGACGCCCCATGTGTCGGAGTCTCGACCTATCGATTGAGTTAAATCGATCTGACATTAATTCATCTATATGATGATATAATTAATTAATTTAGAAGGCCAATAAAGGTTATTGGGCCGCTAGAGTCGTTTACTAGACTGATACATGGGCCTAGAGGGTCACACGCAAATGGTTTTTTGGACATCGAAAGATATACTTAAGTTTTGGGGGTTTTTATGAAAAATACCCACTTAGTATAAATAGGGGAAGGCCCTGAACTAAATTCACCCAGGCCAGAATTTTTCAGGGGCCTTTCCCCTTCTTCTCCCATCTCCCAACACCCCCTCTCCCTCCCCGATGTGATCGGGACGACGTAACGACGTCGACAGAGAAAGAACGGGGCTCGTCAATGAAAAAGAGGAGATTCAACGTGCCGAGGACCGCGTGGATATGTCTAGAGGCTGCACACGTGAGCAGCTTGACTCGGCTTACTCCAGGATCCAAGAAATCACGGATGCGATCCGTGGAAAGGTACATCGTTTCAATGGTTTTTGTTGATGTCGTTTGATTAACAAAAGTCTTCCGTTGCGCATCGTTTTTGTTTATTCATCCATATCAAAGCCTATAGAACCCAACAACTAGTTCACGAGCTAGCACAGTCATTAAATGTTCATATTTCAGGCTCAATTGTCATCATCAAATTGGATATGGAGAAGGCCTTTGATCGAGTCGAATGGAATTTCCTTACCCAAGTGTTACGTCGCTTTGGGTTCACCGATGCGTTCATCGATCTTGTCGATGCCTGCATTAGAGAGAATCATTTCTCTCTTGTGATGGATGAAAATTCCATTGGCTTCTTCACGGCCACGAGAGGTCTACGACAAGGTGATCCTATCTCACACACCCTTTTTATATTGATGGAGGAGGTCTTCAGTCGAACGCTCAGACGTGCAATTGACCACGGCCTCATCTAATTGTATTTTACAAAAAGGGGCTACCCGATCCTCTCGCACTCTCTATTTGCAGATGATGTCATCCTTTTCCTCAATGGATCTAAAAAATCCATTAAGGAATTTATGAGAATCCTCACATCATACGAGCAAGTTTCGGCCTAGCTCGTCAATGCCTTGAAGAGTAGCTTTATAGTTGGTCTTTCTACCACTATAAAGCGCTCTCAGATACTCCAGCACTATACCCGTTACTCACGAGTACGCCTTCCTTTCGACTATCTAGGATGCCCTATCTTTTTTCGGACATGCTAGGATTCATTACGTTGATGCACTGCTGGTTAAACTGAGAAAGAAACTAGAGGGATAGAAACTTCACTTTCTATCCTCTAGAGGACGTATCCAACTTATTCGACACGTCCTCATGAGTATCACGCTGCATACCCTTGCGGTCCACTCACTATCAATCACAGTCGTCCACTCAATGGAACGACTATGCGCATGTTTCTTATGGTCTACTCACCTTGAGGGAGAGTGTCGCCATCATTGGGTCTCTTGGGCGAAAGCTTGTAGGCCAACAATTGAGGGGGGTCTAGGGATCAAACGCCTCCCGGACATCCAAGACATGCTTCAAAGGAAACTCGTATAGCATATGAGCACCACACACTCCCTATTGGGAAGTTTTGTTTCTGCCAAGTATATCGAGTGGGCCGGTCGAGAGATGGATATTTGGGGCCCTCGACGATGGCGGACTTGGCAGAAACACTGGCTTGAGATAGCCCAGGTCACATGTTAGCAGGTTGGCCGAGGTGCGATTAGCGCCTGGTTTGACACTTGGCATGGTGACGAATCCTTAGCTCGCCACCCGCACTTTGTACCTCATCGACTGAGACTAACATTAGCCCAACTGCTCATGGACAATACGGGACACCTAGGGGAGCAGCATGGCCTCCCTTCAGACACACTCTCCCAGGTACAGAGTATCCCTATAGGGACCACTCCTGATCGTGCGATTTGGACACTCACACTCGATGGAACCTTCTCCTGTAGATCTTCTTGGGAGTATTTTTGTGAGAAATTCCCCCACCAGCGCTAGGGTTGCCACATCTGGCATCCGGCAATCCTTAGACGTGTCTCCTTTTTCCTCTAGAGACTCTTACATCATGGCCTTCCGACAGATGATCGAGTGATTTGTATAGGTCACTCCCTCAGTTCGCATTGTCACTGCTGCCCCGCATCGCCACAGGTTGAGACTATGGAACATCTATTCTTCAATAGTGAGACAGCCCTAGACTGTTGGCGTCACATCACACACCCTTGGCGTCCACTCCTTCCCATCCCACTGACCCCGTTCGAGTGTTTTGGCAAGATGTTTCTCTCACCAACACGCTCTAAACGAAGCCCCATCCTACACATCACCATAGCTTACTTACTAGGGAAAGGGAAAAATTCTTCTCGTTATGCAGGAACTCCCATGTGCGTCACAGATATCACGTGTTGAGTCAAGCTCTGGATACGGCGCACCCACCATCTCATCTCGCCTCACGACTGCATCTCAGCCCTCACGTGCGGCTTCCCTCGCTCTTGGGGCATTTCGGTGACCCTTGCCCCTGTCCGCATTCAGCTATAGGTCATTTGTTGGCTTCCACCGCCACTCGGCATCCTCAAAGTGAATGTAGATGGTGCGGCCAAAGGGAACCCGGGGCCAACAGGGGGAGGTGGCATCCTCCGTGATTATACAGGGAATATTCTCTTCACTTTTTCCTCTTTCTATGGCATACAAACTAATACAATAGCCGATGCTATGGCGATACGTGATGGTTTATTCCTCTGCGAGGAACGAAACCTTCACCACGTAGTCGTAGAATCAGACTCACAAGTGTTGGTTGACATGCTTCGCGCCGGTACATGCCCCCAATGGCGCCTACATCGCGTACGGTAGGACATCGTGCGGTGTCGCCCTCACACAACTAGTATACGTCTTCAGCTGCGAGAAGGCAATTAGACAATAGAAACCCCGGCCAACCATGCGGTACACACACGACGCTCCTCCTCTCTTTTTCTTTCTTGGCAGGCCCATCCTCCCTCAGCTCGGGGATGCTATCGCATGGAATGCCTCGGCTTCTCCGTATGCGTCGCATACTATTGAAGGAGGGCCCGGGGGAGTGGCAGACTGCGTGGAACACTCGAGGTGGGCGCGCCCAACCTCTCGCCTGATCAGACGACTTTCACAACGGCGGGGTGGACTGCGCACACTTCCACCATCGTAGTTGCTCCGCGGCCACCGCACTCTCCGCCCCCACTTTCACTCGGAGGGAGCACAGACGGGTGAGGTCAGCACGCGCGAACGTCTTCGAGCTCTTGCTAGGTATCATTTATGTATCTTTTCCTTTCATGCATATTGGCGTGGACGAGTGGGATCCGAGTGTAATTGGGATATTTATGCGCGCTCCACGCCTATTAAAAAAAAATAAACACTCCACTTTATATATAAAATCCCCCTGGGTGGCGTCCAGGGCACGGCTGGATCGGACTACGGGCACAACCACAAGGTTGGCCGTACCCGGCACCGTGTTTTTTGCTAATTTGGGTGTCTCAATCAGACGAAGGATTACGCACATATGGTAATCAATTATGCTACGCGTTACATGAGAGCTCATTTAATAGAATGCATCTTATAGAGTAAGAGGTATAGCTTGGTACCCCATAGACTGGATACTTTAGTAATCGATTGGCTTTTAAATTTATCATTGATTAAATAATCAAGATGTTGATGTACTTGATTAATGAGGTTGATTAAAAAATGTTACTGGACCTTTTAAGTTATTAACTAGATTGATATATGGGTCGAGAGGGTCATGCGCAGAAGATTAAAGGACATTAGAAGATATACTTTGCTAATAAGGATTTTTATGAGAAGTTAGAAATACAAATAAAGAAAGGGGCACTCCTTTTATGTGCCCATGACAACCAGATTTGGGTACCTCCTTCCTTTTTTTCTTTCTCTCATTCGCTACTCATTCCAAAACTATAGTTTGATGGTGAAGAGACCAGATAGGTATTTAAGAAGAGTTAGAGAATGAGTGGAGATCTAACAATCCACTAAATGTGCGGATACTTCTACAGGTCAAACCGTGAACGGCTTTAAGATACTCCTCCAAGGAACAAGTCAAGGGTGGAAGAAATTTGCCTTGAAGTATACTTTGTTTTAAAGATCAATTGAGAATTTATCTTCACATTCCGTTGGATTGAGAAATATTTGCAGGCTCCAAATGGTAACCCAAATGGTAGAAGAGTCTATTAATGAATCAAGCTATATGAATGGATAAACTCGAGATACCTTCACATTTTTAGCTCAAAATCCTACTATATTGTAAGATATCTTAATTTGAAGTTGAATAATTCTAAACTGTCAGGTTTTCTCTCCACTAACCGCCACATTGCCATTGTGGCATGGAGTCTGTGGAAAAATCTAAAATTTGTATATTGAATTTTTGTTTCAACTTGATCATTAGTCACTAATTAATGTCCGTAAAATTTTTTCGTGTTCGTAGTAAAAAAAATTGAGCTTCAAATTCTACGAAAAGAATCTATCGTAATCTGTGTTATTTAGTTTCTTTGAATAAAAATGAACCACGTGTAAGTGATTTTCAAATACTGGCTGACACAGCCAAAAGTGCCCCTCAATTTCCTCACATTGTAATATGCATTAAATTACAAGATTTAATGCCTTGTGTACATGCACTAAAATCACATTGTTTTGATTTAAATCCCTCCTTTTGATATTTTTTCAGTCTCCTCTTTTGTATGGATTCAAAATCACATTTGCTGCAATTTAAAGTACAAGATTTATTTGATTGGTCCATGTCATCCTGCAGAATATTAAAAGAGTATTTTTTTGGAAGTGAGTGTTCACTATAGCATCGTGATTAGTGATTCCATATAGACGCCTTTTTGCAATAACCAATGCCAATCATTGGCTGAAGCCATCACCCGTGCAAATGATTAGCCACAATGTAGTTGTGTAGAATTGCCCCACTTGGTGACGCATGAAAAATTATGAAACATATTTAAATAATTCTAGAAAGTATATTGTCACTCATTAATAGAACACTTGAATATATATATATATATATATATTCTGACTTAGAAATTTATTTTATTTATGAATTTAATATCAGAAAACTCCAAAAGATTACCCAATGTCAATGAAATGTAACTATGAATCTAAAAATAGATTTAATCAGTTTAAGTTTGATAACACATCAATATAATTTTTTAGTGCAAAAAATCATGGAAATTTCATGATACTGTCCTAACTATTACCATAATATAAAGTAGCAAATACTTCTTATAAAATAGCATATTATTTTTGGCAATTGAGTATTCTTAACCTTGCTTCTGGATATAAACTGGTTGTTTCGAAATAGTTTGGGTATAGCCTGTATTTGCTTTTCAAGGTTTTGGCGATCAATCCAGTATGTAACCATCAAGCTTACTAAAGATAAACCCTCCATAGAGCGTGATAATGCACCAGCAATTTAGTTCTGCCTTTTGACTTTATATCTGATCTTAAAGTCAAATGTCAGTATTTTTGGATCCTCATTTCTGACATTGTTGTGGTTATCTCCTATTGATCATTTAGAAATTTCAATGTGAACTGATCTGTATGAATGAACATTACTTGAATATAATGTAGTGCTTCCATTTATGTACATACCATGCTACTACCAACAATTCTCTCTCATAAAATGAATTGGTTTGTGCATGTTCAGGAAATAACTTCATGCAATAATAAATGCTATGTGAACATTTCATTAAAAGAACTACTCCACCAAACCCCCATGCATCAGTTTCCATTGTAAAAGAATTACTTCATATTATTGAATGTATCTTCAGCTTTAAGAGATAAATTAAAGATATTTATTAAGTAAAATATTGAGGGATTGGGCAAGCATTGTTGTACTGTTTGATGAATCTGCAGTATTTATTTTTTTTATACGACGATGATGATATATCTAGACAGAAGATGAATGGATGTACGCATACATAGCTAATGTATAAAGAAATTTCTAAACAGAAGATGAATGGATGGATGGATAAATAGATAGATAGATGAATGGATGGATGGATGGATGGATAAAAAGATAGATAGATGAACGGATGGATGGATAGATAAATAGATAGATAGATGAATGGATGGATGGATGGATAAACAGATAGATAGATAGATAGATAGATGAATGGGTGGATGGATGGATAAATAGATAGATAAATGAATGGATGGATGGACACATACATATAGAGCGAGAGAGATCTTTATAGAAGATGAATGGGATAAGTAGATGGATGGATAGAGAGAGACAGATGAAGATAGAACATGGATGGATAGATTGATGGACACATAATAAAGAGGTAGATAGAGCTATATGAAAAAAATCTCCCATTTCATACGTTCTCTTCAAAATCCTACCCCACAAACGCACGTTTCCAATCAATCCTATGTTCTCAATAAAGACCAATTGGCCCACATCCAACCATCGATCTCGCCGCAAACTAATTAAATTATAAACCACACAAAGAAACGAATCTATGCACAAATTATCGAACATAACATACGAATATGCTACAAATATCAACTGCACAAAAAAATAATATAAAAAAAGAGGGAAAACCTACCGTTTAGCCCACGCAACAAGAAATCCTTCGTTTCTCGATCGTCGGAGAGATCGTCAGAGGTTGCAGCCGCAGCAGAGGAAGAAGAAGCCGAGCATGGAGACGAGGGCGATGGATTCAACGGCGACGACGACGGACCATAGAAAACTGTCGATTACGGAGAAATCGAGCCGGAAATCGAAGAAAGGGAAGCATCGAGGAGTAGACAAGTCATCTACGTTAGTGATTCCGCCGATCCAGCGAAGGCTCGGCGGGATCTGGAGGAGATTCAAGCATGCTCTGGAGATCGTCTCCCCCACCGAGCTCGCCATGTCCAAAACCCTCCCCATCTCTCTCTCTAGCCCTATCTCTCTCTCTAGTTCTATCTCTCTCTCTAGGTCTATCTCTCTCTCTAGCGCTTGTCACTGGCCCGAGTTTATCACTGAATTTCCCGCTCAAATTTTGGTATGGCTGGAATTATAGGGATATATCTCTAATTATTTTTCATACTGGGTTTTATTGTTGAATTTGTCGATTTGGGTCTTGGGGTATATCTCCAATTACTGTCGATTTATCACTGAGGACAATAAGGTTTTTTTGTCTGGTAAATCCAGCTGGAAAATAAGTATTTAATTTTATGGCCTTTCATACAAAAAAGGGCCCACCCGGGAATTTATTTTATTTTATTATTCGAAATAAGTATTTTATTAATCTGTAAAATTTTTGGGGTACTGCTTATTTTACCTCATAAAAGTTAAAATTATCCACGTAATTATGCCTAATTGAATGAAATTTTGCTGAAATAAGATTTTTATCATAAACGAATGAATAAGACTGGGTTTGTGTCTTAATCAAGGGCTGGATCTGCGGTAATAAACCTAATTAACATCTAACGGGGAAAATATACTTCATAAAAGTCGTGGAGTGGAGCCCACTGTTATTTTTTAAATTGAAGGGTCGTTCCATTTGAAATAAGATATTTTCCTGAAACGCAAATAAATATTTTTATAAAGAAATCTCAAACTTGGTTCATTGGCGAGGGAATAGATCTAGCCCTAGGGCTACAAACCAAATTAATTTTACAGATTTTCCATAAATAATAAGGATATATTTCATCAAAAAAGAGTCAAAAGCAGATATTGTTGTGGCTGTATTAAGCTTATCTTTATATTGTCCACTAGTCAGTTTATAAAAATATCCAACTCATGTTAATATTTAGGAGGTTAGTAAAATATGATAATTACTAGAGTAAATGAAAAGTACTCGCATCCGATACCCTGGATTTTTCCTATTATCGTTGGCATGTAAATTATTAAAATAAAAAATTCGTTTCTCAAAATAGACGTTTTATTTCCAAATACAAGACTTACCATTTAATTCTTGTATAAAATTGAGGTAATTGACACTTTTAATTTAATTTTTCTCAGTCGTCCGATGCGCAACTTGGGGACAGCGGATCTAAGCGAATATTCCAGAAGCGGACGCGTGTTACGTCAGCGAGCGCAGAGACTTGGTCGACCGTTGGATGGTATCCACGTCAACGATCCGCGTCATGGTCTTCTTTGGACGGTCCAGATCGAAGGAAAGAAACAAGGCGGTTGCGCTCTCCTCGTCTCCTCGCTCGATCGAACGCAAAGAAGTTGTGAATTTCTTCTCATTCCGCGAAGAAATCCTGCGAAGATTTCGAAGGATTTCTGTTCTTCGAGAGTTCGATCGAAGAATTTCTGTTCTTGGAGAGTTCGATCGTAGAATTTCTGTTCCTGGAGAGTTCGATTGAAGAATTTGTGACCGTCGGATCGAGAGAAGATGAAGGCGGCGGCGGAGATCGGAACGGAGGCGGCGGCGAAGGCGAAGAAGGCGGCGGCGCCGCTAGATCTGGACGACGAAATCGGCGTTTTGAACGGCCAGGATGCGCTGACGGACGAGGACGACGTCGAGGAGGTGAAGGACGACGGCGACAGCGGCGGCGATGAGGAAGAGGACGAGGACGACGACGCGGATGACGTTGACGAGGAGGAGGATGAGGTGGAGGACGAGGAGGATGACGTGAGGGAGATTTCTCCGCCGGCGAGCGGCGGTCAGCGCGTGGCGGTGGGCGCGGAAGAGGAGGAAGAAGAGGACGTCGAGGAAGAAGGCGGCCCCGCGGATGACGACGGGGATGACGACGATGACGATGATGAGGAGGACGACGCTGTTGAAGGAGACGAGGAGGTTTGTTGTGGAAATCGCTGCTTCGGATGTGGTTTTACGATTTTTTCTGTATTCTTCTTCTTCTTCGCTGATTCGGATGTGGTTTTGCGATTTTTTTTTGTTTACTTCTTCTTCTTCGCTGCTTCGGATGTAGATTTGCGATTTTTTTTTGTTTTCTTCTTCTTCTTCTTTGCTGTTTTCTAAATCTTCACAGGTTTTTTTATAAAAAATTCTTAGTTTTCTTCTTTTGAAACTGTTGATTTTCTTCGGGGCTGATGAATGGATTTTTTGCTCCGTTCTAATTATCGTGATAATCATCTGAAGCCTGTTTTTTGTTCTGCTGTTCTTGTGTTCATCGAGTAAGATATTTATCTGGTTTCCTCTGTTGCCATGAATCCAGGAATAGGATTTCTGCAAATATGTTTTTTAATTGCGAAAATCATGGCCATGATTTCCATGTGATTTTTTCATGTTATGCTGTTCTTGTCCTCTATTGTCCTCTATTCTTGTGTTCTTGGCTTCATCATGAATATGAGTGAGATATCTATCCATTTTCCTCTATTGCCGTGCATCCAGGAATATGATTTCCATAAGCATGATTTTAAATATCGATAATCATGAACATGATTTCCTTGTATTTTTTTTTCTTGTTCTGCTGTTCTTGTGTTCATCTGAAATCACGAACACTAGTAAATTATTTATCCATTTTCCTCCATTTCTATGGATTCAAGAATATGATTTCCATAAGCATGATTTTAAATATTGATAATCATGAATATGATTTCCTTGTAATATTTTCTTGTTCTGCTGTTCTTGTGTTCATCTGTAATCACGAACATGAGTAAGATATCCATTTTCCTCCATTTCCATGGATTCAAAAATATGAATTTCATCAAAATGATGTTTAATCTCAGAAATCATGAGCACAATTTACTATGGTTTCTCTGAACACGATTTCTGTCTTCTTTTTTTGCAATTTCAATGAACAAGATTTCCAATCGGATCCCGAAATTGTCTTCGACTAACCCATCAAATTGGCGATGTTTAATCTCAGAAATCATGTACCCAATCTACAACTGTTTCCCTGAACACGATCTCTATCTTCTTTTTTTTGCAATTTCCATGAACATGATTTTCAATCAGACCCCGAAGTTTTCTTCGACTAACCCATCAAATTCTGATCTTGATGATGTTTAATCTCAGAAATCATGAACACAATTTATGATTGTTTCCCTGAACACGATTTCTGTCTTCTTTTTCTGCAATTTCCATGTATTTAATTTCCAATCGGATCCCGAAATTGACTTCGACAAAGCCATCAAATTCTGATCTTGACGATGTTTAATCTCAGAAATCATGAACACAATTTCTGTCTTCTTTTTTGCAATTTCCATGAACTTGAATTCTAGTCGGATCCCGGAATTGACTTCGACTAATCCATCAAATTCTGATCTTGACGATGTTTAATCTCAGAAATCATGAACACGATATCTGTCCTCTTTTTTGGCAATTTCCATGAACTTGATTTCCAATCGGATCCCGAAATTGACTTCGACAAAGCCATCAAATTCTGATCTTGACGATGTTTAATCTCAGTAATCATGAACACGATATCTGTCTTCTTTTTTGCAATTTCCATGATCATGATTTCCAATCGGATCTTCGACTAACCCATCAAATTCTCATCTTGATCCGCTAGATTGGGCAGGGATTGGGCGGATTCGAGGGGGAAGAGTTTGAAGATGACGGGGGAGAAGAAGAAGAAGAAGAAGAAGATGATGATGATGATGATGAGGAAGAGGAAGATGAGGGGGATTTTCCGGCAGCGAAGAAGAAGACAAGGGCGAGGAGCGAATCAGAGGAAGAAGACGACGAGAGGCCGCCCAAGCGGCGGTGACCATGGCTCCAAGGTGATGTTTTTTTTTGCTTGAATTCCGCCCCCCCCTCTCTCTCTCTAGGAAACAACTCTGCCCCCTTCTCTCTCATCTCTCTTCTTCTCGCTCTCTCTAATTTCTCTTTCTCTCTCTTCTCCTCTTCTCCCTCTCCCTCTCATCTCTCTTTCTCTCTCTTCTTTCCCCTTCTTCCTCTCTCGCTGATACTTTCTTCTTCCTCTCTCTCTCTCAGTCTTTCTCTCTCTTCTTCCCTCTCAGTCTCTCTCTTTCTCCCTCACTCTTTCCCTTTCTACCTCCCCGTCGTCCTCTCTCTCTCATCTCCTTTTCCCTTTCTACTTCATCTTCTTCTTCTCTCGTCACTCTTTCCCTTTCTTCTTCGCCTTCTTCCTCTCTCTCTCATTAATCTTTCCCTCTCACGACTCTCTCTCTCCCCCCCTTCTTCCTTTCTCTCTCATAAGTTATTCTCTCTCTTCTTCCCTTTCACTCTCATAATGTTTGTTCCTTCTTCTTCCCTTTCTCTCTCATAACGTTTTTTCCTTCTTCCCCTTCTCTCTCATAACGTTTTTTCCTTCCCCTTCTCTCTCAGAACTTTTTTCCCATTTTCTCTCTTTCTCCCTCACATATCATTCTACTTCTATCTCTCTCATATCATTCTCTCTCTTTCCTCCCTCGTATCGGTCTTTCTCTCTCTTCCTCTCTTTTTTCTCATCCGCCTCTTTTCTCTTTCTCTCTCCCTCCCCTTTCTCTCCCATCACTCTTTCTCTCTCTCTCTCTCATCACCCATTTTTTTCTATCCCTACGCCCTGATTCTCTCTCAACTTTCTGTCTCTCTCTCTCTCTTCTTTCTCCACCTCTCGTGACCCTTTCTCTCTCTGCATCCCATCCTCTCTCCTTTACTTTCTCTCTCATCCGGGTCGCTTTCCGAGATAGTCAACCCACTTTCTCTCTCTTCTCACTCACCTGATTAAGCGAGAAATTAAGTGATCATTACCGCTAATTGGGGGAGGTTTTCTGCCTTTTTGTCCCTGCATTTTCTCTGAAACTTTTTTTAATCTCAATCTGTCTTTTTAAACGTCAATCAGAAGCCCTTCTTTAGCTCTGTAGGTCATCACCGTTCTTGTCTTCATTAGTTGTTAATGAGGATCATTATCCTTAATCCGCCTACGAGTTGGTAATCGGCCTGCTTTCCTCGTGTTTTGCCTATAAATCCTTGTGATTTGCTGGTAATCAGGAAATTATAGGATTTATTTTCAAAAAAATTTTTAACGCCTGAAGCTCTTATTTCTCATTTCTCCCATCTCTATCTCAATATTTCTCTCATCCATCTCAATCTCCTTCATTTCTCTCTCATTCGTCTCAATATCTTTCGTTTATTTCTCATCCATCTTAGTCTCTTTCATCTCTCTCTCATCCATCTAAGTCTCTTTCATCTCTCTCATCCACCTTAGTCTCTTTCATCTCTCTCTCATCCATCTAAGTCTCTTTCATCTCTCTCATCCACCTTAGTCTCTTTCATCTCTCTCTCTCTCAACCATTTAGTCTCTTTCATCCCTCTCACCCATCTTACCCTCTTTCATCTCTCTCTCATCCATCTTAATCTATTTTATCTCTCTCACCCATCTTACCCTCTTTTGTCTCTCTCTCATCCATCTTAGTCTCTTTCATCTCTCTCACCCATCTTACCCTCTTTCATCTCTGTCATCCATCTTAGTCTCTTTCATCTCTCTCACCCATTTTACCCTCTTTCATCTCTCTCATCCATCTCAATCTATTTTATCTCTCTCTCATCAAACTTACCCTCTTTCATATCTCTCTCATCCATCTTAATCTATTTCATCTTTCTCTCTACCATTTCAAACGCTCTCGTCTCTCTCTATCTAATCGGGGGGCATCGTTGAGCAGTTTGGTCGTTGTCTTATGTTGTCTTAGTTGTAACGTGTAATGGTCGGTCATAAACATGCGTCTCATAGTATATCTCTCTCTTCACTATGTGACCTAGCATACGATTGGTTTTTATTTTTTTCCTAACCTCTCTTTGCATTTTCCACTTATAAGAATAATTTAAATATATAGCTAAAGGATCAATAATTATTTCATCATATAATAGATCTACTGAAATACATTGATATCATAATACAATATTTTTACAGAATGATCATTTTATCATTATTCTCGCCGTACTCTTTATCACTAAACTCAGTAGGTATACTTTGAGAGAAACAAAATATTATAATTATTAGTGTTATACTCATCAGCTCAATTTTATGCAGAGTCATGGATTGCGACTATTTAGTCATGATTTAGTGATCAAATCAAACTATATGGGAGAACTTAGTAACATTATAGGTCTAATATCATATGAATTGGAACTCAAAATTAGGAAAATGGATTACTGAGTTTGTGTAGTGGAAGAATAATTTTACCATCTACTGCCGAACTAATTGTTCAGCAAGGAGAAAGTTAAAGGTTTCTACATTAGTCTTTTATCTTAGGATCTGATCCAGTTTTGTGTTGAAACTATGTCATGTCTCAAACTTCATAATTCTTTGTTATTTTCTTTCTTCCTTTCTTTGAAACTTTCAATAAAAAACAACAAAACAAATGGAAGTCGCATATAATTCAATAATGCTTCAAATGACCTACCTCCTGTTTGATCTGTCCTACATAATGCCTCCGTCACATAAGTAACAATGATTGATGAAAGTCAAAATATCTTTGGCGACTAGGTGACAATGATAAATGAGCAAAGATTACTCAATATCTTTGATACCCTCTTATTCGTCGATGTTGTTTCTTCTGGTCTATTACGATTTGAATTCCCTTCTAGACTGGTTTATGAAACACCAACTGTGAACATGATTGTTAGGAAATCAAAACACACCAGAAATAAAAACTTGACAAACAAGTACTCACGAACAAAATATACTTGTAGATGCATCAAGCGACCAATAAAGAATGAGCATAAGTATCCTAGCCCAATATGTGAAATGGTAAAAAATAGGGCCAATCACAAATATGTGTGGCTTTCTTAGGAATTTTAATGAAAGAGATGGTAAAATTACACAAGTAGGAATTCAATTAAATATTCAATGAACCATTTGATGGATATTATGTGGTTGTCAAACCAATGATATTATCAAGTTTTGTTCAAATTCATTGAACTGTGTATATATATTCATTATTATTCAATGTGATGTTTAATAATGAAATCCACAACAATGACTTGATGAATTATAATAAGATCATAACACAGCAATGACTAGTTTTAAAAATATCTATTATAAATATTATTATTCAATGGATAGTCAAGATGGACATCAAATTATCCAAATAGAATATCATTAATTTATCCTACTCATATGACAGGTATGGTAGATCCTTTAGCAACCGGTGTGGTGACACTGAGGACACTCAATGGATGCTCTTTAGATAGATAATTTGCTTAATTGAATGGTATTATACCTGAACATCAATCAAGTTGATTCATGTCACAATTTTATAAGTGATATGTTGACATGAGACACCGAGGGCATATCGTGGATGAACACCTATGTTTTGCTTACGATTTTCAAGTCTCTAATCATGCATTGAAATAAGTAAGGAGTACATAATTGTGATTGACCTGATCTGAATGATCCAACCATGCTGATAGAAAGAGGGGCCAAGACGAGAAAATCCATACAAAAATCATCTCAATCGGACTTCAGTACCAAACGTTATGAATAAATGAATTTAAATCAATTTTAACCATTGGATGTAAATCCATTTATTTAATTATTTTCTTTTGAAACATGCAATGACGTGTCGATTTCTTATTGGATGATGAATTTTAAACTTTAAATGGCGGTGTCATTCTCGTTGCGCCACGTACCCCTTTCCTGAAATCAGAATAAAGAGAGAAATAGGAAAAAAATAAACATTGTACAAAACGACTTGCACGTCTGTGTACGCTTGTACTGGCACTTCCCAATCCCAAGGCGCCATGTCATCAATAGTACGCGCATTGTGTATGCACTGCAAGGAAGAGATAATTCCCTGGAAATTTGCAGAAAAGTCCCCTTTTAAATGTGCGCATGCAAAAAGACGCTGCCCTAAAAATATTTATGTATATATCCTTTTTGCTTTCTCTCTCCTCTTTTTTCTCATAAAAACCATATAAATAATACTCAGCAATTGCAATAAAACCCTGTAACTGTTTGAATAATATCTTTACGCCTGCACACACGACTGAGAGTTTTTTTAAGGGCATAATTGCAACTAAAATTTACGAAAAGACCCTCTGACTTTAGGAATTGCTCTAAAACGCATATTTTTCATATAAATATATCCTTTTCCTATTTAAAAATTCATTTCTTCCTTGAATAAATTCCCAAAAAATCCAATAAAATCCTGGAAAAATTTATAAAATTATAGAACATTCTAGAAAATTTAGTAGTTCATCCCTAGACTAATTTACCTTGAAATTAAATTTAAACCTGCCTTTTCATTTAAAAATAATTATTTCAAGCTCAAATAAATCCCTAAAAATTAGGGATCACTTGAAAACATTAAGTTCATGTAACTATGTGATAACAACCCCATTTTAATTTTGTTAAATTCATAAAATTATGCTAAATTGCTTGAAATAAAGACCAAATTTAGGGTGTTATCATATAAATATTCCAATTACACACGGACCCCACTCGCCCACACCAATGACACACAGCAAAAAGATACAATAGTAATATTGTGGTGGGTCGTGGAGTCCTCTTGTGCGAGCAGCTCATTTTGGTCCCTCAAAGTTAACGACGTGTGGAGCAGGTGCCATCTTCGCCCGTGGGATGTCATCATATTATGCCACAAAAGAGTAGAACGCCTAGGTGGGACAACACATATTCATGTCCCTCAGAGATGGTGACATGTTGAGTGGGTACCATATTTGCACTCATTGTGTATCATCTTAGAATTCCGCGAAGGATACAACTCCGATGCGAGAAGTTGTGCACTCTCATCTCGAACATTCTAGCGATACGCCACTCACGGGGGACCATCGGGTGCAAGGATTCAACGTATGCAAAGGGCTGGAAGGGGAAGATGTATGCGAAGGCCAAGGCTCTCGGCATGGTCACTGCCTCAGGCCTCCCATGGAAGATTATGCCAAGTAGTATAGAGGGAACAACTTTGCATGACATCCTGCCATACACATTGGAGATGCCACCGACAACACGAGAGTGAACGAAGTATATCAACTAAAAATTGTGAGTTCAATTTTATGATGAGATTGTGAAGGTTGCGTTCCTCACTGAGGAACAAGCGATCACATATCGCCATAGCCTTAGTTGTTGTATCAGTCTGAACTCCTTAGTAATATGAAAAAAAATGATACCCTCTCTATGGTCACGAAGGATACCACCTCTCCCAACAGGGCCTTGATTTCCTTTGGCCACACCATCCACGTTGAGATTTCGAGAGCCCATTAGCAATGGGTTCCAATGTACAATTTGTGGCGTGGTGGTGATGCGGGTTAGGGGACTGGGATGCCCTAGGTTCCTCAGTGAGGGGATTTCTCTTGGAAGTTGTCCGGGGGGGAACAATAGTAGAAAGTTCCCTCAAGGGTGAGTGTCCATATATGACGATTGTGGAAGGACCCCATCACAATGGCCATAACCTCCAATGAGGAGTCTAAAGGAAGTAAATTGTGCTCCCATAGGAGTCTCATGTTCCTCATTAGCCATTGAGCCACAATCAACTGTATTTGATGGAGTAGAAAAATATAGTGGCCAGCTAAGGAGGTACCCGCAAGCCAAGTATAGCATTGGGCACTAATCCTGCCATACCCGACATGCAAGCGGGTCATCATGGATATCTCTAGTCAATGGTGTTGCCAAGTACGCAATCATTTGGGCCATGTTACATATTAGTAAACAACTAAATGATATATTAGAGGTTGACAATTAACCATACCCTAAGGTGCTCGGAAGTCTCGTGAGTATGAAGGATTTTACATATATGGCAACTGATTAATGTGAATGTTACATGAGAGAGTTTATTTGACACTTTGTATCTTCGAGGACACGAGGTATAGCTTGACAACCTACGAGCTATAAACTTAACATATTGATTGGGTTAAATCAATAATTAGTTAGTCAATATGTGCATCGATGTAGTTAATTAAAAGGCGGTGAATAATTCTTATCGGGCCATCAAATTTCTTAACTAGAATAATACATGAGCCTCGAGGATCACGCACATATTATTGTAGGGACGTAAATGCATATATTTTATTTTAAGTGATATGTATAAATAGAGGGGCACCTATTTGAGGCACCTAAACCATCCAAAGTTGGGTTACCCCCTCTTTATTCCTTGTCCCTCTCTACTTCGTCCGATATAGAGTCTTGACGGTGAAAATATCAATACAATTGTTAATATGAGCTGGAGAAGAAGAAGAGATCTTACCACCCCTTAGTCGTGTGGATACTTTTTGAGGCTGGATACATGAACGACTTCCGAGCACTCTACCAAGAACAAGTTCCCCACAATGTAAACAAAAAATTGATTTATTCTAAATATGGATTTGGAATAGATTCCATTTTCCTATGCTTAACAAATGTTTTAAGGTTATCATCCGTGGCTCAAAAACCAATTACAAATATCATAACCCGATGAGTCTCAATTGCGTAGAGAGACCCAATATGGTAACTGCCTTGATCGTCTACAAGTATAGTTCCGGATCGTCCAGGATGTGGACGATGGATGGGACAGGACAAAGATCGTCCCGTCCCACGTCCAGATATTTCAACTTCGTCCAAACTGTCCCGTCCAGGGATTCGTCCATTGTAGAAAAAAATCGTCCGCGTCCCAACTTTGCCATTTTCGTCCTGTCCGGAGAAAACCGTTCTGTCCCTCGTTCCGGACGAAAAAACCACGTTTTAAAATTTTAATATAATGTTCTAAGTTTTTTAGGGAAATATGAAGGAGAGAGAAAGCGGAGGGACGAAAAAAACAGGGGCTTTGATGCAAAATGTCGAGGAATTGATTAAGCGATGCCACGTGGCAAGATCTTAACCGTAGGAAGTGAATCTGACGGATTTTCATCCATCGTTCGAGACCTCCGGATGGGACAGTTTTTTCGTCCGACGACAGGAAAACCGTCCCGTCCATTCATCCCGGGATGAATTTCTGTCTCGGTTTTTGTCCAATATCGCGGACGGGACGGTTTTTTCATCATGGGACGAAAAAACCGTCCCGCCCTGCATCCCTGTACTATAGGTATGTGCCGGCAATGCTTGTTTGTGAGGCGTTACTCGTCTTGGTCCTAGGCGACGACTTACCCAATGTACATAGCAGAAGAATAACAAGAGTTATAAGATTCAAAAGATTTTATGCATATGCGAGGAAGGAGTATTTGGGCATTTAGAATATTCTCTATCAGGTATGCAAGTGGGCTAAATAGGGTAATAGGTAAAATTTCATTAAAATAGAGGGTAAAATTGTAAGTTAGAAATGCAAGGGTTTATATAGAAATGGGGATTCTCTGGCAAGAACTCTGTCTACTGTTCTTCCCCAATTCTTTGGAAATTTCGCGCTAGGGTTTTCGCGGAGTCTCCGTTCTGCGCGTCTCCGATCGAAACCCTAATCTGGGTCTGGTAGAGGGAGGAAGAACTGTCGATGGGGACGGAGAGGAAGCGGAAGGTGAGCTTGTTCGACGTGGTAGATGACACCTCCGTGTCGAAATTGACCAAGGCTAATGGCGTTGGGCGCGTGGTTACTCCGCCGGGAACGAATCGGTGGTCGGGTCGTCCTTATTCCCAGCGATACTTTGATATTCTGGAGAAAAGGAAGACTCTTCCGGTGTGGCTGCAAAAGGACGAGTTCCTTGAGACGGTCAGGGCTAATCAGACTCTGATTCTTGTTGGTGAGACGGGCAGTGGGAAGACAACCCAGGTATTATTTTGATTTGTTTTCTTTTGGGTCTGGGAACTGTTTTTTCAATTTTCTCTTCTTTGTTGACGGGTTTTTTTGCTGAAGAATCTCGTGCTCTTGCTTGTTGGCAGAGGATTTCTCATATTTACGGATATTTTTTGCTTCTCTTGACAATAAATATTGATGGATTTTAAGACTTTTGATTTAAATTTTGGTCTATCGTCCCAAAATTAGGCAAAATTGTCTGGATAGGCACCTGGTCTCGCCCTCTCTGTTGTTTTGATTGTTTGTTTCCGTTGCCAATGACGGGATCTCAATTATTGTTCATCTCGGAGAAGATTACTATGCTGTAGAACATTTTTAATGTACTCATTTTATTCAGTGAGGCTTTTTATCACAGCAAACTTGAATTTAACGCGGTGATTCTGTCCTTGGGTACCGTCTTGGAACAGTGGTTGGTTGATGTAGATATTAAATGCTCTGATAATAGTAGGAATCATTTCTCATTATTCGAATGAAATTTAACTTTTTGATGATACTCTTTCTAGTAATAACTTTGTCCGGTAGAGAATAGATTATTGTGAGCTTAATAATAAGTTCCTGAGACTCTTGGACTTGTAGTGTTTGAAGAGTTCTTGTTTGCAATGTCACCGTCTTTCTGTGTTAAATCTCTGCTTGCTTACTGTTTTTAATATGCTTCTTCATGTTGTGGGACCTGATAGAAGCGTTTTTATTTAATTTACAGATTCCCCAGTTTGTTTTGGAACTCGAAGATGCCGGCAAACGCCCTATGGTTGCTTGCACTCAACCTCGCAGAGTGGCTGCAATGTCTGTTTCCCGTCGCGTTGCGGAAGAGATGGATGTGACAATTGGCGAAGAAGTCGGTTACAGTATTCGATTCGAAGATTGCAGTAGCAATAAAACAATTCTCAAGTACGCCATTGATTCATATTCTGATTTCTCCCCCTTACTTCAATTTTCTATTAATACTTAGCCACTGCTTCCAGATGATGACTAAATCATCTTTGTCATTCAAAACCCGTTATCATCTCTGGTTGTAGATGAATGACTGTGGCAAATTTGTTATCATATCTCATCACTTGGGTGAGGTTAAAAGAGGAAGAGTGATGAGAGGCAATCACAATGCAAAATTATCTTCGTCATCCTCATCATCATCCTGCCTGCAGATGAGAGACAATGACGATGGCTATTTTGTCTATGTTAATCGTCACCCCCTCATCATAGTCATCCATGTCGGTGAACACTGACTTAGTCTATGTTATTTATTTTACAGGTACTTAACTGATGGTATGCTTTTAAGAGAAGCAATGGCGGACCCACTTCTGGAGAGATACAAGGTGATAATACTCGATGAGGCTCATGAGCGCACGTTGGCGACCGACGTTCTATTTGGGCTCTTGAAGGAAGTTCTAAAGAATCGGCCAGACATGAAACTTATAGTTATGAGTGCGACGCTCGAAGCAGAGAAGTTTCAGGGTTACTTCAGCAGCGCCCCTCTGATGAAGGTACCTGGTCGGCTCCACCCAGTCGAGATCTTCTATACACAGGAACCTGAAAGAGATTACCTTGAAGCTGCCATCAGAACAGTCGTACAAATCCACATGTGTGAACCTACTGGCGACATTCTCGTTTTCCTCACCGGCGAAGAAGAAATTGAAGATGCCTGCCGGAAGATCAACAAAGAAGTTAATAACTTGGGCGATCAGGTCGGCCCCGTGAAGGTCGTCCCACTTTACTCAACGCTGCCGCCTGCAATGCAGCAGAAGATTTTCGAGGCAGCACCAGCTCCGCTGAAGGAAGACGGTCCTCCGGGCCGCAAAATTGTTGTGTCAACAAACATTGCCGAGACGTCGCTGACCATCGACGGCATTGTTTATGTTATAGACCCTGGTTTCTCCAAGCAGAAGGTTTACAATCCACGGATTCGGGTCGAGTCGTTGTTGGTATCGCCGATATCCAAGGCGAGCGCTCATCAGCGGGCGGGGCGTGCAGGTAGAACGCAGCCGGGTAAATGCTTCAGGCTTTACACGGAGAAGAGTTTCCACAATGATCTCCAGCCGCAGACGTATCCGGAGATTCTTCGGTCGAATCTGGCGAACACGGTTTTGACTCTGAAGAAGCTCGGGATTGATGATCTGGTTCATTTTGATTTTATGGATCCTCCGGCGCCTGAGACATTGATGAGGGCATTGGAGGTCTTGAACTATCTGGGTGCGTTGGATGATGAAGGAAACTTAACCAATCTGGGAGAGATAATGAGCGAGTTCCCCTTGGATCCTCAGATGTCAAAGATGCTTGTTGCCAGCCCGGGGTTCAATTGTTCCAACGAAATACTCTCCATATCTGCCATGCTCTCAGGTAAGCTTTTTGGTGATGTTTATGTCAGTTTATGCATCATTAGTCTTGCTTCCATAAAGTTCTCTTCTGATCAGTCTGAATGTCAATATCCCGATGATATTGATGTGTGACATTGACGTTGGTGGGCGGATTGCCAATTATGTGGACATGTGTCAACGTTGTCATCACCCTGAAAAAAATCCATACTTGGCCATCCGCAGTGACATCAACTAGGCTGTTGACTTTGACGATGACATTGATGTTCGAGGGGTTTGACTATTTTATAGCTATACTTTTACTAAGTCAATGTCTGAAGGTGACATCAACCTTGTCAGCATCATCATCACCAAGCACTCTTAAATTCGTCAACATCATCGTCAGCATCAATGAGGGTTGATGATGTTGACGAGTTCTGAGCCCTCATATTGTAGGCTGTAGTTTAACATGGTAGGGTAGCTTCTGTGAATGTATACGCGGGTTTGGTGCATTTTTTAAAAACAAAAATTGAAGGGCAATGCTGATTGAGGTAGTTGCAGTTTCTGTCAGTTATTCTCTCATGGTGCAAATGGTGTGATCTGCTGACCTCCCATGCTGGGCCTCTTCTGTGATGACCCCACTGTCTTTATTTAGTACCCAATTGCTTTCTCCGGCCCCGAGAGGCCCAGAAAGCTGCAGATGAGGCGAAAGCTCGGTTTGGGCACATCGATGGGGATCACCTCACCCTCCTCAACGTCTACCACGCCTACAAGCAGAACAGTAAATTCCTGAGCCCTAAGCCCTAAACCCTAAATCCAAAACCTGAAACCTTAAACGCGGTATTTTGTTTTGATTCAGATGAAGATCCTTCGTGGTGCTATGAGAATTTCGTCAACCAGAGGGCGATAAAGTCTGCCGACAATGTGAGGCAACAGCTCGTCCGGATCATGGCGAGGTTCAACCTGAAGCTGTGCAGCACAGACTTCAACAGTCGTGACTACTACACGAACATTAGGAAGGCCATGCTCTCTGGTTACTTCATGCAGGTGGCCCATCTCGAACGCACCGGCCACTACTTAACCGTAAAGGATAATCAGGTCATTTTCTTCACCCGTAACCCCCTTTCCTTTCTCTGTCTCGTCATAGAAGAGCTATTCCTATATTATTTTAGCAGTTTCTTTCTTTCTGCGAGCTATATTCATTCATTCTTCATCTGTATTCGTCATTTCTTATCCCTCTCCCCTTTAAAGGATCATTTATTTCCTATTGCGGCTCTTCTTAACCCCCCTTCCTTTTCTCTCACCCCTGCTCCCCCAATCTCTCTCCATCTCTCTTTCTATCTCATTCTCCCCCACACTCTCTCTCTATTTTTGTATGATCTAATGGATGTGCTACTTCGTTTCCATGTCATGCATGATGGGGCTTCTGGGTTTGCTTCATCAGGTTGTCCACCTGCACCCATCAACATGTTTGGATCACAAGCCGGAATGGGTCATCTACAACGAATTCGTCCTGACCAGCAGAAATTTCATTCGTACTGTCACCGATGTGCGTGGGGAATGGTAAGTTTTTCTTCCCTGGAGAGAAATCCCTATCACACCCTTTCTCCTTTCCGTTGATTTTTTCTTGATTATCTTTCCCGAAGATTATCATCATCGCTCCCCTATGAGAAAAACCCATTCTTATATTTTTTACCATAAATAAAGCATAATCTCTAGTATTGTATTTCATAATTTACTTGATCGTTTTCTTCAAAAAAAATTATTTGATCGTATTTGATCGGAGAATTGTATTTCATAATGTATTTCATAATCTCGAGTATTGTCCCAGGGGATATCCTTGGCGTTGGCTTTATTTGATCGTATTTCATAATTTAATCATCACCTTCTTCAATAGATTTTCTGTATGATCAATTGGAGTTTTTCTTTCAAAAAAATGATAAATTGGTATTTAATGCTAGTTTATTGAAGTATGATTATTCCACTTAAGAAACCCCTTGAAGCAGATCTGTTTGATGACCATTGGATTTTCATTGCATTATGATTCCACTTACGAAATCCCTTGAGGTAGATCTTTGATTTGATCAATGGATTTTTTATCGGCCTTGTCAAATTATGATTTTTCCACTTGAGAAATCCCTTGACGCAGATCTTGGACACGATCAATGGATCTTTAATGGGTATTTATCTAATTATGATTTTTGGGAACAGGTTGGTGGATATTGCGCCACATTACTACGATCTGAGTAATTTTCCTCAGTGCGAGGCGAAGCGGGTGCTTGAGCGGCTCTATGCCAAGAGAGACAGAGAGAAGGCCTCAACCCAAGGAAAGGACAGGAGGGTATCTTCGTAAAATCATATGTCAGGTTCATAGATTATTCTTCATATTTCCCCTCAGGGCTGTGCTAAATTTCCCCTTTTTCTATATTTTCTCTGAGATTTTCGTGGAGATTTGTGCTTTGCTGCTCCAAAGTGTAGAACAAAAAAGTGAAGATCTGATGGGGATCTGAGATTTCTCTCATGATGTCAGCTGTGCAATACTGCTCTTGATCTTTGAAATGCTGCAATTTTTCAAAATTCAGTGTGGATCGAAGATTAGATATTTTACCTGTCTCTAAATCTCGGCTTTTAAGGAGCGTTCTTCTTACCGACGAGCTCTACGGACGTTCTTCTTGTAGAATTTGTTTTTGGAAAAAAAAACTTAATAGAACTTTAATAAAAACGATCATCGTTAGAATTTTTGTAGACTGCTAAATTTGTTTTTGGAAAAAAACCTTATAGAACTTTAATAAAAACGTTCATCGTTAGAATTTTTGTAGACTGCTAAATTTGTAGAACTTAAATGAATCGAAACTTACAGAACTTGGATGAATCTCTTGCATTTTTATAGTCTGCTAAATTTATCCTTTTCATGCCTAACTCATCTTTATCCGCTGATTGAATGTCCTAGGTTTTTTTAAATTTAAAGTTGTCTTAGAAGAAAGTCATAAATGAAGATAGGAATGAGAGATTATGTCAGAATGACGAATGATTAATGTCTTATAAGAAAGTCAGCAGATTCATCGCCGAAAGATACAAATGGGTTATCATCCAGGCTCAAACCTTGCTTGTCAGGTTGCACTGTCCATGTTGAGCTTATGATGTGACTACTACCGATGGACTCACACTACCTTTGTGCTTATTGGACCAATCAAATTGAGTTGATCGATCTGTTTTAGCTTAATTATTGGAATCGATTAACATTTTCAATCAGATTGCAAACAGGATCAATGGATTGATCGCATCTTTCAATCAGATTTGATCCCATCTGATCTAATTACCAAACCCTAAACAAAGAGAGTGCAACATAGTGTTTCTAAAGTTTAATCTCTCTTATATTTGCTCCTAGGAAGCAAGTAGGTTTTTTATGCAAGAATTCATTCTAAAGAATGGAATGAATTTTGTTTAGAAACCTTTTTTTGTTCTCTCTTTGTCCATACTTCTCTTTAGAGAGGGAAAAGATTAAGTTAAACTGGAAAGGGATAAATTAAGAGAGTGGAACCGTGGGCTTTTCTTTCTTAGCATTCTCTCAATGTAATGGAATATATTCAAAGGATGAGGGTTTTGAAATACCCTGCTCTAGCTACAGATAAGGGTTCTGATGTCTTTCCCCCTATGAACACGTTTTCTGATGCAGCGTAGAACACAGACATAAAGATAAACATTAACGTAAACATAAAAAAGACAGTAATCAATTACATTAAATTTGCATTGTTTTTAAATTAAGGTTTTAGACTTAATTCTAACAAAATTTTACTACTGCTCAATAAGAAAATAAGAAACCCAGAAAAGATGATATAATTCTGGGGGTATTAAGATATTAGGAGCTACTTTTAATGCAGTAGTGAAAAAGGAAGTAAATATGAGGGAATTTAATAACTATGTCCGTTGAGATTTTCACTTGTGGCCATCAAGCAAAACATGATATCTAGAGATGGGATGTGGATCTAGGGTTGGAAAGATATTTGAAACTAATTTTTTGGGGTGGACAAGTAAATAAATGGAATTTTTGCAGGTAAGTCCCTTCAGTTCTTTACTTATTGGCATTAAGCACAACGAAAAAGTATAAAAAATGGTACAAATATAGTAGTGTCAATATATTAGGGCAAATATATTGGGCCTGAGAAAGAAGTGAAAAAAAGAGAAGTTTGCTAACCATTGAGGTTTTTAGCTCTGGGCATCAAACACAAGCCATGTAGATGTATTACATGCTAATTAGTTGTGGTGGACAAATAGTAATCAGAAAAAACGAAAAATTTGCAGTTAGTCCATTCAGATTTTTAACTCGGGACACCAAGACCATGGGTGACTAGTATTGAATTGTACAAGAACCAGAATAAAATGATGGGCATTCACAGATGGTCAGAATGCCAGGTATGGATAGAAACAGAGGGCAAGAGAAGAGAGACAAAATGGAGAGGATAGATCTTTTTAAAAAACACAAGACCCACACTAGGGTGAGAAAATCTAGGTGGGTTAGTGCCCAACCAGACAAATAACCTACCAAACTGAAGATCATTGCAATATAATCTTTCAAATTATGGAAATCAAAAACCAAATGAGGATCATGATCTTGAAGATGCGCCAATCCTCTTCTTTGGCTTTGTCTTCATGCTCTCCTGAGCAACATATTCTACCTCCTCTTCTTCGTCGACAATAATCACGTTTTCCCCAAAATTCTCATCCCCATCATACTCATCCATCTCCAATTCCAAATCGTCATCATATGCTTCATCATCATCGTCATAATCATCTTCATCGTCATCATCATCACTGGAGGCGCTAGGTCGGAATTCTGTCGGCGGGGGGCAATCCTCAGTTATCGCTTCATCGCGCTTAATCACGAGATGCCTGATGATCCTCTCTTCTCTATCTAGCATGGTCTTAAATTCATTAATCTGCCCGGCTTCGATCTCGAAGTTCATCAGGATGTAATTAGCCATCTTAGCCTTCTTTATCTTATAGGCCAGCTTCCGCATCCCCCAATCGTTAATCCTCCATATCTTGCCTTTCTTTTCCCTGACAAAATCTAAAGAAAAAGTCCAGCACACTAAGAAAAAGGAACCAAGGAACATCAATGAAGAGAAAGAACGGTAGCTTCGACGATGGATCACCTTTGACTTTGTCGACAATTGCGTTGACTTCTTGGAAGTTGTCTTCGTGGATGAGATAAACCACCTCGTAGTGGCGCACTGCCATAAGTTAACGAGAGCCAGTCAATTAGTGAAGGCTGATGACAAATGAGTGGAATAATTTTTATTTCCGGAGATTTCTATTATTTAAACTATTAGCCATATTGAAGGCTCCATTTCCGGAGAATGTGAGAGGGTAATGTGATTTTAATAACTCGATGCTAATGAGAGAAATAAGATAGGGAGAGAGATACACAGACGGCGATTACATAGAAAGAAGGAAATTTTTACCATGTCATGCGAAAAAAAGTGAAAGGATTTAACTCGAATGCTTGAGAAAGTAAGTGATTTTGATAATTAAATTTTAGTAAGAGGATTAAAAGAGACAGATACATGGATAAATAATACAGAGAGGAAGAAAAAATTTTACCACGAAACGTTAAAAAAAAGAGAAATTACTCGGCTCAAATTTGTGAGAGGGTAAGCGGTTTAAATAACTACATATTAGAAAGAAAAATGAGAGAGAGATACATGGATGGAGAACACTGAGGAAGAATAACCTTTTTTTTTTACCATGACATGTGAAAGAAAGTGAAAGGATTTATTTCACTTGAAGTGTGATTTTTTTTTTTTGAAAATTAGAAAATCACACTTTATTTCACTTAAAGTTTTAAAAAAGATTTATTTCACTTAAAGTGTGATATAATCCCTGTCCCTCCGTCTCGTCTTCTAATTATGGTAAAAAAAAAGGTTCCTATCAAAGTGCAACCAAGTTCCTATCTACTCCCCTCCTGATACGAACCTACATCGACGTTCCTATAAAAGTGCAACCAAGTTGGTGAAGATAGATTTTCCCATAAACTTGTACGCAAAGTTTAAAGCTTCATCAAAGAAAATTTATCATGGGTAAAGTTTTGAAAAAAATAAATGGTTTTCAGAGTGAATTAGATCGAATCCCGTCTGTTTTATTTTTTTATTTATCACGGCGTTTCATTTTACATAAATTTCACTGTTTACCTAATCCAAGAAAACCATTTCCAGGGTCAAAATAACATTCTCATCCGTGCTATTAAAGGTAGACGAAAATCAATGAAAAATAAACACAGATATCCCACCGATAGAGCAATTAAAAAAGTTCAAATAAAGGGGAAGAAATACTCACTTCTCTCCAACTTAACATCGCTCTCGAGCTGGAGATTGAGAAACTCCAACAGCTTCTCTGCAATTAAAAAATGCCCCCATGCTTTCAACACTTCAAGATTAAAAATTAATGCAAAAATTATTAGAAAAATATAAATCGAGAGAGAATCAGACCCTCTTCCGCATCTGCAAACTCAGGCAGGGCTGCATCATCTCCTTCAGTTTTTTTCTACACACGCGAAAGTAAAACATAACACCTCAGCTTCTATCACCATCAAACAAATTAACCCAAAAAATTCAACAAAAAAGAAAACTGCAATTGAACATCAGGGTTTTTGAACTGAATGATAAACCCTAAAAATTCAAAAGAAGGACATCATAATTGAACACTCCGGCACACCTTCTTAAGAAGAACGGCTTCAGGGAAGAAAGACTCGTTCTCCCCAGGAATTGGGCCGTACCCCTCTGCATCTGATCTACCCTCCTTCTTCTTCTTCGCCCAGGAAGCCACATGTCTCTTCTCAAGTGGGTTTCCGCCATAGCCGAGGGAGCAAGCCCACCGAGTGGGAAAATCTCTACGGGCCAAAGAAGAACAGCAACGCTCGGCCAAAATCTCTGCTCGATGCCTCAGACATGAGCGGCGGATGAGCATGGAGGAGAAGTGGGAAGAAGGGATGGAGAAGGGAGGAGATAATCTCCCCACGATTGCCTCCATGAATGCAGGGAAGAGCTTGAAAATTTCAGATGGGGGAAGTTGCTGTTTTTGAAGACAAGGCAAGGTGGGAGCTTTATCTTGAGAAAAACCTTCGTGGGCCAAGTTAGAAAGAGAGCCCAGTTAAAACAAATTTCAGAGAGAGAGAGAGAGAGAGAGAGAGAGAGAGAGAGAGAGAGAGAGAGAGAGAGAGAGAGAGAGAGAGAGAGAGAGAGAGAGAGAGATAAAAGGGAGAGGGAGAGGGAGAGGGAGAGAGATAAAATGGAGAGGGAAGAGAGAGAGAGAAGGGAGAGAGGGAGAGGGAGAGAGATAAAATGGAGAGGGAAGAGAGAGAGAGAGAGAGAAGGGAGATAGGGAGAGGGAGAGAGATAAAATGGAGAGGGAAGAGAGATAAAAGGGAGAGGGAAGAGAGAGAGAGAAGGGAGATAGGGAGAGGGAGAGAGATAAAAGGGAGAGGAAGAGAGATAAAAGGAGAGGGAAGAGAGAGAGAGAAGGAGATAGGGAGAGGGAGAGAGATAAAAGGGAGAGGGAAGAGAGAGAGAAAGAGAGATAGAGAGAGAGAGAAAAGGGAGCTAGGGAGAGGGAGAGAGATAAAAGGGAGAGGGAAGAGAGAGAGAGAGAAAAAGGGAGCAAGGGAGAGAGAGAAAAGGGAGCTTGGGAGAGAGAGAAAGAGAGAGAGAAGGGAGCTAGAGAGAGATAGATAGAGAGAGAGAAGGGAGATAGGCAGAGGGAGAGAGATAAAAGGGAGAGGGAAGAGAGAGAGAGAGAGAAAAAAGGGAGCTAGGGAGAGAGAGAAAAGGAGCTTGGGAGAGAGAGAAAGAGAGAGAAGGGAGCTAGGGAGAGAGAGAGAGAGAAAGAGAGAGATAGAGATAGAGAGAGGGAGAGAAGGGAGATAGGTAGAGGGAGAGAGAGGGAGAGAAGGGAGATAGGCAGAGGGAGAGAGATAAAAGGGAGAGGGAACAGAGAGAGAGAGAAAAAGGGAGCTAGGGAGAGAGAGAAAGAGGGAGAGAAGGGAGCTAGGGAGAGAGAGAGAAAGAAAGAGAGAAAGGAGTTAGAGAGAGAGAGAGATGGAGCGCATCCAGACGGCGCCAACGAATCATCAATGGAGCTGTCATTGCCATCATCAGCATCGCCACCGGTCAGTGTCCAGCCCGACCGACACGCCAAAGCGGCCGTGAAGACACCCAGGTTTAAATACCCCGGGTAGAGCACGTCCGTGCTCGTATCTCATGTTTTCATTTTGTTTTCAGTCGTCTTGATGTCTGTTTTCAGTCATCCGTTTCACATCGTCTTGTCCGTTGTTTCTTAATTGTGTTGTAAATGAAGGGGGATATACTTATTGGACTCTCCTTTCTGAACTCCATGTAAGGGCCCATCATGGCCCTATATAAAGCCATGATGGGACCACATTGTCTTCCAGATCTGGAACTTGTGTTGCAGTTATTCCACGTCCAGGGCTCATCTTGAGAGAAGAAGAAGAGGGTGAAGAAGCAGAGGAGAGAACGCATGGGTTACATTGAAGATGGGAGTTTGAGAGAGGAATCCACCACTCCCGTCCCCTTAGACCAGTCGACTACCCTCTCGGCTGTCCACTTTCCGTCACCAGTGATTCTTCGGTCGCGGGCGTCCAAGAGTCACCTCGATTGCAACGCGATGTCGATCATAATCCCTACGAATCTGACAAGGGGCCCTCGATTCATCTCTGTGCGGCAAACAGCCAACCAACTGTTCGTCCGCCAACCCAACAGGTTGACTATTCAACCCGTCAAACGGGCGATGGGGCCGTGTCTACTCTGGCAAGGCGGCGTTCGTGGGCATTGACCCGTTCCATGGGCAATGGATAGTCACACCCCACATTCGTGGTTCGGTCGTATCACCCCGGGAGCAGGGTCTAGAGTGGTTGTCCGGTCTTGTAAGCCGGAGCAAGGACTTCGGTGGGCCCCAGTTGGTCGTGCATAATCGACCAGGAACTACGGCCGGCGGCTGCTCGCTGCTGTGCATTCTCTGCTCTCGGTGTAGAGTGATCTCACGCTCCAACCAACGGGGAACAGACCGTTCATGGAATCGTCCCAACCTATCTTTGGGTGTGGCACCAACTTCACACATGCCCTTTCAACAGCGTCAAGACCGCTGACTGGAGTATACTCGGCTGACTGCCAGCAATGGACGAGAGTACCTTGATCACCGGCGCTCTACAATCGGTGCTTGGTCCACACTCGCCAGTTGTTGCCGACATGGTTGTGCCCGCAGATACGCTTCGGCTAGAGTCATTCGCTGCCCACTCTCTACTGGTTCGGCCATGCACCACTCCCAGCCGCATCGTATGTCGCTCCGCATAGCTGTCGCACCGTCTTGCTACCTGCTTGGGTGCACCTCTAGACTCGATCTATTCCTCGAGCCGTCCCATCGTTGGGTGTCACTCTCCTCTCCTCCGACCTCCACTGATTGCTCCGACGTTGAGCTACCGATTGAGCACGCCGACCCCCTCCGGCACGTCTCCACCGCATCTGGCCGCAACGCTTTGTGCACCGACGAAGTTGTCAACGACGAACGCCGCCACCGACGAGGTACTCCGTTCCCTCTCGCTCGTCAGTTATATTACATCTTATAGTATATTTTTGGTTGCACTCCATCGCGCTCGGGATAGTTTTAGGTGAGAAGAATTATCGAGAAAACTACGAATTTGAGTGTCTAGGCACGGGCCGAGCCTGTCCGTTACGTGCGATCCCCTACGGACTTTTTCCATTCGGCGCCGTAGTCTTCGTCGTCGTCGTCACTCCAACGAAGGTCAGAAGGTCACCGTCATCGGTCTACCCCCTTGGAGCTCAAGACTCGGCAATTTTCCGCAAACTGGCCCTACACGTACATTTCACCAAGGTCACTCGGATCACATAATTACATTTACTTTAGTGAATCTACCCGTCAGACGACGCCATCGACGACGTCCGACATCAAAGAGAAAGAGAGAGAGAGAAAAGGGAGATAGGGAGAGGGAGAGAGATAAAATGGAGAGGGAAGAGAGAGAGAGAGAGAGAGAAGGGAGCTAGGGAGAGAGAGAAAAAAAAGAGAGAGAGAAGGGAGATAGGGAGAGGGAGAGAGATAAAAGGGAGAGGGAAGAGAGAGAGAGATAAAAGGGCGGGGGAAGAGAGAGAGAGAAGGGAGCTAGGGAGAGAGAGACATAAAGAGAGAGAGAAGGGAGCTAGGGAGAGAGAGAGAGAAAAGGGAGGGGGAAGAGAGAGAGAGAAGGGAGCGAGGGAGAGAGAGACATAAAGAGAGAGAGAAGGGAGCTAGGGAGAGAGAGAGAGAAAGCGAAAGAGAAAAGGGAGATAGGGAGAGGGAGAGGGAAGAGAGAGAAAAAAAGGGAGCTAGGGAGAGAGAGAGATATAATCTTGCAGAACCTTCTCTTCGCTCTGGAAAGGAGTGCTAATAGACTCGGGGAGGGAGCATGGGATGTGTGTTGTTTGTAATGGAAAGAAATTCCTTTAGAACCTCTTTGTTGGATCGCCGATGCGAACACAATGGTATCTGACCAGGACCAGGGACCCATTCGAATTTGGATGTTGACATGTCGTTTGTTTTTAATCATAGGCATCTTGCTAGGAAGTTGGTGAGCTCATCATTAATTAGGTCGGGGTGGCTGGTGGTTTCGGGATCCCGTAGAAAATGCTGCTTTTATGCCTCAGGTATCAGCCACAGCTCGTATTCATTAAGTCATTCCACCCCTTCTTCATTCTTGGACCTGGGAGAGGGGAGGGAGAGAGAGAGAAATGGGAGATAGGGAGATAGATAGAGATATATATATATATATATATAAAAGGGAGAGAGGGGGGAGAGAGAGAGAAAATGGAGATAGGGAGAGGGAGAAAGATAAAAGGGAGAGGGAAGATGATGCAGGACGACGTCCCAGACATCGTCTCAAGGGGGTAACGAGGTGATGCTTGGATACCAGGGGGTATACACGGACGACGTCTTTCGGTGTGGACGTACGGAGATGTGACTATGTGATGCGAAGAAACCCTAGGTGAAGTTGCGTGCAGGCCCCAACTCGTGGGGTTCGCGGGGCTTCGTGCTCTGGGCTTGCGACTGATGGCGGTGACAGTGACCTCCTGACCCCCGTCGGAGAGACGAAGGAGTCTACATGCCTAACGGACTGAGTCCGTGGGTGCTCTCACATAACGAACAGGCTCAATCCGTACCTAGGGAAGACGCTCGTTGGACGCTCGCGTGTCTGTTTATACTCTCACCTAATCTATCCCGAGCACAATGGAGTGAGATCGAAAAGGAATACGACAAAAGATAGATTAACGAGCGGGCTGGGGGAGCGAAGTACCTCTTCGGTGACGTTGTCTTGGAGTCGTCGCTCTTGTCGATGCAGAGATGCCGGCGGCGGGGTCGGTGGAGCGGTGCAGGAGGCAGCACGACGTTGCTCGACTGGCGGCGTGGCGCGTGTCAGGAGTGGTGATGCAGCGGAGTCGGAAGGGAAGGGGGCGAAGCACGGGCGACGGGGAATGAGTCGACGGCGGCGATGATGGCGGCGGCAGCAAGAGCGGCGACGGCACGGACGGCGAGGCGGCGTTGCAGTGGTGCAACAACGATGCGAGTGATTGCGGCGTCGAAGACGGTGGCACGAGTGCGGCTTGAGCAGCGATGCGACGGTGTCAACGGCGACGGCTCTCATCGGTGGCACGGGGCGCGACGACAGCGGCGTCCGGCAGAGGTGCGAGGCGGCGACTATCGGCGGAGCCGCAGGACGCGGCGGCGGTCTCCGGCGGAACCGCGGGACGCAGCGGCGGTATCCAGTGGGGCCACGGGACGTTGCACTGGCCTCGGGCAGGGGCGCGGGACGCTGCGACGGCCTCCGGCGGAGACGTAGGGCGTGGCGGCGGCTTCCAGGAGAGCCGCGGGACGCGACGGCGGCGTCCTTCGGCGGAGCCGCGAGACGCGGCGGTGGCCTCCGGCAAGACCACGGGGCGCGGCGGTGGTCTCAGAACGGGGCCACAAGACGCGATGGCGGCCTCCGGCGGGGCCGGAGGACGCGGCGGCGGCGTCCTCCGCCGGAGCCGCGAGATGTGGCAGCGGTCTCCGACGGTCTTCGGGACGCGGCGGCAGCGGCCACCGGCGGGGCGCGGAACGGAGGCCTTCGGCAGAGCCGCAGGGCGCGGCGGGCGGCCGCGGGACGGCCGCGGAAGGCTGCGGGAGGCCGCTGGAAGGCTGCGGGATGGCCTTGGGGCGGTGCGGGCGGCGGGCGACCCCTTATTTTTTTTCACGACGTGGAGGGGTGGGTCCCCTTTTCAAAATGAAAATTTGACTTTTTGAAACTTTGACCAAGTTGCTTGGGCGCCCACTCCATCCCTTATTTGGGGGTTGAAATGGGCCCCTTAATAGAGGTCCATCAGAAGGGGCCCATTAGACATAGAGGCCCCCCCTAAAACAAACAAATAAAAATATGAAAGCAGATGTTGGAAAAAAAAAGAAAGGGGGCCGCGCGTGGGGATATGGCCCGAAAATTATGATAGTTGAAATGCCTATGCCTTCCTCTTGGCGTGCTGATCTGGCAGGGCTCGAGCTGAAGGGTGTTGCCACCGACGGCGGGAGCTTTGGCGTCGTCCTTGACGGAGGGGACTCTCCTGCTCCATCAGAAAAGAGAGAGAGAAAAGGGAGCTAGGGAGAAGGAGAGATAAAAGAGAGAGGGAAGAGATAGAGAGAAAAATGGAGCTAGGGAAAGAAAGAGAAAATGGAGAGAGGGGAGAGAGAGAGAGAAAAGGGAGATAGGGAGAGGGAGAAAGATAAAAGGGAGAGGGAAGAGAGAGAGAGAAAAGGGAGCTAGGGAGAGGGAGAAAGATAAAAGGGAGAGGGAAGAGAGAGAGAGAAAAGGGAGCTAGGGAGAGGGAGAAAGAAAACGGGGAGAGGGAAGAGAGAGAGAAAAGGGAGCTAGGGAGAGGGAGAAAGATAAAAGGGAGAGGGAAGAGAGAAAGAGAAAAGGGAGCTAGGGAGAGGGAGAGATAAAAGAGAGAAGGATAAAAATGGAGCTAGAGAGAGAGAGAGAGAGAGAGAGAGAGAGAGAGAGAGAGAGAGAGAGAGAGAGAGAGAGAGAGAGCGGGAGAGAGAGAGGGAGAGGGAGAGGGAGACAGGGAGAGAGAGAGAGAGAGAGAGAGAGAAAAGGGAGATAGGGAGGGAGAGATATAAAAGGGGGGGAGGGGGGGAGATAGAAAAGGGAAATAGGGAGGGAGAGAGAGAGATAAAAAGGGAGAGGGGGGAGAGAGGGAGATAGAGATATAAAAGGAAGTTAAGGATATCTATATATATATATATATAAGGGTGAGGGGGGAAGATAGACAGATAAAAGGGAGATAAGTAGAGAGAGAGATAACAGGGAGAGGGGAGAGAGAGGGAGATAGAGAGATAAAAAGGGAGAGGGAATAGAGAGATAAAAGGGAGATAAGTAGAGACAGATTAAAAAAGGGAGAGGTGAGAGAGAGGGAGATAGAGAGAAAAATGGGAGATAGGGTGAGCGAGATAAAAGGGAGAGAGAGTGAGAGAGGAAGATAGGGAAGGAGAGAGAGATAAAAGGGTGAGAGGGCGCGAGAGAGAAAAAAGAGATAGATAAAAGGGAGAGAGGGCGAGAGAGAGAAAAAGGGGAGAAAGATAAAAGGGAGAGAGAATGAGAGAGAAAAAGGAGAGAGAGTGAGATAAAAGGGAGAGAGGGTGAGAGAGAAAAAAAAGGAGAGAGAGGGGGGGAGAGGGAGAGGAAGATAGAGAGATAAGAGAGAGAGGGAGGGATGAGGGGGAGAGAGAAAGGGAGGGAGATAGAGAGATAAGAGAGAGAGGGAGCGAGAGGGAGGGACGAGGAGAGAGAGAAGGGGAGGGAGATAAAGAGAGAGGGAGGGACGGAGAGAGAGAGGGGGAGAGGAGAAGAGAGAGGGAGGAGGGAGGGAGAGGACAAGAGAGGGAGAGGAGAAGAGAGAGGGAGGGAGGGAGAGGGAGAGGGAGAGAGAGGGCAAGAGAGGGAGAGGAGAAGAGAGGGGGAGGGAGGGAGAGGGAGAGGGAGAGAGAGGGCAAGAGAGGGAGAGAAGAGAGTGGGAGGGAGGAAGGGAGAGGGAGAGAGGGGGAGAGAGAGAGGGCCCCATGAGATTTCACAAACCTCTATGATTCTTATTATTGAAATGATTAGGCTTAATATCACGGTTCAGCCTAAAGTTTTCCGAAAATTCGAGTTACAACCCTATCTTTTTTTTCGCCGCGTCACAGCCCGAAACGCCCATTTGGTCCGCCGCCGCAGCCCGGGCGTGACGTGGACTCGACGTGGCTGCCAGGTGGAATTCTGGCGGCATCCACGTAAGCGGAATCCACCTGGCAGACACGTGGAGTCCACGTCATAACGCGATTTGAAGAAAGTGAGAAATAGGAACGATTAGTCACCTGGGAGTGAGTCACTCGGGAGAGAGCGCAGAAGGGTGGTGAAGGAGAAGGAGACGGTGGAGAAGGAGGAAGAAAGGGCGTCGGGAAGAAGGGGCTTTCGCGCTGATCAAGGACTTTGGCCACAACGGCGACCACGCCCTTTCTTCCTCCTTCTCGCCGTCGCCCTCGCCCTCCTCGATCGGCTGAAGCGGCCACTCGACTCTGTCGCGCCGACGGTCCTCACCTGCAACACCGTCATCAACGCCTGCGCCCGGGCCACGGAGGTGCCTTGGGAGAAAGAGGAGATGGGCAAGCTAAATTCATGCTCTTCCATACCCATTTGCCCATTTGCGCTTGCTGTTCTAGGGTTCTTCGAACAGGAGGATGTGGGCAGAGAAGATGTTCTACGGACGTGCCTGGTTATGTTGGGAGCAGTTGTTCTTGCTGTGGCTTTCTTGACCTTCTCTGTCAAGAAGATGATCGCCACTTATATCTTCGGTATCCTTGGAATCTCTGGGATTATGCTTCTGGATTGGGAGTATTTCGATCGTGATTACTCTCAGTGGCTGACTCCCAAGCCTGCTGATAGCCACAGTGGCACCGTCGGCGCATTCGACCAGAGCTCCAGGTTTGATTGATCTTCAATTTGGGAAGTATGATATCGCAATCTAAATATCGCAATCTATCTCAATTTCAATCTATCTTAATTCTACTAAATTTAACTTCCCAAGTGGAATGTAAATTTTTAACTACCTTGAATTTTGTGATAAAAATCTGAGAAAGTATTCCTTCCCAGGTTGTTATCAATCAGATTAGAGGGGCCCTCTCATCTGCAACTGAGGTTCTTGAATCGGTAGCTTTCCGAGTCTTATGTCTCTACCAAAGGGTTTCTTTTTCACCAGATAAATCTCATCATTTACTGGGAAGCAGCAATTGGAAATTTAGTAGGCCCGTGTATAATTTTTCACCAGGTTGAAGGAATGCAAAGTGTTGCTTCTGATCTTGCTGAGGTGGTATGTGAAGAACGAGCACTTACTGAAGAGTGCGGAGAGCTCTTGGCTCTGACGCAGGCACTGCAGGTAAGTGAGCTATCCACTAGTCAATAATTTCTTTTTTTGTAATATGAACGTTATTCTTAATAAGAAATTTTTTTTTGTTCATTCATAAGTACCAATTTCTGTTAGACAATAATTATATTTGCTTTTGTTAATCAGTTCAGCCGATTTCCCATTCCACGAGAATCTTGGCGTGGGAGATGATCTTCCACCTTAAATTTTTTTCATAATTTAATGTCAAATTTATAGAATTGTAGGTGTCTCTAAATATAAGAAATCTGTAAATTGTTAACTTTAAATTTTCTTGTGCAGATGCGTTCAAACAAATAGAATGTCTGAGAAAACTGATATTTACAGTTTTGGGGTGTTCTACTTGAGCTCGTTACTGGAAGGCCAGCAATTGATGTGGACAGAACCCACATTACTCAGAGAGCTCAAACAAAACTGGAACATGGAGATGTATGCAGTATTGTGGACCCAAGAATATAAGGCGAATATGTATCCCCATGACAGGCCGTCCATAACTGATGTTGTTTTGCAACTGAAGGAATTTAAAGTTGTATCCCCACTTTCGCATGCTGACTTCTGGTTATTGCACTTAATGTTTAGTTTGGTTTATCGTTTTGGTTAATGAATTAATTGAGCAGGCCTGAGGAAATTAAGCAAATTACATTATAATGCTGATCTAGTGCCTAATGAAATTGTCTTCTAAATGTTTGAAATTATGCCACCTGAGGAAGCAAACACATACAAATTTCATGACGTTTTTAACATGAATTATTGATACACATCTATGTCGATAAAACCATTCACATTAAAAGCAACATCATAAACAACGGTTTGAAATGTTTTGACAAATCATTACGACCACCTGGATCATACGTCTTCCGCCTGTATATGTACCTTCCATTTTCATCCTCATCATCGGTATCATTGGGGGTTAACATGTCACCCTCGGAATCATCATACTCGCTATGATATCCAGCAACAAATGTTTGTTGTTGGACATGTTCGTTTCTAAGTCTGTGGCCGTCTTCCAATTCCTCATCCCATTTGTCACTCGAATATTCGTCGGGGGCACTTAAATACACTTCACTTTCCTCCTCTTCCCTACCTATATCATATTCAGAGTCATCATCGCTATCATAATCAGAACCAAACACCTTACACTCGTCATCAACCCTGTATAAGAGATAGATGGAAAACAGTAATTGATCATGCGTGCAAAATACTTAAATTACCAAGGAGATCTTACATTCTTCTATGACAAACAGATATCTGAAATTACATTGGAAATAATAAAAAATACAATATTTAAGTACAAAGGGAAAAATAAAGATAATAAAAACTTACATTACTTAAAGCCAAGCGTCCACCGTCAAAGAATAGAAGAACGCCTAAAAATGCAAAAAAACAAAAGGATGTTCGCATTGAGCCGAGGAGTTAAGTCAATTAGAATTCCAAAACGTTTGGGTTAAAAAGGAATTTTGCATCAAGGTAGATATGTACAAAGATAGAGAGCTACGTAGCTAGACAGAAAGACTGTAGATATGTACATTGATAGGTAAGAAATCATGTAGAAAAAACACATTAATAAACTGACATAAAGAATGAGATATACAGTCCACAGATATCCTCTACGGTTTAAAAAAACCAGCAGGTCACCACACGAGGAAACAGTCCACAGATAGAAAGATGGTTATATCTAAAAAATTATAAGATTATTTAAAATCCACCTATCCCAACTAAAGATCATTTAAAATCGACCTATCACAGAATGAACACGCGGATGAATGACTCAAACCATTCAATGTTAATCTATCGTCATTAAATTTTCATAAAATTTCAGCAACATGGGCCAGAAATTGCAGGCAATAACAAGAAATAGACAATAGGATAGCTTCTACAGCCCAGGCAATGAATGTTTAAGGCAATTTTCAAAAGCCAGTACTGTCAATCGACGCGCAATAAGATACATTCTTAGAAAATATACATGAAAAATCTGAGAAAAAACGAGGAGATGAACGATGACTCAGCAAATGAATATGCAGATGAATTAGTCGAACCATTCAATGCTTACTCATCATCATTAAATTTGCAAAACATTTCAGCAATATGGGCCAGAAATTAGCGGTGATAAAAAAAATAGCCAAGAGAATTTTAGGACAATTTTCACACGCAAGAACTGTCGACCGGCACGCAGCAAGATACATTCGTCGAAAATAAACATGAAAAATCCGAGAAAAAACTAGGAGATGACCCATGATTAAGTGAATGAACACGCGGAAGAATGACTCAAACCATTCAATGCTAATCCATCATCATTAAATTTTCATTAGATTTCACCAATTTGGCCCACAAATTGGCGGCGATATCAAGAAATAGACGGTAGGATAGCTTCAAACTCTGTTGAATAGATGTTCGCTCTGGTTTTATACGACTTTCCTCAGATCAATATCACCTTGAGGAATTTAACATTACAGAGTTTGTGTTAAAAAAAAATCAATGTTACATAGGTATATCTTAGACCTCTAATTAGCAGATCAGTGGGCCTGAATGGCTACGAAAAGTCTTTTAGTTGAAGTGGCCTCTGATACGAACCTAGGTGTTCTATTCGGGAGAGAAAGGAAGAAGAGAAAACTGGCTCAATGTATTTGGGAATAGGAATATGCAGGTGGAATGTGCATAAAACGGTAAGACTGAAATGTATTTCCTCAAACTAAATGCCCTATAGATCGCCCAAGTGACGCAGCAAAAAGGAACGATCTGCCTGATTAGAACCTTAGTAGGGACATAGAGCCAAGAACCCTACCTCGTGGAACGCCCGTAGACAAGAAGAAGCTCACAACGAGCTCTCCTCTCCTCTCCATCGAAGCTCACGTAAAATGGAAGCCCCTTCTCCCTGACGCCCTTTCTTCCTCCTTCTCCACTGTCTCCTTCTCCTTCACCACCCTTCTGCGCTCTCTCCCGGGTGACTCACTCCCATGTGACTAATCGTTCCTATTTCTCACTTTCTTCAAATCGCATTATGACGTGGACTCCACGTGTCTGCCAGGTGGATTCCGCTTACGTGGACGCCGCCAGAATTCCACCTGGCAGCCACGTCGAGTCCACGTCACGCCCGGGCTGCGGCGGCGGACCAAATGGGCGTTTCGGGCTGTGACGCGGCGAAAAAAAAGATAGGGCTGTAACTCGAATTTTTGGAAAACTTTAGGCTGAACCGTGATATTAACCCAAATGATTATGAGGTTGAAAAAATGAATATTCCAGGGCGTCCTTGCTTGTGTTGATTGGTGTGCCCATATAATTATGCCTCTTTTCATTGTAGCCTATGCTATTTTTATTTGTCTCTAGATACAAACTTCAGGGTTTTCTTGACTTTCGGATTGAATGCATTCATCATAGCTAAAAGTAAAAAGTGGTCTTAGAAATTAAAGCCCCTTGAATTTGTATCAACAAATCAATGATATAATGTCTCCTTATATGCAAAAAATGAGCACTTATTATTTTTGTAATATATACTAATATATATGATCATGATGCACTCTAATCTATTTTTTATTGAATTACATTTAAAGTGATTCGCATTCAAATATCTCTATGATTATGATTTTAACTATTGGGTATGTGGCCTTTATCTAGGTAGAAGAAAGTGGATTCCTGCAATAGAAGACCTGGAACAGAATCAAAATGACATCTACAAAACGATTGTCAAATCACTAAGGCACCAATCACATCCATGATTTATTGTATCCTCGAGTGAGCACTTATTATTTTTATAACACATACCGGTATATATAAGCATGATGCACTCTAGTTTATTTTTTTATTGAATTAAAATATATTTAAAATGATTCACAGTCAAATATCTCTATGATTATGATTTGAACTATTGGGATATGTAGCCTTGATCTAGATGGAATAAAGTGGATTCCTACAGCGGAAGACTTGGAACATAATCAAAATGACATCTACAAAATGGTTGATCAAATCACCTAGGCACTAATCACATCCGTGATTTCTTTTATTGTCGAGTAAGACAAATCAACCTGCTCAAGTGTGCAGCCTCTAGATGTATGTGTACAATCCGTGTCACATCAAATCTCCTCCTTTGCCTTGATGAGTCTTGTTCATTCTCCACTGTTGTTACAATGCTCCACTCTTGTTCATTAGAAATCGAGAGGAGCCCTAGGGAGAAGGGAGAAAAAGGGCAGGAGCCCTGAAAAAATTCTAGCATGGGTGAATTTCCTCAAGGGCCTTCATATATTTATACTAAGTAGACATTTTTGATAAAACCTCTAAACTTTAAGTATATCTTTGGATGTCCAAAAGACCATTTGTGTGTGACACTCTAGGCCCATGTATCAGTCTAGTTAATGAATCCAGTTGCCCAATAACCTCTATAGGCCTTCCAAAATAATGAATTATATCATCAAATAAATTGATTAATGATTGATGATAGGTTGAGTCTCAACCCGTGGGCTTCCAAGCTACACCTTGTGTTCTAAAGAAGATACAAATGATTATATTGCCTCTCTTGCGGAAAATGCCTTTCATTAGTTATCATGTATCCATAGTCCCCCATGATGGATATTATGTGGCTGCCAGACTGAATGCAATATTTAGTCATTATTATAATTGTGCGATGTTTTAATGAACTCCATGAGTATGTGCAATGACCTTCTGAATTATGATAAGATCATAATACATTGATCACTAGTCTTGACACATGCATTTTTAAAATATTCCTATTCTATGGATAATTGAGATAGTCATTGAATTATCTGGATAGAATAGTAATATTTGATCCCACTTATACGATAAGTATGGTTGATCTTGTGACTATTTTATGTGGAGACACTAATGATATATAGTGGGTGTTGATTTGAGAAAGAGTTCACTGAGTTTATTCGTATGAATCCTGATACGTTCTTTTCAAGAATGTATCATAGGCGTCACCCAAAGTGACAACAATAAGACGGTCACATGTGCGATGCCTATAATAAAGCCATATCCGATCAAGAAGACATCCATCATTTTGAATTTTGGCAACGAGAGCTCAGGCTGGGCAGGAGATTCTTCCAACCAGAAAGGGGGGAGAGGGAGCGACATTTCCCTCTTTATTTTATCTTCCACCTTATTGTTTTTCTCTTCCTCCTAAGAATTCTCACTCTTCAATCTGTTACCGCTCGTGTGGATATGCAATACAAATTTATTGCTGGAAATCCTCTCCGTGATAGAGAATCGTATCAATTGGTATCAGAGCAATTATCACTGGGCAATCATGGAGCTATAGAAGGATCCAAGAAAGGAGTAAGGATGCTAGATTGTCGAAATTGTTTCCCTGAGGAAGTGTAGAGCTCGGATCAGCTCTATATTGTGGATGCCAGCCACGGTCAGATCCGTTCTTGTTCGAGTCATTTCAGTCGAAGAGGGTCACAGATGGTTAAATCTGCTCAAGAACGAGTAGCACTGGTCTAAGAGAGTCAGATCCATAGATCAACAACTGAAGATTTTTTTCCATAGGAGAGTGAGGAAGACCATAGTTCTTGTGGATAACCTAGGGAAGTAAAGTTTAGATCGGAGAGGGTCAACCAAATACAAGTAAGCTAGATCTGCCTCGTTGGAGATAAGGTATTATTCAATAACCTTAACCTTTTCATAGTGCCACTATCAGACCATGCCAAGACATAACCGAAGAAGCATAAGAAAACCATGTACAATTATATGGAGAAGGGAAAGAACACTATTCTTGAGCAAAAGGATACTGCAGAAGTCATATCTCTCATATTACAGAAGTTGAAGACCATGAACACAAAGTTTGAAGGACTTGCGCTAGGTGCCTTAGGGTCAACTACATATGCAAATGTGAGATATGGGTGAGTTCCTTTTAATCAATGTATCCCAATGGAAGGGAAATCAGAATTCATAAAAGGAGACCTTCCATATTTCAATGGTACTCACGCTCAAACATGGCTAAACTGTGTCAAACGCTTCTTAGAGGTACACCGAATCCGAGATCTTGAAAAACCACATTTAGTTTCTCTCCATATGGAAGGCCATGCACAGGGCTGGTTCATCTATACCAAAGAAAACTTTGGTTTTGAAAATTGGATGGTTTTTAGGCATCATTTCGAATGCAAATATGGGTTTTCTTCTAAGTCATTATGTGAACGACTCATGAACCTTCACCAAACAAGATCAGTCTCTGATTATAGGGCTGAGTATGAGGACTTGGCTGCCTTTTTATCTCACTTACCCTCGGATGTGTATGAGACAACTTATATTAGAGGATTAAAGCCTGAGGTTAGAATGAAATTGAATAAGTACAAACCCTACGGAATAAAATAAATAATGGATAATTCTATTGAAGCAGAAAGCAATCTCGAGATCCTTGGAAGCAAATCCACAAGAAGGTCAAATGCAGTATCCAATTCTTATTCGAATTATACTTCAAGACATGGATCTGCACTTGGGCAAGGAATGAGAAATTAAAATGTGACTCAGCCCACTCGAATCACTACTCAACCTACAAACATGGAGAATCAGGTGAGACGAAGCAAAAGAAAGTTAACCCGACTCTCACCAAGGGAATTCATGCAAAGGAAGGAAAAGGGGTTGTGCTATAGCTGTAATGAAGTTTATATGTCCGAACACAAGCTTCATAAGAAACTAAGTATCTACATGCTGCAAGAAGAAGAGGAAGAGGAAGTTCTGCCTTTAACTGAAGAAGATTTTATGCTATTAGATGAGAAGCCCATTTATGGCAGAGAGCTTATGGCCATCTAGTCAGTTATCAGCTATCACGCCCAAAAATACATGGATCCTTGAGATTATGGGGTTATTGATGGAAATATATGTGGCTGGCAAGCCAATCACACATTCCACATCTCATTCCATGTTCATTAATATAACATATTCATTATAGTGCAGTGTGATGCTTATAATGAAGTTCATGAATACATGATCGAACTTAGTGAATTATGATGAGATCATAATACAGAGATAACTAGTCTTTAAGCATGTGTTCTAAACATTCCTATTTGAAGGATACGCGAGAAGGACATCAAAGTATCCAGATAGAATAGTACTATCTAGCCTCACTCATATGATGAGTATGGCTGTCCCGTAGCCATTAGTGTGGAGACACTAAGTATAGATAGTGGGTGCTCTTTAGTGGAAAGAGTTCACTGAATTGATCCGTATGAATCCCTGAATAGTATTATACCAAACTGTCAATCAGGTTGATTCACGTCACAGTTTTGTAAGTAATCCTTAGACTTGAGACACCAAAGACGTCTTGTGGATGGACAATAGTACTTTGACTATGGTCAACGAGTCTCTAATCATGGGATTCTAAACGGTCTTAGTTCAGGTACATCAAGAAGTTCACGAAGATGATTGAGTGGTCAAGATGGGATCATCCACCCTCAGTATAAGAGGTGACAACGCAAGGAAGACGATGCAATGAAGTCCTTGGCCAAGGCCCTGAAATATCAAAAAAGAGTTCTCTGATGATTTTTGAACGCATCAATACTAACTCGGAAGCCCGATTAGGGTTTCACAATTGACCATACCCTAAGTCGTCCAAGGAGCATCAAGTGGATGAGGGATTATACATATACTGTAACTGATGATGAACATGTTCCATGAGTGAGTCGATAAACACTCCTTTGTATCTACTAGAATACGAGGTGTAGCTTGGCACCCCATGTGTTGGACACTCAACCTATCATTTTGATGTAACATGACGTTCGGGATCGACACTCCGTGTTACGTTCAGAAGGTAGATTCTAAATGCAATGAAATGACGAGAGTTAACGTTTATGATTTGAGCAAATTTTAACGAGAAATATGATGATCGTCGATGACTTGAGACGTAGATCAGTTGGACAACATTAGATGGGTTTAGTCACGTTCAAACTCCCAATGATCCACATAACCAAATCAAAAGGATTGACGTCGTGGGGGACATTCTCCATCTAACAATGTCCACATAGTCGACGATTACGAACTGATCAAATGTCGTTAAGAAATTCTATTAATATCGGTCTGGTGACTAGCCCTATGGTCATGCAACAATCCTCTCACGATAGTGGAGCAGTTGTAAAACCAACACTGAAGAAAGCAATTAATACTGTTAAAGGAAAGGGAGCAGACAAACCTGCCAATTATGTCCAGGAGGTTGTGGTGGCGATTAGTCTTTGTCGACGAGAATAGCTTGGCCTCCAAAGTGACTTGTCGATCAGCTGCAACCGAGGGTCATAGGTCTGACGGGTCATTCTAGCAAACTGTGATATCATCGCCGAAGCAAGGAGTAAGCTTGGGAGACGTGTAATAGATCGAGTGCCCAAAATGATAACAACGACTATGTTGACTGAGGATCTGGTTCATGAACGGGGACTGTAATGTCTGGTCGTGTAGAGAAGAAATAGACGTCCACGGTAGATGTCACAGTAGAAAGTTCCTGGTACTTAGGACGGCTGAGGGGAGGGTCCAAAGGGTTCTGATGCACCTTCCTCATAACTGTTGACCACTTTGAGTTCCCTAAGTTTCTTCTTTTTTCTTTTAATCTCCTTGCTCGTGTTCACCGTTGATGAAGATGTAGAGCTTGAGGAACGGAATGAAAGCTGGTGTGGGATCGAATGACATGAGAGAAGCGCGATGAGATCTCACAAGATTGTTGGTGTGCAAAGGGGGGGCCTTCAGGGACTCCTCGGGAGAGGAAATTCAGCGTAAGTTGACCATGGTAGATGCTGAATCAATCCGTCATGCTATAGATTTCAGAAACTGCTTTGACTCGCAAAATGCCGAACGAACCCCGATGAAGAAATCGATGAAGAGGAACTAAGAGAAGTGAGTGACGACGTTTATCCTCCTGGCACAAAATGAATCTGATAAACCGTCACCCAACGACTACCTGATAGGGCTATTCTTCCACAATCGGGGCTCGACGCTTTGAACTAGAACATCAACACAGAGTTCGTTCTTCTTCGTATGGGATCAAGATAACACCATCCAAAGGAACGAGACAGCTTTCTTCTTCTTCTATGAGAAATTTCTTCTTCTTATATGACGGATTTATTCTTCTCCTTTAGCCATAAGATAGAATGATGAACAAGAAAAAATAAAACAACTGCCAAATAATGAACTGGGATTCTGAATTCTTCAACAATGACTCCTTACCTCCACGTCCGTTCTTCCCTTTCTTATAATGGGGAAGTGGCAATTGTGGGGCAGATGGCCCTATTGGGCCCCCCTCTTAAGGGAGAGCCTATTGGGCTTCCCTTAAGAGGACTCTTTAGGAGAAGAGAAACCCAACAAGGTTTTCTTCCCCTAAAGAGCACACTAAATCAAATTCAAATAAAGAAAATATTCATGAGGCCCGTACTCACGCAGGAGGGGCCTCGCGTCAGTTCAACAATGATGAAAACAGAAAATAGGAAATTTACATCTAGAAGTAATTAACACGTATCGAGACAACGATGTCACTTCTCATGCTTGATAGTGGAATTGTAGATTCTTCACGTCCGCTCGAGCTTCACGACATGGCTGGCCACGGATCGAGGCATGATCGACTAGATGGTCCTCCATCTTGTTTGGATTAAATTGATCCGACATTAATTAATCTATATGATGATATAGTTAATTCATTTGGAAGGCCAATAAAGATCATTGGGTCATGGGAGTAGTTAACTAGACTGATACATGGGCCTAGAGGGTCGCATGCAAATGGTCTTTTGGACATCAGAAGATTATACTTAAGTTTTGGGAGTTTGTAAGAAAAATACCCACTAAGTATAAATAGGGGAAGGCCCTGAACGAAATTCACCCAGGAAAGAATTTTTCAGTGGCCTTCCCCTTCTTCTCCACTCTCCCTACACCCCCTCTCCATGCCTGATGCGATCAGAATGATGTAACGATGATAGTGGAGGTTGAACTGGGCTCGTCAATGAAAAGGAGGAGATTCGACGTGCCGAGGATCGCGTGGATACATCTAGAGGCTGCACATTTGAGTAGCTTGACTCGACTCGCTGCAGGATTCAAGAAATCACGGATGTGATCCGTGTACAGTTACTTCATTTCATGGTTTTAATGATGTTGTTCGATTCACAAATGTCTTCCGTTGCATATTGTTTTGATTTTTTTATCCAGATCTAGGCCTCTAGAACCCAACAGATACATCAAACAACACAAAATCAAAGTGTTAATTGATGGTGGGGCTTCTTATAGTTTCATATGTTAGAGGTTGATCCATTGGATCAAAGTTCCAGTTCAACCCCACATAAATCTGTTAATTACGCTGGGAGATGGATCTCATAGGCAAACCTCAAGAATTTGTTTTAATGTTCCTATTAATTTGCAGTGATTTCATTTTGAACACAACCTTATTCCTTTTTTATTGGGTAGTGTGGATGTCATGTTGGGAGTTTCATGGCTGAGAACATTGGGCTGGTTCCACTACAATTACCACCACTTGAGCATGAAAATTATGTTACAAGATCAAATCTTCACAATCAAGGCTGACCCTGGGCTAAATGGAGATAGGCATTCTGCATTTGAAGACCAACAAGCACATGAGCAATGGATTAATTCCATCGACAAGACCAATTTGTTAAATAAACTGGCCTTGAAACCAACTATTGAGGTATATTCCTTAATTCAAGAACCTTATCTTAAGCTGTTACACGATGCACTTCCATCAGTGTCCCAATTACCTCCCCAAAGAGATTGTGATCACCAAATACACTTGATTCTGGGATCATCTTCTGTCAACACACGATAGTCTAGATATTCACACCTTCATAAGAACATTATTTAAAAATTGACTCAAGAATTATTGTTTGCCCAAGTAATATGACCCTCAAACAGTTGTTTCTCTAGTCTTGCTAGTTAAAAAGCAAGATGGAGGCTACAGATTGAGCATTGATTACCAAGCCTTGAATCGTATAACAGTACCCAATCGATATCCCATTCCAAACTAGATCTAAAATCGGCCTATCATCAGATTAGAACGCACAGAGCTGATATTTATAAGACCGCTCTTAAAATCCATCAAGGGCACTTTGAATTTAACGTGATGCCTTTTGGCATGACCAATGCTCCAGCCACATTCCAATCATTGATAAATAATATATTTAAGACATATTTGAGGAAATTTGTGTTAGTATTTTTTGAGGATATTATGATTTAGAGTATTGATGACCACCAACATGAGCAACACTTGAAGCTGGTCTTTGGAACTTTAGCCGAGAATCAACTACTAGTGAATCCGCAAATATGTCAATTTGGGCGCCAACACATCGAGTATTTGGAACATGGAATATCATCAAAGGGAGTGTCGACTGATCCCTCCAAGATTGAAGCTGTCCAAAAATAGAAAGTTCACACAAATATTAAACAGTTAAGGGGATTTCTCGGTCTGGCAGGGATCTATCGCATGTTGGTAAAAAATTATGCCTCAATTGCTCAACCGTTGACAACCTTATTAAAAATGAATTATTTCCAACAGTCTGATGAAGCAGAGAAATCTTTCAAAGACGTCAAGCAAGCCCTTTCATCATCACCAATATTACGATTACCCAACTCTGTGTTACCCTTCACCGTCGAGACAGATGCCTCCAACCTAGTGTTAGGGGAAGTGCTCTTGTAGGAATCCCAACCTATTACATATTTCAGTAAGCCATTACTCATCCATGCTCAACAAAAATCTGCCTATTAAAGAGAGGTGATTGCAGTAGTACGGGCCGTACAAAAGTGGAAGCACCATCTTATGTTCCAAAAGTTTTATATTCACACCGATCAATTCAGCTTGAAGTTTTTGTCGGATCAAAAGAAAATTCCCTTGCACTATCATAAGTGGTTATCCAGATTAGTGGGATTCAATTTTGAAATCTGGTGGTATAAAATGGGTAAGAGAAATGTGTTGGCTGACGCCTTATCCAGGGCCACAATGGATATTGAGGAAGCACCATATTGTTCACTCTCTATTCTCCATTGGCTCGACAAGCTCATCATTGAAAAACAAATCGAAGCTTACACCAGATTATCGTCCATCAAAAGAGCAGTTATGTAAGATCCTTCATCTCACCCTTCATACTCAGTGGAACAAGGAATGATTTTCTACAAATCAAGAATTGTTATTCATCCGTCGTCATCACTTATTCTAGTAATCTTATAGGAATTTCATGACTCCAATGTTGGGGGACATGGTGGCAACCACCATACTTACAAAAGAATCAGTCAACAAATTTTTAGGACAGGACTGCAAAAAACTATCAAAATTTATGTGAATTAGTGTCGATCTACCAAAAGCACAAAGCTTCCACATTATCACCCTCTGGGTTTTTACAACATCTACCAATCCCTAATCAGGTATGGGTAGATATCACGATGGATTTTGTGGAAGGACTACCAACTTCAGATTGTTATGACACCATTATGTTTATAGTGTATCGACTCACAAAGTATGCACATTATATAGCCTTGAAACATCCATTCAGTGCCAAGATAGTAGGGGACGCATTTTCCAAGGAAATAGTAAGATTACATGGTACCCCTAGCTCTATTGTATCCAATCGTGGGAGTATTTTTACTAGTCAGTTATGGAAGGAATTACATCAAGGCACTCAATTGAAGCTCAGTTCATCCTATCATCTTGAGAAAGATGGTCAGACTGAGGTTCCCAATAGAGGCTTAGAGTGCTATCTAAGATGTTTCACCTCTGAGAATCCCAGGAAGTGGCATCAATTGCTGCATTGGGCAGAATACGATTACAATACTTCTTACCATTCAGGAATTAAGATATCTCCTTTTCAAGCATTATATGGGCATAAACCACCAACACTACTCAGATATGGATCACCTCCCACACCTTTCAACTCTCTAGACAAACTCTTAAGTGAATGTGATTCCACATTACACTCTCTCAAGCTGCATTCACGTAAAGCTCAGTCCAGAATGGAAGCGTAGGCTGATAAACATAGCCGGGATGAACAATTTGAAGAGGGAGAAATGGTGGTACTAAAGATCAGACCTTATTGCATGAAGTCACTAGCAAGATGACCTTTTGAAAAACTACGTTCAAAATACTTCGGGTCCTCCAAAATTCTAAATAAAATAGGGCAGGTGGTTACAGACTTGACTTCCCTAGTGATGCAAACATCCACCTCGTATTTCATGTATCGTTACTAAGAAAGGCTTTGGGATATTTGGTTAACACTCCACCACTTCTTGCATCTCTTACAAATGATTGGGAATGGTAGGTCTACCCAGAAGCGATATCAAAGGCAAGATCCACCTCAGCATGCCCGAAAGGGCTGATCGATGGAAGAATATGACGAAAGCTAAGGACACTTGGGATTTGGTGTCACAATTTAGCAGGTCTTTCCCGTCATTTCAACTTGAGGACAAGTCGGCTGCATAAGGAGGGAGTATTGATACGTTATTTTCAAGAACATATTAGAGGCGTTAGCCAAAGCGACAATGGTAAGACGGTTACACGTGCGACACTTATAAATAAAGCCAGATTCGATCAAGAAGACATCCATCATTTTTAATTCTGGCAGCGAGAGCTAAAGTTGGGCAGGAGATTCTTCCAACTAGAAAGGGGAGAGAGGGAGCGACATTCCCCTGTTCATTGTATCTTCCACCTTATTGTTTTTCTCTTCCTCCTAAGAATTCTCACTCTTCAATCAGTTCCCGCTCGTGTGGATATGCAATACAAATTTTATTGCTGGAAATCATCTCCTTGATGTCGAATCGTATGAGAACCCTAAATGATACTACACATAAATGCCAACCATGTTGATTCATGTCACATCTATATAAGTGATCCATTGACATGAGACATTGAATGCATCTTGTGGATGGACAACTATATTTTGACTGCGACTTACGAGTCTATAACCATGGGATTCAAATAAGTCATAGCTTGGATATAGTAAGAAGTACACCAAGATGATTGAGTGGTCAAGAAAGGATCATCCTCCCTCAATATAAGGGGAGATTGACTCGAGTAAAATGATGCAGCTAAATCATTGGCCAGGGTAATGATAATATTGGAAAAAGGTACTCTCTTGTGATTCATATTATGCATCGGTACTAATCAAATGACAGATTAGGGTTGACGATTAACCATACCCTAAATTGTTCAAGAGTCTTGTGCAGATGAAAAATTGTACATATAAGGTAACTAATGATGGCAAAGGTTCCATGAGCAAGTTTGAACACTAATGTTTATCTTATAGAGCATGAGGCGTAGCTTCAAATCCCATGGGTTGGAAATTTAACATTTTGATTTGGTTAAATCAATCCTTAGTTAATTAATCTATACGTTGATATAGTTAATTTATAAGGTTAGCTTATTTTTTTCTTGGGCTACTAGAGTTATTCAAAGGGACCATCTAGCTCCGAAGACTGGTGACAATCAGCTCATAGAGCCACGACTGACGTGAAAGACCCGACCTTTTAGGTATTCGGCCTAGTCAAAAGGTCCCCGGAGGTTGACATTATCTTTGTCGTGATTTTATGTCCTCTTTTCATTTGTGTAGGGCCTATGTATTCGAGTCCATGTGTTCGTGTATTTGGGACGATCTGTGGCCCTTTCCATGCTAGGGGGGTCCTTGGGATCCTTTTATGTAAGTCTTTTCCCTTTTTCTAAGGGAGGGAGTCCCATATTCACTCCTTATGTAAAGGGGGAGGGGGTTACCCCTAGTTGATGTTAGAAAAGTAGTTGAAAAAGGAAGAAACAAAGTTTTTTGTCTTATTTTAATTTATTTTTAGTATTAATTGTATTTATAATTTTGCCATTGCAAACATGGGGTTTCCCTCCTGAAACCCTAACTCTGCCATCACCCTGTCTCTGATGCCGCCTCTCCACATACCTCGGTGTCATCGCCGCCTATATGCTGCTATGGCCTGCGCTTTGCTCGCTGTTGTGGTCCCCGGCCATGAGCAGCTCAAGCCATCACCGCGGCCGGTAAGGCTACTGCCCCTCGCCCACATCGCATTTGCCTTGTGTCCTTCCCATGCAGTGCATCAGCCTGCTCCCTCCTCACACCGCCTCAGCCAGCGCTCTCCCCGCGCCCTGTACAATGCCTCGCATGCACTACCTTGCCTGGCCGCGACGCCCTGCCCCGTACTATCGGCCCCCACGTCTCACCGCAGTGACCCTACTCTGTCAAGCCTGCCATATACTAGCATGCTGCTCGCACACAACCAGGGTGCTGCCTGCGCGTCCACGCACTGCCGTGCCTTGCGCGTTGTTGCCACCTCACCCATGATTTGTGTGTCACGGCCGCAGATGCTGCGTACCCCTGCACCGCGACCGTTGCAGCCTCCACTTCTGTTGCCCCTGTCACCACCGTCGGTGACATCGTCGTTGCCCCTGCGGCTGCCCTCGCCACCGTCTCTACCACCACTGCAATCTCGGTTGCCGCTCATGCCCGTTGCACACACTTCATAGTTTTGTGCGCCCATCTGTGCATTTGACCATTGTCTATGCACCCGCGCATTGCCCACGCGCACGCATGCTTCCTCTACCACATGTGCTGCCCTTGCAGATGTGCATGTCTCCTTTACACAGCTCGCGCGTTGCACACACCATCGCTATCACTCTGCTCAAGCAGCTTGCGTTGCCACCACATGCTGTTCACACATTGTAAGCTTATGATTGGCTGGAAAGAATGGCAGGTCCTTCACGAATGAATCACAAAGGAGGAAAGCCCTTATGGGGCAGCTATAATTGCAGTCGTTGGACTAAAATAGAACGGGATAGGATAACCAGTGGCAGTTCCATCCATCCTTGCCCCTGGCCGTCGACGCTGGTGCTGGACGACAAAATTTGGGGGGACGGGGGGGGGGAGACCGCCAGGGCGTTCGACGACCTAGGAGGACCCCTAGGGCCATCCCCCTCCATCAACGGCCCTACAAGGTCCTTCCCAGGCCTTTAAAGAGGCTCCATAGCCCATAACTCTTGCATCTTTGACCAAGATTTCAGTAGTGGCGGAGGGTGTGATACCATTCTGACTACTCCTACTCCTCAAGATTGTGCTGAAAGAGGTCTGGAGCACCTTGGATTCACACTAGCACAAAAAAAGGTAGGAAGAGAAGCACGCCGAGGTCAGGGGGCAGTGACCAGCTACCCTAATCTCTGAACCTCTGAATCAGGGCAATTCAGGTTTGTTTCTGAATTCCATATGTTGATTACTATCTGTTCATCAACTATTGATGCCTGAGTTTGATTCAGCTTATTGATTAAACTAGTTTCATCAAAATTTGTTATCGCAACCTCTTTGAGGCATTTCATCAAACACATGCCCCGCATCGCCGAATTTTCCCAATTTTCCCAAGTTCTTATTGATTTCACTTTATAAAAATTATATAAAAATACATATACATCCTCTTTTGAACTCAATCGGGCATTCTGTCAAACACCTCTTAGGTATCGACAGAATTACCCTTATTTAACTCAAATTTATGCAATAAAAGATCTAAAAATATATAAAATATATATTCATTGTACTTATATAAATCATATTATAATACCATAGGGGATCTTATACTCACATTTATACTTCTTAATTACCCTTTCTAGGCCCTCTATTCTCTCTTGACCATTCTCAAATCATGTGGTTAAATTTATAAATAAACTCAAATATAAGTACAAAAAATATCAATGTAATTACCACTATAACATACTTAAGTTTGAATAATTAACTCTAATCTGGTTCATCAAAGAGATGGATATTAACCCCATGATGGTATCATACCTAAGTGTCAACCCGATTATATGATTTTTGGTCAGGTCAGTAATAGCATAACTATAAAGTTCCTTATAGCTAAAACATCAAGGATACTTTTTGGATGCAAGAAAGGGATTCTTACTAAGACCTATGACTCCCTAATCATAGGAGTCCACACATTTATTGCTTTAAGATAATAAAAAATCCAGACTTGTGATTCCACATTCAGGATAGGATCATTTGGCTCATAATGATAGGATATACACTATAAGAAAAATGTGCATTGAATGTCTTAAAAAGGTGATTGAAATATCCAAAAAGATTGTTCCCATGATTTTCAAATGCATTAGTCCTAATTGGTAAGAATTTTTAGGGTCTGATAGTTGACCATGCCATGCATTCTTAAGTTATTGTAAAACTGATGGATACCATGACCAAGGTAATTGTTAACGAATGGTTTCTATGAAATTATTTATTAAACTCATTGCAAATTTTGAGACGTGCATTGTAATTTGGCTCCTCGTGTATTAGTGGCTCAAACTATCAACTGATTCAAATCACCTTCAGATAAATTATTTATATGTCATTTGAAACTAATTATTCTAGTCAATAAAGAGTTACATGGACCATGAAGCCATTGATTGTATTGGTTTATGGGCCTTAATAATTACATGAAAATTTCACTAGACATAAGAGTATATAATTAAATTATGGGTTCTTGCGAAAAACTTGGTCAAATATTAAATAATATTATTAATATTATGTATAAAAGAATATTAAGTTAGAGGGGCCCATGCATCCCTCTGTACGATCACTACCTATCCTCTTCCATCTTTAGCACCCTCTCCTCTTTTTAGAGAACAATAGGAGGAGATTCAACAAGTTGAGAAATAGGGAACATTATCAATTTGGCACCATTTTTGCCTGAATCTCATCCTAAGACTGTCCCACTTGGCCCATCGTAACTTCAAAATCAAAATTATTGTGTTACACAAGTTGATAGGCATCAATCAGACTAAAAATTACATGAAATATAATAAATCATGTGTCATTCTTCTTCCAAATGATCAATAAAATAAAGTGAAACCAAGTGAAAAAGTGTTAGTGGGGGGAATAAAGGGAAAAACATGGGATTCAAGGGTGGGATGTTGGAAATATATCTGGCCTAAAAGCCAATCACACATTCCATGTATCACTCAATATTCAACAGAGTGGCTTATTCATTATAATGCACATGTGATGTTTATAGTTCAAGTCCCTAAATGCATGCAATTAAGGACACTGTCTGACGGAAGTTTGGTCAAACAAGATTGAACCAGACCGTCGGTCAGCCTTTTTAGGGCTGATTGAACCTTTTGGTCTAGTTCTGGTTCCCACATCAAACCAGACTGAAGACTGCCCCTCTCCCTCTCCCTCTTCGCTCTCTCCCTCTAATGTTGTCTCTGCTCTTGTTGTCTTCCTTTTGCCCTTTCTTAATCTCTTCCACTTTACATCTCACCCGCTTGTTCTCGCTCACTCTTGCCCTCTATGCAGTCAGTATTTTAGAAATATCGAGATTCAAAGGGGCAACATGCCACCTTAATCGGAGTAGCATTGTGCCTTTATGGCACTAAAATCAATGCCATAAAGGAGCTAATTTTTATTGGAATTTATTTTTTTGTCTATCCCCAAGTGACATGGCCCCAAAGTGGCTGAAATATGGTGCCCTTGAGGTGCTGAAATCAGTGCCACTAGGGCACTAAATCTTTACGCATTTCCATCATGTTTTTTGTGATTGTTGTTCTTTTTTTAGCCCTAGACAGCTGGTAGATCCAGTGGTGCCACATGATTTATTGTGACCGTGTGAAGGTGGAGGCTAAGATGCAGTGGTTGAAATTGAACATGCTTCAAACAAAAATATCTGGCAATGTAATCATCTAATCACGCCAAAATTTTACGTGTAGTCACATCTTTTGACCCACTTTTGGATTCAATTTTTTTTGGATCTTGGATTCAGATAATGAGTTTATTCTTTCTCTTTTGATTTCCATCTTGAATGTCTCCAAAATCCCAAGGCATGGGCAAAATGTACGTGCCCTTTTGAGGATTTTTAAAGGTAAGGAGCACTCTAATTCAAGATCAGGAGTAAAACACAAAAAAAACATTGCATTGTTTTTTAATCTCTATAATTTTCTTAGATTCAATTATCGGTTTCAAATTTCATTAAAAGATTGATGTCCCCCAAGATGTCATCAATTTCTCTCTCTATAATAATTTCCCAACTTTATCTCTCTAGCTTTGGAATTTAATTGATCGACAATTCAATTCCTATCTGCCATATCTTTTCCCAAAATCTCATAAAAAGTATTCACTCATCTTCAGCTCCTGTTTGGCTTTTTTCTTAATATTTTTGAACGATTAGGATTTACAATTCAATCTAGACTCATTCCATCCTGAAAATTAATTTTAGTTTCATTCAAAGCTTGGATTGAATTGGAATTCTAAAATTTTATAAGACAAAATTAAAATCCATAAAATTCTCATACCTCATGAAGTAGTTCTCAAAGAAGATTGAGTAGTCAAGATGGAATCTTCCACCATTGGTATACGAGGAGACAGCTCAAGGAAGATAACATGATGAAGTCCTTGGCCAAGGCAATATCAAAGTAGTTTGTCTATGATTTTCTAACTGCATTGACACTAACTAAGAAGACCGATTAGGGTTTGAGAGTTGAGCATTGCCTAACTTGTATCAGGGTGTCACGCAAATGAGAGATTATACATACACAACAACTAATGCCAACAAGGTTTTGTGAGAAAATTATCATAATCTTTTGTATCTCCTAGGGCACAAAGTATAGCTGGGTACCCCATGAATTGGTGACTTAACCAATTGATTGTGTTAAATTGATGATTGATTAATGAATTTCTATGTGATATAATTGTTTAATAAGTGTAAACAATGTTTTTTTGCAAAAAAGAGAGGGTTATATGCCTTTATATAGGCAAGGAGAGATTGAGAGTTGGTAACTTATACCATGTGGGCCTAGTTTAACACTTCCTCACAAGCTGGAGCATAAAGATCAACCATGCCTAGCTTGGTGCTTGTCACGTCATAAGAGATCCTAATCAGACTCTTGATGAAGATATCTGCTAGCTGTTTGAAGATGCAACATTTGGAGTCGCGATAACGCTTGCCATTACTTCGTCTCGAATATAATCACAGTCCCCCTCGGTATGCTTGATCCATTCGTAGAACATAGTATTCCATGCAATGAAGATCGCAGCTTGATTGTTGAAATGCATGGACATTGGTGTAGGAGACTTAACGCCAAGTCCTTTCAATAGGATTTGAAGCCAGAACATCTCGCGTGTTGTGTCGGCCATGGCCTCATACTTGGATTCAGCACTGTAGTAGGCGACCATGTTTTGCTTCCATCAGTTCCATGTAACATGTTTGCCACCAACATATGTGCAGTAGCTTGTGGTAGATTTGTGATCTCCCAGTCGTCAACATTTGATACATCTGAGTAGGCTTCGATCTGAAGATGTTGATGTCGTTAATAGATGATTCATTTCTCTGGTGCGCGTTTAACATATGCAACGACTGTAAAGGCCCTCCCCAATGAGCTTGGCATGGTGCCTGCATAAATTGGTTGATGAAAATAACCGAGTATGCGATGTCGAGGCGTGTGACAATGAGGCAGATCAATTTCCCCCGTCAACCGTCGATACCGGTCCGCATTGTCGAAGAGTGAAGATGATGCATCCTAGAAGGGTGGTCGAGCTTCCAGGGGGGATGAGGCCAGCTTGCATCCAATGAGTCCAAACTCTTGAAGCCTATCAAGATCATACTTCCTTTAGTAGAGGGCAAGCTTATCACCTTAAGCAAACTGAATCCCAAGGAAGTACCACAGAACTCTAGATCCCATATGCTGAAGTTTTGTTGCATGTAGGCTTTGCTAGTCAGAATGCCCATCGTGTCACTCCTTATCAATAGCATATCATCCATGAAAACAACGATGATGACGATACCTGCTTTGGTGGCTTTTGTGATACAACCCATTTGTTGAAAGAGCATTTCTGCCATGCAACCCATTTGTTGGAATTGTATTTGACAATGAAGACCCATAGTAGGTGATGATATTTGTATTGAAAGAGTGAGGGACGAGAGCCCAAGTGGCCCATGATACAAGAGCCTTTACCTCTAGGTCCATGGCGACTTACCACACTTGTATCTTTGCAGCTTCATCATACATCCATGGTGGTGACTTGGATGCCACAAAGAGGGCAAATGTAGAAAAGGAAGGGGAGAAGAGGTCGTAGGAAACAAAGTTAGAGATGGAATGTTGGGTGCACTGCATGTACCTTTTTGAAGGGCAATTAAAAGATGGAGATCATTTTGAGGAGGAACTAGAGGCGAGGATGCATTGAAAGAGGACAGATTTGATCTTAGAGGTGAGGAGTCAGATGAGGGTGAAGTCGGAGGAGTGCCCTTTGTAGTTGATGGAGGGGATCTGGGACATGTAAGAAGAGGAGGATCTACGACGTTGAGCAGATGAGAAAAGCCCGCTGGTGTCGTTGTGGGGTTTGACGAGGAGTTAGTGTTGGAGAGAAGAAAAGACTCCTAGTGGAAGGTGATGGATATTATGTGGCCGCCAAGACAATCACACCACCATGTTTATTTAAGTTCATTAAATAAAATATTATGTTCATTATTATTCCAACGTGATGTTTATAATGAAGTCCATAAATACATGCAATGACCTAGTGAATTATGATGAGATCATAATACAATGGTCACTATTTCTTGAACATGTATTCTAAATATTCCTATTTAATGGATAGTCTAGATGGACATCCAATTATGCGAATAGAAAAGCACTAATTGATCCTACTTATACGATAAGTCTACTTCAATGGCTATTAGTGTGGCGACACTAAGAACATGTAGTGGGTGCTCTATGGAGGAAGAGATCAATAAATTGATCAAGAGAATCCCTGAATGTTATTATACCTAAATGTCAATCAGGTTGATTCACGTCCACTGACTTGAGACACCAAGGACATCTCGTAAATGTACGACTACATTTTGACTACGACTTACGAGTCTCTAATCATGGGATTCAAACAAGTCATAGCTTGGATGTAGTAAGAAGCTCACAGAAGCAATTGAGTGGTCAAGACAAGATCATTCACCCTCGGTATAAGAGGAGAATGACTCAAGGAAGACGATGCAGAAAATCCCTGGGCAGGGTAGTGATGATATTGGAGAAGGTGTTCTCCAACGATCTCTGTTATACATTAATACTAATCGAATGACATATTAGGGTTTTACGATAAACCATACCCTGAGTCGTTTGAGAGTCTCGCGCGAATGATGGATTATACATATATGATAATTGATGACGGTAAAGGTTCCATGAGAGAGTTCAAACACTACTTGGTATCTTCTAAATCACGAGGTATAGCTTGGCACCCCAAGGCTAGAAAGCTAACCTATCGATTAGGGAACGACACAACCGTCACGTGAAGACCTTAGATATGACGAGATGGATGAAAATCTGTGATGGACGGCGATGTGATGAAAATTTTGTCACATCATTGTCCCACCACATATCTGAGGATTTTTGAAAAAAATTTCACGTTCACGTCACAGTCATGGTTTGGGGTGTCCCAATCACTTCCCCATAACCGGACGACATCATCGTCACATGTGATGGAAAAAACAACCATGCAGAGGGGAGAGAATTGGAGGGGCATGTCTCCAACGACATCCTTTTTTGCGCACTAATTAACGTAGGGACTTTTCTGTAAAATATCAAGAAATTGAGTTACCGACACCACGTGGCGAAATCTCAGCCGTCGACAAGCTTAAATCTAACAATTTTTAAGCTTTTTTGGTCATTTTTTAAAATTCGTCACAGTTGTCATCTATGACGGCCATCCCGTCACGTCAATCGTCTGAGGCCCCATGTCACTATCGCATCACCGTCATGCCCAATTTGTCATTTGTCACCTTCACCGTCATGGCCCCTAATTTATCACCTTCATTGTCATGTCATCTGTCGCGTTATCATCACCATGACATGTGACGTGATGGATGACGGTTGCTGTTACCTACAATCGATTGGGTTAAATAGATCCTTAGTTAATTAGTCTATATGTTGATATAGTTAATTAATAAGGTTGGCCAATAACTGTTATTAGGCCACTAAAGTTATTAACTAGAATGATACATGGGCCTAGAGGGTTACACACACATAAGGTCGTAAGGGTTTTTACTTTGTAGGGTTTTTTCGAGAAGAACTTAAGTAAAATTTAAATAGAGAAGGGGCACTCATTTCAAGCACCCAGGCCAACCATATTTGAGAACCCCTCACATTCTCCACTCTACTCTCTTCTCTAATCAACAAAGGAGAGCGTCGTCATGGTAAGAAGTTCTTCAAGATTTTCAAGAAGAGTTGAAGAAGAAGAGGTGGAGATCCAAGAGCAATGTGATCACGTGGATACTTTTAGATGCCAGACATCTGAACAGCTTCAGAACATTCTCAAAATGAGTAGGTCAAGGGTGGAGCAAGTTTGCCACAAGGTACATGTGATGTATTATTTTTAAATAATGATTGAGAATCAATCAACGCTTCTACGTCCATGGAAAAATATGTTTTTCATGGTTGAACCAAAGCATAGAACCCAATAGATTGTGGGAGCTGAGAATATGCTTGAAGCTAGAGACCCATGAGACATAGTTGTGTCCATTGAAGACGTAGGCCGAGCGAGTGAGCTGCGTTGTAATGGAGTGATGAGGAGCAGTGGATCCAAATAGAGAAAGCGACGCCGTTAGTCTACGAGACCCTACTTTGTAACGAAAATGATGTCCTTCCTATTGCCCTACTTGACCTGTATCACAAGGGTAAGATGTTTGGTGAGGTGACCTTGTCAAAGGTTGTGGCTTATATCCTAGTTATCTTTCCAATTAGACTTTCAACCACAAATACAAAAGCAATGTGAATTATATCTGCATTAAGAACCTCTATCACAAACCTGGGTCAATCAGGTTGTGACTAGTGAACTGTAATGCCAATGGCAACACCAGATCCGCTAGAGAAATTTGACATATTCCTATGTACAATGTATTAAGGAGGTGGTGAAGTTGTAAAAAAATGGCGGGACTCTAAAGGTGTACTCATCTATCATAGACTACCAAAGATTGCTTGTGAATATATATTGGTGCCTATGATTAGTGCTTCATCAAAATGGCTGTTCTTGATAGAGGTGAGCTATTTTCATTTATGAACGATCATGGGTAGAGGCTTCTATCATTGAGGTGTTTGTTTGTGAAGTGTTGGTGTCGAGGCAAATATAAAACGATATAAAATTTCTCTAGACGTTAAAATCATCAAGGAATTATAATATTCAGATACTACTCGATTAATTTTCATCTGTGTTGGCCATAGAGAGACTATCCTTCACATATTAACTTATTTTTATTTCATTTTGTAATATGGCACTTCGACGGCTTTGTGGCTGATAGGGCACTAAGGAGAAGAAAAGATCCACTTCATCGGCCCCTAATATGTCATCCCATGTTTATTTTAGATGCACCAAAACATTTGACGTACTTGACATTTGAATGTCTCATTTATTTTTTTTAAATGAAATATCACTCGACTTATGTTGACTTTGTATCCACATATTTGTCTTTTGAACAAGAAAAATGTATTCTTGTAGATAGAATGGAGTATGTTTTAGACATTCTTTGCGACTTATCCTATATCGTTGAAGGCATTATTCAACCATCCGAGGAAACATTGGCCCAACCTCAGTGCATACCACACCGAAGTGTGTGACTCCTACTATAGTGACTAGCAAAGCAACTCCAAGAATCTAGTGCAATCGTGGCCAACTCAGATTCTAAAAAAAACTGCAATAAGGAGGACAATGCTGAAGCAATTAACAATGCACCAAACGTGGGCGAAGTTAGGTCATTCTGTTTGGACCAAAAGGCACTTATTCGAGCAAGTACCACGTGTCTCCTTGCATGCCTTCTTAACTTGGCTCCATCTGACTCCGTGATCGAGCCCCACATCCCAGTTTGGCAATTATGCCCGCTTCCCCAAGAAGTTGATGCATACTCCATCAAGTGGGTTCATAGCATATTTTGGAGCCATTACAACTTTTAGGTAGCAGTGGTTGACTCAGTTCAATGTCAAGTCATGTTCTCTGGCTAAAATCTGACACATTCAACAATATGAACATAAGTGGCAATGTGTGGGTTTATGAATGAAACACTTTCTATCCTTGGTCCCACCTTCCCTGTATCCTAGTTTCATTTGACTCTCTTAGAAAATGCACTTCATCAATTAGTCTATGAGAAACCCACATTTATTCTAGGTCCTCAATTCTTACATCCTAGCTGTCTCGTTGTATTTCTGTTTGTCTAAAATATTTAATATCTAGGCCCCATAGTATCCTTCGATTTTTTTTCATTCCTTACATGTTTTTATACATACTAACAAATCAGGTCATATATAACCCGCATAATTATCATCCGTAGTTTATTAATTTTATAATAAATATTTTAATGGGATAAAAATTTAGGCTATCAAATTTAATATTAAATCATTGTATTATGTTGAAATTTCATCATGGTATTAGACAACGGTTATTGAAACAAAATCACACTCAACATCGGTATCTACTTGTTGGTATCTGATATTTGCTTATCAATTACGTTTTTGGTTTTTCTGGGTAATGGATATTGTAGTATCTGATAATAATTGTTGGCTACGACAATGGTGGTAGCACCTCGACCTGTCAGTGCAAATCGGGTCTGAGGGTCAAACCAGACCAAGACCGGAGTTTGGTCAACCCTTACTCTTCCCTTTTTGCAATTGCCCCCCGCTCCCCCCTCTCTTCACTGTTCACCACACCCCACCTCTCTTCCTTTCTTCTTCTTTATTCTTCCTTCATTTTCTTTTTCTCCTCTCCTTATGTTATTTTTGTGCTATTCTTTTCTTAATCTTCACTTTTTATTTTCATCTTCTCTTTGTATTATTTTTTAATTAATTTTTTCATATTCTTATCTTCTTATTTGTGTGTTCTTCTCTTCTTTTCATCTTCCTTTCTCACTTCTTCTCCTTTTCTTTTCATCTTCCTTTCTTACTTCTTCACCTTTTATTTTCATCTTCTCTTCCTCTTCTTTTTCAATTAATCTTTAAGTCTTCTTTTCTTCTCGTTTTCGTATTCTTCTCTTCTTTTCATCTGCCTCTTTTGTTCACTTTTTCTTTTCATCTTCTCTTCGTTTTCCTTTTTAATTAATATTTTCATCTTCCTTTCTTCTCGTTTTTGTATTCTTCTCTTTTTTTCACCATCCTTTCTAAATCCTTCTCTTTTTCTTTTCTTCTTCTTATTTTAAAATTAATCTTTTAATATTCCTCTCTTCTTTTCTCCGTTCATCTTTTTTTTTCTTCTTCTTACATGTCATTTATCACTTTTTTATATGACTTTTGTCATTGTCTAAAGTCAGAACGGAACGGACGGGCAGAAGGCTTCCGTTCCGTTACCATTCAAAGGTCAGAACGGAACGGACCGGAAGAAGGCTTCCGTTCCGTCACCGTTCAAGGTCAGAACGGAACGGATGACGGTTCATCATCCGTTGACGAGCCATATAGAAGAGAGTACAACCAAACAAGGTTCAGTGGGCTCCATCGGCCAGCCAAAAACCCTAGCGAGAACCGACGACCCGTCGCTCGCATCTTCTCCGTCGCCCTCATCCCCGCCGTCTAGCAATGTCTCCGGTGTGTTAATCTTCCAATTCTCGCGCCATCTTCCGTTTTTTTCCGCTCAAATTTGACCCTTGATTTGAAATTTCTACTGATTTCAGCCGGATGCGGAAGATTTGGAGCGAAAGAAGAAGAAGGAAGAGAAGGTGAGTTGAATTTTATTTTTTTACTCTACTTTGGCATCTGCTGTTGCTTTATTCCTTGATTTTCTTTGCCGGGTGTTTGGAAGATTGCCCTTTTGGGTAGCCCTTTTTGACAAAGTAGTGCTTTGAATGGTACTCGTGGTTGATGCGGATACATTCAATTTGCTTTGAATTCTGGGGGCCTTACGTTGATTGAATTTTCGTTGTCTGAAAAATTGATCTTCTTTGGAATTGCGATTATTGCAGGCCAAGGAGAAGGAGCTGAAGAAACTCAAGGCAGCTCAGAAAGCTGAGGCAGCTAAGCTGAAGGTAGGAATTTTGTAAAGCCTATCTCTATCTTGATTAGTGAATTGACAATTAATTTCCATTTTGGCTTATCTGGTCTGTGTTTTTCGTTTACACAACTCCAATTTTTTTAACAGCCGCAGACAACAAATTTGCCTAAGAAAAGTGAGCGGAAAAATGCAAAAAAAGGCGCAGAAGATGATAATCCTGAGGACTTCATCGATCCTGAGACCCCTGCTGGAGAGAAGAAGAAACTTTCCTCTAAAATGGCGAAGCAATACAACCCGACTGTGGTCGAAAAAGGGTTTGCATCTCATTGATTTTCATTATACCTCTAGCTTCATTTCATTTACTTTCGGTTGTTTCATCTCTCAGGTGGTATGCTTGGTGGGAAAATTCAAAGTATTTCGTCGCAGATGCCAGCAGCTCGAAACCACCTTTTGTTATCGTAGGCTTCTTCGTCTTTGCAACTCATTCAGTAAAAATTCTATCTTGAATATCCTTATCTTGGTGGTGAAAATTGTTCAGGTGCTTCCTCCTCCAAATGTGACGGGTGCACTACACATAGGTCATGCTCTGACAGCCGCCATACAGGTAAATTTTAGTGTTATCTTGCTCTACATTAGGGTTTGGCACACGCCGTCAATGTTGAAAGTGGACACTGATGTTGCTGTTGAAGGGACATTAACGGTTCAATGTTTACCGGGTCAACCGTCGAGGATATTGGAGTCATCATCAATGTCAATGTTGATTATGGTTGTTGACATTGATGTTTGACCTGACATTGGCAGGTGCTGAATCCAATGCTCTCAATAATTCAATTTTTTTGATGCCTAGTTGTTATGCAGGATTGTATGATTCGGTATTACCGGATGTCAGGTTATAATGCATTGTGGGTGCCTGGCATGGACCATGCTGGAATAGCAACTCAGGTAACATTCTGCATCATCGTCTCATTTTTTTGAAATAATTTTATTGGGTCCTTTGGATAGAATCTCACATGCATTACTATTGTTTGTTGGCCCAGGAAAATATCGTCTCTGTCCTCCAAGATCATCATCGTCATCAACAAAAACATGTGTGAGATGCCGATGATGATTTCAGTATCTTCATTTTGATCCTGGCTCTGATGAATGGTAATGACGATGAAGATTCATCTTCGTCATCTTTTCATCTTGAAAAAGGATGATAAGTCGCAGGGCAGGTGGTGAAATGAACTCATCTCAAAATTGTCTATGTCAAACATTATCTTCATCAATGTCGAATGACGAAAACAATGGAAATTCGTCATCGTTATCGAGGGGGGCATACAGTGAACATGACAGTTTTATGATAACAGTTAGGGAATAGATACCTGTGACTGTAATATAGAGACTCATCGATCAATGCTACAGTGAAGCCATCTTTCGGGCTTGGAACTGTGATCTGCTGGTTGGGTGACAAAACTAGAGTACCCAGAGTTCTTGATCTCTCTCTCTCCCAGTCTGGTAGATGGCCTGCGGGTTCTATGAATTTCAAATCATACTCTTTTATGAATGAGTGTAGTCCATTCTTTGAAAAATGAATATGATACGCTTTGACGCAAAATGCTAACTGATGCAGTCGCATAGTTTTAATTCCCGTTTCATGGCTTATGATTATTCTGATGGCCAGTAACTTTATGATATTCTTCTCCTTATTAGGCTACGCCCTTTTCTCTTACCTTCACGCCAAGCTTTTTCTTACTTCATTGTTTGATCTGAACATTTTGGATAGGTTGTTGTGGAGAAGAAGCTCATGCGGGAGCGATCTCTGACAAGACATGATGTTGGCCGTGAGCAATTTGTCGCTGAAGTATGTTTCTCAGTATTCGTTTTTCTCGTAAATACTTTTCGATTAATGGTTAGAAACGCATTTTTCTGTAATACTTCTGTTCTTGTTTCGTCTTCCTGTCTGCTTCCAAATACTAATGAATTTAATATCGCAATTCAAAAAGGTCTGGAAATGGAAGGAACAATACGGCGGTAAAATATTGAATCAGGAGAGAAGGCTTGGTGCTTCTCTTGACTGGTCTCGTGAGGTCAGCACCTTAAGCCATTTAATTTGGGGGAAGTTGAAATCAATAATCAACAAGATTTCTTCTTTCCATTTCTCTTCAGTGTTTCACGATGGATGAGAAAAGATCCAAAGCAGTGACAGAGGCTTTTGTTAGGCTGTACAAAGAAGGTCTAATTTACAGGTTTGTCTACTTGAGAAGTTACTTTTTCTAGCACTTATAAATGCTATTGGATGAAATGATAAAGGCATTGTTTGAAACTTTTCCCGGATGAAACATTCATGTAACATGAAAAATCTTTCCCATTCCTTAGCAGTAAAGATATGTGGCCATAAAAAAGAGATTAATTGTGCGGATGGGAATTGTGTTTTTTTTATTTCTGATAAATGATTAATGGGCCTTAGCTCCATGGAAGAATATGCTAGTGCTGAAACATGGACGGATTTTAATCTTAGATCAAATCACTATGTATGGATGATATAAACTGCCGAAACAAGAATGATTTACTTCATAGACCTCTGTTGGGGAAGAGAAGAAGAAGATAATGACATAACTTGAGCAGAGTACATGTAAGGATATATGTACCTTAAGAGGGAGAGAGGATAATAGGGCTAATGGGCTTATAGAATAGGGCCCATTAGCCCATGAGGGATAGTCTATCACTAACACCCCCCCGCAAGCGAAGTATGGATATCTTCCATACCGAGCGTGGAGACGGCACGTTGAAGAAGAGGGCGGGAGAGTCCCTTGGTGAGGACGTCCGCTGCCTGGTCGGCGGATGCAACAAAGTCCAGGTCAAAGATCCCTTCGTCAACTCGCTCCTTGAAGAAGTAGCGGTTGCGCTCCATGTGCTTGATGCGGCCCTGTTGTCCAGGGTTCTTGGCCAACACGATCGTCGACTTGTTGTCGCAGAAGAAGTGAATCGGGCCAGCATACTCCACGCGAAGATCGTGAAGGATGCCGTAAATCCACTGGCCCTCAGAGGCCCCATCGGCGAGTGCGCGGTACTCAGCTTCAGCGCTAGAGCGGGAGACTTTGTCCTGCTTGCTACTTTTCCAGCTGACGAGACTGCCAAAAACAAACGTGTAGTAGCCCGTGGTAGACCGATGATCCACAACGGAGCCGGCAAAGTCAGCATCAGTGTAGACTTTCACTGTCTGGTCAGTGCTGCGAGGGAAGAGCAGGCCCTTTCCGGGGCAGCCCTTCAGGTACGCAAGGACCCGGTGGGCGGCCTGATGGTGAATCTCCCGTGGGGAGTGCATAAACTGACTGAGCAGGTTGACGGCGAAGGCGATGTCGGGCCGAGTGTGCGTCAAGTAGAGGAGCTTCCCCACCAGCTGCTGATACCGGTGGGAATTCGTCAGCCGCGAATCCTCCCCTTTGCCCAACTTCACGTTGGGATCAATGGGAGTGCTCACCGGCGCACAATCGGTCATCCCTGTCAGTGGCAGTAAGTCGACGGCGTATTTCTGCTGCGAGACGAAGATCCCACGGGGGGAGTAGGCTACCTCAAGACCAAGGAAGTAGCGAAGAAGGCCTAGGGCCTTGATCTCAAACTCCTTAGCCAAGGCAGTGCTGAGGCAGACAACTTCGGCAGCATCAGATCCCGCGATAAGGATGTCGTCGACGTACACGGCAAGAATGGAGACACCGTTCGGGCGGTGACGGAAGAAGAGAGAGGCATCTCCATTGCTCTGAGTGTACCCTTCGGTCTTCAGAACAGAGGAGAACCTCCCAAACCACATGCGCGGGGACTGCTTGAGTCCATAGAGGGACTTCCGCAGTCGGCACACGTGACCAGGGGGGCCGAGTGAGTAGCCCGGGGGTTGCTGCATGTACACCTCCTCCGTCAAGTCGCCGTGCAAGAAGGCGTTCTTGACGTAGAACTGGCGGATGGCCCAGTGGAAGTGCGCTGCAAGCGCCAGAAGAAGCCGGACAGTCTCCATCTTCGCCACGGAGAGAACGCTCAAGTAGTCCACTCCATAGGTCTGAGTGAACCCCCTAGCCACAAGCCGAGACTTGAGGCGTTCGAGAGTACCGTCCGCATGATGCTTCTTGGCATGAATCCACTTGCAGTCCATTACCCTCTTGCCCGGAGGTAGTGGAACGCGGCGTCCCACGTGTGGTTCTTGAGGAGAGACTGCATCTCCTCGCCCATCGCCGCTTTCCAATGGGGAGAAGCGATAGCATCGGCTAAGCGTCGAGGAACGGGATCCGACTCGATGCGGGTGAGGAACAACCGGTAGGGAGGACTCAGCCGGTCAAAGGAGAGGTAATGAGAGAGAGGGTAGAGGGGGGCCTTAGTGCACTGACGGACCCCTTTCCGTAGAGCTATAGGCCACCCCAACTGATCGTCACCATCGACAGGAGGAGCGGAAGCAATGGGGGACTCCCCGGGAGGAGCAGTAGACGACACGCCGGGAGGCGTAGGAGACTCACCGGAGGGCGAGGGTAGACCGGGAGGGGGTGACGAGGTTGGTCACCGAGAGAGGAGGAGGTGACGCATCGGGGTTTGACTAGGAGGGGGGGCCGGAAGGAGGAACGGAGACCAATGGGAGAGGGAGAGCTGCCGAAAGGGGAGGGGCAGGTAAGGAAGAAGAGGTAGAGGACACGTCCAAGGACCCCGCAGGAGGAAGTGAGGAAGAGGAATCAAGGGGAGAAAGATCCGGAAGTGAGGAGGGTGGAGTGGGAGTGGTGGACTCCACGATCAGACTTGGCCCCAAGGGGGGGGCCGAGGGAGCCTCATCCAGCGGAAGGCGTGATGAGGTAGAGTAGTCCCCAAAATAGGGTTCATGCTCGGCAAAGGTGACATTTGCCGAGATGAAGAACCGCCGAGAAGGCGGATGATAGCACCGGTACCCTTTTTGGAGGGAAGAGTAACCCACAAACACACACCGGAGTGCGCGTGCATCAAACTTCGTGCGTGTGGGAGAAGTATCATGGACGTAGGTGGTGCAGCCGAAGATACGAGGCAAGAGTCCCGTCCGCAAAGAAGCATTCGGGAATGCCACAGTCATCCGGTCCAAGGGGCTGGAGAACTCCAGGAGTGGGGTGGGGATACGGTTAACAAGGTGAGTACTCGTCAAAACCGCCTCTCCCCAATAACGCCCCGGCGCCTTGGAGTCCAACAGCAATGTCCGCGCCGTTGAGGTAACATAGCCGATGCGACGTTCAGCCATGCCATTCTGCTCGGGCGTGGCCACACAAGAGGACTCGTGGAGGATGCCCGGGTCGGCAAAGAAGGAGGCGAGGTCAGCGTTGAAGAAGTCCCGAGCATTGTCGAAACAAAAACGCTGGATGCCTCGACCAAACTGTGTCTGTACCATGGCGCAAAAGTGTCGAACATTCTGCGCAACCTCCGACTTCGCAGTTAGGAGGTAGACCCACGTATAGCGGGTAGCTTCGTCCACAAAGAGTAGAAAGTAGCGGTGCCCTTTCAGACTGATCTGCGGTGCCGGCCCCCAAACATCACTGTGGACTCGGAACAGCGGGGTCGATGTGTGAGACGAGGATGAAGTAAAGGAGGATCTGCGGTGCTTGGCTAACTGACAAGGTTCACAAAGCATAGTCTTAAGGTCCACGCCCGAACACAACGCGGGAAAAAGACGCTGTAAAGTGGAGAAAGGTGGGTGTCCAAGTCGCTGATGCTCCATCAGAAGGCGTCCCCGACGCTGCTCAGCCACCGAGAGAAGAGTCCGGTGCACCATGAAGCACTGGGAGCGGCCTCCATCGTCCAGCATCAGCAGTCCGTTCTCCCGCCTAATCGGTGTAGTCCGGCCCACCTTGTCAGACAGAAACATGCCGTCAGGTTGTAGGTGGAAGGAGCAGGAGATAGCATCAACTAAGCGCTGCAGAGACATAAGCACGGCCCGCAGGTCAGGGACATGGAGAACATTGTGGACCACACCGAGGCCGTCCACATAGACTGCCCTGATTCCGGCCACACGGAGACGTCCACCCCCGGCCGTGAGGACAGTGCGGCCACCACGATGCCGCTCATATGATACAAACCGGGCATTGCTCGGGGTCATGTGTTCGGTAGCCCCCGAATCAAGGACCCAAGTCGTATCGGAGACGACAGGTGAGTGGAAGGCCGTATGGCCACAGTACCATGCATCTGAAGATGAAGGAAGGGAAGACGCACCAAAGCCGCCGAAGTAGGCCGTGGACGGATTCTGCAGGGCAGCCATCTGGTCACGGAGGCGGGCCAAATCTGCCTGAAGCTGGTCCATAGTCACTGCGGAGGGGCTGGCGGAGGAGGAATCAGAATGGGCCACCATGGCCTTGCCTTCTGCGGCCTCTTTCTTCTTTCGCCAGTCATTCAGGCGCTTCTTGCACTTGTTCTTCCCGTGGCCTGGTTTGCCGCAATACGAGCAAATCGTCGTCCCAGCTGGAGGAGCGGCGGAGGTGGGCGTAGGGAGGATCGACGGTGCCTTGCCGCCTGAAGGGAGGGCAGAAAGTAGTGCGGTCGACTCACCCGGGGGGCCGGAGGAGGGAGTCCCATGGAGGAGGAAGTGGCTTTCCTCTTCTTGAAGCTCCTTCACCAACTCCTCAAGGGCAGGAGGACCTTCCTTGCGGTGCAAGGCACGACGACGTACGTCATCATACTCGCGGTTCAGGCCATTGAGGAAGCCCATGATCCGCAGAAGAAGCACATTCTGGAACGTCTTGGACGTCGGATCGTCGGGCGGTAGGTAGTAATCCACTTCATCCCACATCTTCGTGTGGGCAAGTGCATATTCAGAGATCGTCAACGACCCCTGACGGAGATTGCTGGCCTGACTTGCAAGGGAATAAAGACGCCACCAGTCGCTTTCCCGGCCACAGAAAGAGCGCACCTGATCCCAGAAACCTTTCACCGTTTTCTGATGCGGAAGACGGTCGCGGAAATCTGGAGCCAGGGTGTACGCATACATCCAGCCGAGGATGAACTGGTCCTCAACATCCCACGCTGCATAATGTGGGTGGTCGATGGTAAGGGGGTCTTCAGTGCAATGCTTGAAGAGCTGGCGCGCCTTCAAGGTGGTCTCGACGAAGCGCATCCACGGGAGTAGATTCGGGCCCCGTAAGAGTGTCGTCTCGGGGACCAACGGAAGCGGATGAGCCACCTTGTAGGACAGTGGCTTCTCCAGGAAGTCGGTCTCGGTGAACGGCATGGTGCTGTTACGGCGCTGCTACGGTAGTGCTGCGGCTGCGGCTGCGGCTGCTGTGTGTGCGCGGCGGCTGCGGGCTGCGGCTGCTGTGCGTGCGCGGCGGCTGCGGGCTGCGGCTGCTGTGCGTGCGCGGCGGCTGCGGGCTGCGGCTGCTGTGCGTGCGCGGCGGCTGCGGGCTGCGGCTGCTGTGCGTGCGTGGCGGCTGTAGGTGGGCGATGTCAAACCCTAGGGAAGGAGCTCTGGAGCTCTGATACCATGTTGGGGAAGAGAAGAAGAAGATAATGACATAACTTGAGCAGAGTACATGTAAGGATATATGTACCCTAAGAGGGAGAGAGGATAATAGGGCTAATGGGCTTATAGAATAGGGCCCATTAGCCCATGAGGGATAGTCTATCACTAACAACCTCAGTATATACAAATATTTCCATTGATGAAGCCAGGTTATGAAATAAATACGCGTCCGATGATTTTTGCATGTCAGGAACAATCAGTGACTAGGCATTGTCCAACTCGCTCTTCCAAGTTTTTATAGAATTGTCTCCAAATGTTTGTAGTTTTATTTCTGGTTTTGGTTTTTTCTTGGAATTTTTCTCTTTCGTACTCAGTTATTTTATTGAAATTTTGATTCATCATTCCAGCGATTCAGTTTCTACCATAGCTGTCTATTCTTGACCTTAAAGTTTTCATGGAACAAGACTCTCTTTTGTGAGTTGGCCGCTTCAATTGATCTCAATGTTTTGATAGGTTCATAGTTATGAAGTACCAGTGTCCTGTATAGTCAATTAATAAATCCAACTAAACGGGTTGAAATATGATTATTTACACTGAATGATCTGCCTTTCTATTTCTGAAGTTATCATACTGCCATCCGTTGATATGGTGGGTTTGAAGGTGTTAAACTGACGATAGTTTAGATACAATTTTCTTTGAGTATCACAAATATAACTTCCAGATTTCTGATTTTAAGTTTTATTTCTATAGGGATCATCGCCTTGTGAATTGGGATTGCACTCTGCGAACTGCAATTTCCGATATTGAGGTTTGTTGCTGTTGAGAGGCTCTTGAATATCATCCTCCTGATTAATTACCGATTTATGTTTCTCTCTTAATCAGGTCGATCACAAGGAAATCAAGGAGAGAACTTTGCTCAAAGTCCCAGGTTATGATAACCCAATTGAATTTGGTGTTCTGACGTCATTTGCCTATCCTCTTGAGGGAGATTTGGGTGAAATTGTTGTTGCGACAACTAGAATAGAAACAATGCTTGGTGATACAGCTATAGCTGTTCATCCCGAGGATCCAAGGTACACTCATCTTCATGGAAAGTTTGCTGTCCATCCATTTAATGGCAGAAGACTCCCCATTGTTCTTGATGCAATCCTTGTCGATCCCAATTTTGGAACTGGAGCTGTTAAGGTATCAAACTAGCTTTGAACACTGAGAAAAAATGTATTAGATTGTTTATAATGCAACTTAACTTTTTATCTTTCTTTGTAATTTCATCCAGATCACTCCAGCTCATGATCCCAATGATTTTGATGTCGGAACGCGCCATAACCTGAAGTTCATCAATATATTTACCGATGATGGCAAGATAAACAGCAATGGGGGGAAGCAGTTTGAAGGAATGCCACGGTTTGAAGCCCGCAGGGCCATTACTGATGCATTGAAGCTCAAGGTATTGAGTGTAATGATCTTAATGTTGTAGAAAGTGTTTGAGGATGATACCAATAATCGGCGCCGTCATCATCAGCAGCAGCGGCAGCTTGAGTGACAATGGTGATTTTGTCATCATTTTCCTGGCCGCGATTTCATCATCTTACCCTGTCAAATTTGAGTAGGGTTAACAGAGTAAGAGTGATGAGAGATGATGATAAGATGAAATTGTCATTGTCATTGCCACCTACTTTGAGATAACAGATGATAATAATGACCACTTTGTTGTTGTCATCCTGACAATTCAGCTTTTAGCTTTGCTATGTACAGACAGCGGTCTTGTAAATTGATATTTAGACGTTCTCCGTATGTAGGGCCTCTACAAGGGCGATCAGAAGAACGATATGAATCTGGGTATCTGCTCAAGAAGTGATGACGTGGTCGAGCCAATGATGAAGCCACAATGGTTCGTCTGTTGTGACTCTATGGCTAAGGAAGCCCTAGATGCCGTCATGAATGAAAGCAACAAGAAAATCGAGATCATCCCAAAACAATATGCTCAGGAATGGAAAAGGTCCTCAAATCTTCTCTCCCCATCCCAAAAGAGTAATTGTTCAGCAATAATCTGTAGTTAAATTGCTTCTGAATTTCCAGGTGGCTGGAGAACATTCGTGATTGGTGCATCTCACGGCAGCTCTGGTGGGGCCACCGGATTCCTGCGTGGTATGTAACGTTGAATGATGATAAACTGAAGGAAGTAGGGTCTTATGATGATCACTGGGTGGTGGGAAGAGATGAAGATGAAGCAATTCTCGAGGCAAAGAAGTTATTCCCGGAGAAGAGCTTCAAGATTGTTCAGGATCCAGATGTGTTGGACACATGGTTTTCATCTGGGCTCTTTCCATTGTCTGTGCTTGGCTGGCCAGATAATACAGAAGACTTTAAGGTGTTCTATCCCACATCTGTTCTGGAGACTGGGCATGATATACTCTTCTTCTGGGTTGCACGGATGGTGATGCTTGGAATGAAGCTCGGCGGTGATGTTCCCTTTAAGAAGGTCTTATATTTATAATCTCTTTTACTTCTCGACAAACATCATTCATCTAGATCCAGTTCTTTAATTTAATGCAATGGCATCTTTCAAGAAGCATAGCTTAAGTCGTGCCTTAAAGTAAATCCCAAACCATATGCCTTGAATGCAAAAGGGCCTACAGGATTTCCATTCTTTACTCATATAATAGCTTCATTACCTCTGGAAACCTTAACTGCTGGCTGTTACAGGATTTAAACGTACTGGTCACTGCAGTATCATGTTTCCTCCACTCTTACACTTCTTGTGGATTGACTTTGTTTTCTTGATGAATGCCGTGATTTCTGGTAATAGAGTCTTATATGGACAATTCCGATTGAACTTTTGTTTTTCAACATTATTTCAGGCGTTTTATGGAATATAATTGACAGAACTAAATAGAACACTTAGTTTAGATATTTCACTCGTATATTCTGTTTAATGTATGAGATTCTTGCGATTATTAATCTTCTTTTCCTGGTCATTATATTTAAACTGCATTAGTTCTTAGTCATAAAAAATCTTGAAAAAGACTGACATAGTCTAATATTCTTCAGGTATACTTGCATCCTATGATCAGAGACGCTCATGGCCGCAAAATGTCGAAGTCTCTGGGTAACGTCATTGACCCTCTTGAAGTTATTAATGGAATTTCTTTGGAAGGATTACACAAAAGGCTTGAAGAAGGCAATCTGGACCCTAGAGAGTTAGTCGTTGCCAAGGAAGGTCAGGCCAAAGACTTTCCATCGGGGATTCCGGAATGTGGTGCTGATGCTCTCAGATTTGCCCTTATCTCCTATACAATGCAGGTCTTTTGTTTTGTCTTATATCTGAAAATGCCCTCATTTGCCTTTTGTCATTCTTATAAATTATCTTATTAATAGTGTTTGTTGCATCCCAATAATGTTTGCCTCTGGACAACAACAACGGTGACGGTGATTAATGACGAGGGAGGGTCGATGAATAGCTGATGATAACATCTACATCAACGGGCATTGACTCTGTCATCAGTGTCATGGTGACAGTGATCCATCAGAGTCTACATCGTCATCAACTTACCTGGTTGACGTGGGCAACAAGGTTGATGTTGATGGGTTTGAGATATTTTTAGCACAATATCGCTAAGTTGACGGCTGACTTGTATTTTACTAAGTCAACTATCTGTGATACCCCATAATCAGCCATGTCTACCGTCTACACTAGTCTAGTCAAAGTCATAGTTGTCATCATCTACGATAAAATCCGTCAACATCGCCATGAATGTCAAAAAGTTTCAAATGCGTTGGCGATGACGAGTGCTGAACCGTACTTATCAATGAAGGTTTTTGTCAGAATGGTCCTTTGTTTTAGTAGGGTGTATTTAAAATAGATATTCTATCGGCCTGTAATAAATGAATATTACAGAACTGTAGTATTCTATCGGCCAATTTAAAATAGATAGAATGTAATAAAAGTGTAAGATTGTTACCCTGCCATACCACCTTCTCTCCATTGTCCTCTGGTTTCTCAAAATCTGACAGTTTTCTCTGTTCTTATACACTTGTAGTCCGACAAGATCAATCTCGATATCCAAAGGGTTGTGGGATATAGACAGTGGTGCAATAAGCTGTGGAATGCTATTCGTTTTGCCATGAGCAAGCTAGAAGATGATTATGTCCCCCCCGAATTTGTTCCTCGTGATTCCATGCCTTTTGCGTGCAAGTGGATCCTCTCTGTCTTAAACAAAGCCATCGCAAAGATTATAGCTTCATTCAAGTCTTCTGATTTTGCGGGTGCAGCGAGTGCTGTTTATTCTTGGTGGCAGTTTGAGCTCTGTGACGTGTTTATTGAAGTCATTAAGCCATATTTCAATAACTCGGATGAGGCTTTTGAAAATGCAAGAACATTTTCCAAATATGCCCTTTGGATCTGTTTAGACAATGGATTGCGCCTCCTCCATCCTTTCATGCCCTATGTTACTGAAGAACTTTGGCAACGTCTTCCCCAAAAATCTTCAAGTTCCACAGAGAAAGGGTCGATCATGACTTCAGAGTACCCCTCTGTTGTTGAGGTGATGAATCTGTAAAATTAAATTTATATTGACTTTATTTTTTAACAATATCGGTTTTTAATCTGCAGGCGTGGAGTAATGTAGATGTGGAGAGCGACATGAAGGTAGTGGAATCTGCAGTAAGATCTCTGAGATCCCTACGTTCTGCCAGCGATAAGAACGAGAGGTAGTTTGAACATTGCCCCCAGACCCTCATATAAATTCCACGTGGTATTGACTTCTATTTCTGTCTTTAATTTCTCTCAAAATTTTAGACGACCTGCATTTGCATTATGTGCGACGGACGAGATTGCACGCATCATCGGAAGTTATGTATTTGAGATTTCCACTCTTGCCAACCTGTCTTCACTGAAGGTACCCATCGATCCTAATTCTTTTATTTACATAATAGGATATTGTCCAATATAAGAACTTAAATGATCGGATACCCACCCCTGTCAGACCTATTTATGTGATTTACCTTTAGAGTATTTTCCCGTTAAATATTGGTAAACCTCCACTGAGGAAGACAGGCAAGAAGTTGACTTTGACAAGGGAGATCCTCGCTAGGCCTAGAGGATGACTGTTAATTTGTCATTCATTGTCGTCTGACACCAATGTCAACATCATTGTCATCATCGTCATCTGCAGTTAGGATATGGATGATGGTACGGTCATTATCATCATCTTATCTAGGTACGAATGACGATGGTGGTGATGAATTCGTCTCTCATTGTCATCTTGTTGTGAAAGAATAATGAGGATGATATCATGTCATCGTCGCTGTCTTGTGGTCTATAGAGGCGATATAGCGGGAGCTACATTTAGAGGTAGAAAAATAATAATCTGATAAGATCCTAGGGGTAATTTCGTCATGTTAGCCCACAGGGGCGTTTTAGTCATTTGCTAATATGTATTTCCCTTTAAATAGGGATGCCCTCCCTTTAGGAAGGCAGCCAAGAAAGAAGAAGTTAGAAGAAGTGTTCTTGTCTTGCCCCTCTCCTCGTCTAGGTCTGGTTTCTCTCTCCCCTTCTACGATCCCTGTCCTCGCGATCATCTCCACTTCACCGCGTCTTCAGGCGGCTTTTCCCCAGCCAATCCCTAACCCCTCAGCTCGGCCTTCCCCTCCATTCCCGTTTTCCTCTCTACCCTGGGAACTTCTACCTTACCTGGCCCTCTACAGTCCCTCCGATACGAGCCTAGATCGAGGATCATATCATAATCCATAAAATAAAATTTTTCTCCCTTCATCATCGTCATTTGTTTGCCTCCAGGATGAGGATGACGAGTTGGTCATCATCATCATTATCTTGATAACGACATATGATCAAGACAATGATGAGTTACTGTCCTCCTATTCTCACTGTCATTAAAGACTACGAACCCTAATCCTATGAAGGGGGCATGGGGACTGATCCGGCCTGTGGCCATTGCTATCTTTCTATATTTGTTGCTATCTTTCACACTCTTCCCTTCCAAAATCATTCCCGGGTAGAAATTTAAATCAAGGTATCTACAATTATACTTATATTGATCCAGTATTCTCTGTGAGGGGTTTTATTTTTTTTAAGCATTTTCTGTGAGTAGTTTTATTCATTTGTATTCTAATATCTTTACATGCTGTTTCATGTAAACCACCTATGTTGAATTCAGAAAATTGTGGCTTTTCTGATTGTCTGTTTGACGTATGGTGAAATCATTTACTGGTATCAGGTGCTGAGAATGTCAGACGCCCCGCCATCTGGGTGTGTCGTGGGCATTGTGCATGAAGAGCTGTCGGTGTATCTCCAGCTTCAGGTGTCCATCGACGTGAATGCAGAGCGTGAGAAGCTGCAGAAAAGGAGAGAAGAAGTGCAAAAGTAAGTTCTCTATTTAAGTAGATGACTTAAATATCAAATAATTTTATGACTTGATTTTCCTATATTAGTTATCTGGTGATTCTGCCGTATAGAGAGAATTTTTTTTTCCAGAGAGAGGAGAGTATGGTGTTGTTTGTGACTTAACTTCTCTCTCTACTCTATCACCGCTCTCTCTTAACTGTCAACTCTCATATTTCGTCTATCTCTCCACACCCCTCTTTAAGGTTGCTTCTTATTCTTTTGTTGAACATCCTTCGTTATATTTTTCTCCTCTCCCTTTACTTCATTATGAGAGATTGCTCAGCATACATATTCAAATACATTTATTTGTTCATGGGATGTGATTTTCTGTCTACCCTTGTAGGCAACACTCATCTCCCAAATTTTGCTTAACATCTTTTTGTCTATCTGTCTCATCTCTTTTTCTGCATTTTGAGAGATAGAGAAATTACTAAGCGTACAAGTTCAAATAAAACACATTTATTTGTTCGTGGGTTGTGACTTTCTGTCTACCCTGGCAGGCAACATGGTGCTCTGGTGCAGAAGATGAATAGCCTGGGCTACAAGGAGAAGGCTCCCAAGCATATCCAGGATGATGATATCTCAAAGCTCAACAAGCTAATCCAGGAACTAGAAATTATAGACGACGCAGAATCTAAGTTAGCTCCTCAGTGAGGTAATGATTCAGCAGCCACTTATCCGATTTTGAGTGAGCAGTATTTTTTTCCACTGAAATTTCAAAAAAAAAGTATTTTTTTCCACTGATTAATGGACGTGCCTATGGCATTCAGTGTATCGATTTTAATTTATCCTATCAGAGGAAGATTCTTCATCAAGATTGGTTTATTGTCCTCAACCTCCATTAATTTTTGGCATTTCCTCCTGGTACGGTTGATTGAATCAGAGAATATCCTCCGAAAAACAGTCAAGGAAGACCAGAATTTACTTATGTAGATTGAACAATTTGTTAATAGAAACAGTCACGCACAGATCACAACCGTGTTTCTCAAGACTTTTTTTGTTTCTCAAGACTTGTTTCTCATGTTCCTTGATTATTTAGGATTACAACCGTGGGATGGGAAATGAATTAAGGGTATTGTCCCAATTATTGAGCTATGCAAAAAAATCGAGTAAACAGCAACTTAGCTGCTGTTTCAAACGTCGAGAGCTTGCAATAATTAAAAACATTTGCTTAACCATTCTTAGAAATTCATGTAATGTTCATGAAGAACCAGCTACAATTTTTGCGTTTGGTTCATTATATTTGCCGCCTGTTAGTATGACTGACATGGTAATAAGTTGTGACTGTTCTTCGATCCAGTTAGAAACCTGCAAATAGATATTTTCTACACTTTGGTCTGCAGAATGTCCTTATCTGAGATTCCAGGGTATAGAGGACAGTCCAATTTCAAGCTTTTCTTAAGTGAAATTATTCTCCACTTGTGTGTTCAGGATGAGCATCTTGAAGTAAACCATGTTAAATTTTGATGACCGATTAATTATCTATGTAGCATTTTTCTGTGTTCAGGCATGACTTCGATTTTTAAGAATATTTATATTCCCTTGACATTAGCTCTAAACTCAATAATCAGAACGGCACCGCAAGCATTCAGTACCACTTTAGAGGCCTCTTGGATTTGGCATCTTGGATTTTTTAGAGGCCACTTTCTTAAATAATGTCTTTTTTCGCTTAAACAAGCAATTGTTGATCAAAAGGTGTATCCATTTCTCAAGTATGTACTTGTTCTTTTGTGGTATTATTCCCTCCCTTGAAAGTAATGATGTTTTAGTTTACCTGAAGTTAGTGAGAGAACTAGTATCAAGTGACATTCCCATTAACTTTATGTCATTCAATTTTATCTCTCATTCTTTATCATTTAATTACGAGGTGATGTGTTTATCCCTTAAGAGGTCTGGTTAGATTAGAACGATGGTAATAGTAACCCTTAGGTCTAGTTTCTTTCAGAGGGAATGCAAAATTATTTTTAATACAAGTTAGGCTTATTCCCTTACACCTACCCTAGGTAATATCCTAACCCATAGTTTCTACCACTATCAACCCATGAAGCGACTTGGCTCCAAAATCCTAGGAAATATAAGCACAAATTTAAAAATTGAACTTAATACTCAACAATTATCCGCTGTCCTTGATTATCAAGGCTTCAGCAGATAAGCAATGCATCTTCTCCTTCTAGTACAGACCTCCAAATCCTTCTAGGATATTTTTTCATTTTTTGGAAAAAAGTTAGGTAGGACAAGAACAATAGTATTGATTAAAAAACTTGATGACTTTTCAAACTTCCCCAAAATAAGGTTTTTAATAATTTTTATCTCTAAAAAGAGTATGCTCGGTAAAACCAACTCTAGGGGCATGCTCATATCCTGATCTAGTCGTGTCTTGGACACCACCCAAGGTGGTTTTATATATGTTAAGGTTTAATATTTGCAAGAGTTGGTAGGTTTGGAATGAGCTTAAAAATCCCAATTTACACACGAACCCTGCTCATCCACGCCCATGGCAATAAGAAAAAGATTACAACAGTCATACCTCAATAGGCCATTGAGTAGGTCTTGAATGTGAGAAGTCGCATTCCCCCTGTGGCATTGGTGCCTGTTAGTGAGGAGACATCATCATAACTTTGTAAAATATCATAGGAAGATCTCTGTCATGTAGGCAACACGTATGTAGGTCGTCAAGCATGCCCACAGCCAATGTATCACAGTATGGGCTATTTGCGAGGTCCATCGGGGACAAGTGCATCAAGTGCAAATAATTGGTATGTCGAGGTTCTCGATGTGATAGATGCCCCATGCTTCCCAAGGTAGGCCTACCAAGCAGAGAAGAGAGAGCGAGTGCAATATTGTGCTGCAGAGTTGATGTGTGTGTATGTTATCTGATTCCTCTTGATGTATGATATTTATAAGTTTCACCCTACAATGAATGATGTCCTTCGAAACTGTATGTCAGATACCCTCATCATTTTTTTATTTACACACAAGATACATTTTCTATATTCTGTTCGATTATCCTTCTTATGTTTGTACACCTGGCCCATTTATATTGGGCCCACTTTCTAACCACATAAATTATGGGCTGGTTGTTTAGTGAATGTGGGTTCATCGTTCTCTCTGCACCTGTTATCTGACTGGCGTGTTTTGCAGTCTTTGAAAATACAAAATCACACATCAACAAAATAAAGCTTGCACTCATTGGATTTGCGATTAAAACATACCATATTGGTGAGTCGAAGTCTACTCCACGAGGACTGGGGATTATCACAACAATTTCAGTCTCTCTGAGGTAATTCAGAAAATTGGATGACAAAATGAGGTCAGAATAGAGATACGATGGCACATATGAAAAGAAGACAACAATATGTCCAACAAGCCCAACATTATGCGATTTGAGCGTAAATTGAAGGATAAATCATAGAGAGAAGTTAGGGAGAGAAAGTGATGCATGAGGAGAGAGAAAGCATGATTAAGTTTAATAATCAACCTAAAGACAATGAAACAAAATATAATTGAGCATTGTTTCAATGAACTAATATGTTACTAGCTTGCATGTGATGAGGAATCAATCATATTGATGACAGGTTGTGACTCTTTGTCCTAAATTCCATTGTTGAAGCTTCCTGTTCAGGCACCACATTCATCCATTTAAATATTTGTTCATGAAACTTGTTCCAACAAAATATAAGAGGTTTTCTGTCACAGAAGAGGTTGTCGAGCACCAGGGATCATCCGTTGAGCTAGGGTTGGAGTTTGTAGCGATTTCAAACAAAAACAGAGATGATCTCCCAAAAAAATGAAGAATATGTTTTAGGGGGGATCACAGGGATTTCTCGCTGTCCGATAATCCCTTTAAGGGGGGCCAAGATATGGCCAAATCACCCCCTTAAAGAGGATGAGAGAGAAAAGGAAGGGGATAGAGAAGAAGAGGAGCGAGTGCCCAGAACGTGACACATAACAGCGCTGTAAAGAAAAGGCAAGAAGAGGGAGAGAGAGGAGAGAGAGAGAGAAGAGAGATAGAGAGAGAAGAGAGAGAAGAGAGAGAGAGAAAGAGAGATAGAGAGAGAAACAGAGAGAAAAGAGATAGAGAGATAGAGAGAGAAACAGAGAGAGAGAAGAGAGAAGAGAGATAGAGAGAGAAACATAGAGAGAGAAGAGAGAAGAGAGATAGAGAGAGAAACAGAGAGAAAAAGAGATAGAGAGATAGAGAGAGAAACAGAGAGAGAAGAGAGGTAGAGAGAGAAAGAGAGAAGAGAGGGGAAAGAGAGAAGAGAGGGGAAAGAGAGAAGAGAGAGAGAGAAGAGATAGAAGAGAGAGAGAGGGAAGAGAGAGAGCGAGAGGGAAGAGATAGAGAAGAGAGAGAGAGAGAGAGAGAGAGAGAGAGAGAGAGAGAGGGGATGGCCTGTGTGCATGTTTGTCTTGCTATGCCTGTAGTGTTCACTATGGATTGTCCAACCAAGGTCTGTCTGATATCTGGTATCAAACAACCGATATATGATATCCGGAAAAAACCGGGATGATGTCTGATATCGGTTATCAGATATCAGTCGGTATCCATCCTTTAGGTCTAGACAGATATCGAAGACGGATATCGGAGGGGTAAGGAAAAAAACTGGTATCGGATACCGGATATCGGATATGGATATCCGGATATCGGAATGGGTATCTGGATATGGATAACCGTTATCGACAGAAAAAATTTAATTTTTATCATCACATTCAATGATTTATGTACATCATTATCGTATGCTATTGGTATATTTTCAACCTCGGTTAATATATACATCACAAGATTTCTATTTTCCTCTAGACGGGATAACAAGATTCGAAGTTTAATGTAAACCCAGAATCCTGTTACCCCATATGGAAGAAAATAGAAATCTTGCACTCTATATATTAAATGAGGTAGAATATACATTAAATCATATAGTAATATTTTAATAAATATTCACTATATTTTAAGCCCGTTATATATGTAATATATTTAATGTATTAATTCCTCGTCCAATAAATACAACTGAAAATTTTTATTTTCTTCCATATGGGATAAAAGGATTCAGAGATTGATGTTAATCTCCAAATCCTGTTATCCCATGTGGAAGAAAAAAAAAGATACATCTGTATATATTAAACCAGCCACTTAATAAATAAAAAGCTCTCAAATTACCCTCTTGCCTACGTTGACCCTTTCTAACTGCTGCACAATGATGGTTAAATTATATTTTTAAACAACCTTTCTAAGTTGGATATCGAAATCCGATATCCACCCTCTGATATCCAATATCGTCATCCTCCCTGAGAGACGGAGGCGGATGATGACATCAAGACAGATACCAATATCGGATATCGGTACTATAGCAACCGATATCCGATATCCAGATATTGGAAAAAACGGATACCAAAAATTTGATTTTCGGTATCCAGTACAACATCCGGCCAGATACTGTAATCCGATATCGGTATCTGGATGGACGATCCCTAGTTTTCGGCCATTCCAATACTGACATCAGAGCACAGTATCGGGACGGGTGCTGAATCAGATATCAGAAATCACTATTCCGATCTGTTTTTATCGATATCTGTATATCGGATCACAATATCGGATATCGGTTGCTACAGTAGCGATATCTGATATCATTATCCGTTTTGATGTCGTCATCCGCCTCTGTCTCTCAGAAAGGATTATGATATCAGATATCGGAGTTCAATATCAGATTTTGATATCCAACATGGAATGTTTGTAAAAATAAATTCCCTCGTTGAAGCTGTTCATCATGCAATGGTTTGGTGAGGGAAATCGTTGGTCAGTAGGTAAGCAGAGAATCTTTTAAGTATATAATTACCTCGTTTAATATATACCCCACAAAAATGTCATTTTCTTCCATATGAGATAATAGGATTCGGAGTTTAAACTCCCATATGGAAGAAAATGAAAATTTTGAGGCATATATATTAAGATAGTCACTAATATACTTAATTATATTATATATATTTAATATATTTTTACCTCGTTTAATATATACGCCTCAAAATTCTTGTTTTCCTTCATATGGGATAATAGGATTCGGATTTATATTAAACTCAGAATCCTATTATCCCATATGGAAGAAAACAAAAATTTTGAGGCGTATATATTAAAGGAGGTAATAATTTACTTAAAACATTTGGGTGTTGGTAACGTGAATCATCTAAAACCATGTTCAGTATTGATCGTTTTAAAATCATCTAAAATGAGGCGGATATCGAATTCCGATATCCAGTATCCGAGATCCGCCTCGTCCTTAACTGTTCGATATTCGTGTCGATGTCCATTTTACGCATGACTGTCAGTATCCGTTCGATATCCGATATCCGGTATCAGAAACCGTGGTGATTTTTCCGGATATGGAATATCGGTTGTCCAATACCGAATATCGGACGAACATTCCCTATATGCCTGTACCCCATATGACAGTCTTCTCTAAGCCATTCAATCTGCGCAGAACTGCATGGATTGTGCTATGTCACCCAAGAAAAAAAGTGAGTAGAATGAGAAGGTGGGGCGTAGGTGATCCTCCGCCATCGGGTCGAAGTTAAAGAGTCCAGATGCAGCCACGTAACATGGTAAAGGTAAGTGGAGGAGAGAAAAATGGTGGGTTCCCTTTCTCAGTTTATGATCTGGGCGGCAATGCCAGATCCGGGACACACAATCCAACATCATTTGATGCGTCGTTTTTTGAACTCTCCTGATGTTGACACTTATCCCTATAAAAAAAGTATGTAATGTTTAGTGTTTTTGGAATTATTATATAGGTGTGTCATAATTAAATTTAAACTATAATGCTATGTTATCCACTCATGTGTTCCACGCGTGTGCCTACATGTGCGCCAGGTCAGTGCCACAAGGGCATCATCTATAAGGCACCTCACATGGCAGACCATGTGCCACATTAGAGCGACGTGCAGGTGCCATGTGTGTGGTCATCTATTGCATGCTTACTTAGCTTCCAGGCCATCTGGCACTTGCCATGTATCTTTCAATCCATAAATCAGAATTGAGTGAAATTTTCTCCCATTTTTTCTTTTTTTAGGTCTATTCCTGACATTTATCCTGCATTTAAAAATGATGTTAGTAAGGCAGTTGAAAATCAGGTTAATATATACAAGAATTTTTCAGCCACCGTCTTATGCACATTGCCTGCTCTTCATCAGTGCTTTCACTCCAGACTCTGAAACAATATGTAATCGAAACTAATGATTAGTTCACAATGGTTTGACCTTGAAAAGTTCAAAACATATATCAATCATTTTATCACTAATTTATGCGAGAATGAGCAAATGGTAAAGAAATGGGATTAATGCTAAAATGACAAAAAAGATGATGACGTGCATCAAATTCATGTTAATTAGAAATTAAAATTGGTTTGCATTGCACATTATCATTTCTAGACCCTTGCCACTGGAGATGAATATAGGATATAATGGGACCAATAAAACAACCTGCAAATCCAAACATGCAATTTAGTAGTCAAACGTCCGGTCCACCTGAAGGATATAGGAAAAATAATCCCCTAAGTCAGGACCAGTTCAATTAACTAACGGGAAGCAGTGGGCTGAATTATCACCCAGAGCCCAACGACAATCCATTGGGGTTGAGGACCCTCCGGCGACAATAACTTTAATATCCAAGGCCGAGGGATCTCATTTTCCACCTACTATGAAATTTTTTTAAAGAAATTTGCTTCCCTAAAAGTCAGATCAACAACAACCCAATTTATTAAGTTCATAGTGGGAAGTAAGACCCGTATCATTTGCCAAAAAAAACAAAGAATGGGAAGGACAAATGTTTGTGTTGGACATATAAAGGAGCTTATCAAAACTAACTATATTACCTGCAACATTTATTGTCCTTTTTAATTTGGGCATTTATTTCTCAGATGTTTTTTTTGTTTTGTTTTTTTTTCACTTTTTCTGTGATTTTTCTATTTTTTGCGTGACTTTTTATTTTTGCGTGATTTTTCCTTCTTTTCTGAGAACACTTACTGAAAATTCACAAAGTACACAAAAATAATACTCTTTTATTCATTAAAATAAAAAAGTCAAGGATTTCAAGAAAAATGGGGATCAGAAGATGTACATTGAATGGATTAGAAGATACAGATGAAAGGCGAATGACACAAAAATCCACTCCCACTTTTCAAGATTCTTGGCCAAGAATTAGTTGACACAACCTAAAAGGAGGCAAACGAGTAGGTAAAGCAAGATATTTTGAAAAATCACTGAGAGAATAAAGATCCTATGGTTATGGTTCACTAAAGGAAATCTCATACCAAAGGAATAGCTAATCCAAGTTCTCTTAATACCCATTCCTCTGGCTAATGCACTTGGGGGTCACTATTACATACTCTATGAGTTTTTACGCTTTTAATAAATTTTTTCAATTCATGCATACATAACATTCAGGAAATTTCATCAAATATATGTAAAAGATGAATGCAACGAGGTTTGAGAAAATTTCAAAAAATTAAAAAATATGATTTTTAACAATTTTCATCTATAGCATGTAATCAAACCTTTTATAGACTTTTTTAGGTTTTCTAGATCTACACTTCCTAACTTGAATGATTTATTGTCCTGAATAAAAAAGTTCATGCACATGTAATCATGAGTGCACGGAATGGCCAGTAAAGTAATATATCAAAAGGGGGTTTAGAAAACTCATCGAGAATGTAATTCATGTTGTATTCTCCCTTAAATATCATGGCAGTGGCTCTTGAGCTTCTCTCTTATTCTCCCTTTTCACTTTTCCCCTGAAAGAAGAACACAAAAAAGAAATAAAACTAGGGTCTTGGGTTGCCTCCCAATAAGTGCTAAGTTTTACATCTTTGGCCGGACAAAGCTAGGATCAAAGATGAATCAAGTGTACTTACACACGATGGATTTAGGAATCCATAGGTCTAGAGACGACAGTACTCTATAGGGCTCTAATATAGATGTTGGTATCCATACTGTCCCCCCATGCTTTGAGGTCAGTATGTCCTCCAGTCTCGTAAGCTTGCGTCGTGTCAGAATCTATCACTTACACTTTAGCGACACTTCATTCCCTTGATATCCTAGAATGTACTCCAAAATCCTCATCATGCCAAGAGCTTGTTTCCTTATTTGTCTCAATCTCTTCCTTCTCTTTGGCATGGAGGTTATCAGAACTTTATCATGTTGTCGGTATAATATGTCATTTTTTAAAGTTAATTTTCTCCAAGTTCACTCTCATCATACTTTTTTGTCACACACTGCTTTGATACCTCCCCTGAGATGCTCATTAACCATCTTCAAAGTAAAGATACATCATTTAGAGCACAAACATGGAGGTGTACAAGATGAATGTGTACTCAGAGGTGGAAATGGTATCCTTAAAGGTGTCCTTTAGAGCCTTAATAAAATGTTCACTCGTACTCTTGAAAAGTCCAACTGTCTTGATGACATTTTCTTGTCCTTTGTTCTAAGGGTCACCTCTTCCTCCTCCATAGCGGTAATAGCTTGTGCTGATTTGAGGAAACATCTACCGAATAATATGGGTGCTTCCTCTGATTTTCCTTCAAGTATAAGGGATTAAAATCTAAAGTAACAACCATCAATATCAATATGGGCTTCAGTGATTTGCCCACTAGGAACCCTTTGGGTCCCATCATTAAAGTGTAATATGTGAGATGTGGGTGTCACTTTTCCTACTGGATGACACTTTAGTATCGTTGAAGGTATGACACTTAAGCTCACTCCAAGATTTATGAATACTTGCTGGAAACGAGTTCATATAATCTCACAATTAATACTTGTGTCTCTTGGAGTTTTTCCTTTTTTCTAGACGGTTTCTTCTTTTGATTATCATGTGATACTTCAGGGGATGGGGTGATTGGTATCTCAATATCAACCCCTAATTTATCCTGGGTCATGTCCTTTATGTGCCTTTCACATTTTTTTTGTATGAGGTTCACAACAGTAGGTCATGTCATCTTCAATATTTGTATCAAGGGTGTGATCCCTAATGTGTACATTCTCACATGGAGACATAATATGAAGTGATATGGAGTCTCCCAACAGCCCTAAACTCTCTAGGATCTACAAGCAGTAGAGAAGGTAGTTGACTTACCCCTTTATTCTTGCAAATGTATTCATGTTAGCAATTAATGAAATAACATACTCTAAAGGGAATGCTTGTATCACAATATTTTCGTTAGTAGACCTCCTTTTCCTAACTCCCCACTTCGTTTGATGAGAACCATGACTACACATTAAATGTAAAATGCTATTAATGTTTACCTTAATTCACAGTGACAATCCTTTTATAACAGTTCATTTCTATTTGATACTAATCTGACCAAGGTATCAAGCACAGTGTTCTTAGTCTGTTAATAATGACTATTAGTACACTTTGCTTTTCCTAGTATCAATTCCAAGGTTCATATCAGACAGTTTGACAAGGTTAATATCAGACAATCCGTTATTTTGCAACAAAAATAATTCTCATATTTTTAGTACTCAAAATTTTACTCCAATGCACCATGAAAAATGTTCATATGGAGTGAATTAATAAAGTAGAATTTCACTTGCTCATAATTGGCTTGGATTTTTTAATCTCCATATTTTGGATTGGCCTAAAGTATGCAATACTCAAAAGCCCACTACATTCCAATCAACAAAATCCATATAAATTAAAGAACATTTAGCACCCAGATTATACATTTATTAACAATTTACTTATGAGATTCATTTCATGCAAGTCTACCACAAATTGCAGTGAAAAAGGCTTCTGAAGTCAGCTTGATTCTTCACACATGATGATGCCCACATCAACATAAACAATAACTAGTTTAACCCCATCACTTTAATTATTTGATAGCTTATGTTTCTTTATTAAAAGTGTTGAATGGATTCCATGTTCATGTCATTTCTTCATAAATTTCACTCCTTTCCATCGTTTTCTTGAACTTGGGCGAGATGGCGGACAAGGGTATTTAGAGCAGAAGACGCTTTTCCATTTTCACCTTCTCGTTGCTTGCATCTTGTCAAGAAAAGGGTCAATCTCGTCGAAGCTTCTCGCCCATATTTCCTTCGACCCACGGTGATTCGAACGAGGTTTTTCAATTTAATCTTTGCAGTTCAATTGGAGTTCTCGCCGGATTTTTTCCTTTTCATAGACCCATTTGGAGTAATTCCTTAAAATGTCGATGCATATATCAGTTCGAAGATGATTGTTTCGCGGTGATTGTTCTTCACGATCGTTGCATTTTGATTATCTCATTTTTTTTTATTATGATCACTGATGAAACACGAATTAATGAAGATTATTACCATGTAAAAATCTCGTCGCATTTCTCGCATTTGGATGTAGTGATGCTTAAATATATTTTTGCAGCAGGCGCTTATATTTTGTCGGTGCGATGAGCAAGTTCTTAAGTTGTATTGGAGGCCGTCTGTCTCAAGGAAGATCTACCCATGTCAGTTCCTCCGTGGTTTCTTTCTTTCTGTACTTGATGAATCATTTATATATTATACTCCTTTTTTCTAAAAAAAATTATATCTTCAGCTCCACTGAAGATTTTCCCTTCATTTCATGTACTTCTGACCCCGTTTCTAGGTCTTGAAATAGTTTGCTGGAGCCAGGTGGGCTAAAAATACCTGAAATATTTTCATGAACGAATGCTGCCATTTTATTTTTTTCAATACTTCTGGAACTTATTACTGAGGATAGACCATTTTGTGAATAGAAATTGCATGAATAATTTCAAAATTGTTCATTTGTAAGCTGCATTCTCCTGTAAACTGCCGATCCGTTTGTGGAGTAATTTGTGTTGATTTTTTTCTTCAAAAAAAGAATTTGTGTTGATTTTTCATTTGGCGATTGAGTGATCTTTATGTATGTTTCTATGCTTTTACAGGAATCATTTTGTATCTTTATAAATAGAAATTGCATGAATAATTTCAAAATTGTTCATTTGTAAGCTGCATTCTCCTGTAAACTGCTGATCCTTTTGTGGTCTTTTTTCTCCATGGAAGTATTCTTGTGGAGTAATTTGTGTTGATTTTTTTCTTCAAAAATAGAATTTGTGTTGATTTTTCATTTGGCGATTGAGTGATCTTTATGTATGTTTCTATGCTTTTACAGGAATCATTATGTATCTTTATAAATAGAAATTGCATGAATAATTTCAAAATTGTTCATTTGTAAGCTGCATTCTCCTGTAAACTGCTGATCCTTTTGTGGAGTCTTTTTTCTCCAGGGAAGTATTCTTGTGGAGTAATTTGTGTTGATTTTTTTCTTCAAAAATAGAATTTGTGTTGATTTTTCATTTGGTAATTGAGTGATCTTTATGTATTTTTCTATGTTTTTACAGGAATCTCTCTCATCAACTCCTTGGACTCGAAATCCATTTAATAGGCAATTAGCTTCCAGCACTGTGGAAAAGGGACCTGCAGTTATTCAAAAATCAGGAGAGGTTGCTTCAAAGCCATCAGGAAATGGCGAGTCCAATCAGGGCGGACCCACTGGAAAGCCTGTGAGGGGAGGGGTAATCTCTTTATATCTCTTTCTCTCTCCTCGCACACTTCTCTTGCTCTCCTGCTCTTAGTCTGTCTGTGTGTGTGTGTGTCTCTCTCTCTCTCTCTCTCTTTTTCTCACACCCGCTACTCTCACACTTCTCTGGCTCTCCTGCCCTTAGTGTCTCTCTCTCTCTCTCACCCGCTACTCTCACACTTCTCTTGCTCTCCTGCCCTTAGTGTCTCTCTCTCTCTCTCACCCGCTACTCTCACACTTCTCTTGCTCTCCTGCCCTTAGTGTCTCTCTTCTCTCTCACCCTCTAGTCTCTCGCCTCTATCTCCGGCACTGATTCTCTCTCTTCCCTCTCCTACTCTCACAAGTCTCTTTGTCTCCTTTTGTTATTCTCTCTTGCTTTCTCTCTCTCACACCCTCTACTCTCTCACCTCTCTTTGTCTCCTGCCCTGAGTCTCTCTCTCCCCCTATCCTTCTCATCTCACACTTTTCTTTGTCTCCTGCTCTTAGTATCTCTCGCTCTTTCTTTCTTTCTCTCTTACTCTCACACTTCTCTTAGTCTCCTTCGCCAATTCTCTCTCTCACACTTCTCTTTGTCTCCTGCTCTGAGTTTCTCTCTCTCTCTCTCTCACTTTCTCTCTCAACCTTTACTCTCCTGCTATGTCTCTCTCACTTTCTCTCTCACCCTTTACTCTCCTGCTGTGTCTCTCTCTCTCTCTTTCTTTCACCTGCCTGGGTCTCTCTCCCCCTCTCTCTCTACTTACATTTCTCTCTCTCTCTCTCTCCGGAAGTAGGCCTATCTATCTAGGGAAGAGAGAGAAAGAGGTAGAAATAAAAGATGTAACAATTCTCTCCAGGAAGATTTTCCAGCCAAGTCAACAACTTTCTTTACGACAAAAACACCCCTGATAATGACAAAAATACCCCTGATAATGACAAAATTACCCCTGATAATGACAAAAATACCCCTCATAGTGAATTCTCTCTCCTCCCCTTTCCCCTATTACCCTCCCTCTTTCTTATTGCTGTCTCTATCTTCTTTCTTCTTTCTTCTCTTATATTCGATCACACGCCAACTTACCTTCCCCAATTCGATTTTTATATTTTTACAATTTATGGGGTTTTTGAGTGACCTTAATTTTGCATCGGTCAGACTTAAAATATTGCACATTGAGATGATAACAATTTTTAATTATTTTTTCACTTTTCTCAGCCAGTTTCATGGGCTAGTCTTCTTTTGCTAATTTTAACGGGAGGAGGGATCGTCCTTTACTATGACAGAGAGAAGAAAAAACATATTGAAGGTGTGCATATTATCTTTGAATTAAAGACAGACATGTCTTTAATTTGCTTGTTTTTAAGAAATTTTCGTATTTACTTCATGTGCTTATTATTCCACATCTTTTATATTACCGTCTTATAATTGTCTTGGCAGGGTAAGTTTTTGCTCAAACAAATTAAGATTATCTATCATTTGGTTTACATTGTATTTGCTGAAATATGTTCGAGTTTAGTTAAAATCCCCGTGACACTGGTCTTTCTCTTGGAAAGTTTTGTTCCAAATACATAAAATATTTACTTTGAATTTCCCTTTTCTTGTTCCTATATCTTTAAATTTACCGTTACCTGGATAAAGCTGAGGATTTTCGCAGGGGAAAATTTAGTTTCTGCAGAGAAATAATAGAATTTTATATAATGCATTTCCTTTGCTCTGCTGCAATATTTGTGAATATATGAAAATTCTCTAAGTTATGTTGAAGCGCACCAATTCTGCTTTAATGCAATCTTCTTCTTGGAAAATATAAGATACGCCAAACAACATAATATTAAAAATCTAGGTTCTTCGGCGTTTTATTTGTATTAATTTTTTTAAAAAACATTTTGCATTAATATGTTGAACTTTTATAATTTACCGTGTCATAACAAAGGCCTCTCGAGGTTGATATTTTTTGTCAAATAAATTAAAACTATCTGATTCGACTTCCATTTCTTGTGATGTGCCAATGAAAATTTTGCGTGACTACAGCAAATTTAAGCAAAAATTCAATCGTCTGGCCATCTTTTTACCTGATTAAGAAAAAAAAGTTGAACATTTTTGTTATTTTTTTAATCTTCTCCTGAAAATAAAAATTCTCTCCGTTGGCATTTTTCTGCTGATCTATTTAGCTACAGTATGGAAGATCGAAAGCCATCTTTTCAAATGGAATTTCGACTTTAAAGTGAAAATTCAACTTTTTTCTGTTGTGAAATATTTGAATTGAAAAGAATGTTGAAACTCAGTTTTTTTCAGTTTTCGATTAAATACATATTTGAAAAAAAACTGGAAAAAAACTAAATTTTTTTTTTAATCCTGTCTAATGAGAAGATTATATATTTTTTTTCTCAAATGCAGAATTAGAAGCATCTTCTGCTGCACCATAGCAAGAAGATAAATATATTTTGAAAAGACTCTTGAAACTCAGTTTTTCTTCAGTTTTCGATCAAATACATATTTGAAAAAAAACTGGAAAAAAACTAAATATTTTTTCAAATCCTGTCTAATGAAAAGATTAAACATTTTTTTTCTGAAATGCAGAATTAAAAGCATCTTCTGTTGCACCAAAGCAAGGGCCCTCGGTGGGCACAGCCGCTATTGGCGGCGCCTTCACATTAGTGGATCAAAATGGAAAACAAGTCACAGATAAGGACTTTCTTGGAAAATGGACTCTTATTTACTTTGGATTTACCCACTGCCCAGATATTTGCCCAGATGAACTTCAGAAATTAGCAGCAGCAGTGGACAAAATCAGTAGGGTTTCTAATTTACTCTTCATTTTTCTCAATTTATTATTATTTTTTCAATCTTTAAAACCTCATTTGCAGAGTCAGTAGCAGGGATTGAGATTGTTCCTGTTTTCATCTCCGTTGACCCTGAGAGGGACACCGTTGAGCAAGTCAACGACTATGTCAAAGGTATGATCTTAGACTAAGCTATAGATTTTTCTGAAAAATAATTCATATACTATGAAAAATGATAAATGCGTAGAAAATGGAGGTTATTTTATTTTAATTTTTTTAGAATTCCAGCAACATTTAAATTGGTTTGACTGGAACACCTGAAGCGGTGAGGGAAGCAGCTCTGGTCTACAGAGATAAAATATGCCAGTATACAAGATAAAAATATCAATCTTTAGAGTCATTCATTGCAATGAAGTTTAAACTAAGGTGATGCTGATATTTGTAGAAAAATATAGACATGTTATGGAGATTTTTTATTTTTTTTCAAATTCTTCCCAAATTTAATTGATTTGACGGGGACACTGATAGCGCAGTCAGTCCAAGACGCCTACAGTTCAACAAGGTTTTCGTCCCGTCTGATCATACATTTTTTTTACCGTTTTTAAAAAGCGTAACGTTCATGAACGGTTCACGAACGAACCCAAACAAACCGAACACGAACACGAACAAGAAATTTTCCCTGTTCGTTCAACGCCGAACAGGGAATTTTCTATCCCTACAATTGAGGCTTGGAAGGAACAGCACAGTCTTTCAATAAAATATAAACTCAGACGATGTTAGTATTTGAAGAAAAAAAAGATAAATGTGATAGAGAGACATTTTTTATTTTATTCAGAATTCCACCCAAATTTAATCGGCTTGACCGGAACGCCTGAGGCTGTGAAGGCGGCAGCTCGTGCCTACCGAGTATACTACATGAAGACTGAACAAGACGGCGCTGACTATCTCGTTGACCACTCCATAGTCATGTGGGTATTTGTTTTATTTCTGGAATTTTCTTGGACGCTTTTTCCTAATTTATCATGATTTTCTAAAAAAGGAAAAAACATTGAGTTTTGCAGGTACTTGATGGATCCAAATATGAAGTTCATCAAGTTCTTCGGCAAGAACTACAACGTCGACGCGCTTGCCGACGGCATCATCAAAGAAGTTAAACAGTGGAAGAAGTAGACGTCTGGATCAGAACATATCACTAATTTCTTTATTAATGATCCGTTATTCATGATTTTTGGTGGCCTCAGGTTTCAATCTTTCATGAAAAACCAGTGGTTGTATCCATCTTTTGATGAAGCACGATAATTCAAATGAACAGGGTATTCTTGACTATCAATGCATGTTTTTTTTATAATCTGTCAGTAAAAACCAATCTTGACGTAAACATGATTAATGAGTGGAAACTTGTAATTTATTAACTATCAGTAGACACCAATGAAAACACATTTGATCAAATTCACATAGCTAGTTCAATAATACAGACTGCATCGGGACTTTTATATCTACCTTGGAAATATTGGTATGCATATTTAAAAATATTAGTTAACGATATTTAAAAACAGATGAATTATCAATTAAATCATAAATTACACGATCCAGTGAACACAGATAAAAAAAAGTGGCCATCAATAATCAATTAATGAAAATTTTTAACCATATTTCAGTACAAAAATGACTGCATTGGGAGGCTTATTTGTTTAAAAGAAGAAAGAAAACTCACGGATTTAACTAGATCACATTTTGCTCGAACCAGTAAAATACCTCAAAAAAAATTATTAGGGTATCTCATAGAAAAAAGTAATATTCACATGTAACCATTGAACCATAGATATCAATGAAAGTATTAAACACAATAATAATTAACGCTGAAATGAGATAGAGTAGGAACCGGTGTTGGGGTCTTTCACTGCTTTGAAGTTATCAACGCTCATCCCAAACCTCCCTAGCACAGAATTTCCCAGCTCCTTCAACTTCCCTGGAAAAAATTAAAAAGAAAAAAATATGATAAATTTAAAGAAATACTATAATCTATTAAAAATGTCAGCTATTCTTGTCCTTATGTTTCCTAGTATTGGACATATACCCGTGTACTAACCTTATCAAGGGAGTAAAATGTCATCTACGCCGTGAAAAAATTGTAGATATCTAAAGAAAACTGACTTTTTATTTAGGGAACATAAAATATGTTCGTTTTTATTAATACTGCTGGATAAGAGTATAATTCAGTTTCTTTAAAAAAAAGAGTATAATTCATATGTAATCCGATGGAGGCCTTGATGTGGCTCTCAATTTAGGAAGGAAAATACTAAAGGAAAAAAAGTTAAAGATAAGTCAATGAATTGAGAAAATATATAGATTGTTGACACTTAAGCTCTTTTTTTTGTAACTAATAGTCCCATATGGGACATTCTTAACTAGCCCATTAGGGCTTCCCTATATAAACACTTGTAATCCCCTCTTATCTTTTTAATCAAGTTGGTTTTCTCTTTCTCAAACCTCTTTCTTGGTTCAACATGGTATCAGAGCCGAAACCCTAAATTTCGGACTCATCGTCGCTCCGACTCACCGGCTCCTGCCGTCGTCATGCGTCCTCTGCTCAATCGACCGAGCGACCGGCTCTCTCTCTCTCTCTCTTCTTCGCGCGGACCCTCTCCTTCGCGCGGAGTAGCCTCTCTGCGCGCGGCCGTCTCCACTCTGCGTACAGCCTCCTCTCCTCGCACGGTTGCCTCTCTGCTCGCGTCCGCGGGTGACCTGCTTCATCCAGGTTCTCGTGCGCCTCGATCTGTGCTGTCCGATGTCTGAAGAACAGACCTCTGCCTCTCGACATCTGGGATGACTCCGGTGCATTCTCCTGTGCCTCCGACAACGGCTGCATCGACTCGTCTCACCCGTCCAGCACCATTTACTTTGCCCAAGATTCCGCCCGATGGAATTTTCAACGGCTTCAACCTCCTTTAATGGCGACAGTACGTGCAGATCACTCTAAAAGGACAACTAATGCGTCATTTAACGGAAGACGGACCATCGGTGACGAACCCAGCATACTATGATTGGCTCGACGTTGAAGGAGTCGTTCAGCGCTGGCTACTTGACAGTATCGCCCCTAATATTAAGGGGGAGTTTCTGTCTTTGGCGAGTGCTCGAGCCGTCTGGGAAGATGCCCTCAACAGCCACTCCAAGAAGAACAACATTGCCATTTTGTACGAATTGGTGCATCGGGCCGCTAATCTTCGTCAAGGGGATTGGACGGTATTGGAGTACAGTAACGAACTCACCTCTATGTGGAATGAGATCGACCATTACATGCCACCGGAGGTGAATTAGGTGGAGTGGGGGTATGTGCTACAGCTTCGTGTGTTTCAATTCCTGATGGGTCTCAACCCGGAATATGAATCACTACATGGCCAGCTTAATCATCGAGAGAAGATACTCACCTACCAAGATGCACTCCGGAGTGTACGGATTCAGGAGTCTCGGTTTCAGCAGGCACCTTCCCTCACCTCGGCGTTTGCGGCAACACCGGCCGCGGCTACTCATGATTCATCGCCGAATTCTTCCGCCCGAGGGACTTCATCTCGCTCGGAGGAGTCTCCCAAGGGCGATCCCACACTCTTCTGCAATTATTGCAAGAAGAGGGGTCATTCCAAAGTCAAAACCGCCTCTGGAGATCTTCTCACCGTCGCGGGTGTTGGTCATGTTACTCTTTCCCCTTCTATGAAACTTTTGCGCGTTCTTCATGTTCCTTGTCTTGGTCATCATCTCCTATCTCTATCCCGACTTATTCGTGATTTAAACCATGATCTCACCTTTTCTCCAAATTCCTGTTTTTATCGTGACAAGGTGTCGGGGGAGACGATTTCACTTGTTGAGGAGCGTGAGGGGCTCTATCTTATTCGACCTTCTTCCTCTTCTCTTGCTGTTGCTGCTGTTTCCCTCTCGGCGTCTCATGACCAATTGTGGCTTCTTCATCGACGCCTCGGACATCCCTCTTTTAACACCCTTTATCGTCTATTTCCTAAACTTTTCCAGGGTCATGCTGTTGACTGTTTTGTTTGTGACGCATGTCGAATTGCTAAACATCATCGCACTACATATCCTTTATCTTCATCTTGTGCATCCACGCCTTTTTTCTCTTGTTCATACCGATGTTTGGGGTCCGGCCCCCCTTCACAGCACTTCCGGCACTCGATGGCTTGTTATTTTCATTGACGACGCTACCCGTTTCACGTGGGATTACCTTTTAAAACACAAATCCCAACTTTCCACCATCATTCCCCAGTTTTACTCCCTTATCCAAACCCAATTCTCCACCCCCATCCGTTGCTTCCGCTCCAACAACGCCAGAGGCTATGTCAATTCTACCCTCACCCATTTCTTCAAACAAAACGGCATTGTTCACGAAACATCTTGTCCCTACACGCCTCAGCAGAATGGTGTTGCAGAATGGAAATTTTGCTACATCTTTGATACGACCTGGAGCCTCTTGTTCCATATGCATGTTCCCAAGTATTTCTGGGGTGAAGCCGTTCTCACCGCCATCCATCTTCTCAACCGCCATCCATCTTCTCAACCGCCTTCCCTCTCGTGCCCTCAACCATTCCCCACCTATTGACTGTCTCCAGCGCTTCTTTCCCACCACTTCCCTCAAAACAAACCTCACTCCACGTGTCTTTGGGTGCGTCTGCTTTGTCCCCAACAATCAGCTCAGTCGGGACAAGCTTGACCCTCGCGCCATTCAGTGCATTTTCATTGGATATTCCGTTACCCAAAAGGGTTATCGGTGCTACCATCCGCCTTCCCGTCGCTTCTTTGTCACTGTTAGTTAAGTGCTTATCCTCCTCTTGGGCCCTATTCTATAAGCCCTTTAGGAGCTCTTATTTCCTCTCTCTCATAGGGTATAAATACCCTAATGTAAGCCACTTACTTTCTTATGTCAATCTATTTTCTCTCATTTCTCAACCTCCATCGACCCTTCTTCTCCTCCAAACTCTCTAGGGTTTGTCATGGTATCAGAGCTCTAGGGCTCCTGATCTTCCCTCTCCTCTCTAGGGTTTGACATCACCCTTTAGGGTTTGAGATCCCCTTGATCTCACCCTCCCTCCAGGTGACCCCCGAGGATCACCCTCCCTCCCTCCCTCCTCGCAGCCAGCACAGCCGCGCAGCAGCCAGCCGCGCGACCAGCCGCCGCGCACAGCCAGCCGCCGCGCGACCAGCCAGCAGCGCAGCAGCCAGCCGCCACGCGACCAGCCAGCCGCACAGCAGCAAGCCGCGCAGCAGCAAGCCGCGCGACCAGCCAGCCGCGCGACCAGCCGCCAAGACAGCCAGCCGCGACCAGCCAGCAGCGCAGCAGCCAGCCGCCGCGCGACCAGCCAGCAGCGCAGCAGCCAGCCGCCGCGCGACCAGCCAGCCGCACAGCAGCAAGCCGCCGCGCGACCAGCCAGTCGCACAGCAGCAAGCCGCCGCGCAGCCCGCTCAGCAGCCAGCACAGCCGCCCAGCAGCCAGCCGCGCGACCAGCCGCCGCACGACCAGCCCGCAGCGCAGCGGCCAGCCGCCGCGCGACCAGCCAGCCGCACAGCAGCAAGCCGCCGCGCAGCCCGCTCAGCCGCGCAGCCAGCCGCGCAGCCCGCAGCGCAGTTAGCTGCACAGCCAGCCGCGCAGCCCGCAGCGCAGTCAGCCGCACAGCCAGCCGTGCAGCCAGCCGCACAGCCAGCCGCACAGCCAGCCGCACAGCCAGCCGCGCAGCCAGCCGCACAGCCAGCCGCACAGCCAGCCGCGCAGCCAGCCGCACAGCCAGCCGCGCAGCCAGCCGCACAGCCAGTCGCGCAGCCAGCCGCGCAGTCAGCCGCGCAGAGACCGACACAGAGACCATGCCTTACACAGAGACCGACTTTGCGGAGAAGCCGCTCTCCTACAAGATCACTCATCCGTTGCCTCTGGTCCCGGAATCAACTCTTCTCCGCGGCCCGAATCTTCTGCAGTGGTCTCGCTTCATCGAGACCACCCTCAAATCCCGTCAACTGTACAAGCACTGCACCGAGCATCCCTTGACCGCCGATCACCCTCACTATGCGGCTTGGGACGCCGAGGAGCAGTTCATTCTTGGGTGGCTGTCCACGTTCACATTGGCCCCCGATTTCCGCGACCGCTTTCCCCATCAGAAAACGGTCAAAGGGTTTTGGGACCAAGCCAAGAAATTTTGCGGCGGAGAATGATTGGTGGCGCATCTACGCCTCGCTGCTCAAGCTTCCAACCTGAAACAGGGCTCTCTGTCGATCTCCGATTATGCTCTCGCACACAAGAAGGCGTGGGATGAAGTGGACCACTACCTGCCAACGGACGACCCCAAGTGCAAGACCTATCAGAACATGCTTATCCTGCGCATCATGGGGTTTCTCAACGGCCTAAACCGGGAATATGAGGCCATTCGTCGTCGGGCCCTGCACAACAAAGATGGCCCTCCGGATCTCGAGCGTTGGTTCAGGAGCTCCAGGAGGAAGAGAGTCATCTCCTTCTCCATGGGACTCCCACCTCCGACCCGGCTGAGTCCTCTGCGCTTCTGGCAGCACCTGCTGCCGCTGCTGGGCAGTCCTCGGCCCTCTTACCGACTCCGGCAGCCGCTGCCCGCCCTGCAAAAACACCCGTCTGCACCTATTGCGGGAAGCCGGGCCACTGGAAGAACAAGTGCACTAAACGTCTCAACGACTGGCGAAAGAAGAAAGAGGCGGACAGCAAGGCCATGTTGGCCCAATCTGAATCTTCCCCGGCCCCGAGCACGTCTACCACGGCTCTGGACAGCATCCAAGCCGAGCTTGCCCGGCTCCGTGATCAGGTGGCAGCCATGCAGCCTTCTTCGACTGCCTACTTCGGCACATTTGGTGCGTCTTCCTCCCCTGCCGACACTTGGTATTGCGGCCATACGGCGTTTCACTCGCCGGTCGTATCGGACACGACTTGGGTGCTTGACTCGGGGGCCACTGAGCACATGACCCCCCTCAACACTCGGTTCGTCTCCTACGTCCGGCATAGTGGTGCACGTACTGTTCTCACGGCCGGGGGTGGACGACTACGCGTGGCTGGAATCGGGGCAGTCTATGTGGACGGCCTTGGTGGTCCGCAACGTCCTCCACGTTCCCGACCTGCGGGCTGTACTTCTGTCACCCCAACGCCTTGTTGATGCCGTCCAGTGCTCATTTCATCTCCAACCTGACGGCATGTTTCTGTCTGACAAGGTCGGCCGGACTACACGGATTAGGCGGGAGAACGGGCTGCTGTTGCTGGATGATGGGGGACGGTCGCAGTGCCGCGGTGCATCGGACACTTCGGACGGGGCCGAGCAGCGGTGGGGCGACTCCTGATGACGCACCAGCGGCTGGGCCACCCGCCTTTGCGACTCTTCACCGTCTTTCCCTGAATTATGTTCTGGCTTGGACCTTAAGACCTTGGTGTGTGACGCTTGTCAGTTGGCGAAGCATCGCGTTCTTCCTTCACTCCGTCCTCGGCTCACACATCTGTCCCGCTGTTCCGGGTGCATAGCGGCGTGTGGGGACCTGCCCGAAACCTAGCTTGAAAGGTCATCGGTACTTCCTTCTACTTGTGGGCGAGGCAACTCGCTATACGTGGGTCTACCTCCTCACCGCGAAGTCGGAAGTTGCGCAGAATGTCCGTCATTTTTGTGCGATGGTGGCGACGCAGTTTGGTCGGGTATCCAGCGGTTTCGCCGGATAATGCCCGCGACTTCTTCAACAACGACCTCGGCGCCTTCTTCGCCGACCGGGATCCTCCACGAATCTTCATGCCCTGCCACCCCGAGCAGAACGGACTAGCGAGCGTCGCGCCGGCTATGTCACCTCGACGCCCGGGCGCTCCTTATCGACGCCAAGGCCCGTGGCGTATTGGGGCGATGCCGTCCTGACGAGCACCCATCTCGTCAATCGCATTCCCACCCAGCTGTTGGCGTTTCTACCCCCTGGACCGGATGAGCGGCCTTCCCGACACGTGCCTGCGGACGGGTCTCTTGCCACGGATATTCGCTGCACGGCATATGTCCACGACACGTCTCCGGGCGGACAAAGCTTGACGCCGTGCTGTTAGGTGCGTCTTCGTTGGGTACTCCTCTCTTCAGAAGGGGTATCGGTGCTACCATCCGCCGTCTCGGCGATACTTCATCTCGGCAAATGTCACCTTTGCCGAGCATGAACCCTATTTTGGGACCACTCTTCCTCATCCCGCCTCCCGTTGGATGAGGCCCCTCGCTCCCCACTTGGGGCCCGTTCCTTTCTTGGAGCCCACCGCTCCGCATCTTCTTCCTCATTCCATGATCCCTCTCCCTTTGATTCTTCTCCGTCGGTGACCCGAGGGCCTTTGACGTGCTGTCCTCCCCATCTTTGCTTCCCGCCATCCAGCATGCTCCTCCTCTTCCTCCTTCCTCCGATCAGTCCCCTCTCGAGTCATCCTCCTCGCTTCCCGTTCGCCTCCTCCCTTGATGACCCTTTCCTTCCCTTCCATGACGAGGCTGCTTCCCCTGCTCCGTCATCTGATTCTCCCGTGGAGGCTTCGTCCTCCCCGAGGACTCTCTCCCCACTGCTTCCGCTCATCTTCCATTGGCCGAGCCATCCTCAACCTCTCTCGACGATGACGACCAGTTGGGATGGCCCATTGCCCTCCGGAAAGGGGTTCGTCAGTGCACTCAGACGCCCCGTTATCCTCTTTCGCATTTTCTTTCCTTCGACCGGCTGAGTACTCCCTACCGGCTGTTTCTTGCTCGCATCGAGTCGGATCCCATCCCTCGCCGCTTAGCCGATGCTATCGCTTCTCCTCATTGGAAAGCGGCAATGGATGAGGAGATGCAGTCTCTACTCCGAAACCGCACTTGGAACATCGTCCCCCTCCCTCTTGGCAAGCGGGCGGTGGATTGCAAGTGGGTCCACACCAAGAAGCATCATGCGGATGGCACCCTTGAGCGCTACAAGTCTCGACTTGTGGCTCGCGGGCTCACCCAGTCTTCACGGAGTGGACTACTTGACGTTCTCACCTGTGGCGAAGATGGAGACCGTTCGCCTCCTCCTGGCCCTCGCGGCTCACTTCCGGTGGGCTATCCGACAGTTCGACGTCAAGAACGCCTTCTTGCATGGCGACTTGACGGAGGAGGTGTACATGCAGCAGCCGCCGGGTTACTCTCTCGGCCCCCCTGGCCACGTCTGCCGACTGCGGAAGTCCCTTTATGGACTAAAGCAGTCTCCGCGCATGTGGTTCGGCCGGTTCTCCGCTGTTCTGAAAGCCGAAGGGTACACTCAGAGCAACGGAGATGCCACTTTGTTCTTCCGCCACCGTCCGACCGGGATCTCCATCCTTGCTGTGTATGTCGACGACATCCTCATCACGGGATCAGATGCTGCTGAAGCCGTTCGTCTTAGCACCGCCCTGGCCAAGGAATTTGAGATCAAGGCCCTTGGCCTTCTCCGATATTTCCTCGGCCTTGAGGTGGCGTACTCCTCACGGGGCCTCTTTGTTTCACAGCAGAAATACGCCGTCGACTTGCTGACTTTGACAGGAATGACCGGGTGTGCGCCAGTGAGCACTCCTATCGACCCCAACGTCAAGTTGGGCAAGGGCGAGGACTCTCCTTTGACGAGTGCTTACCGCTATCGGCAGGTGGTGGGCACACTCGCCTACCTGCCTCACACTGCCCGACATTGCATTCGGTCAACCTGCTCAGTCAGTTCATGCACTCACCGAGGAGATCCACAGTCAAGCCCACCGGGTACTTTCGTATCTCAAGGGCTGCCCGGGCAAGGGACTCCTCTTCCCTCATAGCTCGGACAAGACGGTGAAGGTGTACACCGATGCCGATTTTGCTGGCTCCGTTGTGGATTGTCGATCTACCACGGGGTACTGCACGTTCGTTCTTGGCAGCCTCGTCAGCTGGAAAAGTAGCAAGCAGGACAAGGTGTCCCGCTCCAGTGCCGAGGCCGAATTTCGTGCTCTTGCTGATGGGGCAGCCGAGGGACAGTGGATCCACAACATCCTCGCCGATCTTCACGTGAAGTATGTGGGACCAATCCACTTCTTCTGTGACAACAAATCCACTATCGCCTTGGCCAAGAACCCCGGACAGCAAGGGCGCATCAAGCACATGGAGCGCAACCGCTATTTCTTCAAGGAACGTATGGACGAGGGCCTCTTCGACCTCGAATACGTCTCCTCTGCTGACCAGGCAGCGGATGTCCTCACCAAGGGACTGTCCTGGCCGCTGCTTCAACGTGCTGTATCCAAGCTCAATATGGACGACATCCATACTTCGCTTGCGGGGGGGTGTTAGTTAAGTGCTTATCCTCCTCTTGGGCCCTATTCTATAAGCCCTTTAGGAGCTCTTATTTCCTCTCTCTCATAGGGTATAAATACCCTAATGTAAGCCACTTACTTTCTTATGTCAATCTATTTTCTCTCATTTCTCAACCTCCATCGACCCTTCTTCTCCTCCAAACTCTCTAGGGTTTGTCAGTCACCAAAGATGCTACCTTTAATGAGTTTACTCCTTACTATCCCTCCTCCACGGTACCACCTTCTTTACCTCCTCAGCCGGACCCGCTCGAGTTCCTTATCCTCCCTCCTCTTTCCTCCTCAGTCACTTCTACGACAGTCCCGTCATCCTCCCCAGCCCCTTCACCTCCAGCCGCACCATTGTCTCCGCCCTTCCCCGGCACCGCGTCGATTCCCATTGGAGAGCCATTAGAATCTCCTCCGGATTCTCATGCAACACTCGTGGATCTTTCTCCACAACCCTCTTCTCCCCAACCACCTTCTTCTGCTCCTCATCCACTTCCTCCTCTTGTCCCTCCGCCGGGTGTTCCTACGAATCTACCACGCTGCCCTCCGGAAAAACACTATGGCCTCACCTATATCTCTCTCCGCACTCCCTCCTCTTCTCCTCCTTTGGATGCCTCATCCTCTACCTCCCAAGACACTCCACCAGAATCTTCCTTGTCCCTTGTGCCTCCTTCCCGCTCTCCTCCTTTATATCCTTTAACTAATTACGTTTCCTCCCATCGTCTCTCCAAACCATACCATGCACTGCTTACCTCCATTGACTCCATCTCCCTTCCAAAGACAGTGGACGTTGCCTTATCCTTGCCTCATTGGCGTCAGGCTATGGAGGAGGAGCTTCAAGCTCTTGCCCTAAATGATACATGGGATCCTGTTCCTCTCCCACCGGGCAAGCACTTGGTTGATAGCCGTTGGGTCTATGCTGAAAAGCAGAACTCCGATGGCACGATTGAGAGGCATAAGGCACGCGATGTTGCAAAAGGCTTTAAGCAGAAATATGGCGTCGATTATCAGGAGACATTTGCTCCAGTGGCCAAGCTGAACATTGTCCGCATTCTCCTGACTCTTGCTGCAGACCGTGACTGGGTACTGCAGCAATATGACGTCAAGAATGCATTTCTTCATGGCGACTTGACTGAGGAAATTTATATGGCTCTTCCTCCTGGGTATGCCTCCTTGGTCCCCTCTACTCCTTCCTCGGTTGTTTGCCGCTTGAAGAAGGCACTATATGGTTTGAAACAATCTCCTCGTGCCTGGTTTGGTCGTTTCACTACGGCCATGAAGTGTCTTGGATATCGCCAGTGCAATGTGGACCACACCCTCTTCTACCATCATTCCACGTCAGGGGGAGTCGCTATCCTTCTGGTCTACGTGGATGACATCATTATTACGGGTGATGCTACGGAGGCTATTACACAATTGGCGGCCTATCTATCGTCGGAATTTGCTATTCGCCACCTTGGCCCGTTGAGGTATTTTCTTGGCATTGAAGTTGCATACTCTTTTGTCGGGATTTTCATTTTTCAGCGGAAGTACACGGTGGATCTTCTTCATGAGCTTGGAAAGGAGGATTCCAGGCCCATTACTACACCTATTGACGCTAATCACCGCCTTGGCGCCGATGAGAATGAAGATCCTGCAGAGCCTAGACAATACCGACGATTTGTGGGCAAGCTAATCTGCCTCACCCACACGCGACCTGATATTGCATATTCTGTGGGGGTTCTCAGTCAGTTCATGCAGACTCGCATGAGTCATCTTCACGTTGCTCATCTACTTCTTCGGTTCTTAAAGGGCACAGTTGGTCGTGGACTTTTGTTTCCGCCGCCACAGTGGTCTTCGCCTAGAGGTATAAACCGATACGGATTAAGCAGGGTCCATTGTTGATCGTCGGTCTACCTCAGGATATTGCACCTTCTTCGGCGGCAATCTTATTACGTGGAGGAGTAAGAAGCAGAAGGTGGTGTCTTGATCCAGTGCCGAAGCAGAGTTTCGTGCGCTTGCACATGGTCTCTGTGAGGCACTTTGGATCACAAAGATCCTACGTGAGCTACGTTGTCCGGTTTCCTCTCCCGTCCAGATGTACTGCGACAACAAGTCGGCCATCAGCATTGCCCATGATCCAGTCCAGCATGACCGCACGAAGCACATAGAGATTGATCGACACTTCATTAAAGAGAAACTGGAGTCGGGAAAATTCTGCCTGCCGTATGTGCCTTCAGCAAATCAGATCGCAGACATCTTCACCAAAGGGCTCCATGCCCCTAGGTTTGAGGAGCTTTGTGGCAAGCTGGGTGTGGAAAACATCCACGCCCCAGCTTGAGGGGGAGTGTTGACACTTAAGCTCTTTTTTTTGTAACTAATAGTCTCATGTGGGACATTCTTAACTAGCCCATTAGGGCTTCCCTATATAAACACTTGTAATCCCCTCTTATCTTTTTAATCAAGTTGGTTTTCTCTTTCTCAAACCTCTTTCTTGGTTCAACATAGATTATACCAACGAAATTTATAAAATCCTATCATTTAGGCAATAGACAAAAATACCATGGATTGGGTTTCCGGAGCATATCACAATCAATAACCGTGAGCCATGTTAATATAATTGAGAAAATAAATCATCGTGGAAATGTAGAAAATGTCGAAGTAGTGTTATGACATTTGATTCCGAAATTGAACTGGCTTCCAGAGATTTCTGTTTATGTACAAGGGACTCAGCTTTTTGAATGAAAACTTCGATTCATTTCATTATTTTTCATTATATAACTACTTCTGGCGTTATTTATGACATGGGGAAAAACATTGGAGCTTTGATCCAAAATGAAAAGACGAGTACGTAATGACGAAACTAGAAGACGAGACGTGGGTAGACAGTAAAAACTCACCGATCATCTCCTCCTTTAGTTTCTCCTTTTTCTCCACTGCCAGGGGTTCTAATCTTCTAATCGATCTCTCTGCATCCCTTCTAGCCAGGATATCTGAAGGATGCACTTCGATAATCTTCTTCATATCTGTAGAAGTATAGTCGATTAAAAACCATAAAAAATAAACGATCTTTTAAGAAAGTAAAAATGAAGCACAATTCATTTTAATTAAGGAAGTAATAATTAGGGTTGGCAGACGGTGGCAAAAGATAAGAAAATGATGAGGTGGCGAATTTGCCATTAGATGATTCTGACAAATGACAACTGTACTCCATGCGAGATGAACGACGACAAGACGATGATGAGGAGATGATGAGATGGTGAAAAAATGGTCATCGGATGATTCATATGCATGACGATGATGATGACAATGATGATGACGATGATGATGACAATTCTTCATCATCGTCATCATTATCCACTCATCATGATCATCTATGATGCCAAGCACTAGTATTTGCAATCTGGTTTTAAATATTATAAATGACGACAAGACGATTAAAAGGCGATGACAAGATGATGAGAAAGTAGTAATCAGATGATTCATATGCATGATGATGCCGATGATGATGATGATTCTTCATCATTGCCGTCATTATCCACATGTGATCACCATCTTGGACGCCAAGCACTAATATTTGCAATCTGGTTTTAAATATTACAAATGATGACAAGACGGTGAAGAGGCGATGACAAGATGATGAGAAAGTAGTAATCAGATGATTCATATGCATGATGATGACGATGATGATGATGATTCTTCATCATTGCTGTCGTTATCCACATGTGATCACCATCTTGGATGCCAAGCACTAGTATTTGCAATCTGGTTTGGAATATTTTAAATGATGACAAGATGATGAAGAGGCAATGACGCGATGATGACAAAGTAGTGATCAGATGATTCATATGCACGACGATGACAATGATGATTATTCATCATCAACTGTCATTATCCACATGTCATCATCATCTCGGATGCCAAGCACTAGTATTTGGTTTTAATGTGGAAAATCTGAAGGAAGAGGAAAAGGAAATCTGATGCAAACCAGATAAAGAGTTGACTCGGTTATGACTAAACGGGAGTAAAAATAAGTGGAAAAAAAATCAACAATGGAAATCAGTGCAAAACAGAGGAACTAATAACTCATTAAAAAAATGTTTATAAGAGTTAAGAAAATAAGAATAAAAATGGATAAAATGATGAAGAGTATTAGCATATGCGATGATACATCTGATAAGGATTAGATTTTGTAAACTCATTCGAACCTGCAATGGCCTCATCGAAGTGTTCCAACTTCTCATGAGCCTCCCCTCTTCTAACTAGCGCTTTCAGGTAAGAAGGGTTCAATTCGAGCGCCTTAGTGCATTCCTTGATCGTTTCCTCATACTTTCCCTGAGATAAAGATGAACAATATTACTGCTAAAATCCTATATATAAATAAACAAAAAAAATTCTGAATGCAGTGATAATAATGGACTCTGAAGGATCATTTAATCTATGACGATCATAAAAATGCCCCAACAGATCCAGGAACGATTTTAACAGGCGGATTTTGAGTAAATATCGAAAAAAAAAATTTAAGGTGATCGAAAAAAAATTAAGAAAGAGAGATCGCACACAATGAAGCATAATGTGGCATGAAAAGATTAAAATCACAAGAAAATAAAAAACGAGTTACGATTTAATCAATAATTTACACCAAATCCGGAAATTAACTCACCAATTTCGAGTAACATAGACCACGGTTTGCATGACAGATGGATCGGACTTCTGAAGAAGAAGTAAACTCAGATGCAAATTCCAAAGCAAGTCTATACTTCTCCAACGCATCTTCATAGTTTCCTGCCCGGTAAGCGACATTTCCCTCTTCTTTCATGTCATTAGCCTGAGCTAAAGCTCTCTGCCAAACAAAAAAAAACTTGTTCTCAAAGAATCAAATAAAAAATTTACACTAAAAAATATGAAACTTGTCTTCCTGATCCAATTAGAGAAGAAAATTAAAAGCGAGAAAACAAGAGAAAAAGTCGACACCCGCTCATGCTGCTCTTCATCCAGCGCATCCTCAAACACATCCTCATCATTGGCAACGTCTTTCTCCGTCTGTGCAGAAGAATAAGAAGAAGTAATTCCTTCTGCGGCCGCCAAGGTCACATCTTTCTCCGTCTCCGATTCCGGCTCGATGATCACCATTTCAAAATCTGCAAAATGCAATACACGATCACACGCGCTGAAAATCAAGAATCAAGAACACAAACAATCATACAAACCAAGGGATCAACGATCTGCAACCTTCCGAGATGCTCTCCCACTCTCTCCCTTTAGGGCTTCGGGAGCCGACGACGGTGAATTCTCTTCACTGCTCTGATTTCTTCCTGTCAAAGTATAAAATTTGAAATTTTAGTGGTATTTATAGCTCTCTTTAGAAGCTAAAACAAATTAAATCAATTTATTAATTGTTTTTTAAATGTCTCTATAATCAGTTAACTAGGAGGAATTATCTGAAGATAAGCTTGTGCATTAAGTGGCTCGCTTATCTTAGCCTCTGAGGCATTAAGGGAATAATTTAAGAAATATATTTGGGAAAAATATACTAATGAGATGAATTTGTTAGCACTTTTTCATTAGTTCCATGCCGGGAGTGATTAAAAAATCAGGTAAGTACTTTATCTTGGAAAAAATAGATGGTTGAAAATTAAAATAAAATAAAATGACAGTTTAGTTCCTCTCTCTATCTCATAATTACAGCAATATCTCATTTGGTTCTTGTAACATTCTTCGCTCTGTCATTTCTGCTCATAAACTCGTGCCTGAATCTGAAATTACTCGTCATTGACTGTGTATTTTATGTTTTTGCTTAAGGGTTAAAAGGGAAAATAATAGTAGAAGCATATAACTCTTTGTATGTTCCACTTGCATTGAAGGTTATATATCAGTTCATGTTCCTTCCCTATACTAATTGGGTCTAATTACAGGTTGGATATTTAATTTTTTTATTATACCTTTTTATCGAAATATACTCCACTAATAACATGTTCATCATAGAAAATATAGTAAATAAAGAGCTAAATTTCTCACTACTTTGTGATTAGTTCCACATGGGGAGAGATCAACATAGAACCAATCAGACAAGGATTTAATATTGGAAAAAGAAATGGTTGAAAATTAAAAGAAATTGGCGGATAATTCAGTTCCTCTTCTACCCCAATATAACTCCAACATCAGATTTGAGTTCCCTAATATTATTCGCTCATCGCTTTTGCTCATAAACTCGTGCCTGAATCTCAAGATGAATCTTCATTTACTTTGCATTTAATGCTTTTTGCTCGAGTTGTATGAAATTGTGATTTGCTTCAGGCTTAAAAGGGAAAATCATAGTTGAAGCATACAAATCATTGAACATTCCGTTTGTGTTGGAAGTCATAGATCGATTCATTGTCCTTCGCTCAACTAAAAGGGCCTAATTACAGGTTGGATGGTTAATTGTCTAACACGATTAACTTAGTTCATTCTTTTTTTAGGAGCAAATGAAAATAAGTTGTTTAATTGATAATGAACAACATAGTATACTGTGATATTTTTCTCTCAAATTGGGATCATTTCTTGATTGTGTTGTATTATCTTTGTCCAATGATTATGTTAATGCACTTTTATTGTCTTAATGTTGTTGCATTTTTCCTAGTTTTCTTTCCACACTAGATATTAGAGATGGTTCTTAATTACAAAAGAAGATAACACTATCTGGGTTAGTTCAAGCCACACTATTGATTACCCTCAAGGTTGATGAGTATAAGAGAAAGGAAATAGAAAAATAAAGAAGGATTTAGAAAATTCAACTACATCATAAAATCATAAACCCAATCAAAGAAAAGCTAATTTTTAATTTTTTTGTAAATAGAATATTATTAATTACTCAAGAAGGGTAATGTCTGGACGGATTTAAGTGACCTTGTATAACACCCTCACAGTTAATGACAATGTCAGAGAAGTAAACGACACAAAGAAAAAGAAGTTTAGGAAAATTAAATATTAGAAAAATTCAATCAAGCCATCCCCTTGAACCCTGTTAGAGTTGATGGAACCCTCAGAGAAGTAGAAGACAAATTGAAAGAAGGAATTAGGAAAATTTGATTCTACCAGAAAATTTTAATTACAATCAATAAAAGTTAAGATTAGCATTATGTAAAAAGATCATTAATTAATTACACAAGAATAACACTATACAGAGGATTTCAAGCCACCCAAAAAGTTGATGAAGAGAAATAAATAGATTATAGAACAAAGTTCAAGGAGAAAATTCTCTAACCCAAAAAGAAAGAAGGATTAAACAAAATTAAATTACATTAGAGAACCAATAACCCAATCACAAAGAGTGAACATTTTCTTATAAAAAAGACGTTAAATTAATTACTCAAGAAGAACAGTATCCGGAAGAGTTCAAACCACAGTTTTAAACACCCTGAAAGAATCCATCACTTTGCGGAGATCATCTTCCTCCTCGAGGAAGACGTTCTCTGGAGTCTGTAGCCTCAGCTCATATAGTCGGTTGTTTTCGACGCCGAGGACCGTAAGATATCGTCGATCCCATTCGAGTCGAGCAACCCTGTCCTGTGGCATGACTGCTAGCTCATTGTTGTTGGCAAAAGACTTAATGTTGATCTGCAAGACAATGGCTCACAGAATTTAGCTACTTAAGATGACAATACTATCTCAAAGTGAATTGTCAGGATTGATAGTTTCAACCATATCAATAAATATGTGGATTAAAAAATCCCCAGCAAGAATCTGAGGATGATCTTGTATTTGGCAGGATTGATAGTTTCAACCAAATTTCAGGAGTGAATACCAAGAGAAAATAAAAGAGGAATTCATTTCCATGAGTACATTAATAGTTTTCCCACTGACCGATGTGTTTTGTTGATGATATCGGTGATACGAACCTACTGGTTCGTATCGGGGAGAAGACGGGAAGGGGGGGGAGGGGGGGGAGAAGGCGCCGGGATGGACTACGGCAGGTGGGGGCGGGCGGAGTGGACGTCGCCTACGAAACGTGTCCGACGGAATGGACGTCGCCGGAGGGAACCAGAAACATTCTTTCTGATACTTCTTGCTGGCCGCCCTCCTCAAGGGACGGCTGCTCTATTTAAAGGAATTACAAAGAGGTCCAAATGACCTAAATGCCCCTATTGGGCTAAATGAAGAAAGAGGCCTAGATATGCTGGGGTCGTATCAATCGGCTACATAACAAACAGTAAAAAAATGCAAGAGATTAATCTTTTCTTGGCAGTAATCAGGAGCCTTCCTCGCCCCCTCAACTTCTTAGAACAGAAAATTATTTATAGTAAATCAAATATCCTTTAGAAAATTATTTGCTTTGTAGATGATATCTTGGAAAGAAGACAACCAGACATGCACTTGGCATCTGCCATTTTAAAGGGTAATAGTGGTTAAATCCATTGAATTCGATATGGAGATAGAGTAAGGAAGAGAGAGAGAGAGAGAGAGAGAGAGATAGAGAGGGAAAGAGAGAGAGATGATAGAGCAGGGCGGTCAGAGTAACCTTGGGAGATTGAAGAGAGCAACACTAACTCTCTTCAACTAGAGAGGCTTTTAACCTCATACAGGGATAGGAATCCGAAGAAAAAGAAATTACAATAATACCTCCACTTCTAACAAAGTAACAATATGAACACGAAGAAGAAAACAAAACAAAAAACGATCCAGTTTTTTTAAAAGAAAGTAGCAGTGATTTAGTTACCTCAACTTGGTAGTACAGCTTTCCATCATCAGCAACTCTTGAAGAAGTAGAGAGAATACTTGACTCTCTCCTGACGCCGAGCCTCGTAGACATGAATTCGGTCAAATACTGCTTCAGCACCTTCTCCCCGGCATCCTGTGACGTCCCAAGATCCTCAACACTCTTATACCTCGACGAGGATGGGGACGAGGCCTCAACCGAGATGTTCTCGTCGAGAATGAAAGGATCCCTGAAGAAGATGTCGGCGCCGGAGCCTCGGACCTGGATCCAGTTTTGAGGGTACTTGAAGGTGTACCCATCAAAGTTATCCAAGTATTCTCTGTACACCGGCGATGAAACAGCCAGGGCAGCTTGATTCTCCATGGTAGAATACGGGAGGACGACTGTTGATGCCATTAGAGACATGATATTTCTCCTGGGAACTGCATTGATCTCAGTATCGGTTTGTATATAACTGTCAATCAATCAAATCTTTGGGGTTTAACTAGAATTGATTGATGGCGCAGATTTCCACTTTAGGTTGCGAAATCAGTTGAGATGAAGATTCATGTTACAAAGTCAATGACATACATATTTATCGATTCGTGGGAAACTTTCATGTCTTGATGAACGACTTTGCTTAAAATCTTTTTAAAAATCAAAGGGATACAATAGTTGAATATAATGAGTGATATACTCCTTTTAATTCCCTCCTAATAATCATCGAGACATTTGATGCAAACTAATTTTTTATATTTCTTCATACCGCGTTGGGAATGAATTCTAATTTGCGTAGATTAAAGAATTTTCGTGTTTCCAATTAAAAAATGCCAAATGTGATTTGAGGATAAACATAAATTCCGCAATGCACCAATTACCTCGTTACCCTTTGATTTTTTTTTCACTAAATACCAAGAAAATTAGTTTCAGAAGTCTGGAGAAAGGATCAAAACCAGAGAGAGGCTAAATCAATGTGTCGCTTAGATGGCTGACTCTGGACATTCCCAACAGAGTGGGTCATTTGAGAGCCAGATTTGAGCAAAGAAAGACTCAATCACTGAGTTTCAGAAGATTATATTCCATAAATCAAGATATGAAAATGGCAAAATCGATAACATTCAAGGAATACAGATAGAACAGATCACAACTACGAGATCATCGGAGGAAGGATCAAAACGAGAGAAAAACTAAACCAATGTATCGCTTAGGAGGCTGACTCTGGGCATTTCCAACAGAGCGGGTCATTTGAGAGTCAGATTCGAGCAAAGAAATACCCAATCACTGAGTTTCACAGATTATATTCCATAAATCAAGATAAAAAAAAGGTAGAATCGGTAACATTCAAGGAACATCGAAAGAACAGACCACAACTATGATATCAGCGGGTAGTAACAGAGCAAAAAAAACCAAAATCTAGAGCGGAAGAACTTGAAAATGAAGAGAAATGAAAAACCCAGAGAAAAATCAAGAAATTACCCAAGAAGCTTTCGACCCTTTTCGACTCTGCCGGGCTCTTCTTCATCGAACAGGTAATCGGCAATACATTGGCCTTCAGATGGGAGAATTTACAATTTCCGGCGATGCGAAGGGGGCGAAGAGAATCCAACGCCGCCGCCGTAGCACCGGAACTGGTGGCGACTGCCGCCAGAGTTCCGGCCATGGCGGATGCTCGTCTGGGCGGACTGTGGATAACCTTCCAACTGAGAAAACATGCTCTGGCAGCCTGTTATTAGTACATTTTTCCCTATGTTTTCATGCCAAAGTGCTTTTATTTGCCATGATAAATTATTCTCAAAGGGAACGGCAGCCGTCATCCGTCACGTCACACTCCACGGTGACGGCGACGTGACGGATGACGTGACGTTGATGGTGACGGTGACGGATGACGAAGTAGGCGTGACAAAGATGGGACGGTGACGGAGAGCCTCAGACGAGTGACGTGACGGGACGGCCGGATGATGGCCGGATTTTTAAAAATGATCAAAAAAGCTTAACAATCATTAGATTTAAGTTCTTCGACGGCCTAGATTTTGCCACGTGGTGTCGCTAACCTTAGATTTCTTGGCATTTTGCAGAGTGACGTGACGGGACGGCCAGATGATGGCCGTGACGGATTTTTAAAAATGACCAAAAAAGCTTAAAAATCGTTAGATTTAAGTTCTTCGACGGCCTAAATTTTGCCACGTGGTGTCCATGCATTAATTCGCGCGTTTAAAAAGGAGGCCGTCCAAGATAATTGGAGATATGCCCCTCCAATTCTACCTGCTCCGCATGGTTGTTTTTCCCGTCACACGTGACGGTGATGCCGTCCGGTGACAAGGACGTGACTGGGACATCGCAAACCATGACAGTGACGCGAATGTGACGGATTTTTCCAAAATCCTAGGACGTGTGATGGGACGGTGACATGACGAAACTTTCATCACGTCACCGACCGTCACGGATCGTCATCCGTCCCGTCACGGATGGGGCGTCACGTCCTGGACATGCCACTCCCTAATTCCAAGCTTTGGGCACTTGACATATGGAGAGATAGATAGATGGATCAATATATATAATATATTGATGGATGGATGGATGTATAAATGAATAGAGATATATGGATGGATGTATAGACATGATTGGTAGATAGATGGATAGATGGATTATGTATGGAAAAACATATAGATGGATGGATGGATAGAGATATATGGATGGATGGATAGAGACAATTGGTAGATAGGTGGATAGATGGATGACGTATGGAAAAATATAAAGATGGATGGATGGATAAAAGGATATAGATATACGGATGGATTGATAGACACGATTGGTAGATAGATGTATAGAAAAATAGGTGAATGGATGGATATATAGATAAATATATGTATTAGTAGATGGCTGAATGGATGGATGGATGGATAGATAGATACATGCATACATACATGGATGAGTAGATAGTTGAATGGATATATATATATAGAGAAATAGATAGTTAGATAGATAGATACATACATACATACATGGACGAGTAGATAATTGAATGGATAGATATATATATAGATAAGTTGTTAGTTAGTTAGTTAGATAGATAGATTGATAGATAGATAGATTAATAAAAAGATCGATAGATAGATAGATTAGATAGATGTTAGATGTTAGATAGATGCATTGAATTACATGACAAAAGAACGCACGCTGGTGATGCAACCACTCAACACTTTTGTTGCTGGAAGCTACAACCAGCGTCACTAGAGGTGCTAGTGAAGATGTAGCCCACAACTATGAGCATCTACTAGCCAGCAGCAACTAGTGCCCACAAGCTAGATAGTGATGCTCGGGCAACTAGCTTGTGGTATCAACCAGAGGATGGTCTTAGTACAACATTTGCCAATGTAGTGGTGCAACTAATGGTAATATCTGGTGGTCAGTGATGTTAGCGTAGTTAGGAGACATTGCCACCATAGTTAGTGATGTTGAAACATTATATGCTAGCACCTACCAATTGATGGAAATATATGTGGTCGGCAAGACAATCACAAATTCCATATCTTGTTCCATGTTCAATAATAGAACGTATTCATTATAGTGCATGTGTGATGCTCATAATGAAGTCCATTAATACATGATTGGACTTGGTGAATTATGATGAGATCGTAATACGCGAAAATGTGTTCTAAATATTCCTTTTCAAAGGATACTTGAGAAGGACATCGAAGTATCTAGATAGAATAACACTGTCTAGCCTCACTCATATGATATGGCCGGTCCCATAGCCATTGGTGTGGAGACACTAAGGATAGATAGTGGGTGCCCTTTAGTGGAAAGATTTCACTCAATTGATTTGTATGAATCCTTGAATGGCATTATACCAAACTATCAATCCGGTTGATTCATGTCATAGTTGTGTACGTGGTCCTTAGACCTGAGACACCAAAGACATTTGGTTGTGCGATAACGGTGCATAGGATTCCAAACATTCTTCGTTCAGGTGCATCAAGAAGTTCAAGAAGATGATTGAGTGGTCAAGATGGGATCATCCACCATCGGCATAAGAGGAGACATCTCAAGGAAGAGGATGCGAAGAAGTCCTTGGCCACGGTAGTAAGATATTAGAAAAGAGTTCTCTGATGATTTTTGGTTGCATCAGAGCTAACTCGGTTGAACTATTAGGGCTTGGCCTAAGTCATCTATAGAGCATCAAGTAGATGAGGGATTATAGATACACAATAACTTATTCACTCATGTTCCATGAGTGAGTCAATTCAGACTCCTTTGTATTTTCTAGAGCATGAGGTGTAGCATGGCACCCCATGGGTTGGAAACTCAACCTATCGATTGGGTCAAATCAATCTGATATTAACTAATCTATATAATAATATAGTTAATTGATTTGGAAGGTCAATAAAAGTTATTGGGCCGCTAAAGTCATTAACTAGATTGATACATAGACCTAGAGGGTGACACAAAAATGGTATTTTAGTTGTTGGAAGATATACTTATAGTTTGGGGTATTTTATAAAAAATGCCCACAGTATAAAAGACTTCCGCTGCGCATCGTTTTGTATTGTTCATCCATCTCAAGGCCCCTAGAACCCAATATGTATTAGATCTATGCTTAATCATTTATCAAAAACCAATGATTTTCAATTAAGTGAATGATACAATTTTATGCATAAGTTGTTATTGAAAACCAATGATTGTAAATGATCAACAGTGTGAATTAGTTCTATGCTTTAGTTATTATAAATCAAAGATTCTTAATTATCTAATAGTTATTATATGTGTTAGTATTTAATGAAAAAAATGATTGTTAATTATCAGGTGCATGGATTACATTTACTCCTAAGTATTCATTAAAAATCAATGATTTTTCATAATCAAACAAATGATTCTTACTTTTTGTAGTTATTGAAAACCAATGGTTCGTATTTATGAAGTCAGAGAATTAATTATATGCTTTAGTAGTTAATTATTGAGCTCTGCCCTAAACATGAGGATGCATCTTACATTCATGAAAAGGTTAAAACCCAAGTTATCATGGGAAGTTCTCATTTTTGGCAAGTAATTGATATTTCAAACACTTCAACAAATGCCTTCTGAATTTATGGATAAAGGGGTAACCTAAAGAGAACTAGTGGTACATTGCTGAGGGACTCACAATGTATTAAGTAGTGGGGAATGATAACATCCAAATTACCATTAAAATATCATGCATATTACTTGAAAATGTGCATTAAAATGCCTATATTGCATGTCATAATGACCTAAAGTAATAAAATATCATTTGGTATGCTTTTTTTCATTTGCACCAATTTTAGATATTTTTAAAAGATTTTTGTGACACTACATTGATTTAAAATAAAATTTACGAGCAAGAAAATATTAATTTTGAATTAAATTTACAGTTAATCATTCTAGAATTTTCTGTATTCTTATAGGATTTTCTGACAATTAAATCATTAAAAATTTAATATTAACACAGGAAAATATTTTATGCTTATTAAAAGCATTTAACACACATTTTGCGTATTTAAATGTCGCCCGCCACTTGTGACCACATATATTTGCCAATGATTTGCTATGACAATCATTAGAAAGGGATAATTACACCATCACAATTCACGATTCCATATTTATTTAATGATTTCTTTGGTTTTTCAGAATTCTGTGGCACGTTTCATGATTTTATTTTTTTATTAAAATACAATGATGACTGGAGGATGTGGATCAATGACAAAGTTTGTCTCTTTTTTGCTATAAATGCAGCATAGGTTGCTATAAAAAAAATCATGAAATTCTAAGCTTAAAATTTTAATTTTGTTTTAATGCATGTGCCAAAAGAGGGATTGAAATCAGGACAAAAAAGGGACACGACTTTTAATTCAATATTTAAATGGTGGAGAATAATAATTTTTTAGCATTGAGAACTCATGGGGCCACATAGCCTCCTAGAAGAGAAAATAAGGAAAATTTTATGGCTGAATAAGATTGCGCTTGCATAGAGAAGAGAGAGAGAGAAAGATCCAACATCTACAAGTGAGCTAATTTCAAAGAGTGATATCTTGAGATCCAACAGTTCGATCAAGCCCAAGCTTTCAGGCCAGTCTCATCTTTTATACCTCTATCTTTGAATTATTAAAATGTTGTTGACCATTCAAAAACATCTACAATATGTGTCGTTGGATTATTAAAATGACACCAGGAATAAGTGGAAAACAGGAGGAAAGGTTGCCCCAATTCTTGTTGGTCTAGAAGGAAACTACAGGTTATGGAGTTAAAAATCCCCTTCAATTCTGGACTGATCTTGCAAGTCTCTTCTTCATCTTTGAAAATTTCTAAAATTCCACGTCATGGGAAAATTATACATGACCTTTGAGGTTTTTGACTGGTCAAGAGCATTGCATTTCATTTATATCAAGGTAAAATATAAAAGTATAATTCTATCCTATTTCTCATCTCATCTACTATCTTAGATTCAAAGATCTACTTCAAATTGCATGCAAAATCTACTATCTTATCAGAGATATACTATCATTCATGCAAAATCGCTCACACCACCTGTTAGGACAAATTGGTTAGATAAAACCAAATGGGAAGAAAGAATCCACTAGGACAAATTTCAATAAATACATAGAACCGGTAGAAAAAAATTAGAAATAAGCTATTAAGAATGCTACCAACTTAGAATTGCCTTGATAAGCCTCCTCCTTTGAAATGTACCACTTGACAAGCCTAAAATGGTGTGATTTAATGCAAATTGTAGATCTACTTCAAAGATCTACTATCTTATCTGAGATCTCCTATCATTCATGCAAAATCGCTCACACCACCTGTTAGGACAAATTGGTTAGATCTACTATCTTATCAGAGATCTCCTATCATTCATGCAAAATCACTCACACCACCTGTTAGGACAAATTGGCTAGATCTACTATCTTATCAGAGATCTCCTATCATTCATGCAAAATCACTCACACCACCTGTTAGGACAAATTGGTTAGATCTACTATCTTATCAGAGATCTCCTATCATTCATGCAAAATCACTCACACCACCTGTTAGGACAAATTGGCTAGATCTACTATCTTATCAGAGATCTCCTATCATTCATGCAAAATCACTCACACCACCTGTTAGGACAAATTGGTTAGATAAAACCAAATGGGAAGAAAGAATCCACTAGGAAAAATTTCAGTATATACATAGAACCGGTAGAAATAAATGAAATAAGCTATTAAGAATGCTACCAACTTAGAATTCCCAATCTCATTCCTCCTTTGAAATGTGCCACTTGATAAGCCTAAAATGGTGTGATTTAATGCAAATTGAATCATGAGATTGGGGTTTAAGCTCATGCAATAAAATTTATAAATATCTTTCTTCAGAAGATAGCCGTGTAGGATGAGAAATGGGTCAATTCATAGGGAGGAGGAGACATAAAATCTGAAATGTGAATTTTGATTGCAAGAGAGAAGAATGAAGTTGATCTGATACAAGGAGGTGAACAGAGATGAGAAATAAAAATCCAAAGAATCTAAATCTTCTTTTGAAGATTAAGGTTGCTTAGTGGTGGATAAGGGGGACAATTAGATTAGGGCTTGATCCCTCTTGAAGGATCAGGTCTTAGAGGATGCCATAGAAGGGTAGAGTTATTTAGCGTTTCCAGATCTTAGTCTTCACTTGAAGAGGGCAAGATCTTGAAGGGAAATCAAACAAAGTGAAAAGAAAAGCAGATGACAATTTACCTAGAAAAGATGTGATTCTAAAACTGACAAAAACCCTAAATTTATTTAGAATTTTTACATACACTAAGGTAATGCTCTCCCTCAATAACTTATCCTAGAGTATGAATATTTTCCCATGATAGGCTTTTTGGCTGCAGATAATAAGAATATCAAGAGGATAAGAAGCAACTCACCAAATGAATCTAAGAGATGTAAGAAAAATGAACTTCAAAACAGCTTGATGTGTCCTTCCTGCCCAACTAAGGTTGGGCCAAGTGTGAAGTGGTTTTCCCATTTTCAGGCCTCATTTTAATATTACAATATTGATGGAAACTTTAGGAAAAGACAAAACTATACTGTAAATTTCAGGTCGAAACGACGGTTGGATCTTGAGATATCAAGCCTTGAAGATTAGTGGTTTCTGGCTGTCAGATTTCTCATTTTCCTCCAGCCGCCACCACCACCTCATTGAAATTCCATGCACTTCATTTGCCAATAAAATCATGTCATGATTGGCATGAAAACAGATTCAATGTCCTCAGTCTAATCCATGCACATCATGTTGTTCACGTGTCTTCTGCTCATGAGATAAAGAAATGAAAACTGTTAAATAACCGATCAAATAATACTTTATCCTTCAGATAATAATGTGCAATGTGTCCTTGCATGAATCAATAATTCTTTAGCATTCAATGCACAACACATTTTCCCTTTATTTTCGTAACCCCACATTGCATTTTTTCCGCATGCATTTGATCTGAAGTATGAGAAATTTGTGCAAAAATGTCCCTTATTTCCGATTTGTTCACATCACTCTTTGCACTTTTCATGCTAAATTACATATACTGCAAGTACCTTCTATTTTCCACATGTCTCTGTGAGATTCAAGGTTACACATGATTAGCTCGTAATGAGTCATTTTGATCTCATATATCACGAGATCAAAATGACATGAAACATAATGGTTAGAGTATTTAATCATTGAGCTTACTAAATGCCTAATCATGACCCACATGTGGTGGTGTGAAACATGAAATTAAATTTAACAAAATAAAACCATATTTAAAGATCAAAATAAGTAGATAAATGGGCCATCCTTTAAAGATTATTTTTTAATAGATAGAGTTGCCCAAAAATGATAAAAAATATAGGAAATATCCACAAAATTGATTTTTGCTTGATTAATTCAAGGTAAATATTTTTCTGGTGAAAAAAATAATTTCTTGATGGAAATGAAAAGAAAAATATGTATAATTACTAGAAAAATAGAAAAATTATAAAGTCACCTCAAAGGCTATTATAACGAAATGTTAATTATGGTTGATTATTTTCTATTAATAAGCATGTTATCAAGTTTCTTGAGGAACAAATAAATCACAAATTCAATTTGTACATAAGTGATTCAATCCATTTGGTCAGTTACGATTCAATTTATCTTTTGTTGCACAAATCATCTATGGATCAAATCATGCACAAATCATGGACTCAGAGTCCAACATAGTCAAGATCAATACTCTCTTGCCATCCTCTCCACTCCACTTCCAGGTTTTGAAGGTGTTCAAAATTTGCAAAAGGTATGCCCTCACTTGTCCATTTATGAGCAGCTGTCTGGCAGCCCAACTATCAATCTAGGAGATTTTCTCAACTCTGATAGATATTTATTTAAGGCTAATCAGTTATTCATTCCATGCACCTTCCTGAGAGAATTTATTATCTAGGAAGTTCTCCAAGGAGGTTTGATGGGCCATGAAGGACAAATAAAGACCCGTCAAGGTATACAGGACCTTTTATAATGTAAATAAATTTAATTGTTTTACACAGTATTAGATAATTAGATTAAGCTGAATTAGTGAGCTGTACTCCAATATATCATCTACTTCATAATAACCAATTATTAAGTATGGTTAAGTAATTTGTGAAATCATTAAGAATTATTCATCATTTAGTTTTAATCACTTCTAGCCACTGAAAATATCTTCTTTTAGATACAAGTTTGTGTCACATCTTTATAAAAGAGACTTGAATTATCTCATTAATCCTGGAGGTGATATTATGACATACTTAGTGGAGAAGGCTGTGACATAACCCATTGTGAGATGGATAATTCATAATTATGTCATCAATTATGTCCTGACATTCTTATTGGACAGTTTTATTTCCCTCTTCCCCAAAGAAATGATTTGTTTATGAATATTTGGAAAATACTATTCATTCCAAGTTCCATGAGTCAACTCCCAAAAATTAATAGCTTAAAATAATAGAACCCAGAATTTGCTTCCAAAAAAACCATAAACTCAACACACTTCCAATAAAGTGAGTCAGCAAACTCAGCATCTGGGTCAGATGCAGACCAATATGACTTATAATAAAGACTAGCTAGTAATAATCAAACACGTAAACCTGTATTCATTATGCGAGTTAGTGGCTAAGATTAAATATAAGTTTAAATCTAGATAAAACCAAAGATAGATGGCTAGATTAAATCCAGATAGGAAAACATCTTAACAGCTAGGATTAAATCTTAATATATGTGTTATATTTAATTATAACAGCTATGATTACGTTTAGTCACTAACCAAATATAATGGCTACTCTACAGTATTATAAATAAAAACAAATCCAATGTCAACCGTGTCCAAAATATAACGATCTTAACTGATTCCTGTCTTCGTTGTTCTTCTTCCTTCTCCTCTCACTCCCTTCTTGTTCTTGAACCAGAGCGATTCTCTACACTTCCCAGCTATTTTCCTTATTTATTCATGTCCGCATGGATGTATGTTTGTATGCACATATGCATGTATATCTCTTCTTCAGTCGTTTCAAATAAGATGAAGGATACTAGAGCACGCGTTGGGCAAGGCAACGTTGAAGCCCACCCACTCAAAATCCAGCCTGAAGCGCATTTATACGTTCATTTACTGTTCAATCAATGACTTCGTTTTCTTCCTTCGTTGTTTTCCGCTGGAATCAACTGTCAAATTAATTTCAAGCTTTCAAGTTCCATGAAAATCACGCTGACAGCGATAACTTCCACGAACAATTCCCAAGGCTAAGTTTCATCCTTCATCTTTTCAGATAGAGTTCAGATGAAACTTCCTCTTTAGAACATACCCTTCTCTCTTTTATTTATACGTTGACCCTATGATTTAGACTGTAGTGTGGTCCAATGTATACGGAAAAGTTTCATTTCCTCTGCACAAAGATTCATGCTCCGTTAGACGAAATAAGAGGCAGTTGGGACAAAATAAAACACTCGTTCTGGCTCCTGATTCCCTTTATTTGATGTTAGTGTTTTTCTTCCCGAATCAGATGTTTTATAATTATGTGGGTTCGTTGATGTCTTTCCTCTTTCGGATCTGTATTCGACGAACCCGTTTGGTTTGTTTTAATGAGATTGAACGATTTTGATTTGATTTTGATTATCCAGAAGATGTAAGTTTAAGAGAAAGATGTTTGATAGAGAAACAGAGAGAACTCTCAATGCTTAATGATGATGGGTCAGGTTAAGTGATCTTCTTTCTGTATTGAATGTATTTTTTGCGCGTTTCTTACTGTTTTTTGGATCTCATGCATGTCTGAAATCTTTATATCTCTCTCAATAAATCTATTCGGTTTATAAATTGATGTATGTTATTCTTCTTCAGAACTCGCCTATAAAGCTGGCCCCTCCCTCACTCCTTCCCATTCTACTCTCACTCCAAAGAGAGAGAGAAAAGGGGAGGTAGAAAGAGAGATAGAGAGAGAGAGAGAGAGAGAGAGAGAGAGATAGTGCACAAAGAAAGACAGAGGGAGAGAGAGAGATAGGGAGGTAGAGAGATAGGGACACAGAGAGAGAGTGTGAGGAAGAGAGAGAGATAGGGAGGTAGAGGGATAGAGACACAGAGAGAGAGAGGGAGGTAGAGAGAGAGATAGTGACTGATAGACAGATAGAGAGAGAGATGGAAGAAACGAAGGGTAAATGGAAGGAGGATAAGGAACTAAGGAAGGGGCCATGGACAGCAGCGGAGGATCGACTGCTCGTCGAATATGTCACTACTCACGGTGGAGGCCGCTGGAACGCACTCGCTCGCAGCGCCGGTGATATGACCATCACATCTCTCTCTCCTACTCTTTTCGTCTCCTTTGAATTTCTCATCTGACACGATATAAGTGCTGACGGTGATGATAATGATCGAAAAAACTCACAGTTCCTTTTTCTTCCATTGTCTCTGCAAATTTCATTCTCTCTATCTATCTATCCATCTATCTATCTATCTATCTCTCTATCTCTCTATCTCTCTATCTACCTCTCTATCTATTTATCTATCTATCTCTCTATCTTTATCTCTCTATCTATCTTTATCTAAATCTCTCTATCTATCCCTGTATCTATCCCTCTATCTATCTATCTCTATCTCTCTATCTATCTATCTATCAATCTATCTATCTACCAAGCCTTTCCTATTCCTTCACTCCATCCCAGACTTATTCCACACTACATCACTTAACCTATCTCTAAATCTCTCTTATTACTAATATCTCTCACTTTCATGCCACTTACACATAGTCCATGTTTATGCTTACTCCTAACTCTCTCTCTCTCTCTCTGTCTGTCTCTCTGTGTCAGTCCAACCCATAATTCATGATAGTTCTCTCTCTCTCTCTCTCATATTTCATGTTTACCGATCTGACCTGCTTGTCCTCTCGATCTCAACTCTGTTCAATGCGTTACTTAAATTAGTAGCATATCTCTTACTCAAATTAAATATTTACGCTTGCTGATGTCGCTCTCTCGCTATAAACCTCTCAACTCATCGTTCATGGTTACAGAACTTCTCTCTCGTTCTTACTCTCTCTCTCTCTCTGGTTCTTACTCTCTCTCTCTCTCTCTCTCTCTCGTTCTTACTCTCTCTCTCTCTCTCTCTCTCTCTCTCTCTCTCTCTCTCTCTCTCTCTCTCTCTCTCTCTCTCTCTCTCTCTCTCTCTCTCTCTCTCTCTCTCTCTCTCTCTCTCTCTCTCTCTGGTTCTTACTCTCTCTCTCTCTCTCTGGTTCTTACTCTCTCTCTCTCTCTCTGGTTCTTACTCTCTCTCTCTCTCTCTCGTTCTCTCTCTCTCTCTCTCTCGCTCGTACTCTCTCTCTCTCGCTCTCGCTTTCTCTCTCTCTCTCTCTCTCTGGTTCTTACTCTCTCTCTCTCTCTCTGGTTCTTACTCTCTCTCTCTCTCTCTGGCTCTTTCTCTCTCTCTCTCTCTCTCTCTCTCTGGTTCTTACTCTCTCTCTCTCTGGTTCTTACTCTCTCTCTGTCTCTGGTTCTTACTCTCTCTCTCTCTCTCTCTCTGGTTCTTACTCTCTCTCTCTCTCTCTCTGGTTCTTACTCTCTCTCTCTCTCTCTCTCTGGTTCTTTCTCTCTCTCTCTCTCTCTGTTTCTTCCTCTCTCTCTCTCTCTCTGGTTCTTTCTCTCTCTCTCTCTCTCTCTTTTTCTTTCTCTCTCTCTCTCTGGTTCTTACTCTCTCTCTCTGTCTCTCGTTCTCTCTCTCTCTCTCTCTCTCTCTCTGGTTCTTACTCTCTCTCTCTGTCTCTGGTTCTTACTCTCTCTCTCTCTCTCTGGTTCTTACTCTCTCTCTCGTTCTTTCTCTCTCTTTCTTGTCTCTCTCTCTGGTTCTTACTCTCTCTCTGTCTCTGGTTCTTACTGTCTCTCTCTGGTTCTTCTCTCCTCTCTCTGGTTCTTTCTCTCTCTTTCACTGTCTCTCTCTGGTTCCTCTCTCTCTCTCTCTGGTTCTTACTGTCTCTCTCTGGTTCTTCTCTCCTCTCTCTGGTTCTTTCTCTCTCTTTCACTGTCTCTCTCTGGTTCCTCTCTCTCTCTCTCTGGTTCTTACTGTCTCTCTCTGGTTCTTCTCTCCTCTCTCTGGTTCTTTCTCTCTCTTTCACTGTCTCTCTCTGGTTCCTCTGTCTCTCTCTCTGGGTCTTACTCTCTCTTTCTCTGTCTCTCTCCCTGGTTCTTCTCGCTCTCTCGCTCTGGGTCTTACTCTCTCTTTCTCTGTCTCTCTCCCTGGTTCTTCTCGCTCTCTCTCTCTGGTTCCTAATCGCTCTTTCTCTGTCTCTCTATCTGGTTCTTTCTCTCTTTATCTCTCTAGTTCTTACTGTCTCTCTCTCTAAATCATTTGTGCTTACTTGCCCGTCCTCGACATCTTGTCTTATTCTTCACGTACGTTGCTGAACCTATCTGCATATCTCTCTCTTACTCTTATTCCATGTTTACGCAGACTCCTGTTTCTCTCTCGCTTTCAATCTCTTCAGCTCGTAGTTTATGGTTACAGAAAACTCTCTCTCTCTACCCATCTCCCTTTCTATCTCTCTATACATATCTCTTACTCTCGCTCTCCACACATTTCCCTTTCAACTCTCTTCACATATCTCTTACTCTCGCTCTCCACACGTCTCTCTTACTCTATATCTCTCCACATCTCTCTTGCTCCCTCTCTTTCTACACATCTCCCTTGCTCAGTCATCCTAAATAAACCTCTCTTACTCTCTCTCTCTCTCTACACATCTCTCTTACTGAGTCATCCTAGCTACACATCTCTCTTACTCAGTCATCCTAACTACACCTCTCTTACTCCCTCTCTCTCTAGACCTCTCTTTTACTCAGTCAGCCTTATCTGTACAGCTCCATTGTTAGTAAATTCTCTTACTTTTCATGTCTCATATTCCATGTTTAAGCCCTCCTCCTGATTCTCGGTTACAAAACTCTCTCTCTCTCTTTCTCTATCTCTCTCTCTCGCTCTCTCTCTCTCTGTCCCTCTCTGTCCCTCTCTCTCCCCCTCTATCTCTCTCTTTCTCTCACTCTCCCTCTCTCTCTCTGTCTCCTCCTCTCTCTCTCTCTATCTATCTCTCTCTCTCTCCTCCTCTCTCTATCTCTCTCTCTGTCTCCTCCTCTCTCTCTCTATCTATCTCTCTCTCTCTCTCCTCCTCTCTCTATCTCTCTCTCTCTCTCTAACGCACAAAGGGAGAAACTGTCCTAACGAGAAAGAAAAAATTGGTCAGGCCTGAAGCGCACGGGCAAGAGCTGCCGGCTAAGATGGCTCAACTACCTCCGCCCGGACCTCCGGCGTGGCAACATCACCGCTGAAGAGCAGCTCCTCATCCTTGACCTCCACTCCCGCTGGGGCAACAGGCCAGCGCCAATAAAACCCTAATTCATCATCTTCTTCTTCCTCTCCCAAAACCCTAATTCACCATCATCATCTTCTTCTTCTGGAAAAACCCTAATTCATCTTCTTCTTCTTCCTCCCCCAAAACCCTAATTCATCATCATCTTCTTCTTCTTCAGGAGAAACCCTAATTCATCTTCTTCTTCTTCCTCCGCCAAAACCATAATTCATGTTCTTCTTCTTCCTCCCCAAAACCCTAATTCATCATCTTCTTCTTCTGGAAAAACCCTGATTCATCTCCTTCTTCTTCCTCCCCAAAACCCTAATTCATCTCCTTCTTCTTCCTCTCCAAAACCCTCATTCATCATCATCATCTTCTTCTTCTGGAAAAACCATAATTCATATTCTTCTTCCTAAAAGTTATATTTCATCATCTTTTTCCTCCTAGAAACCCTAATTCATTATCTTTGTCCTCCACAAACCCTATTTAATCATATTTTTCCTCCTAGAAGCCCTAATTCACTATCTTCCTCCTCCCACAAACCCTATTTCATCATCTTTTTCCTCCAAGAAACCCTAATTCATGATCTTCTTCCCCCCACAAAACCTATTTCATTATTCTCTTTCTCGACAAACCGTATTTCAGTATCTTTTTTCCATAAAATCTAATTCATCTTCTTGTTGCAGCTAAAAACCTAATTTCTAATTTAAACCCTATTCATCATCTTCTTCCTTTGATTTACCTTAATTCATAGTATTCATGCTCCCATAATCCTAATTTACCATCTTCTTCATCCCGCATATCTCAATTCATCGTCATCTTTCTCCCACAAACCCTAATTTTACCATTTTTTCATCTCTATAAGTAGTCTTCTTCTCTTCTCAATAGAAACCCTGATTCCCCATCTTCTTCCTCCCATAAACCCTAATACATCATCTCTTTTTGTCTGCAAACCCTACTTTTTACTCTTATTCTTACCACACACTCTATCCAAAACTCTTCTCCTTCACACCTCCCTTAATTCATCATCTTCAACCTCCCCAAATTCTGAATTCATCATCTTCCCAGAAACATTAATTCACCGTCTTCTTTCTCCCAAAACTACTACTATATCATCTTCTTCCTCCCACAAATCCTTAATTCACTGCATCCCTCTTCCCACAAAACCCTGATTCATCGTTTCATCATCACCTCCCTCTTCCCACAAACCTTAATTTATCTCATTCTTCCACATTAAAATCCCTAATTCATCATATTCTTCCTCCCACAAAACCTTAATTCACTGCATCCATCTTCCCAAAAAACCCTAATTCATCGTCATCATCATCTTCCCTTTCCCATAAACCCTAATTCATCACATTTTTCTGCAGAAAAAACCCTAAATCATCATATTCTTCCTTCAAATCTTGCTCAGATGGTCCAGAATCGCACAGCACCTCCCAGGAAGAACAGACAATGAGATCAAGAACTATTGGCGAACAAGGGTGCAGAAACATGCCAAGTATCTCAGATGTGATGTCAACAGCGACCAATTCAAGGAAGCAGTGAAGAAAATCTGGATACCCAGGCTCTTGGAGAGGATCCACGTGGCCGCTGATGTGGCAAGGGCAGCCACTGCTGATGTGGCAAGTTCATCGATGGCATCAGAAGTTACAAGTGGCTGTAATTCTCAAACCATTGAAGGTTGCGTGGGAGAGGATCTTGAAAGAGGGGAGATAGTCATAGATGGAAGTGGGTTTGTCTCAGAAACCCTAACAAGCCCTGATGACACATTTAACCAAGGATTGAAGGAACTGTATCAGGGTTCATGGGTTTTTGATGCAGAGGATGATTATTTAAAAGCTGAGAACTTGTGGTTCTTAGAGGATGACTCCTGGTTCTTCAAGTAGCATCCTCATTTTCTTTGAATGGTGAGTTGAGTATGTGTGGAAGAATTCTTTGGATCAGGTAGAAGGAGGAGAAGGAAAAGAAGAGAAGAACTTTTTGAAGTTACTCTCTGCTGTATTTCTTCTTTCTGATTTCTCTGTTTGTCTCATGTAATGCTTTTCTGGGAAGGAATCCGGCATTAATCATAGTTTTGAATCTTCTCCAAGATTTTTTTATGTTGGGGTGCATTTATGGAGGGCAGATGACTCAGGTTTCTGGTAGTAGTAGTGGCATACTTTGTCCATGATCTAGGATTTTTTGGACACCCTAGAAGGGGGTAAATTGGGATATATACAAATTATTTCAATAAATTTTCCAAGTTAATTGCTTATGTTATTCTATAAATTTTAGCACAAAAATATATGAAATGTGATGATAATTTTCAAATTGGTTTGACCAGTTCTTGACTTTAACCTGAGGGAGTATCCTTTTTTCCAGAAAATATTGATTTATTTATTAATTAAGCACAAAAATTTATGAAATGAGATGATAATTTTCAAATTTTTTTAACCAGTTCTTCAATTTAACCTGAGGGAGTATCCTCTTCTTCCACAAAATATTTATCTCCCACACTGTCAAGCTTAAGAATCTCCCATGAGGGAGAGTTCACATGATACAAAGCATAAACTGCAAAAACTGATGTATAAAGGATACAAGTTTAATTTTTTTTTTAACCAAATCAAGTAGATTATAATTAACCCATTCTTTCAATTCAGCTCACTCATTTTGAAGCCGTGAATCTAGGTAAATTTATATAAATTTAAGTTTATAATATTCATTGAATTATCATTATTTTAGGTTGAATATTTATTTCTCTGTGGTCTAACTTCCCCTAGGGCTGACTTCCCTGAAGGATTAATCCATTTCTCCACTTTATAATGTTTCAGAGTGTGATCTTTATAATGGATTAGGTATTTGATAATTTAAATAAATTCAAAATTTCCCTGAAGATAATCTATAACTTCAGTTTTCTGCACACAATACTAGGTTGTACATCACGTTTAATCTAATTTGAAATTCCTTCAAATTATTGGAAATTTTAACCTGTTGATCTTAAAACTTGTTTTAAAAATAAGTGAGCTAGATATAGGTAGGGACCTACATGAGATATGTGACATCTTTGTTGGAGAGAGATGAATTTTTCTTTTGGACGAGATAGAGGCAAAAAATTTCTCTACATTAAAATGAAGCACTAGAAAAGGGGGAGAATTATTTGTAGAGAAAGATAGGAAGAAGAAAACATGATCCTAGTTTTACAGTGGACAAGAGAGGGAACACAGTTGGAAATACAACAACCTATGTTTCTTTTCAACGGAGAAAAGGGAAAATATAATTCTTTGTTTGAAATGTTTCCTAAGGGTAGCTAATGCGGCATCAGATCTAAAAAAATCTACATTCACCGGATTTTTTTAAAATGAAGTTTTTCATGAAACCCAAAGTGTCTTGTGCTTTTCATTACGTAAGTACCCTCCAAGTTATTACATATAATGAAGCTATAGCTGTATTATATATTGGGTTATATTGGTACTACGATACAAATAAATAATAAATTTAATTTAAATACATAATTTAAAATCTAATATTAAGGTATAGAAACATGTGAGAATAAAATACATCCTAGTATTTTATTTAATTTAACATATACGTTAATAATGTGAATGAACTAGGGGGTGTTTGATGTTGCATTAGGCTATGGTTATGGGACTATAAAAAAATATGAATGAGGTAGAAAATAGTAATTCACTTTTAGATATGCTCCCATACCCTATTTTTCTATCCAAGATGAGCATTCGTCTTCTTTAGGCCACCCTATTCTTCATACACGCAATGCATTGGGTAATCACTCTTTCTGTAAATTGTATGATCATACATTTGTCTTACGAACATCTACATAACTATATTATAAGCCATTTATTCTGAAATTAAATGGTATCCACATGAATTATAGAATTATTACAAAGACATTGTGATATTCAACTTGTGTTTCAATTAATGATCACCAGACCTGCTCTTGCTTTTGATCATCCTCTTGATCTTCAACTTCATGTTCCAGCTAAATTTCAACGTCATCTTGCAGACTGCACTTACTAATGAATTCCTCTTTTCGGGGTCCTCTGTTATAATATATTATAATATCTACATACCCACCCAAGAGAAGAACTATAGGGAATACATCCCCTTGTCATTTGATTTCTCAACAATACCAATTTTTGTTCAACGTCTTCATGAAAAAGCAGTCCCCTTTACTTCAAAAAGTTCTGCTCAGAACACAATGTGCATTATCACCTATATAACAGGCCGCTATGTCAATGTCTGATTTTTTATTTGATGAATACACCCAATCTTATGTGTCTATGTATAGTCTTCTTGCCTTTGCTAGGGAGTTCAATGGCAAGTTTTTTGCAGACATTTTCTGTAATTATATTTGATGTACTACATGTGTTTCATTTTCTTGAAGCTTATATTTTATTGATTTTTATGAAGACACATTGGGAGCCACTGGTTTCTATCTAAGAATCGCTCCTTGGATCTTATCAGAAATGTTTGATACTTCTTGGGGATTCTTAGAAGATCTAAGTGAAGTCGTCTACCTAGACTACGTCCATCATAGCCAAGCAATCATTCATAGAATACAAAATAGTTATAACACCAAAGGGAGATGGAAGGGTAATAAAATCAATCTCAAGTCTATTGTAACTAACCTTGAATTCCAAGTCAATGAGAGTGGACAGCGTGGATGACACCTGGGGCCCACCATAAAACATAAGAAAAATGATAATATTATTTTACACAGCATTTTCACCTCTCAATTTTCTAGGCCACAAGGCAGGAAATGGCAATAAGGTCATTTTATCAAGTTAAGAAATAATCCCTCTAATTTATCTTCCTTGGATTATTTTCTTATAGATACTACATAATGCTCACATTTAGTAGAAATATGTAGATTTAATTTCATATCTAGGCTCATCCTTGGTTATCTTAGTTTATATTTTCTCGACATGCCTAAATTTGAATGGAAAAGGTAGAGATAGAAATCATTGATTTGTTTATCTATTTATCTCTCTATTTATAGAGAACTATTATATGTCTCCCCATCTCTCTATCTTTAATAAATTTACATTGAGAGAATGACATAGAAAGATAAAGAGAACAGATAGAAGAAGAAAGAGGGAGAGAGAGAGAGAGAGACAGAAGTTGACAGATTAAGAGATTAAAGAATATATATAATGAGAGAGATTATCAAAGATGAGATATATAATAAAGACATATCTAGAGAGAGATACAAATATATATATACCTAGAGGGGATAAGCCCTTATTGAGATGGTAGATCAAAAGGATACAACTCTATAAAAAGAGTTTTAATTTTTAATTAGAACCTGCGGCGGAGGTATCAGAACGGCCCCCAGTCATCCGTTCGGCTTGCTCTCCTCTTTCACCTGCAAAAAAAAAATAATAGAGCACATTGAATTATTGTTCGAGCAAAAAATATCATTAGGATATACATCAGTTCACATTTTTATAAGTGCATTAATATTTCTGTCACCTGTTCTAACTCTGATCACATCTGAAATTGGGTGCACTGCATCAAAAAACAAGAACCCAATCAGTGAAAATTTGCAGAAGCAGAAAAAAAAAACAGGAATATTCATGCGAAGAAAATTTATATTTTTTCATTAAAAAAGTAGGAAAAGTATCATGGCAATAAGCTGATCACTTCTTTATATTACAGGGGTAAACTATACCGACGTAAAATAACTGATAATTTTTTTCAATTTCTGAGGAAATATCTCGGCCTTTTACATAATTAATGGTGGGATGAGCTCCTAGTTTAGGGCAGGATGACGAACATAGGTTTATCCCAATCATATTTTGATAAATGATTCTAACAAAATTTCATTTTTTATAAACATATTGGAGCGATGGTATGAACTAATTTATCCAATACTTTTTTCAGACCGTTTATATTTTTAAAGAAACAGAAAAGGAAAATACTTACAGAAAATCTTCCCGTCACCGATTTCTCCTGTTCTTGCTTCTTCGATGATTTTTTCGACCACTACCTCAACCTGCAGTTATTGAGATAGGTGTCTAGTATTTAGATGATATTCAGATATTTTGCAAGAGTAAACACTGATACGATTAAATAATACCCGTAAAATTGAACTTTTGCCTTTGAACGAAAATTTTGACTGTCAATACCATGGATTATAATTTTTTTCCTGATAGAAATACCATCGAAAACTATTTTTTCTGAAATTCAACCCATAAATCAAAGGCCATGCATTAACTGACCTGGTCTTTAGTTGTGACGATCTCCATTTTGACCTTGGCCACAAAATTGTCCTCTGAAAACTCGGAACCTGAAATAATAACCAGAAAATACACTTAAAATAGAAACTAAAAAATTACAGAAATCCATGGAACAAATAAACAATAGATACATTCTTTAATATTAATGGAGATTTAATATTGGTAAGATGGACTTGATTCTCATTTAACTATGATAACAGTCACAGCCATGGTAATCAGATAGGAACTCTTGAATTCATATCGGGGTAGAGGACGGGAAGGAATGGACGTCGTGTAGAAGAAAGTTCGACGGGGTAGACATCACCAGAGAGAAGATAATGGCATGATGGACTTCGCCAGAGAGCCAAACAACATCTCTTGGTACTTCTTGGCTGCCCTCCATAAGGGAGAGATCCGTTATTTAAAGGGGATTACATATAAAAGAGAAATGACGAGACTAGTCCTAAATACTAAGGGGGATCATATCCCAATGTTTGGCCATTAAAACCATGATTAACAATTATGAATATGGGTTTTATACTGAGTGGGCCTTACAGGGCTTCTGAGCCAATGGCCCCATCCATCCTTATCTCTGTCTATTTCTTACCTCTATTGTATAATCTGTATTATCCCATATGGGGCAGTCTATATGGGGGAAGGAAACCCTTAGAGGAATTACACACAAACCCCTATCTCCAACACATGCAGAAGAGAAAGTGTATGATGGATACAAAGAGGATTTCGGTGGAAAATCCACCAAATCACAATTATCGGAGTTTAACAATTATATGATCAAAGTGGGATCCAGATTGATAGTTCGTGATATTCATCTTCAATCAGATTCACCAGCGGTTGCCTCATCCTCATTTTGTTAAAGAGGAATAACGTCATCAGCGTGACATGATAACGTCAAAAAATGTGAAATTAATCATCACCCCTAATGCCTGATCTGAGAAATGAAATACCTTTCTCGGTTTGCATGATGGATAGCTGAATGAGAGGATGAAATTCAGTAGCACGATGATAGAAAATCATGGGAAAGCAGATGAATTAAAATGAAAAACCGACGATAATTCATCAAGAATGAGACCCCAGGTTTTAAGAGTTGTCAGGATCAAAGCCTCACCAGCCTGTCTCTCTTTGGATCCGCCCTGAGAACCAAATCCTCTAACATCAGAGATAGTCACTCCGCGGATCCCAATTTTCAGCAGTGCCTGACAGATCGGCAAGAAATGTCTTCAGTTAGACAACTAGAAATCCAATGATCTAACGAAAGGTCACCGAAAGAAGGATTTTCTTCCCTACCGATGAAACGTGCGGCACTCGCCACGGCCTGCAATCCAGAAAGTTAGGGCAGACGATCGCAAGAAATTGGATAAAAGATCTCAGATATGCACCTCAAAATCGCCTCGATCTTGTAGAATTTGGCGTCAGGAACGTAATCTGAAATCACAGGACTTACAATTTCCATGGAACAGATTTCAAGCCACGGAATGAAGATTAGGTACCTGGAATGGAGGAATTCTGAGCTCTCACAACAGGAGTGGCGCAAATTCTTCTGAGATTCTGCTTCTTCGCCGAGCAAATGCGTTGATCGATGGCGAAGTTCTTGGAAGTGAGGAGCGATGAGCTCGACAATGGCGAGAGATTTAGGAACTTGTCAGCTCGAGATCGCGCCATGGCGGGAGCACCGACGAACGCTGCCATTGTTGCTAGTTCCTTCCTCCACTGCGACTGCGATCGGGTTTCTCTCCTTATCTCCTTGTTTCCTCCGCCACTGCGACGTGGACCCAAAGGTTGTCTGCTTTCTCCTTTAAATACTAGTCGTACATATTTTCAAACTTCAGGTTTCGCGCCATTCTCTCTATCTCTCTCTCTCTCTCTCTCTCTCTCTCTCTCTCTCTCTCTCTCTCTCTCTCTCTCTCTCTCTCTCTCTCTCTCTCTCTCTCTCTCTCTCTCTCTCTCTCTCTCTCTCTCTCTCTATCTATCTATCTAACTATCTATATATCTCCTTATCTATCTTTCAATCTATCTCTATCTCTATATAAATATATCTCTATCTCTATCTCTCTCTATTTATCTATCTCCTTATCTATCTATCTCTATCTCTATATAAATATATTTCTATATCTATCTCTCTCTATCAGTCTATCTAGCTATCTCTATCTCTATATAAATATATAACTATTTCCTTATCTATCTATCTCTATCTCTATCTCTATCACTCTCTATCAGTCTATCTATCTATCTCCTCGTATATCTATCTCTATCTCTTCATCTATATAAATATATCTCTATCTCTATCAGTCTATCTATCTATCTCCTTATCTATATATATATATATATATATATATATATATATATATATATCTAGATCCCTCTCTCATTATCGCTCTCTCTCTCTATCTATCTATCTATCTGTGTGTCTATCTAGCTATATGTGTATCTATCTAACTCTCTCTCTCTCCATCTATCTGTGTGTCTATCTGTCTACCTCTCTCTCTCTATTTATCAGTCTATCTCTCTTGTTCTCTCTCTATTTCTGTCTCTCTCTATTTCTGTCTCTCTCTATCTCTATCTCCCTCTCTCTTTATCTCTCTCCCTGTATATATATCTATCTCTATCTCTCCCTCCCTCTCTCTATCGCAATCTCTGTCTCTCTTTATCTCTCTCTCTCTCCCTCTCTCGGTATATATCTCTATCTCTATCTCTATCTCCCCCCCCATATATATATATATATATATATATATATATATATACATATATATATCTCCCCCTCTCTCTATCTCTTATATATATCTTTATCTCTATCTCTCTCTAACTCTCCATATATCTACCTTTCTCTGTCTCTCCCTCTCTATCTTTGTCAATCAATCTATCTCTCTGTGTCTATACATCTATATATTTCGCTCTCTATCTATTTTTCTCCCTCTATCAGTCTAATTCTATCTCTATCTCTGCCTATATCTATCTATCTCTATCTCTGCCTATATCTATCTATCTCTATCTCTGCCTATATCTATCTATCTCTATATGTCTATCTCTCTCTGTCTATCTCTCTCTATCTTTATATCCCTCTCTTCATCTATCTCTATGCCTATCTATCTACCTACCTACCTATCTCTGTATCTCTCACACTGTCTATCTCCTTGTATATATATATCTTTTTCTCTCTCTCTTCCCATCTATATATCTATCTATTTCTGGCTTTCTCTCTATTTCTATACATCTATCTATTTCTCTCTATGTCTATATTTCTATCATTTTGTTTCTCTCGCTCTCTATCTATACATCTATCTATTTTTGTTCTCTCTCTTCATCTATCTATTTTTCTCTCTATCTATCTATCTATTTCTCTCTACGTCTGCATATCTATTAAATTATTCTCTCGCTCTCTATCTATGCATCTATCAACTTTTCTCTGTCTATCTATGTATCTATCTATCTATCTATTTCTCTTTATATCTATATATTTCTCTCTCTATCTTTCTCTGTGTCTAAATATTTATATATATTTCTCTCTCTATCTCTCTCTGTGTGTAAATATTTTTATATATATTCCTCCCTCTATCTCTCTCTTTATATATATATACATCTATTTTTCTCTCTATCTCTCTGTGTATATATTTATCAATTTATCTCTCTATCTCTCTGTCTATAATCTATCTATCTATCTATCTATTTCTCTCTTTATCTCTCTCTGTCTGTATGTGTCTATTTTTCTCTCTCTATCTCTATATCTATCTATCTATATGTCTCCATCTATCTCCCTATCTATCTCTGTATTTATTTCTCTATATATCTATCTCTCTACATATATAGGCACAAATACAAATATATGTATGCCTGCCTCTTCACCCATATTTTCATTTTTGTATCTGAATATCTATCTTTTTTTCACATACATCATAAATATGTACACATTCTTATCTTTGTATCAGGGAACAACATGTAATGATTATGTATGGGACATTGATGATGTCATTTTAGTAGATTGAGCATCAAGCTCTTTTTACCAATAAGATATCCTAAGCATTACAAGAACGCAATTTCTCAAATGGCAAGGAGTGTCTTAAATGCCTCAAATGGTTACCAAATATTTTGATCACATCCATCTGGGGTAAGTTATTGTTCTAAGGAACAAACTCGAGAATCTGATATAGTATTTTTAAACTAGTTAAGTTGTGTAGTTTGACATTTCTGATACTAAAAATGGCATGCACATAGATATTTGGGTGAATTTACGACAAAATAAATGAAAAAAAACATGTTCAAAAGATAATACATTAGATCAGCCAAATCCACAAAGGCAATCCAATTGATCTGCAAGTTAGGTCAACCACGGTCAGTATGAGGTGCAGTTTGAATTCTTGAACCACCCTTAAAAAATCTAGCTAAAAATTCATCCCACCACCTGCCTAGGGGCCTGGGGTAGAGCGAATGGGCAGTTTTGATCGATTATTTATTTTAATATTTTATCACACTAAATAATTATTCACGAGGGTGATTTGTCACAAGGTTTAGTCTGTGTATAGGATTGGAGGACTGATGATGAATGACATCATTGAACCGACAGGATGGGATGGGACCTAGTGGCTGTCCATTCACTCATCCTGTCTTGAGGGTTCATCTTCTTCTCAACCATCATACTTTACAGTCTTCGTTGATAACAGTCATGGTTAATGTCAATGTTAGTTGCCATCCTCGTCAATGATAGTTGTCATCCCCATCAATGACAGTTGTCATCCTGGTCAACGATAATTGTTTTCCCTGTCAACGGCTGTTGTTGTCCTCGTCAATGATAATTGTCTTCCTCGTCAACGACAGTTGTCATCCCTGTCAGCGATAATTGTCTTCCCCGTCAACGACAGTTGTCGTCCTTGTCAATGATAATTGACTTCCCCGTCAATGACGGTTGTCATCCTCGTCAATGATAATTGTCTTCGCCTTCAACAGCAGTTGTCATCCATGTCAATGATAATTGACTTCCCCATCAACGACGGTTGTCATCCCCATCAATGATAAGTGTCGTCCCATCAACTGCAGTTTTGTCCTTGTCAATGATAATTGTCTTCTCTGTCAACGACACTTGTCGTCCTCATCAGTGACATTTGTCATAGGGAATGGCTGCCCGATACCCGTCCGATAGTTGGAAGAAATCAGGACAGTGTCTGATATCGGATATTGAATGGATATCTACAGTCATGTGTAAAACAGATATCGAATAGGTAAGGATGAGGCGGATATCAGATACCGGATATTGGCTTTCGATATCCTGATATAGATATCTGGTATCATGAGAAATAGTCAATAATGAACATGATTTTAATGTTAATACCTCATTTCATATATATGCTTCAAAATTTTAGTTCTCTTCCATATGGGATAATAAGATTCGGAGTTTAAACTCCGAGTCCTATTATCCCATATGGAAGAAAACAAAAACTCCGAAGCGTATATATTAAACGAGGTAGTAATTAAGTTAAAATTTCTCTTCTTGCCTCTGAATCCTATTCTCCCATATGGAAGAAAATAAAAAATTTGAATTGTATATATTAAAGGAACTGATAATATGTTTAAAAAATTCTTTCCAAACCATTGCAGGATGATAGATTCAACGAATAAATGTATTTTTACAATCATTCCATGTTGGATATCGAAATCTGATATCCAACTCCGATATCAGATATCGTCATCCTTCCCAAGAGACGGAGGCGGATGACGACATCAAGAAAGATAACGATATCTGATATCGGTACTGCAGCAACCCATGTACAATATCCGGATATCGGTAAAGACGGATATCGGAAATCAAGATTCAGCATCCGATACCGGTGTCAGTATCTGGACGGGAGAACACTAAATTGTCCTTATCCGTCAACACTTGCGTCCTCCTATGCCTAAATTTGCAAAAAGGTTTCCCGCCATTTTTTTTTTCTTCTCTCTCTCTCTCTACCTATATATATTTCCGATGATGAATCGAAACAGAATTTAAATTAGAAGAACACAGCTGATCTTGACACGGGGGCGCCGATCGATCTTCGACCTGCTGGAAATTCAAATTTCTTCGAAGTCGGAACTCAGATTTCGTCTCAGGTTTTCTCCATTCATCAATCTACCGATTGATCAATTGGTTCTTCTTCGACTGATGCGCCAGTCCTTGCCGGCGATCCGCCAGCCGCTGAATCTTCTCCTACGGAACGTCCATGGCGCTGATTATCTCCAGCGCCGAAACGATGAACTATCGATCCATGGCTGTAACCCTCGAACTCGATCAGGCAACAATTTCTCATCGTTCAACGCGCCGATCCCCGATATCCAGTTCAAACAGGAAGAACAAAATCTCAATCTTCGGCAACCTCGACTTGGATCTGGTAACAATTTCTTCTCCTGCAACGCGCCGATCTCTGATATCGCGCACGAAAAAGATGATCGGCTAATCAATCATCGGCAACCTTCACTTGAATCAGGCAAGAATTTCTTCTCCTGCAACCCGCCGGTCTCGCACAAAGAAGACGAGCGATTACTCAGTCTACGGCAACTTCGATCTCGATCTGGCAACAATTTCTTCTCCTACCACGCGCAGGTCTTCGATTCTCCGCACAACACAGAGCAGTTGCTAGGTCGATCCGGGGTCAGACACTTCTCCTCCAACTCGCAAAACATGGAACGATCATTCGATCTTGGCAGTGATATCTTCACCAGCAATGCGCGGATCTCAGAGTTGGGTAGGCGTGGGCTGGCGGACGAGGCCCGCAGGGTGTTCGACAAAATGCCGGAGAAGAACGTGGTCTCTTGGAACGCCATGGCCGCCGCCTACTTCCAATGCCGGCGCCCAGAAGAGGCGCGCCTCCTCTTCTCCTCCATGCCCCCGATCAAGAACACCGCCTCCTGGAACGGGATGATCTCCGGCCACGCCAAGCTCGGCGACCTCGACTGTGCCCGCCGCTTCTTCAACGCCGCCCCGCAGAAGAACGTCGTCTCCTTCACTGCCCTTCTCCGCTGTCTCGTCGAGCAGGGCGACATGGCCGAAGCCGACGCCCTCTTCATCCAAATTCCGGACAAGAACGTCGTCTCCTACACCGTGATGCTCGGCGGGCTCCTCAAGCACCGCAGCCTCGACGAGGCGCTGAAGCTCTTTGACGAAATTCCCCACAAGGATGTCGTCGCAAGGACGACGATGCTCGTCGGCCTCTGCGATGCCGGCCGCCTCCCCCAAGCTCGCGCCCTGTTTGATGAAATGCCAAAGCGGAATTTGATCTCTTGGACGGCGATGGTGGCGGGGTACGCGCAGAACGGTTGCGTCGACGTAGCTCGGAAGCTCTTTGAGGTCATGCCTGAGAAGAACGAGGTCACCTGGACTGCCATGCTCTGCGGGTACCTCCAGGCGGGGCGAAGCGGCGCCGCCATGGAGCTTTTCCATGCCTTCCCCGAGCTTCCTCCCCCAGTAAGCACCTGCAACGCCATGATCATCGGCCTGGGACTGAACGGGGAGATTGCCATGGCGGAGATGATCTTCAATTCCATGGCGGATCGTGATGACCAGTCCTGGAGTGGGATGATCAAGGGCTATGAGAGGAATGGGATGGAGGCGAAAGCCATGGAATTCTTCTCGGAGATGCAGAGAAGAGGATGCCGGCCCAATTTCCAGGCCTTGGTCAGCGCCATGGCGGCGTCGGCGGCATTGGGGGCGCTTCGGCATGGCCGTGAGCTCCATGGCTGGGTGATGAAGATGGGGAACCCGGAGGACCCCTTCCTCGCCTCCGCCATGATCGCCATGTACTCGAGGTCCGGCGACCTCCCCCGGGCAAAGGCAGTCTTCTCACAAACCCCCCGCAGCCGAGACGCTGCTCTCTGGAACTCCATGATCAGCGGGCTGGCGCAGCACGGGCTGGCCGAGGAGGCACTCGTCGTCTTCGCCGACATGGTCTCCGCTGGCGCCGCCCTCGACGAAGTGACCTTCGTCGCCGTCCTCTCCGCCTGCAGCTACTCCGGCAGAGTCGACCACGGGCGGAGAATTCTGGACTCCATGGCGGTGGAGTTCGGGGTGGAGCCGAGGAAAGAGCACGTGGCATGTGTGGTGGACATGCTCGGACGAGCAGGGAGGATAGAGGAGGCAGTAGAGATGATCAAGGGAATGGCGGACGAGCCGGACGCAGTCGTATGGGGGGCGCTTCTGTCTGCATGCAGAACCCATAAGAACGTCGAGGTGGCGGAGATGGCGGCGAAGAAGGTGATGGAGAAGGAGCCATGGAACGCCGGGCCTCTCGTCCTCCTGTCGAACATCTACGCCGGGAAAGGGAGGTGGAAGGAGGTGGCAGAGCTGAGGAAGGATCTGAAGGAGAGGAGGGTGAGCAAGCTCCCTGGCTGCAGCTGGATAGAGGCGGGGAAGAAGATGAAGGTCTTTACGGGTGGAGATGGAGCGAGCGAGGTGAAGGGGGTGATGGAGCGGCTGAAGGGGAAGATGAGGGAGGCGGGGTACGTCGCCGACGGGAGCTTTGTTCTGCATGACGTGGATGAAGAGCAGAAAGAGGAGAACTTGGGGTATCATAGTGAGAGGCTGGCCGTGGCTTACGGGCTGATGAAGGTCCCCGAGGGGGTGCCCATCAGGATTATCAATAATCTGAGGATCTGTGGGGACTGCCATGCTGCCATGAAGCTGATTTCGAAGATCACGATGAGGGAGATCATCCTCAGGGATGCCAACAGGTTCCACCGTTTCAGCCGGGGGTCTTGCTCTTGTTGTGATTATTGGTGAGCTCATCAGGTGAGTTCCTCCTCGTTCTTCTCGTTATATACATGTAAAGGATTACAGATTTTGTAGATCCTTTTTTGTTGGTCAAACACTCTTTTTTGTTGTTATTAGGATTTGGCGCCAGTCAACGTGATGAACGTTGAACGGTTGGTCTTGACTGTTGACGAAAGAGTCAACGTTGACATCAATGTCTTCAGGACAGGCTGAACTCCAGTTGTTACTTAGATCCTTTTTTTGTTTACAACACTTGTTTGTTGTTATTAGGATTTGGCGCCAGTCAACGTGATCAACGTTGAATGGTTGATATTGACTGTTGACAAAAGATTCAACGTTGACATCAATGTCCTCAGGACAGGCTGAGCTCCAGTTGTTTCTTAGATCTATTGGTGTCTTGGTCTTACAGAATTTAATGTTGACCTTGCCAGGTGAGCTCCTATTTATTTGACCATTTTTTGTTCGTCTCTCGTCCTTATCAGGTACATAAATATTTACAACTTTTACTAATTTTTTTGTTGACCTCATTGTTGTAAATGACTGAATACGTTGATAAATATTGTTGAGTATTCTATTGTATTTTACCAATGTTCAGTGGTCATTGCTTAGGATCTGCAACCTTCTTCTTTTGGATATTACCTGTAACTTTACAAGGTGGAATCCTCTTCTATGATTTCATCTTGTTCTTCTAAGATGCATGAAAGGTTTTATGAATTCATTTATGAATACATTGTTGTATATGACCCAATAACTTGATTGATCTTGGTTGGATTTTCTTTGGTGTGTTATTTTATAATTTTAGTCTGGTTTTTTTCCATTCAGAATTGAGGTTTGATTTGTGAGAAACATGGGTAGTTCTTATTGGGGAGGTTGCTTGTGAGTTCATGATGTGGACTCCCTTAATTTAATCTCATTTATCCTCAAGCACGCAAAAGATTTATAAGTTATAAATGATATTTTGTCAAATCCGTTGTTTTACTTGACTGAATTTCTTCATAAATCTTGTTCGGGTCTCTGATGTAAATTATTCATCAAAGTTACTCTAAACAAAATTTATATTCATCAATATTCAACGGTTAGCACTTGAAAAAAGTTGATCTTGTTCTTGTTGAGATTATTGGCGACTTTATTAGTGGGCCTCGTATTTTATCTCCCCTTGTTCTTATTAATTGCTCGTAAGATTTGTATTTCTAAAAAAATTATTTAGCGTTGATATTTTCTAATTTGTACTTGAATTATATGGTCGTTATACCTATGTGCTTGAATGAGCTTTATATGAATTCATTGTTATAAAAAATGGGAAATTATCTATAGGGTGCTATATAATTTTATCTTAATGATCATAAATAATTTTGTCACTACTTATCATCATTAGTTTTATCTTAATGTTCAAATCATTGAACAACCAAATTTAGATGATTCATTATGTGATGATCAAACAAAATTATTGTTTCAATTAAGTGCATAATGGAAAATTTGATGTACTTAATGACATAGATTATTTTCGTCCATTGAATTATTTAATGATGTGGCCTAATGCTGCCCTATAATGAATAGGCCTCTTCAATCTAGAGGGTCACCACAACATTTTCTAAGTCATAGGCTGAGTTTTTAAATATGGTATTTTTATTATTTTATTAAACTATGGTTCAAAAAAATAGCACCAATGGATTACCAATAGTGAATATCTTCAAGTCGTTTAAATCTTCAGAGCCCTGGATCTCCTATTCTTTCCATGAACTTTGTTGATGGAATTCCCATTCCTCTTCATGTAATCCCTACTGGAAAGAGCACTCAAGGAAGAGGAAGAAAAGAAAGAAAGGGGTACTCAAGCAAACTCGGATGGGTATCAAATGAGGGTGTCCCCTTTATTATACTAGTATGGAAAATTTTCATAAAGCCCCTCTTTTCGGGGAATATTAATAAAAGTACCCAAACTTTGAGTATATCTACCAACATCCAAAAATATTGTGTGCGACACATTAGGTTCATGTATCCGTCTAATTAATAACTTTGATGTCCCAATCACCTTTATTGGGATGGTCTTATTAATTGATCATATTATATATATATTAATTAATCAATGATTGATTTAACCCAATTGATTAGTTAAGTTATCGACATGTGGGGTGCCCAGTTATTCCTCGTGCCCTAGACGATACAAAAGGACTATGTCAACTCTCTCATTGAACCTTTATCGACATTATTTGTGGTGTATGTATAATATCTGTATCACATAAGACTAATGAATGACTTTGGGTAGAGTTAATAATGGATAATGCATGGAAAAATCATCGGAGAACAAGTTATTTGATATTTCAAATACCTTGGCCAGGGATCTAACTATATCATCTTTCTTGACTCGATCTCCTCTAATATTAACGCCAAGCGACCCAATCTTAACCACACAATTACCTTCATAGACTTTTTGTTGCATCTGAGCTTGGATAGCTTGGAATCCTAGAATTAGAGACTCATAGGTCATAGTCAAAAAACATAATCATCCTTCTAGAAGACCCCTTTGGCGTCTCAAGTCTAAGTACCACGTACACAAGCCGTGACACAAACCAATCTGATTGATGATATATAATACTAATAAGAGATTCATACAAAACAATTCAATGAACTATTTTCCTAAAAAACACTCGATATTTATCTTTAATGTCTCTACACTAATGGCTACGAGATATATCATGCTAATCATATGAGTGGGACTAGATATTGATTTTCTATGTAGATACTTTGATGTTCTTTTCTAGTATCCTTTGAATATGAATGTTTAGAATACATGTTTAAAGATTAGCAATCTCTGAATTATAATCTCATCATAATTCTCTTAGTCACTACATGTATTCATGGACTTCAATTATAATCACCAGACATGCATTATAATGAACATATGTTATATCAATGAATATAGAACCAGACATTGAATGTGCAATTGAGTTTCATGCTACATATACTTATAACATATCCATCATTTTGGACTCTACCAAAGCTCCCTTAGCGCCACCCCTATAACCCTAGAGAGGTCTTTGAGCTTCTCACAAAATTAGTGATATATTTCCCAATGACCTCTCTAGTGATCTTTTGCCATGAACGGCTTTCAACTTGACATTGATTTAGCATCAAGAGAAACTCCCTCAAATCTTTCTCGTTACTGCATGGATCACAACTAAAATTGAGAGCTCCAAGCACAGATCCACGATCTTTTATAGATGGTCTTAATCACAAAGAGCCTTAGCCCATGTGCCATCCCTACATTTTTGGCACCAAAGAAAGATGGATCTTAGCATATGTGCATTGATTGTCGAGCCATCAACGAGATCACAGTCAAATATATCTTCCCTAGCGTGATCTACCATATTTTTGAAGATTAACTTAAGGAGTGGCTATCATCAAGGTAGGATTTGACCCCAATGAACTATACTGAATCATGTGATCTTAAGATCAAATGATTCATTAATCACTAGCACGTGCTGGGGGCATTGGTACATTTGTACAAGTCATCTTTGATCTTGAATGCAATTTGTGAGAGTTTTATAGCACAAAATTTATACACCCACTTGAATAAGTTTTCCTTCTTAACCAATCATATTACATTCTTAGGATTCATCCTTTCTCCTCAAGGTGTCTCTGTTGACCCAACTAAGGTGGAAACAATCAGAAACTAAACAACTCCTAATAATGTGCACAAAGCCCTTAGTTTTCATGGTTTGGCCACATTCTATCACCGCTCCATCTCTCACTTCAACACCATAATGTCACCCCTTACCGACTATATGAAGAGATGTACAATTGAATGAACAAAGACCATCGACTAGACTTTTTAATGCATCAAAGATAAGATAAATTGCACGCCCCTCCTCAGACTCCCAAACTTTCAACAAGTCTTTTTGATCGCCTGTGTAGCCTCTGGGTAGGGCATTGGAGGATTCCACAACTAAGAAAATCATCCTATCCCATCTTTCAGTGAGAAGTTGCATGACACCAAGCTAAAGTATTCTACTTAGAATAAGGAGCTTGCCCTCATCCAGTCCCTATACTTAGAATAAGGAGCTTGCTCTAAGCAGTTTGTATTCTATTATGACCATGAAGCCCTAAAGTACCTTGATTCCCAAAAAAAGTTTAACCGGAGGCATGCCCATTAGGCCAAGTACATCAGGGCCTACACATTCATCCTAAAGCATAGGAAGTTGAGAACAAGGTGGCTGATGCCTTGAGTCAGAGAATATCTTCTCTCCGTGAAAAATATAAAGATGACTGGTTTCAAAAAAGTGAAAGAGAGTTACTTTCAGTGCCCTAATTTTTCTCCCATCATACATGCTCTAGTCAATGACCCAAGCATGAAATACGAGGACTATCTTTCGGACAATGGTTGCCTCTTCCTTATTCTACGACTATGCAAAGGCAAACTTCTTCTCAAGATTTCTTAGTTTGGGAGTTTCACGTTAGTGGCCTCAATGGTCACTTTGGTCGAGACACGACCATCTTAGAAATAGGGCTTCAATTCTTTTGGCCCATCTTTAAAATGCAATGTGGCTAAAATTGTATCCCGGTTCCAAGTATGTGCTTCAGCAAAGCTGGTGAAGCAAAACAGGGGCCTCTAAATGTCCTCCATATTTTCCACGTCATTGGGCTGATGTGAGCATAGACTTCATTCTCAGACTAGCAAAGACACTAAAAAGTTTTGATTCTCCAAAATTTTCCACTTTATTCATTGTTCCAAAACCTCAGGTGTATCTAGGGTCACCACCCTACACTTTGATGATACGATTCGCCTTCATGGACTTTCCCAATCAATTATCTACAATAGGGATGTTAAGTTTACTAGTTATTTTTGAAGACCCTCTCCTAGGAACCAAATTAAAAATTTCCGCAGCCTACAGCCCACAAACCGATGGTCAAACCATGGCCATGAAAAGAAGTCTAGGAAACCTTCTTTGGTTGGTTTGGGGGGAGGGTACCTCAAGTCTTGGGATATGGTACTTCCTCGCACTGAATTCACCTACACTAGTAATGTATTATACCACTGGCATGAGTTCATTTGAGATTGTCTATGGTTCACTCCCTTGAAATCCCATTGACCTGCTCCCATGTCAAAGTATTTTAGAGTCTCACTAATCATGCAAAGTCCTTGCAAAATATACTACAAGTATGCATCAAGAGATTCATCAACACATTATGCATAGCAATGAATCTTACAAGAAGGAAGAATATTTCCACCAAAGACCTTAATTTTTGTAGTAAGGTGATTTATTGATGGTGAGAGTGAGGATGGAAAGGTTATCTCATTAGGGCACCACAAAATTGCAAGCTCGTAGCGCTGGGCAATTCCCAATTCTAAAATGAGTTGGAAAAAATGTCTATGTTGTTGGTATACCCTTAAGTTGGGGAATATGTTCCATGTTAAATGATCCATATATGGTTCTTCATAATGTCTTCATAATGATCCATATACCCTTTGTATTCGATGAACCTCCTCTAACCGTCTCCATTCCTAGGAGTGAGTTTGTCATTACTATCCCAGATTTATCAATATCCAACTAGCATGAGAAAATTGAGAGTATGTTGGATGAAGTGATTGCCCCCATCGAGGCGGGGATAACGCAAAAATATCTTCCTCATTGGCATGGACATTCATCTTTGGAGGACATGCGGATCTTTGCGGACAACCTGGAATGCCTTTGTCCATGTCTAATGATGGACCTAAAAGCCCCTCCATCACATTTGATAGGGTTGAGTTCTATTAGCTGAGGGAGAATTGATGGGGACCACATCCTTGTCCACCACTGAATCAAGGGGATGCAACCTCCCCATTGGCCGAGGCGAGAAGGATTGGTCCCCAATGATGACCATTACAAATGATGGATATTATTTTGTTGTCAAGCCAAATCACACTATAATGTTTTATTTACGTTCGATGAATAAAATATTAGTTTATTATTATTAGAGTGTGATGTTTATAATGAAGTCTATGAATACGTGCAATGACACAGTGACTTATCATGAGATCATACTACAAAAATCACTTATTTTTAAACATGTATTTAGAATATTCCTATTCGATGGATAGCCGAGATGGACATCAAATTATTCAGATAGAATAGCAATAACTAATCCTACTAGATGCGTCAAGCAAATTAACCAATGTTTACGTCAAGTGAGGGGGCTTTTTTAGCCTTCACACTTGAGGTTTGGAATTACAAGAAAAAATGCAAAATATTGAAAAATAGAAAATTCAAAGACAGTATGGTTTAGTTCTATCAGTATTGTGACTACACCATCAGGATAACCATCCGCTTCCCTTGCTGTGCACCACCAATTCTCCCCCACTTTCAAAACTCGACTCTGACGAGTTACGTGGATGTGCATGAATCATGGGTGTTGGAAAGCCAACGGCAGGCAAAGCTGATTCTTGATGGTGATGAGTAGCAAGCGATGGATCATACATGTTGGGCGTCGACATGACGGCGGAGGGAAGCACCACGAATGGGTACACAGTAAGCAACCTCTGCAGTTGGGTGTTGCCGGATGCAGGACGTGCGTCAGCGGGCACATGAGCTGGCGCACAAGCGAGCGCAAGCAACGTGCATGGGCGGGTGCGCAAAATACTCGATGAGGCATTGTCCCAAACAACTGGGGGGTGTTTGAGCAGGTTGATGGTTGTAGATGCGGAGACGCATGACATGGCGATGGTGATAGGGTAGTGAAATGCAGTGATGCTGCATCCGTGGCAGCGGCAGCGCAAACGCGACTGCAAAATCAACGGTGCAATGGTGGCAACATGGTGGCAAAACAAAAGTGGTAGTGGTGGTGCGAGTGCAATGGCAGCAACACAGGTGCAAGGGCGACACAGCAAGCTCGACGACACGTCCATGGCAGCACGATTGGATAGGGAAGAGGTCGATGGCTCAAGCATGATGGCACAAGATCACGCCCTAAGACCGACAGTGCAAGGGTAGTGGCACGACCCTGGCAACGCATCTATGGCGGCGCTAGGCAGCGATCCCGATTGCAGGTTGCCCATGACATCACACATAGGAGCCATGAGGGGTGGCGAGGGTGATAGGGCAGGCCAGAGATGCGGGTGGTGGCAACCACGACAACACATTAGCACCAGACGTGCTTCCACCTTCAAACGAGATATCCCGCGTCATGACACATCGTCAATGCCAGCTTCAGAACTTTCCTTTGATGTGACACGTCAACACGTCGCAGACATCGTTTAAATATTAGAACTTTCAATTAACAGTTATCTTATTTTCTCTTTCCTCCAAGGCCTATACATAGGCCAATGTTGTCAGAAACACTTGGTGAATTTTCTTAAGAATTGAAGTTTCTTTCTTATTGAGGAAATTTTGCCCTAGCCCCTCTTCTCTTCCCAGCCACCGCCGCCACCGCTTGTTGCCGTCGTCGCCGTCAAGGGAAGATTATCATCGCTCGCTGTTTGCATCTGCACGTGCACGGTCGCCTCCCTATGCCTCTGCGTGCAAGGTCATCCGCCCAGCTGATAAGCCGAAATTCAAATACTAATTTGATCGTTGTATAATTCCAACTTATACAATAAACTCACATTTATTTACTTAACTTAATAGTAATGCAGATGGTGAGTCCGAAATCGAACCACAAGGAGCGGTGTACTTAGATTGACTGCTCGTTTATGTCTCTAGGAATTGAACAACAGAGTTTAAGCATAAATTGATTGTTCGAAAGTGCTATTTGTCACTGAAATTTACTAACATGCATTAAACGAAAAGCAAACAACTCTAGTGCTTAAACATTCAAATTACTTCTGAGTTGTAAATAGTGATTCACACTGCATTGGATATACTTTGGGGTAGAGACTCAATGTGGTAGCTCAATGTCTTCGACTTACCTCCTTCTTCAGTGATGCTCCTCAGCTCAATCTTTCTTCACGACTCCACACATTTCGCTTGGAGCTTGGCGAGTTCGAAAACAAGAATACAGATCCGGAAGAGGAAGAATTTCACGATGAAGAAGAATGCCTCTTTTCTCTCCGTCTCCTCGTCGTGTCCCTTGGCAGCTCAGGAGATCGCCCCCTTCTCCTTTGCTTCCTCTTTTCTTTTTTTCCTTTCCCGCTGCTCTTCCTTCTTCCCGGTCGTTCAATCTTTTCCGCCCACAAGCAGCCGTCGGGTCTATTCTGACTGAGCTTAGACCGAAAATGTTGCCGCGCCCCCCTTTAGTCGAGTTTCCTTGTATAAGCAAGACAGTAACAAACAACTATAAGTGCTATATTGTGGTAAGGGGGAAAGATTTAGTCCCATATGGACTGATTCCAAATAAGGTGACTTTATAAAAATTAAGTTCAGTAGTAATAGTTTGAATAATTTTCTCCATGCTACTCCCCTTATCATGATGTTGACGTGTGCTTATGTTGGCAATTCTGTTCCGGGTGGGCATGCTGCCTACGAGCTTACCACTCTGCTCCATTAGCTTGAAAACCCCTTTTTATTCCAGGAAACAGAAGCATTGTGAAATAAAACACCAACAAATTCGGACTTCCAATTCTTCTAAAACTCATTAGCTTTCCCTTCCACATTCTTTTTTTTTGTGACTGCTAACTTGTCATGGCACAATTTTGGTTCATTACAAAACTATATCTATAGATCTTCATTAGGCCATCATTTAAATCCAGGCCTGATCATTCATTGCTAATTTGGTAAAAATGAAAAAAACTCCGAATACTTTATGTAAAAGTAACCTAACTAGCCTCTCGTACTTGATTACATATGCCATATATCATTTATATTTTTATGTTATCACCAGCCCACCAGCCGCCTGCGCCCTCTCACGCCCGATCACCATGCACGCCCGCGCATGGGCGACTGCTGCTCGCGCTCGCTCATGCACGGCCGCCGCCGTTGCTTCTCTGCGCGTAGGGCTATCTGCCTCGCCTAGCAGGCCGTCTGCGCCTGCGTGCGCACGGCCGCTCGCACGTGCCCGCCCGCGCCGTCGCACGCACGGCCACCCGCCCGCGCCTGCCATGTGCACAGTTGGATCTACGACACCTTGTCAAAGCGCACATCACCTGCCCCGCCAACGACGCGTCAAGAATTCCCGCGTCGCCACTCTAGTGCTAAGGTATTTTCTGCACTCTTTAGTGTCAGTGTTCTTTGACCAGTCTTCTTCGATTGTTTGTCCACTGCCGACGGATTAGTTTTGGGATTTTGAATCTTCTAGTGATTAGTTGATTAGGCCTTTGAATCTTCTAGCGATTGCTAGTTCAAATTTATTGAAATTGTGGCAACACGGATCGAAGGCGCGAAGCAGATCCGTGGGTGACGGCGTGCGTCGCCATCCCAAGCACGGTGCAAAAGCAGAAGTACATGGACAGTGAAAGGTGCGCGGGCGGTGCTAGGGCGAGGCGCGGGTGGAATGTGGCCCGGCGCTAACAGGGCGCAAGTGGTGCGCAATTGGCGTGCGGACGAAACACCGGCGGAGCATAGATGGCGGGATCAGCATTGGGTGAGGGTGGAGCTAGGCAGCGGGGACTTGATTTCCCCACTAAGACAGGTCTGCGAGATGCCGGCGGCGACAAAGCCAACATGGTGAAAATGAAGCTTTTCTCTATTCAAATTTCACCAATGTTTATGTCAACGGAAGGGTCTTTTATAGCCTTCACACTTGTGACTTTTGGAATTACAAAAAAGTACAAAATATTAAAAAATAGAAAAATCAAAGAGAGTATGATTTAGTTCTATCAGTATCATGATGACACCGTTAGGGTAACCATCTGCTTCCCTTACTATGCATCAGCACTACTTATACGATAAATGAAATCCAACATGTGACTATTAGTGTGGCGACACTAAGGACATATAATGGGTGCTCTTTCGAAAAAGAGTTCACTGAATTCAACCATATAAATCCCTGGGGAGTAATATACCTAAATGTCAATCATGATGATTCACATTACAATTATATAAGTGATCCATTGACTTGAAACAACAAAGATATCTCGTGGATGAACAACTATGTTTACACTACGACTTACAAGTCTTTAATCATGAGATTCAAGCAAGTCATATATATGTTATAAAGAGAACCCAATAGAGAAAAGGAAAAGAGACAAAGAGGGAGAGACGAGAGAAGGGAAGAGAGAGAAGGGGAGAGGAGGTGAGAGAAAGAGAAAATGGAGAGATGGAGAGAGAGAGAGAGAGAGAAAGGGGGCAAGAGAAGGAAAGAAGGGAAGAGAGAGAGGGAGAGATGGAGAGAGAGAAAGAAAGAGAGAAAGGGGCAAGAGAAGGAAAGAAGGAAAGAGAGAGAGGGAGAGACGGAGAGAGAGAAAGAAAGAGAGAAAGGGGCAAGAGAAGGAAAGAAGGGAAGAGAGAGAGAGAGAAAGAGAGAGAGAGAGAGAGAACGAAAGAGAGAAAGGGGCAAGAGAAGGAAAGACGGGAAGAGAGAGAGGGAGAGATGGAGAGAGAGAGAAAGAGAGAGAGAAAAAGGGGGCAAGAGAAGGAAAGGAGGGAAGAGAGAGAGAGGGAGAGAGAAAAGGGGGCAAGAGAAGGAAAGAAGGGAAGAGAGAGAGGGAGAGAGAAAGATAGAAAGAGATGGAGAGAATGGAGAAGGAGAGAGAGAAGGGGAGAATGAGAAAGCGAGAAGAAGGGGAGAACGAGAAAGCGAGAAGGGGAGAAAGAGAAAGAGAGAGAAGAAGGAGAACGAGACAGAGAGAGAAGGGGAGAAAGAGAGAGAGATGGGGAGGATGAGACAGAGAGAGAAGAAGGGGTGAATGAGAGAGAGAGATGGGGAGATCTAGAGAGAGAGAGAAGGATAGAGAGAGAGAAGGGTTGAACAAGAGAGAGAAGGGGAGATCGAGAGAGAAGGGGTGAAGGAGAGAGAGAAGAAGGAGAGATCAAGAGAGAGAGAGAAGGGGTGAACGAGAGAGAGAAGGGGAGATCGAGAGAGAGAGAGAGAGAGAGAAGAAAGGGAGAAAAAGAGAGAAGGGGAGAAAGGGAAAAGAGAGAAGAGGAGAAAGAGAAAGAGAGAGAAGGGAAGAGAGAGAAGAAGGGGTGAACAAGTGACAGAAGGGGAGATCGAGAGAGAGAGAGAAGGGGAGAAAGAGAAAGAGAGAAGGGGAGAGAGAGAAGGGGTGATCGAGAGAGAGAAGAGCAGAAAGATAAAGAGAGAAGGAGAGAGAGAAGAAGGGGTGAACAAGAGAGAGAAGGGGAGAAAGATAAAGAGAGAAGAAGGGGAGAGAGAGGAGGGGTGAACAAGAGAGAGAAGGGAAGAAAGATAAAGGGGGAAGAAGGGGTGAACAAGAGAAAGGAGAGAAAGGAAGAGAAGGGTTGAACAAGGGAGAGAAGGGGAGAGAGGGAAAGAGAGAAGACGGCAGAGAGAGAAAGAGAGAAGACAGGGAGAGAGAGAGACAGAGAAGGAACAAGACGATTAAACAAGGGAAAATACCCTTCTTTGTTTGATAATTGATCAGGGCCAACGATTCCTTGGGAATTAAAAAGTCATGAGGAGCCAGTGAACTTGCGCCCAGTCATCTTTTCAGACTCATACAGAATGTGATTGATGAGCCCTCTAGCAGCACTGCAAAAGGCAAAGCAGAAACCCCACAATTATTATACGCATTACACAGAGAAATTATGTAGATTAATTATATGAAGTTTCATCATTTGTTCATGAATTATCCAATAATAAGCTATTTCAGGAGGAAATAATGCATTCTCCCTATTTCTTCTTGTATCCATCTATTCTTCCAGACGAATAGACTGTCTTGATAATAAAAAATCTAGATTTTTACTGAAAACATTGATTCTTGTATTTTATGAGGTGTATATTTGAAAGATGAAGAATAATAAGAAAGAGGGAGAAAGAGAAGGGGAATAGTACTCGTCTTTGAGCTTTTGGATCTTATCGGGGTCGGTCTCATCCTTATGCTTCTTGAACTGCTGCCTAACCATGCTGACAATTAGCTCTGTGTTGTGTTGCTGCAGAGAAAATAAGCTGAGTTAAGTCATTTTTATTGACTTCAGCAAATTATGAGATACTTCAAAAACAAACAATCTTTTGTGTGTGAGAGAGAGAGTTGATGAATAGAATTATTATGTACTATTAGACTTCCATTCTACCATTGACTTGGAGAAGAAAAAGAAATATAGTAAAGTAAAATGGAAGTTTAAAGATATCCTCCAAGGGAGTATATCAGATATTACGCTCATTATCACTCATTCGAGAAGAAATTCCAGAGTTCCAAGATTATTTGCTGAATATTTGGGAGAAAATATGGGAGTAGAAACGGGCATGATACAACTGCTCAGAGAGCATTTTTTTTAAAAAATAAATGACCAAAAGAGTGAACGCAGAATGATATAAATTATAATCACAGTCCTTATTAATATCTCCCTATTTTTCAATGAAACATCGTAGATAAACAGAAGATAAATTCATCGGACCATTCTATTAACATTCCCGCCTTATAAATCAGATTAATAACACAACTCGTTTTCTCTCATCCCTACCAGGCAATCTGAAAACAACTCGGATCATCAGTCGACCCCATCTCATCTAAAGCAAATAATGTGTTGACAAAAAATCGATTGGCAAGAAAAAAAGAGATGGCAATTCTTCTGCACTTAATCTATTTATTTTTAAAAAAAGACGAAAAAAAAGCAAGAGCATTATCGAGCAAAGAGATTACACGGTATAGGGTAAACATGATATTGCTGCTCAGGGCCAAGTGAAAGAGTAAACGTGATATTGCTGCAAGTTTAACCCCTATTTTTTTATGCAAGATCATTGATGAATAAAAGAAATTTTACTTCGTCTATTCTCTCAACATCTCCCGATAACAAATCAGATATTTAAATTCCTTATTTTCTCATCCCTGCCTGGCCTCTAAAAAGAACTAAGTTCATCAGTCGACCCTCATCTTTTACTTCATAATTTGGGTTTACACGCAAATTATCACGTCTACACGCGATCAATTTCACATGCATTTTTTCAGCTAACAATCTGTCGACAAAAAAAACGGTTCGCAAGGAAAAAGAGAAGTTAATTCGTCTGAACCCAACAGATTCTTTTCTTGTAAAAACGAAAAAAACAATGGCAAGAGAAGGTTCGAGCAAGTAGATTACGCGGTGGCCGATGAAGCGCGCTCTTCTCAGGCATTCACGGTACAGCTGATAAAATAAAGAACGAAAAGTTAGGCATTCAAACCCAAGAATAAAACAAATTAAAAATTAAGGAAAAAAAAAACACGAAACCAGATCGCAATCTACGAGAAGCGAGTAAAGAAGCAACCCTCAGAACATTGTTGGCCAGCTCCGGCGGCAGGGCGGTCTGAATCGATGGCATTTCTTCTTCCCAACTACGACGAACTCGATCGCTGAGAGAGAGTGAGAGAGCAAAGAGACTTATAGTGAGATATATTTATAGAAAGGTATATAGAAAGAGAATGAGAGCGACATTAGAAAGAGATAGAAAATACAGAGAGAGAGAGAGAGGGGCAGAGAGATACATAAATAGAAAGAGATAAAATATAAAAAGAGAGGGGGGTAGAGAGATACATAAATAGAAAGAGATAAAATATAAAAAGAGAGGGGGTTAGAGAGATACATAAATAGAAAGAGATATGAAGAGAGAGGGATACAGAGATATATAAATAGAAAGAGATAAAAGATAAAGAGAGAGAGGGGCAGAGAGATATATAAATAGAAAGAGATAAAAGATAAAGAGAGAGAGAGGGACAGAGAGATACATAAAGAGAAAGAAATAAAAGATAAAGAGAGAGAGGGATACAGAGATATATAAATCGAAAGAGATAAAAGATAAAGAGAGAGAGGGGCAGGGAGATATATAAATCGAAAGAGATAAAAGATAAAGAGAGAGAGGGACAGAGAGATACATAAATAGAAATAGATAAAAGATAAAGAGAGAGAGGGATATAGAGATATATAAATAGAAAGAGATAAAAGATAAAGAGAGAGAGGGGCAGAGAGATATATAAATAGAAAGAGATAAAAGATAAAGAGAGAGAGGGGCAGGGAGATATATAAATAGAAAGAGATAAAAGATAAAGAGAGAGAGAGAGGGACAGAGAGATACATAAATAGAAAGAGATATAAGATAAAGAGAGAGAGGGATACAGAGATATATAAATAGAAAGAGATAAAAGATAAAGAGAGAGAGAGAGGGATAGAGAGATACATAAATAGAAAGAGATAAAAGATAAAGACAGAGAGAGAGGGGGGTGCAGAAATAAATAAATAGACAGAGATAAAAGCTAAAGAGAAAGAGAGGTAGACAGAGATATATAGTGATGTAATACGACGACGGCCGGGATCGATCGGCTCGTATTACGTCACAGGAAAAAAAGACGATGAGTGGTTTCGTAGTTAAATGAATGAATATGGAGTTGAGAGAGTTCCCGTTAAATGAGCAATATTCGGACAACACGGACCTGGATGGAAGTCGATACCAATCACTAAACGAGATATTGATCCGGATTAAACTCCCAATGACCCGTTGGATCAACTAAGATGTCTAAGGAGCGAGGGGCGTTTGACGGCCCGAAGATGTTCGACGCCTAAGGATCAACGGTTAATCTTCAACCACAAAGAAGAAACCTATCTCTCGACGATGGTGGCTATCCTATAATGATTATCGGAATAAAGCAGGACAGAGGAAGAGATAGCGAAAGACGGCACTGGAGACAGGTAATAATACTGGAAGTAATGGAGGGGAGACAGAGAGGTACCTGATTTGACGATAGTCCACGGCGTGGGAAGCAGCGTAGTTGACCGGTGGACGAAGGTGAGTCGACAGCTGGATCACGGCGAACGACGGGGGTGGCGGCGGATTGTGCGAGACCTCCGAGTGGAAGGTTTCTTGAAAATAACCACCCAAGAAGGCTGTGATAGAGGGGCGTTTCTTGCTCTTCTTGGAGGGCTCTTGGAGAGTGCTGGACAAATCTTGGATGGATCTTGGTGGAGGGTGATGGCAGCGGCGGACGATGGCGGTGGCGGGGACGATAGCCTCCAAGAAGGGGTTTCTTGAAAACAACCACCCAAGAAGACTGTGATAGAGGGGCGTTTCTTGATCTTCTTTGAGGGATCTTGGAGAGTTCTGGGCGAATCTTGGCTGGATCTTGGTGGAGGGCGATGGCGGCAGCGGACGATGACAACGGCGGGGACGGTAGCCTCCAAGAAGAGGTTTTTTGAAAATAACCACCCAAGAAGACTGTGATAGAGGGGCGTTTCTTGATCTTCTTGGAGGGATCTTGGAGAGTTCTGGGCGAATCTTGGCTGGATCTTGGTGGAGGGCGATGGCGGCGGCGGACGACGGTGGCGGTGGAGACGATAGCCTCCAAGAAGAGGTTTCTTGGACGTTTCTTGGGGCCTAACAACCCAAGATTCCCAAGGAGAGGGCGTTCTTGGTCTGCAGAGGGGTGGTTCTTGGAGGCGGTTGGTGGAATCTTGGGGAGGAACGACGGCGACGCGTACCCGGGGTGATCTCGATGGTGACGGTTGACGACGCTTCTCCCTTGATGACGCTTTCTTGAATCCTTGAGACCCTTCGGAGTGATCTCGACGGAGGGCTTCTTGGCTTCAAGAAAAGAACGGCTTCTTGAATCTTTAAGCAACCCGAAGTGATCTCGACGGGTCGTTGAAACACGACGCCACGGAGTGATCTCGTCGCAACGACGCGGGCTCTAACCACAGAGTAATCTCGACGTGGGCGAGGCTAGCCAACCCTCTCTACACGCTAACTACGATATGGTGGAGACAAGAGTTGGAAACTTTCTTCAACAAATGACTCAAACCTTCACTTGGGCATGCTATCCCCTTATATAATGAGGACAGGTGCCAAGTGAGAACGTGGGGGAGGACGAACCGTCGCGAGACGTGGTTCGGCCTCTCCTTACAATTGAAAATAAAATGAAAATAAAGAAACAGGACAAGGACAAGGCCCAACACCGGCCCAGTTCATGAAATCCAAGAACGAAAAAGACAAAACAAACAAATAAAAGGGAAGATAAGATGCTTTACGCGGAGTACTTAAACTCCCAGTCGCGAGCATCGGTGTGAGCAGCTCGTCGTGGTTGGAGACGTCCGGGCTTGGTGTCCGCTGGATGGTCCTCCATCATATAGAAAGCGAATGAGAGAGACATTAGAAGGAGATAAAAGATAAAGAGAGAGGGGGGTAGAGAGAGATATAAAAAGAAAGCGAATGAGAGAGACATTAGAAGGAGATAAAAGATAAAGAGAGAGGGGGGTAGAGAGAGATATAAAAAGAAAGCGAATGAGAGAGACATTAGAAAAAGATAAAAGACAAAGAGAGTGAGAGAGAGGGGTAGAGAGAGATAGAGAGAGAGAGAGAGAAATTGTGAGAGAGAGAGATGCTATGAAGCTGTAATTATATGACTAAGATAGGGCAGCACCATCTGTCACATCTCTGGTGATTTTTCAAAACTTAGTCTTCATCATCATCATTGCCGACAAGGGGTCAATGCCATTGATGTTGACGTGGCTGTTGATTATTTAAACAAAATTTAACACAAATACCATTGATGGCGACTGTCAGTTTGGGTTAATTTCAAATGATGATCAGTCAATGTTTGTCATCCTTAATTAGTTGATATAATCACTATTGATATATTGATTTCGATTGACAAGGATGACACTATGGTTGACGTGTACCAAACCCTACAGTAAGGAATTTTATTGGGCAATTTCCAGATGAACCCTAGAAGATGAAAACAGAAGGTAAAGGAATTTGAACATAAGTTGGTTAGCATTTTATCCATTTTCATATTTGAAAGTTTCCCCAGTCATAGATGACGGGTATTGTTTATTTTAAGTATATTGTATAGTTTCTGCGATTGATTTTATTATTTGTTACCAAAATGCCTTGAAAAAATGAAAAAAAATGTTGGAAGTTGATAACATCAAATTAGGCCATTAAAAATATGTGTTATAATCCTTTTTACCACATATTTTTAAATTTTCTCTTGCATTATTCACAATTCACGGATAAAATGAATTTTTTATGATTAATTTTCCTGAGATCTATTTATATATTTTTATTTATTTTTTGTAATAACCCCACTTCATTCCTCAAAGTCAGGTGGATTTCTCATGTCTTCTTGGGGTTTCATTTGAAATACAGGACTTACGTAAATAAATGGTGATTTTGGGATGCAAGTAGGAGGAAAGGAAAAACCCAAGCCCTCTCATAGATAATAAGAAGATGACCAATACACACGAAGCCACTCTTGAAGACCATTCCAACTCATTCAAGAATTGGGTTAACTAAATGCAATAGTTATGGAACTACCTGTAATTTGAATTTGAAAGGTCTATTTTCTGATATGGGAAGGAGGGAATGTGGATCCATTATGAAAATCAAGTAATTTTAGCCCTCCGACCCTTGTTATTGAATCTAATGGCTGGGAGAGTTAGGGACTTCTATTTAAAATCTTCTTCCCTATCTTTTTACCTCACCTTAATTTCTGCTTCCAACTTATTGCTGGAGGCCTCGTGCATCAGATTTACTTGATCAACTATTTCTCTCCAAGATTTTGGGAGAGACAGATCAAGTGTGATCAAGATCCTTTGAGAAAAGCATCATTAAGATCTTTTTAGATGTCAAGATTTCCTTATCATCAAAAGACACTTAGTTATTTTCTCCGCACTACCTGTTGCTGCCCAATTCTGCCTCCGATGGCATGCATTGCTTGAAAAAATTCAATGTTGACCAGTGCAGCCACCCACAGATTTCTCTGTGGGAGGGAGACCAGAGCTTTTAGTTTTAAAATATATATACTTCTTACTCTAATAAATCCCCAAAATTATTAAAAATCATAAAAATTTATTAAAGCATATTAAAAACAAAATATATTCCTTTAAAATATTTTTGACTTATTTTCCTTTATTTAATGAATTTTACTTCTAGAAAATAGTGAAAATCCAGAAGAAAAAAATTCATCTCTAACAATATTCTAAAATATATTTTATTGTTGCATAAATGAGAGTCTTAAAATAACTTATTTCAACCCCAATTCTGTTTTATCATAAGTCGTGAGTTGGACATAACATCAAGGTATCCAAAAGTATATCACTTTTATAATCAAGACATCAAGAAAAATAAGATATGATTTATTTCAAGCATAAAAAAACACTTCTGAGATAGGCCTCATACGTAGAGAATCTAAAAAAAATTATATTAGAAATCTAGAGTTACCCATTATATCAAGATACATAGAAATAGAGCACTTTTGTTGTATGTGTCTCTTGAAACAAGACATTTGATTTACCTAAAAGTATAACGAAACTATTGTGACTTTTATTCCTTGTCAGAAAAATTCCCAGAGAACATGTAGTCTGGTTTGAACATCTAGAATGCTTGAGACATGACATGGATATTTTCAAGTATACACAAAAATCCTTAAGTGAATGATAATCGTATCAAGATATGTAGAATAAACAAATGTGATCTAATCTGAAACATACCAAAATAAATGTTCAGTTTTATTGTAGTTTTCATCTGAATACATTTTGATACAATAATTTTTTTCAAAATAAATGTTTAGTTTTATTGTAGTTTTCATCTGAATACATTTTGATACAATAACTTTTTTTTAAAAAATTCAATCAGCCACTATAGGCTAATTCTGGTTGATACATATAGAATGTTTGGGATTTTTTCTTGGATATTTTTAAATACACGCCAGAGTCCTATAGTATATAGCTCTTTAACGAATATTTAAAGATATCCTTCTTTAAATAATGCAATTGGAGTTGAACAGAGAAAGAGAAAAAGGGTACAAAAATATTGGTTTGGGCTTCTTGATTTTTATCCCCTGAAGGATGTTAGGAAAAATAGGGATAAATTATCATATTTTAACTTAAAATTTTCTTTCCTTTTGTTTTGAACTTAAGTCCATTTTTTTATTCCAAAGTACTCTCCAAGGTATAACCTGAAAATTTGACAGTTATGACTACTTGGATCGCCAACAAAATTGTAGCATGAATCAACCTGGTCAACCATTTGGTGTAATGTCATTCAAAGAATTAATTGAATCGCTTTTGTCCAATGTTTCTCCGAATAATCACAAAATCATATTATCTAATGGTCGATACTTTTTCCATGGTTAGTATCCTCACATTGATCATGAGATCAACTGTGTTCATCAGACGAACAAGTGTGGGCACTGAAATTCCATATGAATTTAGAATAATGTTTATAATGACCATCATAAGCAAATCTCATTTTATTCACTCATTATTGAACATACCCTTGTAATTATAAATATCACATGTGTATTATAATGAATATGAGACATATAATAAAATGAATGAGAGACATGTATTATGATTGGCTTGTTGGTCACTTATTAATAAAAATGACTATGTGTGACAGGATATCGATAGAGAGGACACTGATGAAATTATTGATGGAGAACCATTGAGAATCTCCTATTCAAGCCCGCCATCAACCACGACGTGATGCCCGTGCGACGCGAAGAACCCCACTTTCAAGTACACGGCTTGACGATTGAACAAGTCAATTATGCAGTTTATTTTACGCATTTCTTTGTGTATAGACTTTTAAAGGGGCCACCTGTTTAGGACTTGGTTTATCTATGATGTCATTGTTTTACTTGGCCCATTAAGGGAAGGTCTCTTACTTAGACCATTCTGCTAATGACCCATTAAGGCATCTACCAATATATATAAAGGGGGGTATGCCTTAATATAGGGCAGATTGTCATTTGGAAAAGTCAAATTCAAGTTATTGTGTTTTCCCCTTTTGTTATATTTTCTGTTACTTCTTCTAGTGGGTGGGTCCCATCTCAGATCTGCCGGAGGTAGGGAACGGCACGTCCGAGACGTGATGCCCAGACGTGACGGGACGGATGAGGATGCGTGACGAACGGTGACGTGATGAAATGTTCATCACCTCACTGTCTCGTCATGCATCCCAGGATTTTGAAAAATTCTGTCACATACTCGTCACGCGTCCCTTCTTCCTTGTTCCGTCACGTCACTGTCACCGTGACGCCGTCACCATCACCGGTGGCAGAAATTATAATATTTATTTATACTATGTTAATAAACATAGTCAAAGCATAATATTATTTATTTTACTATGTTATTATTTATAATTTTTATTTTGCTATGTTAATCCGTCACGGTCGTCATCCGTGACGGACCTGTCATCACGTCACGCGTCCGGGGTATCCCGTCACCATCATGTCATCGTCACGTACAGCCCGTCACGCCCCATGCATTCCGTCACCCTCTCGTCATCTGTCACGTGTCCATCACATTGACGTGTGATGTGGTAGATGACGTTTGCCAAACCCTAGCCAGAGGAGACGGTTACCGGCTCGATGTCTGTCTTCATCGAAACTGATTAGCACCGATCGTGTATCAAATTTCAACGCTCAACCTGCCTTTACCACCGTGATCCTTCCCAATCTTGAAAGGGCCATGATTTTCTTTCAACCTCCATCCCGAGTACTGGCTGAGATTCACGACAGGAATCTCTATCCCAAGTATTGAATCACTCTCGACAAGAAATAGTTGTGGCCGTCCTCATCTTTGTGAAATCTGGGAGTGCCTATTTTGTGAAGGATGCTTTATAAAAAATTACGGCAGAGAAGTCTGACGATCGCCATCCCTGCCCTTGTGATACCACTCATCGATGGAGATTTCTGAACTGTTGTCACCTTACTTGTCTTCTTCCTACTTATACGCACACCCTAAAGAGTCTTATCATCGATTAACATTTTCATAGTTGAGAGTACGATTATTTTCTTTCTTGGATGTCGGCTTAGACTTGTTAACGACGACAGTTGTGGACACATTCTAACAGTGATTGCCTCCCCATCTTTGTCGGTGTTCAAATTGATTTATCGGATCATTGGGAGCCTGTCCCGACCCTAGGCTTCTCGTATCACACCTGTCTTTTGATCTATTCGGTAACAATTTAATACTTTTTGTTATTTTAAATATTGCATTAATCATTTACTGCATTACATTCGTCTATTTAATGTGATGTAATTTAAATTCAACGACACCGTGGCGTGTGTTGCATCAATTATACATGACATTCAAGATAATTACACATTCTACATATCGTTGAGCATTCATTAACACAAAAATATTCATGATTATGCATATGTGATGCATATAATGAGGTACAAGGACATAGGACATGCAAAATGATATGTGAACTATAATGGCATTACTTATCTTTAAACATGTATCACTAACACTCATAGGATTTTTTAGGACATCAAAATATCTCGGTAGAAGAGTAATGTTTTCTCTTGAAAACATGATGATGGTTGATGATTTAACCATTAGTGTGGAGATCCTATAGAAAAATAGTGGGATCATCACCTTTGATATTAGGGTGCTCTTTAGAGAGAGACTTTAATAAATTGATATTATGAATGCCTAGATAGTTTATACCAAACTGTATACCAGGTTGATTCATGTCACAATTGTGTAAGTGTACTTTAGATCTGAAATATCAAAGGTTCCTTTGAATGGAAGATTTTGTTTTGAATATCACCTGAAAGTCCCTAGTCATGGGTTCTAAATTATATTCTCTCTTATGAAAAAAAATCCAAGAAGGTGATCATGCGGTCAAGATGGGATCATCTGCCCTCGATTGAAGGAGGACACAAATAAAGGAATAAGATGCACTAAAGTCCTTGGACAAGGTAATGAAATATTGGAGAGGAGTTTTTCGATTATTTCCAACTGTACTATTTTGGAAAAAGTGGCAGAGAAAAATCTACGAAAGAGGTTTGAATTGGTGTTTTGAAAACATTGCCTCTTATCTTTTTCTAAGTTCAATTTTGTAATCATGGATCAACACTTGGTACTCTTATCACTTATAGAAAAAATGTATTCTGATTCGAGAACAAACCTACTTGATTCCATAATTCAGACAAAAAGATTCTCTCAGACCACAGACAATCCTTATCCATAAAAATGAAACATCATCTACATTACATATTTCTAATCTGTAATCACTGGAATCTCATCTCATAACACCATCTGAGGATCTTTAGAATAGAGGCATCCTTAGATCTTCATTTTAGTTTTATCTACGTGCACCTTTAACCTCTCATTTCTTCCACATGATGTTATCCTGTCTCTAAAGATCTTACACCTCCAAACTTTGTCCTTGACTCCATAGTTCTTCAACATGAAATGTTAGTACTGTAGTTCCTTCCTACAACCATCCTAGATTAATCTGATGATTTTTCGAAATATTTCTTTCCAAATATGGTATCTCAAATCAAGTAAAAGTACTGAGTCGATAATGTAGATAAAATTGTAGCACAATATTTTGAGTTCAAAGATGATTAAACCTACATAGAAACACTTAAGTTTACTACTGTAAAAGATTTCAGAGAGATTGAATTTCACTATTGTTTAAAGCTTTAGAAAGTTATTCAATTTCTGAAGCTTCATAAAGCTTCAGAAATGTCACTGATGTATATTCGCTTCAGAAAGTTGTGATTCAACTTATTAAAGCTTAAGTATATATGAAAAATTGCATCTGGTAATGTGGTGATTTTTTAGAGAGATAAATTAAAGAGTCTCAACAATAGAAAATTTGAAAGAAATTTTAAATCCATAACTGAAGTGAGTTGCAGCGATATCTCAGATTTAAGATTAGTATTGCAGAAAGTTTTGAGAGAGAGGTGTTCAATATATTAAAGATGATGATCTTTTAAAATTTGTATCAGGTATTTTAGAAAATTACACAATGAGAAATTTGATGTTATCTAAAGTGAAAAAAGCTAGATAGATTCAATGTACTCTACTCTAGGAAACTCCAGACCGAGAGAGAAAGATAAGTAATGTTTTCTACCGTCAAAATTTTATTATTGTAGGAAATTGAAGAAGTTTTAGAGAAATGTTTCCTTTTCAAAACAGTTGTTGTAAAGAAATGCAAAGATATGAACTCCTTAAGATTGAGAAATGACTAACATCTATCAAGAATGTCAGTATATAGTTTAATACAAACTCTGAATTATGGAGTGAAAATGGTCAATGAATATCCACAAACATTCCAAACAAAAAGATAAGACTTACAATCTCTCTGGTATTACATAAAATAAAATTTCAGGGAATATATCAGGATCAACCAATGATGGACGAATCTTTCAAACCGATTTCAGAACTTGAACATGACTTTGGAGAAAGCACACATCAGATATTCACATTAAGTAAAAATAATATTGAATCACCAATAAGTTAAAATTTTGTAGCTTCCAAAGAGATCTTGGTCATTCAAAAATAATGCTAAGCGATCATATTGATTGTTCAGGAATGATGCCAGAAAAAATCAGCAGAGAGAAAATGATATTTAGAAATATTTCCAGAGGGACCAGCAGAGAATTCATGAACATTTTCACTATTTCTTGGAGACCAGCTGAAGATTCACAAGAATTTAACGCAAATCAGCCAGACGTACTGAAAATTTTCAAACCCATAGGTGGGATGTACAAAATAAGTTCAGACCAATAAGCAGGACGTTCAGAATAATTTCATAAAGATGTTGGTCATACAAAAACAAATATCAAAGAGAGAGATTGTGGTTTCAAGAGTAGCCGAAGGCGAGATCATTCTTTCAAGAATAGATGATATAGAGAGAGAGAGAGAGAGCTAAGTCGTTCAGAAAAATACAGAGAGAGAGCGAGAGATATTTCAGAGGGAATAGCTAAGAAATCTAGATTGTGAAAGAGAGAAAATAATACCAGGCAAGGAGATCATATATTGGATCAAGGAAGAGTATGATCGTGAAATAGAACAAACTACCCAATTGCCGAAGGGATCAACCACAAAGGCAAATATCATATCTTTTAGAAAATAACCAGAATCGTAGCAGAATACCAAAATTTTATTTTATTTGTTATTATTGTTCTTATACTTATATATTATTTAGAATTAAGTGATAATACATATTGGAATATTCATCTTAAAAAATAAAATTTTGTCACTTCGTAAATTACCATATGAATTATAAATTTAAACAGTTTATCAACCCTAAAAATGCTTGTAATTACCTCTCTCAAATATATCATATTCTTCATGCTGCCTTATCAACTTTTTCTGAAAAATCAACTTAGAGACCTTCCTCGTTATTTAAAAATATAATAATACATGCATTGGAACTACTCAAAATAATGCACATCATCAACCAAATAATATCATCAAAAAGGCAAAAAATAACTTTATAGACACACTAAACGCTGAGATTATTGATTCAAATTTAATAGTTCTCCATGTTCTAAGTCATCCTTGGAGTACCAAGTGGATGAGTAATTATAGCTACATTATAATTGATGGTAGAAAGGTTTCATGTGAGAGCTGATAAACCCCTTATACCTTCTACAACACATGGCGTAGCTTGACACCCCACATGTCGACGACTCGACGTATCAGTTCAGTTAGATCAATCAAAGATTATGTAATCTATAGGATGGATATATTTATTTAATTAGTTAAGCCAAAAAATAGTTATTGTACTTATGGAATATTTAACTAGACTGACAAAGATCAGACAAAAGGTTTGCACACTTAAGAATATTGGATGTTTAGAGGATCCAATTTAAGTTTATGAGGGTTTTATTAAAAATTACCATTGTTCTAAATAGGAGGCTGACCAGAATAAATATTCCTATGCCAGCATTTCGTTGGGATCTCCTCCTCCCTCTCTCTTTTGGGTGTCCTCTCTTCCTAGTGTGACTAGAATGGAGGAACTATCATCCTAAAGTAACGGTGTCACTTATCAAGAAGAAGATGGGGATGTTTGATGTGTCAAGGACCATATGGATATATCTAGAGGTCAAAAACTTGTGTGGGTCATGACTACTCATTCAAGGAACCAAAATGATATCAGATTCAATTCCACACAAGGTGAATCAATCATAATTTCAGCTTGTTTTAAGTCCCACTACAACTCTAATTTGATTTGCATTACAGAAATCATGTTTGATCATCAATCATTACCACAAGACCCAACTGATATGAGAAGCGTTTTACATGTGACAAGCATTTTTTGTAGTAGGAATTCATGTAAAATATATGTGCTCTTCTTGTCATGTACACTTCGATTTATAATAAGAAAATTATATCCCAGCATATTATAAATAAAATTATTGTGAAATAATTTGAAATAAAATATGTGTAACGTATCAGTAATTATTTATCATGACTTCATCCACAATATATATGAAATTTTGATAATTTAACTTTTTAAATAAAACTGTGTGATTCGCATGCTCCATGTGCAACCTAGATATTTCACCTATCAAGGTAGACCTAACAAACCAGGTGAGACAAGATGTTTACAAACAGCTTAATAAATTCTTCTGTTTTCCTACTATATTTGATCTGTCTGTATTTTTATGGCCTTGAGAAATCTTTTATATATGTCATCTTCATGCATATATCAGGAAATGAATTATTCACCTAAAATTCACTCATATTCCGAATAAGTTTGATTCCAGTGTGCCAAGTATTCGCCTAAAAAATAAGAATATGTTTCAAAGTAGTCTTTTCCAGAATACTATGTGTATGTTATCTTTTAGTCATGATTTTATCTCTCAACTATAACATTTTTCTCATATTACCATGTGTAAATCCAGTTCAGACACAACTATATTTTTCATGGTGGAAATTGAGCCAATTCCAAGTGTCATTCTTTTGTAGAGCTTACATCTCACTATTCATGACTTGGTTCTACTATTTAAAACAATGAATTCAGAAAATGTTTTTATTAATGATAAATATATTATGATTAATACATTTTATTATATTTTTGGCCATTTATGCTCCGCAATTATCAGACATTGTGAGCAAAGGTCCTAATACCCATACACACCTTGAGTTGCCAACTGATAATCTCAAATTTAAGGCATTTATTTCATCGTTGGTTATTGAGATTATTAAATAAAAATATATTTAATCGTAATTAGGAATATACAGCTAGTGATGAGTACAGATCGTCTCCATGGGCAACAATGATTAAGGAATTAATTTTTATTATAGTTATAGAATATGTGAGCTAGTGATATCAAATAAAGGGATGTAATAGTTATACGTTAACTTAAATTAGTAAAGAAAATAGTAAGCGGACATAGAATTGTGCGAAGCAACATGGAGGTAAGATAGAGAACATGAAGGACATGATGGTGATCGAGTGCTTGAATGATGATATGGTCGAGAAAAGACATGGGGGTATAAGGAAGTGAAAGGACAAGGATAAACCATAATTAAGCTAACTATGATGTCGGGAAAAGAAACAACGTAACGCAAATAGGCTTACCTTAGATCATTACATTCTGCCAGGATCACGATGATTTGCGAGTGTCGGTAAGCTCTCCCCTCTTCTCCAATGCTTCTCCCCACACACCATGGACACTAAGAGCACACTTGATGGATCTCAAAACCCATTATCTTTCAATCAGCCCACATAAGTAGGAAGCAGGTTCAAGATGAATTTCACAGTGATCAGGCCTCTATTTATAGATCAGAGGGTATGGATGGAAAGAGGAGGGGGGGAATAATGCTAAAATTTTCAGCTCAATCAAAGTTGTAGATCATCAGATATCGACGTTTGAAGTTGGATCAATCGTAGCCCTTATTTTTCTCTCTCCTCATCATCCTCTCTAATGCTTCCTCTTTTTTTTGTTTTTGGTTGAACTGTCAAGTCGTTCAAATTCCGTGCCACTTCATGTGCTGCACTCATGTTCTTCGGAGTCGCCACGTGTACGTGTAGGAAGAAAAAGACAAAAGAGAATCATACCATTTATTTAAATATCTCTCTTATTATTCTCGCAGCTGACGTGGCATTGCATCAGTGGAAGCGACAATCCAATAAAAACCCCACACGTCTACGCCACGTGTGCACGTGGCGCCATGCTGTTGTGCCACGTCGAATGATGGCCTAAAGTGATTTCAAAGAAAGAGAGAGAATAAAAGTGTTTTTTGTCTTTTTCCTTCCGCGGCCTACGCACACATTTATTGAAAAAAAGACCTTTTTAAAAAAATTTCCACGTCATTCCTTCGTTAGAAAATTCAAAAAAAGTACCATTAGTCATAAATGCAATCATGGCTTTGTTAATCACGATGCATGATTGCTCAACTAATGATTGGCTGGTGTCAATCATTAACTAAGTTAATGATTGGTCATGGCCCATCATCAGCGCTAACTGTGATTCATCGCCATTTGATGAATCGAATGGCAACACATGGCGGCGCAAAATAAAAGGGCTAGAAAATTATATGAAAAACCATATCTTTCCAGATTTAATGTCAAAAATTTCATAAAAATTATATTATAGCTCAAAAAATTATATTCTTTAAGAATATATTGTTAGAAAATCCCCAAAAATGCATAAAAATCAGAATATCATTCAATAGTTATAATCATTTTAAGCTTGATAACAAGAAAATATAAATGTATTTATGCAAATAAACATGTACATATGTTCATATTAAACTACAAAAAATGTATGTTATCATCAACCAATTTATGATCATGAATAGATGAACCTGGTCTACTCTCAATTTCACATAAATACATACATGTTTGTATGACACTTCCTATGAATTACTTGGATGTTATGCATTATCCTTCGTAGGTTTTACTGAATGATTTCATAAAATTTGATATTAGATATAACATGATGTACACTTTTATATAGGTATGTGTTTCTATGGTATTACAACCAAAATATGGAGTAAAAAATGGCATCATCTTTCTATTAAAACTTATTTACTTCTAATTAACCATGTAACATTGTGTTAATATTAACTAAAATACAAATATTCATAAAGAGAAGACTCCGTTGCAGAAGAATGATGGAATTCTAACCTTTTTTAAAAGAAAAAATGCATCAAAATATATATGATCATATTTTCTTAGTTTAAGGTTGTACAAAAGCACATAGATCACACAAAAAAATCATTGGGGATTTGTATCAGTATTCAACTTCACTTTCAATATTCAAAGTTGTTTTTGTATCTTGCAGACCTGGTAAGTATATTATTTTATGAGAAAAGGATGAGCAATTTTTATCATTCAAAATCTCAACACCCAAAAAACACTTTGGAAAACTTGAGTGAAATAATTCAAACCCATTCTTCTCCCAATAAGTCTATTTTTCTCTACATGATACCGTTATGCTGGATATTCTTATTAGATGGTGGTTCAACATCCTTCTGGGTGGTGTATTATCAGAATTCTATTGTTTATGAATTTAAAATATTAAATCAATGGATAATGGTACCAAGTTATGTGTTAATCATAGAGTCCATACTTGTATTTTAATATGTGGAACTTTAATTTTTATCCATTGAGGCAAATAAAAACAAAAAATTTAAATCACAAAATTTTGCCATCACTCAAATTTTTGTCATCTTAGATCTAATTTTATTGCATTATTGTTCATATTACCCACGTATAATTATACATGAATTAATAATTTGGCAGCAGAAATTTCCACAGAACATCAATGTACCATTTTAAATAGATTAAATGGTCATATCATTTAACATTACAAAATAAATATTTGTCTATGGCTAAAATCAGAAGCTTTACGATTATTGAATTGACAATGTGTCACTGGAAAGATATATAGAGAGAGCCTAATTTTCAAAATTTTAAAATACGTAAATATATTATACAAAAAAATTTAATATTATTGTGTTCCTTTCATAAAAAATAAACATTTTTTTGACATTAAAGTGGAGCATGGATCTATCACTTATGTAACCAAGCCTCACTCTGAGGTGTCCACCATTGTCCTAAAATGTATACTGCGTTATCACACAAAAAATCTATTGACAGTACATACAACATTTTCCTACATGTTTTAAACAAAATTATGTGAACTATTTCAGTTTATAAAAAAATAAATTCTTGGATCCGTATGATTTGTTGAATTAAAATTATCTATATAGGATTTTTATGTTGTAAAAAAGAACTTTCATTCATAAATAGTTTATTCTTACCTTAGCAAGAAAGAGGTATTTGTCTAATAATACATATGAGCCTCCATCTTTCTTTAAAGAGACTTGAAAATTATAGGCCATACAATGTTCCTTAATTTTACCCTTGGTCCTTAATTCTAGTAAATCTTTAGGAATGATGGATTGACGCTCAAGCTATCTCCCAGCATGTCAAATCGTCTTTTATCCTCCACGAGAAAATTAATGGCTTCATCAAGATCTGGCATGCTCCATTTTAAGAATTTGGCTAGGGAGGCTTTCATTCTCCACATTCCCTTAATAAATAGAACATTTTTTCAACCAATATTTATATTCCATAATTCAGCGTGGTGATGATTGGTAGGTCATGATATAACCATATATTAACATGAGAAATCCATAATCAATTCACTTCCCTAATAAGACTTGCCAGCCTTTGTTCTCCTATCATTATTTCATTCTGATAAAAGCAAGGATTGGTGCTGCATATTCTCATAAACTATGCACAATTCTATATTATAAGTTTCTGATACCACTGTATCAAGTATTCTATTTTGTATGTTTCTTATTCCTGTATTTTGTCATTTGCATCAGATAATAAGATGTGAAAAGGTGATCCACTTATCCTCTTCCGATAAGGGTTAGTTCTATGGATTTCTTCATCATCCTATTTGTGCCATTTAAATTTATTTTTTTAAGAATTACAACACCATGTCAACTATTATGACTCTATCCCAGACTGTCATATCAGTTTTTGTATTTATGGAAAATTTGTATTCAATTGAATATACTTTCTTCGTGTGGGGTCCACCTGTGATTCAGGCTTCTAGATACTTATCGTACTCAATCTAGGTCTGATGGCATATTAATTGAGAATTCCTCCACAAATCCCAGTATTGCTCCCTTTATCAATGGGACCTTGGCCACAAAAGGGACTCATCCAAACTAAAAACTTGGTATAATAAACTAAATGATGTCCCATGAATTGACTAACTTAAGGGTATCATACTGAGCAAAGAATGGGAAAAATAAAATTGTTGTGTATGGCCGCAATAATCTACCCATAAAACTATATAGGTATGGCAATGGAATTGAATACCTCACCCATGACACTGAAAATATGGCACTTATAATATTCTAACTACCAACTGGCTAATATGTATTTATAATGAAAGCTTTAGAAGTGAAATTTGAGTAATTTGGGTTGATTTTTTTGCTTTATTCTTCTTTGGTTAAAAATCCAAATCAAAGGAGGTCCATAGCCAAAGGCAAATATATCAGAGCCAGAGTTATTTTAGAATGTAACAGTTGTGGCAGAAATGAAAATGGTGTCACTAAGGAAGTCCCAGGTGTTTCTAGATATTGTTACAAGCATACAATTCATGTGGAAGTACAGATATTGTCAAGTCTTTCCACTCAAGTAACAAACATGAAGACATTAATAAAATATTATAGCATAGTGAATTTAGTTGAAAACATATACATCTCATAAACCAAGTTTATATATGATATTTTCTACTACTTATTTTACACTCATTAGTTAACTTTCCATCAAACCAGCTCTATGAGGGCATTTAGGTACTATGTGGGCAATGATGAAACCTCAAGAATAGGTAGCATTGGAAAGTATGATTATTTAGGTAGGTTTTTAAAGCTAATTTTTCTGAGTTATCATTATGGGACATTTTTTTATTAGGTTTTTCAATCATGGGACAGTGTTAGCTCTCATATTTAGATGAGAATGATACCGTTGGAAATTATTTTCAGGAACATACTAAAAAAGGAGTAAATATCATTGATGCATGTTTTCCATCTTCTAGGTAGAACATGATGAGGTGAAAAATGAAAGAATCTCAAATTATATGTTTACATGTGAGCATGCACATGTACATCACATGTAAACACTCTTCCCTTTAACTCATTCATTTATTGAAACTATTCTAAATTAAAAGAGAGTATGGTACACAAGCTAGGGTTTGAAATCCAACAAGATGATGACCAATCGCAATTGTAATTCACCATCATCCTGACATCATCACATCACCACCTCGTCATAGTCTCATCATCACCCCCCCCTCATGTTATCATCCATCACACACCAGAAATGGATGATGATGACAATGACAAACTCATCATCGTCTGCCAATTCTAACTAAATGTATTTCAAAGTCTTCAAGTAATTCAAAAAATTTCATCGTATTCTACTGATCATGGATTATACTGCAGTCAATCTTCAACTAGACATTAACTTTTTTATTGATCTATGAAAGAACTTCTCTGTATTTATCCATGAGCATATGTCTAAGACCTATGAACAAACCTATACGTGCATGAATAATGGAGAGTGCAACATAATAAAATTGTATAGGTTTTATCTATGTCATCATGGATGGCAAGTCAACTCAGAGATACAGTATCTCTACATAATGTTACACTTAAAATTGAAGAGTCGAATGTCCCCTACCAAAACACGACGCAAGAGAGAGAGATAAGAGCTACAAGTGGCGTAGAAGAAGCACATATCTTCTACACACTCACAGAGCAAGAGAGAGAGATACATAGATATATAGTCAAGATAGATAAGAGGTACAAGTATAGGGGAAGATTCGAATTCCCCGACGAACCCCCATATCAAGAGATATGGATGGGTAGTGAGAGAGATAAGACAGGAGAGATAGATAGATCGAAAAAAGAAGCCTAGCATACATAGCATCAAAATAAAAAAAGGGGAGAAAGGGTACTCACAGGCCGAGGAAAGCGCACTGCTTCCGGGCATGCTCCGGGATCAGCTTCAACAGCGTCTCGGCAGGCACCCCTTTAAGCTCTGTTCATCGAATTCAGATCGAAGATCAAATAAAATTATAAAATTATATTTAATTTACGAGAGAATTAAAATAAATGTATGTTTCTCACCTTGGGGTTTGAAGTTGAAGAGCGGGGGTAAGAATCTGGCGTTCGGTAGACGCGTGTTGGCGTCCCTCAGCTCGTCGAAGAATGGATGAACTAATGCTTCCAACTGGTGCCCAACAGATTGGTATGAGAGAGAAAGATCGATATAGAGATGAGTGAGAAAGATAGAGAGGACTTACGGCGGTGCACCGGAGATTTGGCGAGTATTGCAGGAGACGAGAGACGAGGTCGACGGCCTCAGGAGGGATGCGCTTTGGGAAGATCTGGGAACCATGGATTTGATAGTGATCAGTAGACAGGAGAGAGGACAGAAATGAGAGAGAGGGCAAGTGGAGTGAGATTAGAGAATAGAGAAACAAGGGAAGAGAGAGAGAGGAGAGATAACACAATAAGTACTACTGGAGACAGAGCGAGGTAATATGAAATGATAATGCAACGTAAATTAGCGTTATAAAATGCAAAGTAAGAAAGATAATCTCTAGATGTTTATATCAACCAAGAGAGAAGGATAGATTGGTATGGATGGATACACAAAGAGAGAGAATATCGCTCTAGAGTTGGTGCCCTGGATGAGGTTTGATCTGAGAAAACTAGCACAGTGGAGTGAGAGAAGATAACATAAAAGAAAGAGAGAGAGATATGAGGAGAGATGACAGAGAAAATATAATGAATGGATCGGATGAAGAGAGGAAGGTAAGAAAACGAGAGCAATACGATAGAAAAATATATGGATGATTGAGGGATGATTATATCAACTGAGATGGAGAAATGGATATGGATAGATATAGAGAGAGAGAGGTATGGATAGAAACAGAGAGAGAGAGAGAGATGTGTATGGATAGATGCAGAGAGAGATAGGTATGAGTAGAAACAGGGAGAGAGATGTGTATGGATAGATACAGAGAGAGAGATGTGTATGGATAGATACACAGAGAGAGACAGAGAGATGTGTATGGATAGATACACAGAGAGAGACAGAGAGATGTGTATGGATAGATACAGAGAGAGAGATGTGTATGGATAGATAGAGAGAGAGAGATGTTATCGCAGACCTTGTGCCATGGATGAGCTTTGATCTGAGGAAACTTGTACTCAGTATAATTAGGATTCATGCATTTGATCTCTTCTCTGGTGGGTGTGCCCAAAACCTTTTCAAACGCAAAAGAACAAAATATTACAAATAACTCGCTTATTACCATACTAAATCATTTCATTACCTTGATGATTTCTACAAGTTGGTCCACGGCACTCTCCCCAGGGAACAGAGGCTGCCCCAAAAACAAACCAATCAAATAAACATTTTAAAACAGAATGATCTAAGTTCTGTCAAATATATTTCTAGATTTCTCCACCTGGCCAAGCAATAGTTCTGCAAGGACGCATCCTGCAGACCAAACATCGATGGCTGTGGTGTACTCAGTGGCACCAAAGATGAGCTCTGGAGCTCTGTAATATCTGGAACAGATGTAGGAAATGTTGGGCTCTCCCTTCACCTATTCCACAAAAAAATTATTAGTAGATTGCTCCATGTAGGAGATGGCTGACAACGAGAATTCATCGTCATTATCATTATCCATTTTCTATTTGGGATGATGACGAGGCGATTACAGGACCATGACGAATTCGTCATCATAGAATTAGGAAGAAGGACGATGATGAAGAAAAGTCATCATTGACATCGCCACAGGACGAGCCGAACTATACTATCCATGAGTTGACAACTAAAGACAGTCATAATCACCATACCAGAACTTTGGCGCTGCCGAAATCGCAGAGCTTGAGCTGGTGGGTGTGGGGATTGACCTGTCCAGTGGTGAAGAGAAAGAAACAAATGATAACTCATCCAAAGTATCAATAGAAACGATGGCTTTGAGATGAGGAATAGAGGGGAAAGTAACCAGGAGATTCTGAGGCTTGATGTCCCGGTGGCATACGCCGATACTCCCATGAATATAGGCCAGCGCTCGACAGATCTACGAAGAACATTTGAATCTTAGTATAAGATATAAGCATAAATGATTTGGATAGACTGGAGCGGAGATCAACTTACTTGGTAAGTGTAGAGCTTAACATATATCATGGGCATTCTTTGGCTGTTTTTGTTGTAGTGTTTTATCACTCGGTGGACTGTCTCGGGGACGTATTCGAGCACGAGGTTGAGGAACAGTTCATCTTTTTCTGTTGTTGAGAAGAAGCAATGCTTCAGTGCTACCACATTCGGGTGGTCAAGAAGGCGCATGGTCTGCAGCTCCCTGTTTTTGTATCTCTTGTCCTGGAGAACCTTCTTTATCGCGAATGTCTCGCCTGTCTCCAGGCACTTGGCCTTAAATCAAAGCACATAATGGCTTATCATCATCATGATCACCATCATCATTATATTTCTTTTAAGAAAAAAAAGAAGAATCATCATCATTCTTCCTAAGAAGAACAAGCGCATCATAATCTCCAACATGATCATATGATGTATCATTTCAACGCTCGCACTTGGCCATAAAACAAAGAACACGAAGATTTATTAGCATCATCATCATCTTGTTTTTACAAACAAGAGCATCATGGTCTTCACCATGATCGTGTTATGTATCATTTCAATGTTGTCACTTTGCCTTAAATCAAGGAGCATACAAACTAATCAACACCATCATCATCATCATTCTTCCTAACAGGAGCAAGAACATCATGATCTCTAACACGAACATATAATGTACCATTTCAATGTTTACCCAGGCAATTGGCCTCAAATCAAAGAACATAAAGACTTAGTGCCATCATCACCATTCTTTTTACAAGAACACGAACATCAGATTACCAGCAACATCAACTTAATTACCACCATGATCAAATGATGTACCATTTCAAGATCTTCAGCAAACTAACCTGGAAAACAACTCCAAATGATCCATGGCCAACAGCACGCTCTGCCATATAGCTGATAGTCTAAAACAAAGCAAACATCTGCGGTTTAGGGGCAAAACACGAAGACCTGAACTTGACATAGGGATATCAGTGCATAGATTAACCATACCTGCTTAGGTTGACCACTGCGACCGCCAATAGTTGTTACGATGATATGACCTTTTTCTGTGCCATTCCCATCAACAAAGGCTGTTTCCATTTCCTACAAGCAAAATGTTTCATCTTTTAAGTCAACATAAAGAGACAGCTGTCAACTAGAATCGTTGATTTTTTTAATTAAACTAGAATCGTTGATGATGGCAACTTTGGCCCAGTTGACGTCAATATTGCGCAACCACATTGACCACATCATCAAAAAATTGTCAACCAGCCATCAGAGTCCAGTATCAACCCTAGGAGAGATATGTGGAGAACAGAGACAGACCTGTGCCCCTCTATCATCTCTGATCTTCATGTCATTCATTTCTTCTGGCAACTTATCCACAGACGCACTGCTGCCATCCATATTTTTTAGGGCTGAAGCAGGCAATACACTGACTGACGTCATATCCTTCTCCCTGAATTGTAAAGCACGAAAATCCCTGCCTCAGATCCACCCGCTTCCACAATCTCTAACACCGAATCATTGCCTGATGACAAAAGCATAAAAACATTTTTTTAAGATATTCCAAAAAGTTGGTTAGAAACCAAGGTAAAAACACTTTCTAGAATGTACTAGAATTTTCTTTCTAGACTAGCAGAAAAGCCTAGCAAAAGCAGCAAAAATTCCTAAACTGAGGAAAATGTTCTCCGATTAGAAAATTTCAACGCAAATCAGAGCTCAGATCGAGAGGGGACACATGATAAAAATGTAGAAAAAGATAAATAAAAAAGGAAATCGCAAAAAAATCAGAAATGGCGTGAACCACCACGATAAATTATATGCATAACTTATTAAGTCCGACTACTATTCCTTAGTCAGGTAATAGTGCAGACGACTTGGAATGTGGTAGGCTTTTATCAGCCTAGGTTAGCAGAAAAGCTTTGAAAAAACAATTGAAACTCCTCAGATAAGCTAAATTTTCGGATTTGGAACTATGAATGCACCATCTGAGCTCAGGTTCAGAGAGCGCACGAATTAAAAATGCAAAGAAAAAGGATAAAGCTGAAAAAAAAAATTAGAGAAACTAATATGAGACACCGCCGGGGTAAATGATAAAAGAAAAATATAAAGACCCATTATCACCCGAATAAGGGAGCGCGAGAGAGAAATTATACACTCAAATACCCACAAGATTAATTCCCAAAAAGGAATTCATTTTTTTACTTAGGGGGATAGGAAAAACAGCAACGAGTAGAACTTGAGTGAAACGGATCTCCTCTAATTTTTCACAGCCCACTTTCTCAAATTTGGAAAGGAATAAAAAATAATATCGGAGAACATGCTGCTACACTTGAAGAAAACTTTTTAGAGCTAATTCGTAGAGTTGACACCTCGATTTTTGCTACTCCAAGAAAACTAAACTTTGAGAAGATCAAGTCATTAAACAACTTCGCTCCAGGATGGAGCCCACCAGAAAGATGAAAAAAAACAGATAGCATCTCCCAGAATTGACACATCAATTTTTGCTACTCCAACTACAACTACACCTCAAATCATTAAACTGTCAGCAACAGAGCCCTGTCGTAATTGTCATCATCATTGGCTTTCTTGTTTCTGTTTCTTTTCTTGTATTTCCTTTCCGTATTTCGTTTCTGTATTTCTTTTATTTCAGTTTATATAAACCGCCCATTTATCCTAGGCCCACTATGTAACACCATAAAACTATTGGGGCCGGTTGTTAGTTATCGATTGAGCCTCTTAGCACCAGACTATAGTAAAGGAGACTGCCCCCAAGACTTGACGAGGAAGAGCAGGAAGAACTCGTAACATGAACAACTTCCCTTCAGAGAGCATAGGGTCCAGTCCACCAGAAAGGTGAAAATAATAAAGATAAGATCTATCAGTATTGAAAACTCAATTTTTGCTACTCCAAGTACAACTCAACTTTGAGAAGATCAAGTCGTCAAACAATTTCTCTTCAGTCTGTTGGATCAAAACCATCAGAAAAAATGAAAAAATGCAGATAACATCTCTGAGTATTGACACCTCATTTTTGCTACTCCAACCCCCAACTAAAACTTTGAGAAGATCAACTCTTTTAACAATTTCCCTTCAGTGTGGTGGATTAAAACCAACAGAAGGATGGAAAATGCAGATTGCGTCTCTCAGTATTGACACCTCATTTTTCTTGCTCCAACCACAACTCAACTATGGCAAGATCAACTCATTAAACAATTTCCTTTCACACTGTAGCGGATCAAGCCCACCAGAAAGATAAAAAATAAAGAGATTAACAAACAACCACGACCACAAAATCGAAAAAATAAAGAAATAAATGCTCTGCCATGACTTTTCTTAAGCAGAGAGGGAATACCAAGCAGAAGCGGGGCGAAACATACCCAATAATCCAATTTTCAGCATGACTTGGAAAAAAAAACAAGAAAAAACATAAAAAAACACAAGCGATCAACAACATACGATATCAGAAATCGCTTCAAACCACAGATCCTGCAAATCCGTGCAGAAAAAACAATCACAAGCGAACAATAAGCAGCAAAAACAAAAACAAATTCCCCAAATCCACATAATCTTACTCTACGAACCGACGAATCGACCTAACAACAAGATCAGCTCCACCGCGCAGCCGTATACATCAATCGAACCAGCTCGTTGCCCCGCCGCCGCTCTTCTACCAGTACGCCTTCTCACCTCTCTCTCTCTCTCTCTAATCTCTCTCCTCTCTCTCTCTATCTCTTCTGTTCTTCATTTTATAGGCTTGCGGTCTTGGAGAGAGAAAGCACGGACGACAGTCAAAGGCGAGCCTCCCAACTCTGAACTTCTGTTTTTAACCCTTTCTTTTTTCAATAATTTATTTCCTTACCCCCAAAGATTCTTTTTGTTTTTATACGCAGATCGAGAAAATATATAAAATTTAAAAGATATTTAAAATACAAAGAAAGAACCTATCATTTGGTGTCCGGTATGAAAATAATTGGAAAATTTTAATTAAGGGGATTATTACTATAGAAAGAAACTATCATAATTCATTTAAAATTTTAATCATTAAAATATTTTTTTACTTGGATAGGAGAAGCCCCTCAAATTGGAATTGAGATTGAGTGTATGCAGATAACTAATAGAGTGATTTATTAATCTAGTGACGTAGAAGGAAACCATCACGGTTCAACACGAAAATAAAATATTGAATTAAAAAAAATTTATTGGGTGGGAGAAACCAGTTTTCATTGATAAAGGTTGAGAAAACCCCAAGGAATTAATAAAGTGATTCCTTGATAAATAAATCAGTCATTAAATTTCATCAGAAAAGAGCCATCAAACTAAATAAATCTTTTAGATAGAGAAGGCAAAGACATTAGTTCCGAGATTGAGAAAAATTCAAATAGTTAATATAGTGATTTATCAATATATTGATAAAATAAATAAATTGTTGTCATTGATCAATGAAATAAACGATCAAATTGAAACAAAAATCATTGGGCAGTAGAAGGCACTGAAACTGGTATCTTGGCTCAGAAGAATGTAAATAACAATAATAATAAAGTAATTCATTAATTGTTGGGTTTCATAAAAAAAAACTGACTATCAAATTAAAAAGAATTGTGCAAATTGGTATCAAGGTTGAAAAAATGTAAACGACTAAGAAGTCTTAGATAAAACTTTTTCCATTTGGGGAATAATTTGGAAACAGGTTTTATGAAATTTTCAATATTTTATTTAAACATCCTGAAGAATCTTTGTTGCATTCATACCAAGGTTGAAAAAATTGCATTGAATTAAATTTTGACTTAGGAACAATCACGATTTACCAAGAGATGGAAATATCAAGCCAAAAAAATCATGCGCAGGAGTAACGAGATTGAGAAAATGACAAAGAAATTGAACTTTTTTTCATTCTGTGGGAATTATTTAGAAAGAGGGTCTGGAGAAACAGTAATTTTCAATATTTCATTTCAATGGCCCAGGGAATCATTCTTACTTTCATACCGAGGTTCATAAAATCCCATGAATTAAAAAGTGATTTATCGAAAATGAAATAAAGTATCACTATTTATCAAGAATTGATAACTTAAAAATCACACGTACCAATATTGAGGTTGAAAAAAATCAAAAAAAATATATACTAACAATAAATTTAACTTTTTCATTTGGTGGCCGTGCTGATTTTAACATCCCAAAAAATATTTATTAAATTCACAACAAGGTTCCGAAAAATACAATAAAATAATAAAGTGATGTTTTAACATTGAGATAAACAATCAGGATTCATCGAGTGAGATTATCAAAGAAAAAAACAAAAGCAACTCAGTATCAGGTTGGGCAAAAATGCAAAATAGGAGTCTAACAATAATGTTAACATTTTAATCTGGTAGGAATAATTGCGAAAGACGATTTGGAGAAACAGTGATTTTGAATAGCCCAAAAAATTTCTCACGTTCACACCAAGGTTAATAACAAATCAATGAACTAATAAATCAATTATTTAACATAGAAAGAAACTATCAGGATTCATCAATAAGTGAAGCTATTGCACAAAAAAATAAACACAAATGTGTATCAAGATTGAAAAAAACGAAAAAAAAAATAATTTGAAAAATAACTTTAACGTTTTTCATTTGGAAGGAACAGTAACAGAGGAGGTTTGGAGAAACAGTAATTTTGAACACCCCAAAAATCTTTCTCGCACGCATACCAAGATTAAGAAAATGCAATAAAATAATAAAATAGTGAAATTAACAAGTAAAATATTTCTCACATTCATACCAAGATTGAGAAAATGCAATAAATTAATAAAAAAATTAATGTACACAGAAAGTAAATTATCACGATTCATTAAGAAGTGAAAGTATTGGGCGGGAGTAATTTAGAAGTGAAACCATTGAGCGGGAGTAATTTAGAAAGAGGGTTTTCACAAATAGTAATTTTGAATGGGCTTCTTGTTAGTAAATTTTTGTACGGGGTTTTTCTCACATTTACGCCTGTCATGACTGGATCGTTGACCGGTCAACGGCATTTCTTTCTGCGCCGCTCTTTTAAAGGCTAAAAAGCCGAAACAAGCGGAGGATTTTTGAAAGCGGTAACTTTACCGCCTCCCTAAGTTCGAGGCGCGGTGATTATAACTACGATGCCGTCACCGCTATCGGTACACTTACCGGGTGGTAATTATTTATAGGATGATCTCAGTCGTTGATTGGGTGGACCCCGAAAAAATGGTGGTCCTTCGTTGACTGGAATGGCGGCTGTAAAAAACCCGTTGACTTTTTCAGGCCTTATCCAATTGTCATTAGCTGACTTTAGAATATGGCGATTAATGGCTCGTTTGGAAACTGGCTTTTTTAATTAGGGAAAATTAGTGGGTCAATCATGGAAATAATACCAGGCAACCCAAGAATTATTAATGAGATTAAGAAGTTTTGTTATTTTAATATTAATGAGGTAGTGTATTTGCAGAATTGGTAATAATGTCAGGCAACCTAATAATTATTTATGTGATTTAGGAAATTTTTTTCTTTAACAATTGATCAGAGCCGATTATAATACCAGGCAACCCAAGAATAATGAATGTGATTTTGGAAATTTTATTTTTTAAAAATTAACAAGGGTTGCAAATGTGCGGCACTGATCTGAAAATATTCAATGATAATAGACTACTCAATGAGAATAGACTATTCAATGCAGAATATGTTAACAGGGGAAGTAATTGCATTATAAGTGGGCCAGACGTGGATTTGGGGTCATGTTGACTGGACTGATGGCTATGGAAAACCCATTGACCTTGCATTATCATCTTTTGAGTTGATTTTAGGGCATAAAGATTGCTGACCCAATTTGGAAGAGATAATTCACAATGTTTGATCTAGATGCTGAATTCTTGCACCCAATATTTTATCAATATTGTTACCTTTGACTAATGATCATTCACTAGGGTTTAAGCCATATATGACCATTTAGTGTTCATCAGCGTGTTTTGTGCGTTAGAAGGTTTAATAAGTATTTAAATCAAGAATAAACATGCTTACCCTCACGTCTTCGAGACATCTTCCTTAAATATTTGTTTAGAGTAATAATACGTATAGTTGTTCTCAATTTTTACCCCAACCATATTATTGATGTCAGAAACAGTGCAAAGAATAGTATTTATGTATGCGTATCCAACCTAATATCACCATTTTTTTAAAGAATATAATTTTGGGATTCTCGTAAAAGTTTTCAAAAAAAAAGCTAGAACTTTTAATCAATTACCAACCAAAACTAGACCAAATATTTGAGTGATTACTTTGAACACTTCCCTTAAACGCAACACACCAATTTCATGTATTTTAATATGATGAGAGTATTTTATATGGTTAAATAGAGACCATAAATATCTCAAAACACATGAGTAATGCATAGCATACAATCATAAGCTGATCATTATTTTAGCTGTGCAATGCTTTACCCATTCATAGCTTCAACCTTCAATGTGTACACATCTAATTGTTTGTTTCAATTTTATACTATTTATATGGTCTTTTTGAAGGAAACCTCCGTAGAATAGTTGAAACTTGAACATCTTTTAGCTGTTCTTTTCCATTATTTCATTTGTTCTCATTTCATACAATTTTAAAGATAACATAATTTTCTTATTTTTATCATCATTCATGATTTGAAATATGCTGACACGGGAAATTTAGAGCCTTTTTTTCATAATGTTGTAAAATTAATTCACCTGAATCTAATAAAATGTGTAATTATAGAAATTTATCCAAATATGTTTTATGAAAGTGAGGTTGTCTCCAGAATGACTGGCCTTTAAATATAAACATAATGTTTGAGTTGGGGTTAATGAAGATAAGATGATAACAAGGATAATAAGAGACATTAGTTATATGATATATTAAGAGAAGGGATAGGGTGATGTAAGGGAGAGATAATGAAAATTTAGGGGATGAGTAGTGAATGGAAGGAATCAATTAAAAGAGAGAATTCAATATGGTATGTAATAGTTGGCAAGTAATAGTTGATAGTGTTAGGGAGAACTAGTAAAGGGGAAGGTGATATACCTTCCCCTTTACTAGTAGAAAATAAGTGTTAATGTATTTTTATAGATCCTAGAGGCAGAAAATAAGTGTTATATTGGAATTGATTTACAGTATTGTAGTAAAGTAAGAGAGTAAGGAATATAGTAGAATAGTTGTTTTTATACATTAATTATAAGGCAAGAGAAATAATATGTAGAGAGATTAATAAGGATACTATGCTCAGTAGGATATAAAATTAGAAGTATAATTAGTTTTAAATGATATTTAGGTTACATGTGGGGTAGGATAGATAGATAGAGTAATGGGGTAGATTATGGTAATAGAATACAGCCTATATATGTATGTATTTTTAATAAGTATATTTAAATATATTTGTATACAATAAAATTAGCAGTAAAATAAGATAAAATTGGAGAAAAGTTTGAATGTGCACCAGTTATTCAAAAGAAAGCCTCAAAGAGGCCAATCTTTGAATTTCGATAAAAAAGTTAGTTCCTTCTTCGATTTGAAATCCATCCAAAAATAAAAAGAAGATAAACAAGTAGAATCTACCCTATGGAGTTTAGAAGTTCACCTGAATCACGGTGATTCAGAAGGGCGGAGAATGGGGTTCCAATCATTGTCCAAAACTTTGATGTACATCTCTGCATGCATCCTTTGTGCTGGCACGAATTAGAGGTGCTCTAGACTCATTCAGCCACCATTCTGAGCGCCCCAGGCCTCTAGGGAACTTGACCACCCCTAGATATATAGGAAAGCCAAAAGATAGATCTCACAAAACCATAAAATGTATCTCCATTAGAAGATGGCTCAATTAGGGGTCCCCCTCCACCATCGATGTTGTGAACTACACATGGGGGTCCTCATAGTGTCGTTGATTGCATGTGATAGGTCGGGATCGAATGACCGTTCCAGCATCAACTTAGTGGGTAAAGCTGCAGTGAGAATGCCCGTGCAAATGCACATGCAAAATCAACGGGAAGCACAAATAGGACATCAATGATACTGATGACCAACAAATCACAGTAGGATGGGTCCTAGGTATGCCACTAGTCTCCCAATGATATGGTAGGCGTGTTGGGCGAGACAGGTAGAGACACGGGGCAGCATGTGAGAGACAACGTTGGTGGGTGCTAGTAGTGGCAAGGATTGTGCAAGGGCATGGTGCAGACAGAGGCACGAGCCGGGTTTAGTTGAGACATGGGCGGCAGCGCTGGCCGAGTGCGGTGCAGAATTGATGCGGCCTAGTGCAGTGGTGGCGATGGGGTGCGAGCAGCAGCAGAGAGACACATACAACAATGGCGTGGCACGGGTGGCAGCGGCTGGGCAGTCCGTGGCAGCGGCGTCGTGGACTGTGCGGGCTGCTCTAATAAGCCAAAAAATAGTGATGACTTATCAATTTTAATCCCTTATCGCTGTTTACTGAGCTTATGCAATAAAATTTACAAAGCCTAAAGATGTATAATGATAAGCATAGGGATCACCCAAGGGAAGCTAGTAAACTATTGATCTACTTGAATGATCAGATCCTAATTAGATTTAATTTATTATTCGACGAAGATCAAATTACCCTAATTATATGAAGAATTTGGAAAGGATGATAGAGGAGATGGGAAGAATAGAAGAATTAAGGATCTTGATGACTCTCATTATGTCATTAACTATTATGAAATTTCTGAGCATCAAAGCATCATTTGCACACATTTAACCCATATTGATCATATTTCAGGCATATTATTTTCTTACTTACTAAACCCACTTGATTCTCTGAATCAAGTGGACTAGATCTCACTTGTGTGATTAATGAGTTCAGATATGGGTTAAACATCAAAAGGAAAATGCAATTGATCAAGAAGAGCTGGCGAAAATCATGAAGAAGAAAAAGCCCTAAAAATCTCCAAGAAGCATGATTGAGAGAAACCTATAAATAGCTCTTGAAGGCTCATTTTAGGTTGTCCAGAATTTCTCTCCAAAGAGGCTAGGGCTTGGAGAAGAAGGATTTCTGCAGACCCTCCAAGAGCTGATGAGCATTGGAGTTGGGAGAGAAGCAAGCTGAGGAATAGCTGGAGCACGACGATTGTCATCTCGCGGGGAGGGGGGTGACACCAGGTGGCGCGAGGACTCCAGTTTCAGTTGATGTACTCTTCTCCCTACAAAGACAATTGAGGTTGGATTGGAAGGTGCTGAGTTGTGTTTTCCAGTTGTTCCAAACGAGATTGTTCTGTTTTCTAGATTCATTTCAAGTGTATTTGTTTGAATCGATCTCCCTGTTCAATCTCCTGTTCGACTTCACCATCATAACTGAGTTTTTGCTTAATTGTGCTGCGTTGCTGTGCAAGCTTAGCCGGGGTTGAGCGTAGCTGAGCCATGCCCAGCCAAGGCAGGGCGCAGTAGAGCCACGCCCAACCAGGGCCGAGCGAGGCCCAAACAGGTGCACACCACCTGTTTGTCGCTTGCGCGTAGAGAAGTTCTGCGCGCAGCCTCACGGCCGCGAGCTTCTCCTGCGCGTAGCAGCACCTGCACGCAGCAGCTCTGCGAGCAGGGCTCGCCCGCGCGCAGCAGCGCCGTGAGCAGGGCTCGCCCGCGCGCAGCAGCGCCATGAGCAGGGCTTGCCCGTGCACAGCAGCGCCGCGCGCAGCAGTGCCGCGAGTAGGGCTCGCCCGCGCGCAGCAGCGCCGCATGCAGCAGCGCCCGCGCGCAACAGCCCCGCGCGCAGATGCCAAGCGGCGGGCTTGCACGTCCGAGCGCAGGTAACTGCCTGCGCACAGGCTGCTACCCACACGCAGGGTGTTCACTCACTTGCCCCAAAGAGCAGAGGTGAACCGTTAGCAAAGAAATTCTCTGCTGACGGTTCTGCTCAGTTAGGTTCTGTAAAGATTACTATGTAGAACTTAACTGAAGATAACTTTAACTGATTATTTCAACTGAATTTAGAAATCTGACCATAAATATACATTGAATTGAAAAGGAAACTGCTTGATTTACCTGCTCCCTGAGGATCGACACCCCACTTACCCTAAGGTTGTGAGGTTATAAATTTTGTTGCTTAAGCTCAATCCTCACACACTTGACTGATAAATAACCAGTAAAAAAACCACCCCAAATTTGAGCTTATCAGATCTCTAAATTGACTTCTTTGATCCAATAAGAGGATGTGATGAAGTCATTCGCCAAATTAGTGAATTATCCAATAATGGTTCTCCCAAAGTCGGTTGACTGATTAGGGTTTGAAAATTAACTGTACCCTAAGTCTTCATTGGAGCACCAAGTGGATGAGGGGATACATGTAAATGGTAGCCAATGACGCGTGTAAATGGTTCCATGAGTGAGTCAATACACACTCCTTTTGTATCTTCTAGAGTACAAGGTGTAGCTAGGCACCCCATGGGTTGGAGACTCCACGTATCAATTGGGTTAAATCAATCGAACAGTAACTAACCTATATAAGGATATAGTTAATTAATATAAAAGGCCAATAAAGGTTTCTAGGCCTCTGGTTTCATTAACTAGACTGATAATAATGGTCACACACAAATGGTGTCATGGTTGTTAGAATATACAAATATATACTTAAGTTTAGGGGGTTCTTTTAAGAAATACCTACTAAGTATAAATAGGATAAGGCCGTAAACACAAATTCACTTAAACACACTAAGTATAAATAGGAGAAGGCCGTAAACACAAATTAAAATAGAGTGGTTAAGAAGAAAATTAATGTTAATTTATTTTTGGTGGAACTGGATATCCAAACTAATTCACTAGTTTTTTATAAACTTAATCTATTCTTACGTAGAAATTAATTAATCTCTTTTTCTTTTGTTATTTTTTTTCTCAGTGTGCAAATGGAATATTTAACTCAATTCAACAGTCATTCATGTTAATTCTAGTAAGGGCTTGTACATGCTGCTCAAGCCAAGCGATTTAGAGTTTCGGACTAAGATCAATAAGAAAAATCACAAATTTCACTAAAAAATAATTCCAAATACACTAAAATTTAATTTCAAATACAATGAAATAAAAAAATACCAAGTGCAATTGATCTAGGATGGTTCTCCTCTTTCTCTTGTAGATGTGAAAGAGCCCGTTCTAGAATAACCTCCTCAACTCAAATTTCTGTTTTTATACTTAGGTTAAATGGTAAAATACCATTTTATCCCCAATAATTAAATATTTTTATTCATTGATGTAGGCTTGATCTGAATGATCCAACTGTATAGATAGAAAAAGGAGGTCGAGGCAAGCAAACTCATAAATTTTGATCTCAATCTGACTTCATGATTAAGAGTAATTAATAAATGAATATTGACCAATCCTAGTCGTTGGATCAATATTCATTTATTTAATTCAAATTTTGAAAAACACACAATTTTGTATCAATTTCTGATTGGCTGGATCATTTTTACTGAATTTTGGCAGGTTCTCTCTCGGCGCGCCACGTACTCCTCGGCTGGAAATAAAAGAAAATAAAAAATAAACAAAATAGATTTCGATTTGCTCTTACATGTGCATTTTTACCAGCGACAACCACTCAAGCATCGCAACGTCACCTCCCGTGTTTGAGACTTTGTATGCACATCGTGGGCGGTGCACTTACCACCCACAAGAGTCACTTCTGTCGATGCATTCTTTTCCAATGGACCAGATCTTGCCATGTGGCCTCGCAAAATCAGTTTCTTGAAGTTTTGGAAACAAGTCCCTTCTTTTATTTGAGCGCAAACTGACGTTGTCCAAAAGTAATTAGAGATATAACCCTCCACCTTCTCTCTCCTCCAGATTTCCCTGAAAATACCATAGAAAAATCCAGATTAATTTGATAAAACCCAAAAAAAAATTTATTTGATATTTACACCTGCAATGCGCGACCGAGAGCTGTTTTAAGGGTATATTTGCAACCAAATTATCAGAAAAGTCCCTCCAACTTTAGGAAATGATTTAACTCCTATTTTCCTTATAACTATATCCTTTTTCTATTTAAAAATTCATTTATTTCTCAAATAAATTCCCAAAAAATTAGAATTCTAGAAAAATCTATAAATTTCATAACTTCATCTCCACGTTAATTAACGTTAAATAGTGTTTTTAAACCTGCCATTTCCAAGCTTAACAGATTCCATAAAATTCCTGAATTAACATAAAATTAGGGAAAATCAGAATTCACTTGGATTAGTAATTAACATGTAAATATATGATAACAACCCTATTTTAAACACTTTAAATGGAAAAAATGTGCTAACTACTTGAATTAAACAATGAATATAGGGTGTTATCAGGCGCAATGACGGTGATGGTAAAGGCATGCGTTGGTGTCGGTGGCGTGGATCGGTGGCATCAGCATCGGCGATGGTGGATGTCGCATGAGCAGTGGCGCGGTGAGCAGCGTGGATGGCAATGGCACAGTGGTGTGCACCATATGGCGGTGTGGGGTTGTGTGGTGCAGTGGTGCACCATATGCAGTGGTACAATGCGGACTGTGTGGTGCTGGTGTGGCGCGTGTGTGGTGATGTGTGGCAGCGCACGATTGCTAGCATGCAGCCAAGGTGATGGCGCAGCCCCAACCGCAGCCCCGGATATGTCTTCGGAGACGTCACCGTCGTCCTCGACAGTGCCAGCCATCCGTGTTCAGCCTGCTCGGCAAGCCAAGGCGACGGTACGCACACCCGGATTCAAGTATTCTGGGTAACAAACTCTTTATCTTCGTCTTTACGTCTTCGTTTGTTCATTGTTTTCAGTCTTGAACTTCGTCGTTCGTTGTTTTCTTACGCGTCTTGATCATGTGTAAGGAGGGAGGTTCGACCCTATAAGGATCGGATGGATGCCCTAACTGTTAGCTCTTGATGAATTTTGAAAGATGAAGGTTTTGTTCACGTTGAAGAATTAGGGTTCAACCCTAGAGGAGAAGAAGAGAGACAAGGAGGAAGAAGGAGTACGAGGAGGAAGGAGGGCCGGAATCCGTCCTCCGCCGCCGCTCGCACGCTACCGTGCTTGAGCCGCCGCCGTTGACGAGGAAAGCTGCCCTGTTGAAGCCGCAGCGGCCCGTTGCACCAGCTGCCGCCGCCGCTGCGGTCCGTGTTGCACCAGAGCTGTCCCGACCACCACGTTACCCGCTCCTCGACCGCGACTGAGGACCCCTCCCTCATCTCATCCCGCTCGCCCCGACCCTGCCGAGAGGACCCTGAGCAGCGACCCCAGAGATCGACGCTGACGCTCGCAAGCCTCGTCCCTCGGCAAGCCCGCCCTCGGCGCCTACTTGGCTGACGAGTCGCCGGCCCATCTCCCCTCCGCTTGGTCGGCCATGCCGAGCCCTGTCCCTCGAGCCCGAAACCCCCACTCCCGCGTTCGTCGCGTCGGCGCGTAACCGCCCTAACAGTCTCCGCCATTGCACCGCGGTGACTCGCTGGTCCGCAACCCATCACGCTTCGCCGCGTCCGGATCCGGCCTAGCACCTGCTGCGCACGTCTGCGCCCCTTCGGCGTATACACTAGCGGTGACCGTTGCACCGCCCAAGCTCGCCACTGGCATCAACCGCTTGCGCTTGTTTCGCAGTGCGCCGCCCGCTCGCGCCCCGCGCCGCGCCCTACACCGAGCCTGCTGCACCACGCCTGCGCCGTGCTTGCAGGCCCGCCGCGCCTCACACGCCACGTCCACAGCACCGCAGCCGCGCCGACGCGCAACCCTGACCGCCTGCTGCCACCGTACCACCCCGACTCTATCGTCGGTTCCTGCGAGGCTCCTGCACGACACGAGGATGACCCTGAGGTACGCTGTCCCGTCCCAGTCATTTATTTCTTACAGTGCATTTTCGGTTGCCTCCACCGCGCTCGGGCTAGACATAGGTGAGTGTGACAGGTCGAGTGAAACTTACGTGAATTTGAGCATCTTACCTGGTTTGGTACGAGTCGGGTTCGGCCGTCCCGTGCGAGCACCTTCCGGCAGGAGAAATCCCGTTCGGCGCCGTAGCAACCTCGTCCGTCCGGACGAGGGTCAGGAGGTCTACCCCGTCTCCGGGCGACCCCGTCGACACCGGACGTCGGCACCCTTTGGCTTGTCAGCAGCTGCACGTGCGATACCCCCGCCCGTGCATCTCATCGTAGGTCTTCCCCGTAGGAGACCCGTGTCAGACGACTACCCGCGAGTAGACGTCGGACAATAACACCCTCGACACCGAGCCCCATTCCTCGGTGACGGCAGGACCTCGTCTCTGACGTTGTCCTGCATCACAAGGCGTGCAGCAATGGCGGTGTACAAGAAAACGGCGGTGTGCAATGGCAGCAGAGCTGGCAACGCGTTTGGCATCGACTCAGCGGTTGCACGCGAATCACATCTGCGACATGAGGCAAACAATGGTGGTGGCAGCTAGGGCAGTGGCGACGCACGTGGGGGCGTTGGCAGCGGCCATATAGGCTTTCACAAGAGATTGCCGAATTCGTGATGGCAATATCATAAATATTGACAAAAGATAAAATAGTAATAAAAATAAAAGAAAAACAAATTTTCTTGTTTTTTTTCTTCTCTTACAAGTGAGGGGGTACCAATCCCTCCCTCCAGGAAAAAGGAAAAGGTCCACATAAAAAGATCCTAAGTCCCCCTCCTAGGAGGAGGCCCACAAATGGGCCCAAACACATCAACCCGAATACGCAAACACATGGACCATAATACATAGGCCCCACACACAAATGAAAAGAGGTCATAAAAGCACGAAGAATATAATGTCAACCTCTGGGGCTTATTGACTAGATCAAATACTTGAAGGAGGGGTATTTCACCTCTGCCCTAGCTGCTCAAGCTGGTTGAGACTGAGTCCTTGGTGCTAGATGTTCCCATAGCCCTCGGCTTGAAACAATCTTCTGTCGGATGATAAGATGGACAAGGGTGCAGATGAGTGTATCTGCCCCTAGCTGTTGGATCTTGTCTAAGAAGGGGTTAACAACTTTGACTAAAATATAACTGTGGATGCCATTAAATTTGGTGCACCATAAAATGTTGCAGCCATGTCAACAAGGCTTTTAGCTGCACCATTAGCATATTTTGACCAATCAGGAGACTACAAATAAATAATATTAATAAAATTACATATTTTAAAACTTGTCGTCTGATCTTCCTAATGAAGATCGGATGGCCAAGATATATTGACGTACTAAAATTTGCTTGATCTGATGTGGGCTTTGGGTTGGGTTGGCGGGAAGCCCGATAATATTTTCTTTCTACTTTTATTAAGGTTGTGGCCCATCTGGGTGTGATCCTTCTCCTCTTGTCGACCCAGCCCAACATAGAGCTGCAAGGAAAATAAAGATGTTTTTATCTTCTTACATCCTATATAAGAAGATAAAAACATAGGATGCTATAATATCTCACATTTATATTTAACGTATTAAATAACACCATTTTCCCCTATGAGCATGCGCGGGTTAGACTGTCTTTTTTAAATTCTAGGACTGCATGTCTAGATACCATTAGTGCCCTTAACATTATATGCTATCACCATTAGTCTGAAACCATTAACTTTTATTAATGTCAACATTGGAAAAACATAATTACTGCTGACTTGGGAATAATTTTTTCTGAAAATTTCATCATCTAGAAATCAAAAAAATAATATGCTTGGAAAACTGATCTTCCCATTAGGTCAAAGTTTTTTCACTACCCAAGATAGTGATTTAATGTAAGGTAAAATATGTTATTTTCTATCAGGCTGTTTTTTTAACACCTCTCGATACTCGCATTATATTTTTCTCATATGTGATCGGGATTATCTTATTTTGTCCTCTTCACCATGTATTTCTTTGCATTGAATATCCACATGATTTTTTAGATTAATTGACCAAAAATTTGGTCTTCCCTTTTTTTTCTTGATTATAAAGACCTTTTAGATGGGTTTTGACTTATATTAAAGCTTTCTATGATTATGTTTGGATAAAGTTTAGAGCATTAATCATCACAGATTAACATGGAAGACTGGATTATAAGAAATTCCACAATTGACTAAGCCAAATGTTTTATATTTTCTAAAGTTATCTTTATGTGTAGCTTCTAGACCATGACTAAGTTAAGCTCAAGCCCACTCATAGCAGCTACTGGATCCAGATGCGTTGTTGTGTTTATAGATATTTACTCCAGAGATGACTTGGTTAATTGCTCATAACTAAGTAATAATGCAGACTACACAAAACCTTGTTGTTGTGATATAGAATCAGGGTGGGTCTAACATTATAAAGGTAATATACTTCATTGTGATATTATAATGATTCCATTGCTTCATCGTATTCAGTGAAAGTAATATTTAAAGAGTCCTCGTGTGCAATTATTATTTGTAATAATGGTGTAGAATAAAGGAAGTTGTATGTATGATGGAAACTAAAATGATACGAGGACTGTATCAAAATGTACTAAAGTGTCTGGGGGAAGTTGTGATGAAAGCCACACACTTAATTAACCAGATATCATAAAGTACTTGGGTAGGAATAGATGTACAACTGAGTTAATTTTCTTCCAAAACAATTATTCATCATATGTTTGTGAGCAACATAAAATAGACAAATTGGAACCCAAAGATGTTGAGTGTTTATGGGTTACTCCGTTATAAAAAAGGAGGCAAGTGTTATCACTCTAATCCATAATTTTTTATGACCGGAAATTAACTTCATTAATTGAGGAAAAAAATACCCTACTCCATCCCATCATGTGAGATGATAAAACCCAAGGATATTCTTATTTCCCATTGTGACACACATAATTAGTGCTATAATAGAGTAGAAGACCTTGAAACTCATAATGTGTGAGAAGAAAAATATAGGATAATATATATCACTGTGCTGAAAAATCAATTGATCATGTCATACCCATTCAAGATACTTCAATTACGCATCCAATTGTCTTACAAAAAGGTAGCAGGCATGTCATCAAAACTAAAGGTACTCCAAGTAAATTCTTATAAATTATTAAAATTTATCGCCTGATTTAAAAAACTTTATTAAAAAACCCTAAACTCCATGGAAATTCCTCAGGCGTAAGAAAATACTTATGATAAGAAAATTGGATAAAGGCTAGAGACTTAAAAAATCAAACTACTATGAAGGATTATTTGCAGGACATTGTGTATTTACACTAAGAGAAGATATAAGGGATGTCTACATGCATCACAACTAAACTACATAGCAAATTAGGGTTCGTCGACCGTCTTCCATCATGTCTTTTGCCCAATCGTGAGTAGCATGAGGGAGACAACTACGCGATGGAAGATGACTTTGGGAAACCATCACTGTGATGAGAGTTTTGATGAGTTACCTGCATGACAATGATGTGATGGATGATAAGGGGTGTATATGTGTGACTTGACAAGATGTGTATGAGTGGGGATGGATTTTTAAATAATAAAAAGAAACATTTCTCTCTCACTCACCCTCGCTCTCTCTCCCTACCTGCATGAGTGAGTGAGTGAGTGAGAGAGAAATGAGGGAGGGAAGGAAGCAGTGGGGCCAGTGCGAGGTTGGAAGCGGCAGGAAGGGAGGGAAAGAAGAGGGAGGGAAGATATGTATATATATGTATACATATATATCCAAAAATATTATATTAAATGAAGGTATTTGTGCTTGGATGGCGGCTCAGGATCAGCCTCATGAAAATATTACATTCCCCGAAGATGTTTATATATATTTTAAGGTAGTGGCAAGTTCAGGTGCAAAACCAAAATTTGTAGAAATATACAAGGGGATATGATAAATATTTAGGGTCAGAATATATGCCAACTATCCTACATTGTGATAACAATGTGAATTCCATATTTCAGACAATCTAATTGTTACTTGAATTTGGGATCCTAATTTCATTTTTTTCACAAACATAGAATTCAGCATCACGTGTAAGAGAAAAAAAACAAAATTCAGAGGCAATTTCAAGTGCTACAAGATAGAAAAATTATAATTGATTGAGACCATCAAAGAGAAGATCAATCATAAAAATTATTCAGCTTTAGTATGTGAAGTATCATAATTAGGTTGGACAAAGAAGTTCTATGAGAATGTTCCATCAGCTTTAGGAAATTTTGGGGATTCACAGTAAAATAATAATATATTTAAGAAGAATACTACAGGGATCATATTTATACATTATATATATTCAAGAATATTCCACTCACTTCACCCATTCATCCAACCCTAAGGGTTATGCACGAGGGCCAATTCATGTTAGGATGGTTGGTGGAAGGTTCATAACATTTTCCCAATTAAAATTAAACCACCCAATCACCCTTTAACAGGTAATATCAGATCTGGTCATCATGTGACAAAATTAACAACAAAACGTGCAGTGTAACTCTTTGTAATTTCTAATATATCATGTTAGGATGCGAAGAAGCAAAATAGCCAGTGTATAAAAAATGGATTTACCTATTAGTCTCGTATTACGTTAAAAAAACATTCTATCATTCATTTCACTAACATTAAAAATAAGAAAAAATAGCATACAAATGAACCCTCGTCTTCTCAGTCAATTAAATACCATCTTATAATCTTCATGAGGCACTGTTATATGGTGTTAAACAGATGTGGGATTGTGAAATTAAGCCCATAAACTGAACAAAATTGAATGAAACGATGATAAGATCTTAAACTTAAGACTATAACTAGTTTCATCGTGATTGAAGTAAGAACATAATCAGTAATTAGTTAAACAATATCATATCACCTAATAATCAAACATGCACTAAACAATTATAAGCCCCTTAAATTATGAAAAAGTCAACCTTATCACAAAGGGTGAGAGATATCCCCCAGCTCTCTACTCCTCTTAACTACTAATCAATTTAACAACATTATATCACATCCATTTAATTCAAAACAAAGTTGTTTTCTAAAATATATTCTCAATCCTTTTATATGTGTGCAGAGAGAGAGAGAGAGAGATAAAGAAGATATATAGAGAGAGATGAGAAATGAGATAGAGATATGGAGAAAAAGAGAGAGAGAGAGAGAGAGAGAGAGAGAGAGAGAGAGAGAGAGAGAGAGAGAGAGAGAGAGAGAGAGAGAGAAATAGTGGCACGATGAGAAATGGAGAGACAGAGAGAAAAATAAAACGAGAAATAGTAGAGAGAGAACAAGATGATAAATGAAATGGAGATGGAGTGAGACAGAGAAAAAACAGGATAAGAAACAATATAAGATAGAACAAGATGATAAATGAAAGAGAGATAAAGTGAGAGAGAGAAAAAACAAGATGAGAAATATATAGAGAGAGTGAGAGATGAGAAATAATAGAGAGACAACAATATAATAAATGAAAGAGAGATAGAGTGAGAGAGAGAAAAACAAGATGAGAAATATATAGAGAGAACAATATGATAAATGAGAGAGTGAGAGAGAGAAAGAGAGATAACAAGATGATAAATAAAGATAGAGGACAATATGATAAATGAAAGAGAGATAGAGCGAGAGAGAGAAAAAACAAGATGATAAATTGATAAGTGCGAGAGAGAACAATTTGAGAAATGAGAGAGAGAGAACATGATGATAAATGAGAGAGAAAGATAAACAGATAGATAAATAGAGAGATAAATATATATAGAAAGATATATATACTGTGTGAGAGGAAAGAGAGAGAGAGAGGAAGAGAAAATAGAGAGAGGGAGAGGACGAGGGTGAGAGAGAGGGGAGAGAGACAGAGAAAGAGAGAGTGAGAGACAGAGAGAGGGAAGAGAGAGACATAAAGAGAGAGGAAAGAGAGAAAAAGAGAGAGATATAGAGAGATAGAGAGAGAGACAAATAGAGAGCGGGTGAAGAGAGAAAGGGGGGAGAGAGAATATCAATATATGTATAAAAACTTAAAGAGAATATATATAATTAGAGAGAGAGAAGGTAGAGAGAGGGAAGAAAGAGACAAAGGGAGAGGGGGGAGGGACGGAAGAGAGAGATAGAGACGAAGAGAGAGCGGGTGGAGAGAAAGGGGAGAGAGATGAGAGAGACAAAGAGAGAGCAAGGAGAGAGAAAGGGGAGAGAGAAGATCTATATATGTATATAAAATTAGAGAGAGAAGATATATATACAATTAGAGAGAGAAGATATATATAATTAGAGAGAGAAGGTATATATATAATAAGAGAGAGAATATATATATATAATCAGAGAGAAGATAGATATATATAATTAGAGAAAGAAGGTATATATTATTAGAGAGAGAAGACAGATATATATATAGTTAGAGAGAAGATATATATGTATATAAAATTAGAGAGAGAAGATAGGTATATATAAATAATTTGAGAGAGAAAAGGTAGAGAGAGAGAGAGAAAAGGTAGAGAGAGAGAGAGAGAGAGAGAGAGAGAGAGAGAGAGAGAGAGAGAGGGAGAGAGAGAGAGAGAGAGGGAGAGAGAGAGAGAGAGAGAGAGAGAGAGCGCGAGAGAGAGGAGAGAGAGAGAGGGAGAGAGAGAGAGAGAGAGAGAGAGAGAGAGAGAGAGAGAGAGAGAGAGGGAGAGAGAGAGAGAGAGAGAGAGAGAGAGAGGGAGAGAGAGAGAGAGAGAGAGAGAGAGAGAGAGAGAGAGAGAGAGAGAGAGAGAGAGAGAGAGAGAGAGAGAGAGAGAGAGAGAGAGAGAGAGAGAGAGAGAGAGAGTGGAAGAAGATAGATAGTGGGCAGCTCCCCACCCCAAATTCCTTGGGAGGAATCCGACATAGAAAAGGAATTGGGTAGGATTCGTAAGGCCCTTCTTCCTGGCCCCTCCAGATCCTTCCACGTGTCACCATCTCCCATCCTCCACCGTCCACTCCCCCCCTTGAAAAGCCAGATATCCCCCACTCCCCTCCACCACCAAAGATCTCCGCCGTTCATCCGTCCCAGCTGGAAACTCCAACGGCCAAGATCTGTTCAAAAACTGGGCCCCGCGCCACGCTGTAAAACCAAATTAAATCTCTGTAATTCCTAATTTTACTGCCAACAGTATAAATACCGGCCTCCCCTTTGAATTTCTGCCATTTCTCCCTTCTCCTTTCTCTCTCTTCTCGCTCTTTCTCTCTCTTCGGCGGAGCATGGCGATGGCGAGTGTGGCGAGGCGGAGGGCGGCGGTGGCGCTGAAGACGGTGAGGGGAGCTCTCGGAGGAGGTGGCTATGGCGTGGTGTCGGGGTCGAGGGGTTTCGCGACGGGAGGGGAGGAGAACGACGTGGTGGTGATCGGCGGGGGGCCGGGAGGGTACGTCGCTGCAATCAAGGCGGCGCAATTGGGGCTGAAGACCACCTGCATTGAGAAGAGAGGTACCCTCGGTGGAACCTGCCTTAACGTCGGGTGCATTCCTTCCAAGGTGAACTATCTGTCTCTCTATTTCTTTTCTTTATCGAGAAATGTGCTGTTTTGTTAAACCTGATCTCTTGTTTGGAATTTTACTGGGCACAGATGATCGAATTTGGGTTTTTTTAAAGGTTTTTTGACGATTTTTTGGTTGAATTTGGTGGAATGGGGGATCCACTTTGGTGATCATCCATTTCAGACTTTTTTTTTTTTTTGAAGAAACATCCATTTGAGACTATACTGTGGCTAGGGTGTTGTTTGTCTCTGGGGATATCTATTTGAACTTGTATTGAGTGTTGATGATCGAATTTGACTTTTTTGTGGGTTTTCTGACGAACTTGAGGTTGAATTTAGTTGTATGCGGGATCAAGTTCGGTGATTCTGTTTAATTTCCGTGCTTATTTCGTTAATTTAGTGTAGATATCATATTGAAACTGCATTTACCGTTTTCCTCTGCGTCATTAGAAACATTTAAGTTGTAGAGAATTGGGCATGGATGAAACTTTTTTATTCGTACCGACTAGGATTTCACTTCTTGACCTTCCGTTGCCCAATGGGTCATATATTTATTGGAGAATGCATTTTCGACATTCTGGTTTTATTGGAGTAGTTATTGTTAACCGACTTGTAATAGTTTTCTTTATTTATCTTTCATACTAATTCTTAGTCTACCCAGAGTAAAAGATCGATGTAGTTATTAAGTAATTTTCGGATGCAAGGGTGAAATTTTACTATGCGGTTCTTTGGCTTAAGTTAGCAGAATCAGCATTTCGATTTGAAAATCTGGTTTATTTTTTAATATGTCGTTATTAGTGTATTAAGTTATGATTTTTATATGTCTGATCGCATAGGGGTTTAGTAGAAGGCAACACTGTATCCTTGTCGGATTTGAATAAAAATGATATTTGCTGGCCTACAAAGGCTAATTGCATCTTAGCTCGCTCTTAATGGATCCATCCATTCGATCCAATCGACGATCAATTGACCGAAACAGGCTCATTGTGTTTAACCTTTGCGGCCGACCAGGATCTTGTGTTTGAGATTGATTGAATCTTTTAGATCAATTTAGGGTCACCGAATTATATCATTTCCTAAGATCAGATTTGATCCAATCCGATGCGGTCTGATCTCTCACTCTTAGAAGGGACCCTACTTCCTTTTTTTCATAAACGGCCCATTGAGCAGAAGTTCAGATTGTTCTCTATTTGTGTTTCTCATAATCAATATTTTAACTTCGCTTGGGCTGTGGACAGAAGTCTACAGTTTGATTGTCTAATTTCGAGCTCAACTCTTGGAACCATAGATTTTTTTGGCTCATCTTGTAGTCTTGAACCCTGTTCAAACAGGCAAAATGCTCCATCAATTCTGGTCGCATCGTTATACTTCAAAATCCTTCTTCATATTTCACCGTTGTCTTACCCTATCCGCTCTTTGATTATGTGAAAGATCGTTTCCATTTTTTCATTTTGTGTTGTGTTTTATTATTGGTTACTCATCTCATCCTTTTATTGAGTATCTTATCAGTATCTTATCAACTACTTTGCACTATATTTTGTCCATCGTCTTTGCCATGATGATAAGATATTTATTTTTTTGTTTTCCTGCCTGCGTAAAGAGTGAAAATTCCCATTAAAACTAAATTAAAAACACTTGATTTCTCAGGCACTGCTCCACTCTTCCCACATGTACCACGAGGCCAAAACTTCGTTTTCCCACCACGGTGTGAAGTTCTCACAGCTGGAAGTTGATCTCCCTGCCATGATGAGCCAAAAGGACAAGGCTGTCTCCAACCTCACCAAGGGCATAGAGGGCCTCTTCAAGAAGAACAAGGTCAACTACGTCAAGGGCTTTGGAAAGCTCGTCTCCCCCTCCGAGGTCAAGGTCGACCTCATCGATGGCAACTCCACCGTCGTCTCCGGAAAGAACATCATTATCGCCACAGGGTCCGACATCAAGTCCCTTCCCGGCGTCCCCATCGACGAGAAGAAGATTGTATCTTCGACGGGTGCTCTGGCTCTGACTGCGATCCCCAAGAAGCTGGTGGTCATCGGTGCCGGCTACATTGGACTCGAGATGGGCTCCGTCTGGGGCCGCCTCGGCGCGGAGGTCACCGTCGTCGAATTTGCACCTGACATCGTCCCGTCAATGGACGCCGAGGTGAGGAAGCTCTTCCAGCGGTCTCTCGAGAAGCAGAAGATGAAATTCATGCTCAAGACAAAGGTGGTCGGCGTCGACGCCTCCGGCACCGGCGTGAAGCTGACCGTCGAGCCTGCTGCGGGTGGCCCGGCGACCACCCTCGAGGCCGACGTCGTCCTCGTCTCCGCCGGCCGCATCCCCTACACCGCCAGCCTCGGCCTGGACGCTCTCGGCGTCAACATGGACAAAGCTGGCAGGATCCTGGTCGACGAGAAGTTCAAGACCAACGTTGACGGCGTCTACGCTATCGGGGACGTGATTCCTGGGCCGATGCTGGCGCACAAGGCCGAGGAGGACGGCGTGGCGTGCGTGGAATTCATCGCCGGGCGGCACGGACACGTCGACTACTCGCTGGTGCCCGGCGTAGTGTACACCCACCCGGAGGTGGCGTCGGTGGGGCAGACGGAGGAGCAGCTGAAGGCGGCTGGAGCGGTGTACCGTGTGGGCAAGTTCCCACTCATGGCGAACAGCCGGGCCAAAGCCATTGACGATGCCGAAGGTGTGGTGAAGATTCTGGCGGACAAGGAGACGGATAAGATACTTGGTGTGCACATAATGGCGCCGAACGCGGGGGAGATGATCCACGAGGCGGCAATTGCGCTCCAGTATGGGGCATCCAGTGAGGACATTGCGAGAACATGCCATGCTCATCCCACCATGAGCGAGGCTCTCAAGGAGGCGGCCATGGCGACCTACGACAAGCCCATTCACATCTGATCGGATTCGGATGGTGTCTGATTTATCCGAATCGTGGAAATAATCTCCCTGCTTGTTTTTTTTTTTTGATGAATTGAGGCTCTGAACTTTCTCAGGATGGATGGATGGATGGATGGATCTTCGTCCTCTCACTTGGGTTTCACTGATGTAATTTTTGGATTCCCAACTATTTGGTTCCCTTGAGTTACCAGCTATCGCTCTCTCCATCTCTCTCTATATAACTTTCTCCATCTCTCTCTCTATATACCTATCTCTATCTATCTCTTTCTATCTATATCTCTCTATTTATCTTTCTCTATCTCTCTCTCTCCATATATATTTCTCTCTCCATCTCTCTCTATCTCTTTCTATATATATCTCTCTCTCCATCTCTCTCTATCTCTCTCTCTGTATATATCTCTTTCTATCTGTCTCTCTCTATCTCTTTCTATCTATCTCTCTTGATATATCTCTCTATCTCTTTCTATCTATCTCTTTTGATATATCTCTCCATCTCTTTCTATCTGTCTCTCTCTATATATCTCTCTTGATATATCTCTCTATCTCTTTCTATCTGTCTCTCTCTATATATCTCTCTCGATATATCTCTCTATCTCTTTCTATCTGTCTCTCCATATCTCTCTCTCTATCTCTTTCTATCTGTCTCTCTCAATATCTCTCTCTATCTCTTTCTATCTATCTCTCTTGATATATCTCTCTATCGCTTTCTATCTATTTCTCTCTTTCTATATCTCTCTATCTCTTTCTTTCTATCTCTATCTACCTCTCTCTATCTCTACATCTCTTTCTATATCTCTCTATCTACCTCTCTCTATCTCTTTCTATCTACCTCTCTCTATCTATCTCTCTACCTCTCTCTGTCTCTCTCCCTCTCTCAAACTTTTGCTGTTATACATCGTCATTGGTATTGTGATAGGAGAAAGTAGAGCTTTTGAATAAGTTGCAGAAAATACATTCAAAATTGCTGCAAAAAGCTACTTATGGCATGAATCTTTATTGTGTGTTATTGAGTTGAAAATTTTCCTACTCATCCTAATGAAAACCTGAGTAAGTTGCAGATTATACATTCCGAAATACTGTAAAAAGCTATTAATTCCATTAATCCTTTTTCATACGATGACGCTAGGGATGGGACAAAAAGTTTCGTTCGTTCGCGAACTTGCGAATGAACGAACACGAACGCGAACCGAACACGAAAATTCGGATACGAACATGTTCGCGAATGGTTCGCGAACAGATGAACCGTTCGTGAACAGGTGGCATTCTCTAGGTAAAAAATAATCAATAAAAAAACTTATTTTGCAGAAGAAGACAAAACATAGAGAAAGTGAGAGGGAGAATGGGGATCTCCCTCTCACTATCTCCCCGTCAGCTCGTCCTTCTCTCCCCCCTGGCTCATTCTCCCCCCTCCCTCTCCCGTGCCCTCACTCTACCGTGCAACATAGCCCCCCTCGACCGTGCGGCCGAGCCACCCCTCTCTCTCTCTCCCCTGCCCCCACCTTCCCCTGTCTCCTCCCCGTGCGGCCGAGCCACCCCTGTTTGCCTTCGACGGTGAAATGAAGACAAAATAACCTGTTATTTCAGTGCTGGTAAGCTCCAGACCCAGGAATCCTCTTTTCCATCAAATAATTGAATAGTCGATAAGTTTCTGTCCCAAGTTCTCTTGCCATAGATGCGGCCCATCAATGTTGAAAGCTTACCGATAGGTTTTTACATGTTTTGCATCTAAATACAGTCTTTTTCTATGACTCTTCTTAACAATGTTTGTCTGTATAATATTTTTTCATTCATTTCTTTGACTATTAAAACTCTTCTTGCAAATCACTTGGGATTCCTGAATCTATGAAGAATCTGGGAAGGAGAATCATAGATTTCCCCATTCTCTTATTTTCTTGAATTTCGAACGAGAAATCTCTGTACAGTTATCTGCATGCAAAAGCCCAAACTCTATTGGGAGGTCAAATGCCTCTGAGCTAAGTCTGTTACATGATACTATTATACACAACTCAACACTATCTAAACAATAATTTGACCTCTCATTTTTATAAGACGATGGGATTCCGACTCAGCACCTTTTGATATTTTGAGAAGAGTTGCTCTTTGGAGAGCACAGTACGATGAAAGCTGCAAGCTGTGTTTGGGGGGAAGTTATTGTCTATCGTTGGCCTCTATAGTAGAATCAGTCGGGGAGGCCCGATAGGCAGTGGTTTACCCTGTCGCGGATGTCAGCGGTTCGAGTCCGCTTATCTCCAGCCCGTGAACTTAGCGGAAATTATGATAGCACACAATTTTGACGATTCGGCAGTTCGATTTATGTTATGATTTATGATTCATGGACGTTGATAAGATCCTTCCATTTAGCAGCACCTTAGGATGGCATAGCCTTAACGTTAATGACGAGGTTCAAACGAGGAAAGGCTTACGGTGGATACCTAGGCACCCAGAGACGATGAAGGGCATAGTAAGCGACGAGATGCTTCGGGGAGTTGAAAATAAGCATAGGTCCGGAGATTCCCGAATAGGTTAACCTTTCGAACTGCTGCTGAATCCATGGGCAGGCAAGAGACAACCTGGCGACACGATAGACTAATTAACCTAAGATGCTTGCACGGCCTTTTGCTTCAGTTGATTAGTTGATGTGATCTCAAAGATCTTGTCTGCATTCCCAACCTCAAAGCCGTCACGTCTATGTTTCTCTTCCACTTGTTCCGATGCGGAAACAATCCCTCTTGTCAAGCATAACTTTGACCCCCCCCATTGAATAAATCTAAAATTCTCAGTAGACGTTAGTTTCCCTGATGCCATGATAGTTTCATTGTTATGTAATTTTTAGCTATTGGATCGACTATTGATCTAGGAAGTGATCATTCATCATTTTTAGATATTGGATCAATTGATCAGTTTTGAGATTCACAATGGACGGCAATCGTGAATAAAATTGAATCTTAGAATATTTTTTAATTTTTGAAAGAAATTTTGATGGACTGATAATTTTGGAAAAAAAATGGAAGACAGAACCACCGGGTACATAATCGCTCTTAGTTTAGAGATATTTAAAATTGCATTTAGGAACTTGATATAGGCGGCAAATTGAGAATGTTTGTCCACAATGTTTTGTTTGCTTCAAAAAAGCCTGTAATATTTTCTTTTAGAGTTTACGAGAATATCTGATTTATTTTTAGTACTTTCTGTTTTGATGGTAGTGCATGTTCCAAATGATACGCTGATTTGTTGAGAAATCTTAGTTATGAAATACATGAACAATTGGGTTATTCTTTGTTCTTAGCGGAGACGTCTTGGAAAAGATTTTCATCTATGAATGTTGACGAAGGTCAGATGGGAAGTAATTGAAATTAGATGAATGTAAATGTTGAAATGGCACAAGAGCGTAGCCATAAACAAGCGTCAAGCACAACTACTCTGATAACCTCGCAGAGAAAGCGTCGTGGTCGAGAATCGGAGGCTATGCGTTATTTTGAAGAGATTGACGTAAACCAGTATGAATGTATTATATGCAAGGAGAACACCTCTCCACGAATTACAACTATTGAGAGAAACAATGAGGGGACGACAACAATGTTTTGGAGGCACTTGCAGAAGAGCCATAAGGAACTGCACGATCGGCTCAAAGGTAAACAAGTGCCAAAGTCAGAGGAGGAGCCGACTTCTGGAGGTCAACGATCTATTATTGGAATGCTGGGTTCGCCCAGGGGGCAGAATACCTTCTTACTAGGTATCACATTTGAGCGAACAAAGGAGATGCTCATCAGATTTATATGTCTCACTAACCAAGCATGGTCCATAGTAGACGACAGAAGTTTCAGAGAGGTGTTGCTTTATTGTGCGCAACACAGGATTAGAATACCATGCTCGAAGACCATTCGTGAATATGCAAAGGTTTTCTTTGGGCGAGAGAAGCAAAAGCTGGTCCGCTCACTATCAAATGTTAGAAGTGTTTGCCTAATAGTAGATGGATGCATGGACAAGTGAAAATATGATTCCTTTATTGGGAATCAGTGTGCATTGGGTCACGGAGGAATGGAATCTTGAAGAACGAGTTCTGGCAGTAAACAAAATTGATGGTCCACATAGCGGGAGTCACCTCGCACAACTTCTTCTAGAGGTGTTGGTCGACTTTCGACTAGGTAAGAAAGTAACTGCTATTACAACTGACAACACAAGTAACAATAGATCAATGATTACATCCTTGACCAATGCAGTACACAAAGTTAATCCCGACTTTGATCGAAACCAGCACATGCCTTGTATTGCTCATGTGATAAACCTTGCGGTGTAGGATAGTTTTAAGGCACTGGGAATTCCACCGCCACTTACACCCGATGAGGCAGCGGTGCTAGTGGATGGTGATCCGAAGAAGCACAAAGGCGATGGGTTGGCTGATCTGCCTCTTTGGGAGATCTGGTTATGCGAGTGCGTCAAATTGTTGCAGCCGTTCATTCTTCGGATGAAAGATGGAGGAGCTATGTCCAATGGCGTACTCAATTAAAGATGTCAAATACTAGAAAATTAGTGTTGGATGTAAAGACTAGATGGAACTCCACGCATGACATGTTGCAAGTCGCATATCAAAAGAGGAAGGTGTTGTATAAGATGGCAATTTTTGAGCTAGAGAGCCTGACGGAGAATAACTTTGTGATAGATGAACATGAGTGGCAAATGGTGGCACATTTTGCTCAAATTTTAAAGCCATTCCGTGAAGCATCAGATATTTTTTACAGCTCCAAACATGTGACGGCGACAACAGTTTTATCATTGCTCCAAGTCCTTGATGAACACCTTCGGGAACATATTGATGCCATAGACCAAGGACGCCTTTTCCCAAACGGTGTTGTCCTCACGGTAGAACAACGTGCCTCCATCCAAGTCACGTGTAGAGCCATGAGAGAAAAACTGTCCAAGTAAGAGGTTCGCGTTCGAAGAAATACTGCCTTCTCGGTTGCATCAATTGTGGACTCGCATATTAAATGACTCCATTGCTCCGGAAGAACGTGACACCTTGGTGGCATATGTGCAGAGACTTTTGAACGATGTTAATGAGGAGGAATTCACAATTTTGAGGGATGACGACAATAGTGGAGGCGAAGGAGTGAGTCGACAACAATGCATGAATCATGACGATGAGACCGGGATGGATAAGAGCTACATACAGTCCATTAAGACAAGGCTTGCACAGGTGTTCCCGCGACAAGAATATGTCAGCCCATCCGTGGACGACAAGTTATAGAGTTATCTACAGATGTCACGTCTCGACTGATGCTCTCCTATGGTGGCAAGCGACGGTTGCAAAAGATTCCCTAAGCTCTCTGTTGTGGCACGAGATTTTCTTCCCGTATGCGCATCCAGTGCACCCATTGAACGCTTCTTCTCCGCAGGATGTGGAATTTGCACATATAAATGTTCACGACTTTAGGCGGAGAACATGTCCATACTGATGACTCTAAAATGTTGGTTGAGACAACAACAACCAGAAAGCGACATATCAGAGTCATTGCCTGAGATTGAAGAGGTCGAATTAGTCGAAGAGGGTTCGGACGAAGAAAATGTAGATGAAGGATGGTGGCGCAGGGATTCTAGGTATATTTCATTTTTAATCATGCATATTTTTTTAATTTAATTTTACTTTTAATTTTCAATTTCACATTAATCATGCATGTTGATCGTTTACTTTTCAATTTCTTACAAGGTACCGAATATCATCATAAGTCGCATTACGAAATTTTGGTATAAACAACATTTGGATGTCATTTGTTTTAAGTACAACTCTTTCTGAACGTTATTCGACTGACTTGGAAAATCATTACTCATAGAAAATCTCAAAAAACAGGTACATTAACGGCCACGCGGAGGCAATGGAGACTGGTACACCGAACCAGGTGCGCACCCAAAGGAGTATGCGACTAGTCCAACGAAGACTGGTACAGCAACCCCAAGACCCGACTCCTATTGTCATCAACTCAGACACCGAACCAGACGATGATGAGAACATGAAACACACAAACTATACAAATGGAGCCAACAAAGAGCAATTTTGACCAGTTCAAGACATACTCATTGGGGCAAGTACCAAGTGCATCCTTACAGAAATATTTCCTCTTAAACCAACAGACTTCATTTAGAGCCCCAAAACCCTGCAACACATGGAAGAAAGTGGTGAGTACTCAATGGAATGAGATCACATTTTGGGAGCGACACAACTTCACTCCAGCAATGATTCTTGCTGTCCAACATAATGGCAGTCGTTTTGCAAACCAACTCCTTTGATGTTTATGAAACTAAGTTAGCCGAACATTATTTTCTGTATTCAAATTTCACTGAGATTTCTCCATCTAATTAAGATTTACGTAATATTTATGAAACCAACTCCTTTGATGTTTAAGAACTTTAAGCTTAAAAATTAAAGCAATGGACCTAATGTTGAAACTGATAAAAGCGTGAATAATAATTGTGGATATAATTTCAGATGTATATAAATATGAGATGATGAACATGAATAATACGTGTCAATATACTTTCAGAAGCATATAAATGTGAGATGATGAAAATGCATAATACTTGTGGATATAGTTTGAAATGCATATAAATATGAGATGATAAACAGGAGTAATACTTGCGCACAAAGTTTCAGATGCATATAGATATATTTTCAGATACCAGACTTGTATGAAGAGTAATTTTTCGTAAGCTCTTTTGACTAATAAAAATTTAAACAATTTGTGAGATTTCATAAAAAATGTTAATACTAATAATTGTAAAAATGGACATTAAGTATAAGCGATTCTGATTTTGAACTCTGAGGCTTTATTTTTGGTACTAACCGACGTGGTTTTCCAATTAAAATTGCACATTATTTCTCAGCAGAATTGATTGGAGTTATATTTTTCTGATCCTCGACAAATACATCATTTTCTCATCATTGCAGCTCAACCATGCAATGTAGATGCATCACATTATTTTTCTGTGAATTTTAGAACACAACATAGAAGGGCATAAAGCTGTAGTACTGTGATTACAGATTTAATGAAAGCTATTGGATTTTCATTATAATATAAACTGACCAATTTTATTTTTTTTTCCATGTGTTTAAAGATGTATTAAGTTTTGATTGTATTTATTATTTATACATATTTTACCCGTATCATTTTTCCCTGAATTTTGGATTGTTGATCACGTGTACAAATAATTGATTACTATTGGTTAAGTAAATATTTTAGCTGATTATTTAATTCATGTGAGGCATAACAATGCATTTGATTAATCAAATCTTAGTGGACCAATCAACCTTTTTATTAGTCATTTAAAGTTATCATCCTGTTTGTGTTCGTCCGCGAACGAACACGAATGAACTGAACACGAACACGAACATGGATTTTCATCTGTTCGTTCGTCAACGAAGAGTGTTCGTTCGTGGACGAAACACGAACTTCCCATACCTAGTTGATGCTTTGAAAATTTTTCTTCATTTCATGTAAATTTTATTTTATAGTTGCATTCTACTAGGATCCGCCAACTAGATCAATAAAATTAGCAAATCCGAATTCTTAAAATTGCGGGTCTTTATACTTTTAGTCAGATGTGAAGCTTAAAAAAAGACTGAATTTAAAAAAAAGCCTTCGGATTTGCAGAAAGAAGTAATCAGGGATAAAAAATATCATCTACTCAACATACGTTGAGTGATCGATGCAGATTATATATAATACTCGTGATTCCCTTTATGCAACGCAGCGGATAGACAAAATAAGATAAATCTCTGATAAATTCAGTAATATGAAATAAAGCTTCATGGATAAAAGAAAATAGAGAGAGAGGGAGAGAGGGAAGGAGAGAGAGATAAAAAGAGAGAAAATAAGGAGAGAGGAGAGAAAGAGAGAAAAACAAGAGAGAAAGACGGAGAGATAGAAATATAGAAAAAAGGATAGAAAGAGGGGGGAGAGATAGAAAGAGAAAAAAAAGAGAGAAAGAGGGGGAGAGAAATAGAAAGAGAAAAACAAGAGAGACGGGGGAGCGATAGAAAGAGAGGAAAAAGGAGAGAAAGAGGGGGGAGAGAAATAGAAAGGGAGAAAAACAAGAGAGAGACGGGGGAGAGATAGAAAGAGAGGAAAAAGGAGAGAAAGAGGGGGAGAGAAATAGAAAGGGAGAAAAACAAGAGAGAGACGGGGGAGAGATAGAAAGAGAGAAAAAATGAGAGAAAGAGGGGGAAAGATAGAAAGAGAGAAAAAAGGAGAGAGAGGGAGAGGAGGGGGAAAGATAGAAAGAGAGAAAAAAAGGAGAGAAAGAGGGAAAGAGAGAAAAAAAGGAGAGAAAGAGGGAGGAGAGAGAGGGAGCAGAGGGGGAGAGAGAGAAAGAGAAAGAGAGAGAGAGAGGGGGAGAGAAAAGAGAGAGAGAGAAGGAGAGAGAGGGGGAGAGAAAAAGGAGAGAGAGAGAGAGGGAGAGAGAGGGAGAGAGAGAGGGAGAAAGAGAGGGAGAGGGAGAGAGAGGGAGGAAGAGAGAAAGAGAGAGAGGGGAGAGAGAAAAAGAGAGATAGAGAGAGAAAGCGGGGGAGAGAGAAAGGGCGAGAGAGTGAGAGAAGTAGCAATACAAAAAAGGAGACAGCAAAGAGGCTGAATAAGAGAGAGGTAGTGTGAGAAATTCAGAAAAAACGCAGAGAGATGGATAAAGAGAGAAATAGATAGACAGAAGAGCGAGAGAGGGGAGAGTAAGCGGAGAAAACTGCAGAGGCATGCAAATAGATAGATTGATAGTGAGAGAGAGAGAAGGAAAAAAACAGAGTAAGCAGAGAAAACTGCAGAGACATGCAGATAGATAGATAAATAGATAGATAGATAGATAGTGAGGGAGAGAGAAGAAAAAAAACAGAGTAAGCAGAGAAAACTGCAGAGGCATGCAGATAGATAGATAGATAGATAGATAGTGAGAGAGAGAGAGAAGAAAAAAACTGATCGAGTGTTAGGCATCATCATCTTCTCGCATGCTCTCAGGCCGTCTCTTGGCCTGCGTGGCAAGGCGGGCATCTCTCTCTCTTTCGAACTCGCGCAGATCAGACCGCTGAAGGAAGGAGACCTTGTCAAGGTACTGGTTAGAGCTCTTCTTATAAGCATCGAGCTCGTCCTCGAGGCCTTTGTTCTCCTCCTTGAACTCTCCCCAGTCCTTCTTCGTCTTATCCAGCACACTCAGCTTCTGCTTCTTCTTAATCTGCTCCAAGACGCTGTCGAGGGCCCCCGCCCCCGTCCTCGCCTTGTCCGCCATCGCCTCCCTCGAGTCGGCCTCCACCAGCTTCTTCACCTCCACCTCCTCCCCCGCAAAGTCCCTCACCTCTGTTATCTGGTCAGATCAGGTACCATCATTATCTCAGAACATGAGAATGGTCTATGTTTAACATGACTTAAGACATTAATGGAAAGAGAGCTGACTGAGAGAGAGAGAGTGTGTGTGTGTAGAGAGAGAGAGAGAGAGAAATAGTGTAGATACAGAGACGCTGAGAAAGACAGACAGATTCAGAGAGATGCATAGAGAGAGAGAAACGTGGTGTGAGGGATGCAGAGAAAGACAGGAAGACAGAGAGATGCAGAGAGAGATAGTGAAGTGAGAGAGGGGGATGCAGAGAAAGACAGGAAGACAGAGAGATGCAGAGAGAGAGAGAGTGAAGTGAGAGAGGGGGATGCAGAGAAAGACAGGAGGACAGAGAGATGCAGAGAGAGATAGTGTAGAGAGAGAGGAGGATGCAGAGAAAGACAGAGAGATGCAGAGAGAGAGTGTAGAGAGAGAGGGGGATGCAGAGAAAGACAGAGAGATGCAGAGAGAGAGTGTAGAGAGAGAGGGGGATGCAGAGAAAGACAGAGAGATGCAGAGAGAGAGAGGGGGATGCAGAGAAAGACAGGAAGACAGAGAGATGCAGAGAGAGATAGCGTAGAGAGAGAGAGGGATGCAGAGAAAGACAGGAAGACACGGAGATGCAGAGAGAAAGAGAGGGATGCAGAGAAAGACAGGAAGACAGGGAGATGCAGAGAGAGATAGTGTACAGAGAGAGAGATGCAGAGAAAGACAGGAAGACAGGGAGATGCAGAGAGAGATAGTGTACAGAGAGAGAGATGCAGAGAAAGACAGGAAGACAGGGATGCAGAGAAAGACAGGAAGACAGGGAGATGCAGAGAGAGATAGTGTAGAGAGAGAGAGAGATGCAGAGAAAGACAGGAAGACAGGGAGATGCAGAGAGAGATAGAGTAGAGAGAGAGAGATGCAGAGAAAGGCAGATAAACAGAGAGATGCCGAGAGAGAGGGAAACGTGGAGAGAGAGATGCAGAGAGAGAGACAGACGTGGAGAAAGAGATGAAGCGAGAGAGAGACGTGGAGAGAGAGATACCGAGAGAGAGAGAGAGACGTGGAGAGAGAGATGCCGAGAGAGAAAGAGACGTGCAGAGAGAGATGCAGAGCAACACAGTCAGACAGAGAGATGCAGAGAAAGACAAAGAAGGGGAGAGAGAAATAGATGGATGGAGGGGGAGAGAAGGACAGACGGATGGGCAGATGAACAAACACAGATGGATAAATCGATTGATCGACAGATTAGTTGATGAATGGATGGATAGAAATATACAGAAAATTTCTTTAAAAAAATGAAATATACAGAAAAGAGAGGGTGGATTATAGAACATGATATAAGCAAAAAAACCGAGGTACTCACTTCTACCCTTCCTTTAACTGCAGATGAGGTTGCAGCAGAGCTGATGTCTCTGACAGCTGAGAGAGCAGCTGCTGCAAGCTTCTTAGCCTCTTCACTGTCGACACGGATGACATCGCTCGCGGTCTTTCCTCGGTCCTCTTTCTGGGTAGAATTCTTCTTAGGGGCAAGCCCAAGAGCCACCATCCACTCCTGCACAGAGCTGCAGTTCATGAACCCACCTGAGAAACAGGATTTTGACCCAAAGATAGCGAACTAAAAACAGGTTTTTTGCTCACAGGAGTTGACTTATTAGCTGCTTTCTTGCCCCGGGGAGAGGGTTTGACCGTTAACTTTGCGGGTGCCTTTGAGGAGGGAAGTCCACTGTTCATCAATTCCCATGCAGCATTCACACGGGCCAGTCTCTCTAAGAAAAATGCATAAACAAGAGAGTTATTCACATATTCGACAAGAAAAGCCAGATGATAATAGCGTTGTTTTTGCAGTTCAATTGTAAAAATTCAAAGAGGAAACCCTCTATTTAGTCCCAAAGAGCAGATTGGTATTTTTTTCTTGGAGATGTGATAATGATGTTTTCCTTTGAACGAATACGGTTCGCCTGACAAGGGCGAGCCGATGATGATGAAAATGATGATTTCATCATCGTCATAGTCTTTCATCTGCAAGTTGTTGACACATAACGACAACTACTCGTCATCGTCCTCCCAGTCATCATAGTCCTTGTCATTAGTCTGTGGATAGGATCGCGATGAGGATGATGCTTTTGTCATCATCATTTTACTCGCGGATGAGGATGAGGATGACGATGACGATGACTCGTGATTGACCCTTATAGATGATGAACTCATCATCATCGACTAACCATTCAGACACTGATAATTCCATCATGGATCTCATTATCCATATGTGGCCTGAATGAATGATGATGATAAACTGAACAGTTGATGACAAGGACAATAATGATGATGGTCCATGGAACCTGGATGACAAGGACAGTGCCAAGGATATGATTAAATGTTTTATCTTAGCTTGGAAACTGATGGACAACCACAATGATAAAAATGAGGATTAGACATCAACTGATGGGACAATAATGATTCATGATCATCCTTCACCAATGTCATTATTGACGTGAAACCCTAGATAATATGGTGCTCTAGGATATAAATTTTCAAGAAAATCTTGGACCTAAGAAGGAATTGAAGGAGAGAGGGGATAAAAAGAGCGCGGAATCCAGATTACCTTTTTCTTCCTGCTGTTCTCTCAAGCTTTTAACTTCTTCAACTTCCTCAGAATTTCCATTTGATGCAACCTTGCTGATCCCTGGAAGATATTTATAAGCTTAAGCTTTGCACGCAGGATGAAACCGACAAACATGTTCTTCAGATTAACATTATCAGATAAAAATCTACAAAAAAATGGATAACGAATCTACAAAAAAATTTAAACATATAAGCATGCAGCTTTTCATCCTGCCAGGAGACAACAGAAAAACCCCTGAAGATAGTATTTCTAACATCATTATTGTGGATTCAACACTTGAATTGCAGTGTTCTTGAAATCAAGATTTGAAAGGAGGTCCAACTCTTATTTCATTCCTTCTAAATTCAAGAATCGACAGAGTTTTACTGGAAAAGAGCAGTATTATTAAAAGAGATGAAACATAACTAACCATGATTGTTCGGCACGTTGCTGGTCATTGCGTAGTTGGTTCGAGAACTTGAGAAACAGCTTCAACTGGGAATTAAACACAACACGATGAACAACCCACGCCAGAACTTTCCCTTAAAATGCACAAAAAACCCAAATTTGAAGAAATCACGATCTCCGTTGAATTTGAACGTCATTCGTTAAAAGACATTGTTATCGAAAAAACCCAGATAGATCTCAGTTCTTTAGGGCTCCAAGAACAAAAATTGGCCCCCAAACCTAAAAAAACAAGAAAAACATGACGAAAAATGAAAGGCGTACGGATTCAAATCCAGGAAAGATGAAAAAACCAGTCGAGGGGAAGAGATTCCACATTCATACCTCGTTTCTTTCCGTCCCCTGATCGATTTCTTAAACGATGGAATAGGAGCAGCCCAGAGCCAAAACCCCTTCCAGAAGTCAGCTCGAAACCTCGACGTTCACTCTTGAACTGAGAGAATAAACTTTTTATAAAGTCAGACTTTAGAAATGTCAGAACTAATCACTAATTTAAATACAGGAGTAAAATATTTGATATTATGATCCTAAAATATGGATATTAGAGTAAGTTCATATCTACGCAGGATGTGGCAGTTGGGTTGGTTAAACCCATAAATGGAAAGAATAACTATGTTGAGAACTATATTGATTTTGGGTTGGTTGCATGCGATGTTTTGTTTATTTTTGTTTTGAGAATGAGGAAGGTGTCTGAGTTGAATTTTCAGGAAATTTTTAGAAGACATCATGAAGATAAATGATACATTTTAAGTTAGGTAGGTACGCATTTTTTAAAGGTTGTTAAACTATCTGAATTCATAATTCATAATTCAAATGGTTATTTACGAAGTGAGAAACCATTTGGCATTTTAAAATGAGCCGAAGGACCACCCATATGCGATAGGGCCCATTCAAATATGAAACCGTCCATTGTGATAGATAGAAATGTGTCGGATGGATGGTGGTGTGTCTTCTTGGTGCTCTAAGTTTTTATCTGTGAGAAAGGTGAAAATAATTTCAAGAACTTGTATATCTGGGGACCATGTTCTCTACCCTAAGCGAATCAGAAATCAAATACATCATATCTTTTTTTAATTGAAAGATGATAGATTGAAGTGTTCTACCAATTCAATATCTTACTTGATTATCTGTTTCCTGGTGATATGCCTTTGTGAAGTTCTTCTGGATTTTGTATGTTCTCCAAATTTTCTTTTGCTCTCTTTTCACACTACTTGGTAAACCAGATTTCGGAACATCCTTATGAAATTTCAAATATCAAATATGTTATATCTTTTCAAAATATTATTTGGGTAATATTAAAATATTTTATCAATTCATTATTTTCAGGAACTGCTAATAAGTTTGAGGTATTTTCGCTGATACTTATTGAGTACCTCAAAAATATTTTATCAATTCTCCATTTTCTGAAATTTCTTATAAATTTGAAAATACTCAGCAATAATTTTTGGGGTCTAAATTTAGAAATTTATCTACAAGCATTATACACTCGTGAATTCTAGATCTCTCTATTGCAAGTCTATGATTATCCGATTGTTGATTTCGAAATTCCTCTGCAAAATTGTCTACATGACTGAATCATACTTTTAAATGCATTCGTCTATTGCATGAAAAAATATTTATCTGCAAAACTTTTTTATAATACCAAATCATAATTTAATCAGTATTTTTCCACTTCATGAAAAAATTAATCTGAAATTTTGTCTAAGATAAAGAATGAGAATAATATAACTGCAACTGTTTACTGCATTAAAAATGTTAAATATCACTCTGTAACCTTATATAGAAGTGAACACTAAGTATATCTTTGGCTCTTCCTGCTAAACATTTCACCACTAAATAGAATTCAAATTGTGTCATAAATTTGTAGTTATAGAGTTCAACTATCCTCTATAATTGTTTGATTTTTAGTTCTAAAAATTCTATGCAACCTCAATACATTAAATAACTTTATTTAGCAGTGTATCTGTAATATCTACATAATTAAAATGAAGCATGCTTTGGAGGTTATTTTTTGACTTAAAATTTAAAATTGTTTCTGAAATTTGTGCTATCTGAAATATCTACATTACAAGTGACATTTTAAATTTATTTATCTCATCACTTAGTCCAAATTTTAAATTGTTTCTAAAATTAAACTCCTAAACTATTTTTATTGTAAATGTCTATTCAAAATTAGTTTCCACTATAAATGAATAAAAAAATTAACTCATTTCCACAATTTTAATTTCTCAATTATCTGTGCTATAAAGGTGAACTGGAAACTCATTTTTGAGATAAATAAATTAAATCTGTAAGATATTTTCATAAATTTCTGCAACTGAAAATGGTTACTTTAGATAAATTTTTAAAATTTCATGAAATTTAAATACTAACTTTTAATAAATGGGACTCTTTTTTTTAATTTTGAAACCAATAAAACAATATTTTTAAATAACTATAGGGAACATCAAAGAAAGAGCTAGAAGAGCTATAGCTATAGTATATTATACTTGCATTCAGGTAAAACCACCAAGGTCATAAATACTTATCTTGGAGAGATTCAGAGGAGAATGGGAGGTAAGATCTTTAGAATGCTGTTAGCATCTTGATTCAAGTAGGTAGCAGCAAGTAGGGCTTACATAGAAGAATCAAGGGAAGGAGCTGAAGACATCTCCATTCTTGAGATCTTTAGACAGTGTGAGGAGTCGAGGGTGATGATAGTAAGGGGATCAAACATGGAACAATCAACTTACAATACCTTGATAAATAAGAAGCTTGCTTTCCGCTTGAATGAACCACTCACTAGCTAGTCAAACTAGTAGTAGGGGGCCTGACTGTATTTCAAAATTCTTCTAAATCAAGAAAAAAAGGCAAGTTGGTTCTGAAAGAAATATTTAGTGTGACTTGTGGATAAAGAAAGCAGATATCACACACAGTTGGGTTGCTCACACAATACATCTCTCTTTTTATATAGTATAGATATAATATATGGAGAGATCTATTAAAGTTGCAAGCACCTTATTGAAAATTAGGAATTTTACTCATCGTGGGTATTTTTGAGATTATTCAATAAAAATATAAACTTTTACTCGCTTAGTAATCTTAGTCAGTGATGAGTACAGATCATCTCTACATGGACGATGATTAAGGATTTAATATTCTTAATGTAGTGATTATTGAGATGAGATGAGATCTGTACTAATTACAAAATCAAGTGACAAGAACATATGAACATATGAAGTGGAGTAGAGTAGTTATTAGATAGTGATAATGATGGAGCACGAGATCTCGCTCCATCAAGGATGACGCAGAAGCCCACGCCGTCACCAGCGACACCCCCCGGCTCGAGCCCTATCAGATCGGCACACCAAGGCGAAGGCAAAGGTACCCTAGTAACTCTGATTTTCGGGCCATATCCTCGCAACATCCCTTTCGTTTTGATCCCTCTTGTAATTTCATCTGTATTTCTTTTTTTTCCTTTCGTTTTTGGGTTTTTAAGAGGGCCCCTATCTAGTGAGCCCCCTTGTTGGACCTCTTTCAAGGGGCCCATTACCATTCCCCATATAAGGGATGGATTGGGCGCCCTAATGCCTTGGTCAAGATCAAAAGGTCAAAGTTGTATTTAAAGGGACCCACCACCACTCACGAACGTGAGAGAGAGAGAAGAGAATGAAGGGAGGAGAGGAACGGGGGGAGGAAGGAAGCGCCGTGGCCTTTGTCAGAAGCCACTGCTGTGCGCCTGCGCTTCCGCCGAAGTCCGCTGCCGCGCTCCGCACTCCCCCCTCGATGTCATCGCCGCGTCCCGCGGCTCCGTCGGAGGCTGCCGCCGCACTTCGCTCCCCACTGGGCACCATTGCCACGCCTCGCCACTCCCTGGAGGCCGTCACCGCATCCCGTGTCTCCGTCGGAGGCCGCCGCCCCGCCTTGCGCCTTTGTCGGCCATCGCGGTGCCGCCGCCGCCACACCCTGCACCTCCGCCGGCTGCTGCCGCCGTGCCCCGCGCCTCCGCCGGCTGTCGTTGTCGCAGCCTGTGCCTCCGGCGCATGCCATCAACACGCCCCGCGCCTCAGCCGAACACCGCCGACGCCCCCCGCGCCACTACTGCGCCCTGTGCCTCTAGTGGGCACCGCCGTTGTGCCCCGCGCCTCTGCCGGACGTCGCCGCCGTGCCCCGCGCCTCTACTGGATGCCGGCGCCATGCCCCATGCCTCCGTCGAACGTCATCGACGCCCCGCACTTTCGCCTGACACCGCCGATGCTCCCCGCACCTCCACTGGATGTCGTGCCGCGCCAGTTTCTGCGCCGGCCAGATGCCACCTCTCTGCCGCTCATGCCGTCGCCACACCATTGTCGCTCGCATTTCCGCGCCGCCGCTTGAGCTGTTGCTGGCACTGCCATTGCCGCTGTCGCTCAAGCTGCCGCTAGTGCCGCCGTCACTGCCATCGCTCGAGCTGCCATTCGCGCCGCCGTCGCTGCCGCCGCCATCACCTGCGCCATCATTACACCGCCGCAGTGGCGTCCCACCGTTTGCGTGGCCGCCATCCGCGCGGCTGCCGTTCATGCCGCTGTTGTTCGCACCGTCACTGCACCGCGGCTGTCATCACGCTGCCGTTGCCGTCGCCCGTGCTCCGTGCCCCTACCTTTCGTCACCACTCCTGCGATCAGCTCCTGAGCCGCATCCCGCCGCCAGTTGCACGACGCCGTGCCCATCTGTGGCCCAACTCCACCATCTCCGTCCGCCGACATCCTGCATTGGGAGGACATCACCACATAGGTACCTCGCTCCCCTAGCCCACTTGTTAATCTATCTTTTGTTGTATGCCTTTTCGATGGCACTCCACCGCGCTCGGGATAGATTTTGTGAGAGTATAAACGGACATGAGAGCGTCCAACGAGCGTCTTCCCTAGGTACAGGCCGAGCCCGTCCGTTACGTAAGAGCACCAACAGGTTAACCCGTTTCGCATCGTAGACTCCTTCGTCACCCCGACGAGGGTTAGGAGGTCACCGTCACCGTCACCGTCATCAGTCGCTCGCCCTGGAGCACGATGAACCCCACGAGTCGGCGCCTGCACGTACATCCATAAACGACTCATGACATCACATAGTTACATCTCCTTAGGGAAATACCCGTCTGACGACGCCGTTGACGATGTCGGACATCATTTTGGTATCAAAGCATCATCTTGGTATCGACCGGACGACGTCCTTGACGACGTCCGACATCGTTTTGGTATTAGAGCATCATCTTGGTATCAACCGGATGACGTCCTTGACGACGTCCGACATCATTTTGGTATCAGAGCATCATCTCGGTATCGACCGGACGACATGCTTGAAGACATCCATCATCAGATAATTTGGATTTGAGAAGTTTGAGTGAATGTGAGAATGAAGTGATGATGGCACGAAGAATGAGGGGAGTAAGGTAGAGAACGAGACAAATATGGTAAATGACAAGTTAATGAGAATACGATGTCGTGAAGGTGGGAATATGTTATTTAGAGAACATATGGAGGTGATATGATGGCAAGACATGGTAGTAAAATTGATCAAGCTAGTGGCGATGTCGAGAAAGAACAAAGTCGAAGATACTTACTATAGATCGTTACATTCTGCTAGGATCACAATGATTTGCGAGTGCAGGTAACCTCCCTTTCTTCTCTATTGCTTCTTCCCACACGACACGAACACCAAGAACACACTTGATGAAACTCACTATCTTTCAGTCAGCCTGCATGAGTAGGAAGCAAGTTCAAGGATCAATTTGATAGTGATCCACGCTTCTATTTATAGAGTAGAGGGTACAGATGGAAAGTGGAGCTGTATCAAACCTATGGATAGTCAGATATTTAGCTTTGAAGTTGGAGCAATCCTAGCCCTTCATTTATTCTCTCTCCTCATCATCAGCGCTCACGCTTCATCTTTTTTTTGGCTTCGGTTAAGTCATCCAATCATCAGCCATTAATCATTGACGCGATCACCTTGTCTTCCATGATTGCACGCTCTGAGAATGCCACATGTCATTTCACAGAGGAAGTGACAAAAATGTTTAAAATATTATCTAACCATTGTGTGACGTGGGGCCGCGTTGACGAATGGCCCTTCACAAGATTCCTACTTTTACCCCTTTTTCTAGTGAATGACATGCTCAGAAGTGTCATTCACATACAAAAAAGGGGGGATATTCTTTCACCATTACCTGAAGTGGCACACCTTTCCGTATGTAGAGTCAACTTCTTTCATTCTTTAACTCGATTACAGGGATACACGTATGTGCCACGTGTATTGCCACAATTGTTTGCTTCTCCTTTGCATTTTTTAATGTTTTTCTCTCTCGGCTATCGCGTCATATTTATTGAAATTTAACTCATGCCCTTTTTTCTATTAATCCACGTCTCCCCTGCGAAGAAAAATAAAGAAACAATCAGATAATGATTGACGTATTGTGGCATTGTGATTCATGATGCCATAATTCCAAATTTTTGCAATGATTAGCACAACTAGTTGTTGCAGATACTCATGATTGGTTGCCATTCGACGAGTTGAACGGTGACACATGACGGACACTTATTCAAGGCAAACACATATTAATAAATCATAAGTCAGAAAAAGAATGATATATATATATATTTATTTATAAAATGCATATCTCTATGAATATAAGGCCAAAAAATTCATAAAAATTATATTCTGAATTAGAAAATTAAATTCTTTAAGAATATGATGTCAAAAGAAATCCTTAAAAATATGATTAAACCAACAAAAATCAGAATATCACTCTAAATATAGGTTTACTGATTGAAAGGTTGATAACATACATTTATAATTATATTAATGCATGAAAGTGTAAATTTCCCATTTATAACCCGATAATTTACGTGTTATCGCACTACTCAGAGTAACCTCCCACCAAAAAAGACTTGTAGTTTTGGTGGTTCGACCATAAATGTCATGCTTACACACAAGACTACCCCTCTTTTTGAAAGCTTCGTGGGGACTACTCGAGTTTACAATATGGATGACCGCCCATAAATGGTTTGTTGCACAAGGCCCCTCCAGAGGAAACAAAGTTATCCCATTCAGCTTCAAAATACTGGAGCCGCATATGGAAGGACCACGAAGGCCATCTTTCCATCATATGATTGATGACTTCTTATCCACTACTCCTAAAGTCTCACATTTATCAATCGAGACATTCAAACTGCACCCATATCGCTGCATCACACATCGGGCCTAACAAGATCAAGATTCATCCAAAGATCAGTGTATCTGCCAGAGGGCTCCTTGACTTTATTTTCCAGGGGATAGAACTTGATAAGGTGCATGCTTGACTTCACCAAAAAATCTCAAAGAGCAATGTCTCATTAGCAGACTTCAATTCATCGACTTCGTAACGAGCTCGCAAACTCATACCTTCAGAACATTTCTAAAAGCTCTTAAAAGGAGCCAAATTAATATGGGATGACACAAAGTTTTCAACTCCATAAACACTACTTGATAAATGCTCCAATTATCTCACCTCCTGTTACTGGAAGGCATGCCACTTCGACCACACCACTATGGTGGCAAAGATCCATCCTTTCACAAAAATATTCTGAAAGAAGTGACTTATTTTGTATTAGGTTCTTATTTTTAATATTTTTCTTGTCGCACCTCAGAAAATATGGAAATATAGTTATTTCATTCATATCATTCAATGTTATCTGGCGGAGAAATCATGTGACCTAAAGATGGATACCACTGAATATGTTGGTTTTAGCTAAAGATCATATATAGCCTAAGTGGCTCATTTCAGCTAGATTATGGAAACCAAGTAGGTTGATTCTAGATCCTTGGTAAAATATTGTCGCAAATTGAGAAGAGTAGCAAGAATTATTCCTGAAATGCAATAGCTGAATTTAGAAAAATATGAATGAATAATTTATTAAATCACTAATTTAACCCCCTTCTTATTGTTTTTCACTAACACTTTTTCCCATAAACTTGTTTAATACAAGAGGCTGTTGTGAAAACCCCACCCCTAGAACCCATGTGTGGGACTCTACCCACAACACAAGCCCAATGGTATGGTGAAAATATGTGTTTCTTGATTAATTATTATACACTCTGCATTAACATGCGACCTAAAGATGTCCACATCTAGCTGCGGTGTGCGGCAAGCCCATGCACGTTTCAACTAGGCCATGAGGGACAAAGACGCTCTCACAAGTGTTTGGTGTGTGACACTCTTGCAAGTTCTCTAGTGATGTTAGATGAATGCTTGGGATACAAAAACTTACATTTTATAAAATTGGGAACACTATCGCCAATTTGGTAGAAAGAATGTGGGAGCCTGGGAAGAAGGAAAATTTGAAAAAAACCATGTTTTCTAACTACCATGTGACTTGATGTGAAAGTTTGAATTTACCTAGATGATTGATATAAAATTACCTTATTCCTAAATATGTCATTTTTATCTCAAAAATTATTTTTTATAATCAAACCCCTACTAATAAATATGTCATCGTAAATTTTTTTCGATTAGTTATATCTCTTCCACATTGCATACAAACACACACACACACACACACACTATATTAAATTATTTTCGTAGGTTATATTAAAGAATCATTTTTTAATTTTTTTTATTTGATAAAACTTCACTCTTTTGGTAAAATCTAGAATTTTATTTATCTTAAAAATGTTTTTGATTACAAAAACATTATTTATAAATTTTTTTTTCTATTAGTTATATTGCTTCCACATTGCATACAAACACTCACACACACACACACACTCTACAATTAAATTATTTCCCTAGATGATATTAAACAATAATTTTTAGTTTTATTTATTTGATAAAACTTCATTCTTTCAAAAAAATATAAGAGTTTTATTTATCTTAAAATTTTTTTTGTTTATTTAGAAAATTTATTTTCAATTAGAAAACCATTATTTAGAAAAAATTCGGACTAAATTATATTTGTTATTGATTCTCTATCAATTACTAAATCATATAATTCTAAATATTGAACTGGTATTTATTTTTAAAGACTATATTAGACTAAATTATATTTTTTATTTACAAATCTTGTAGATAAATATATCAGTAAAAGTTTCATTTGAATACACATTTGTTTTAACATAATTATAAAAATTATTCGATAACCTATAGGGTTAAAATACTATATACATAAATAGTTAATCATAAATTGTATTTGCTATCTATTATCTCTATGGTTGTTTTTTTCTTTTATTAATTTATATTTTATTTTGGAAATAGTCTTTGATATTTTAAATATTAAATTATCATTTACTTTTGAAACTATACTTGATCATAAAATAACCTATTTATAAATCATCTCATAATAAAATATATATGCTATAGTACCCTAAATACTGGGTAAAAACTATATTTGATATGAAAATATTATTTATTCATAAACTATGTATAATTACAAATTAATCTCTGAGTAAACTTCAAAATGAACAAATTGTGATATTAAATTCCTTTACTCATAATGAACTGCGCAAACATTCAGGTCCATGTTCTTATTATAAAAATTCCTATCTTGATAGATCTATTAACAGCCATAATATTTGTATTAAGTGTTTATATTTATGGATTACTTTTTATGTTGATGATGGGAGCTACTTTATTTTGAGAAGTCTATTTTAGTAGACTTATGTATAGCATGATAAGTCTAAAAAAATGGGAACATGACTAAAGCAACCTGATAAAACTGTCACTTTTTTAGGTGAGAGGACCTACTTTAGTAGAGATGAGATTGATGTGGTCAAATAATGACCTCCACTACAGTAAATATGACAGAAGGTTAATTAAATTAACATTACAACTCAAAATATATTTGATTCTAACTAACCATATTTATAGAATCTTAAATAATAAACTGTTTGAAATGAAATAACCTAATATGTAAAAATTTTGATTTATTTTTGGAATTATATTTGATAATTTATTAGTAGAATTTTTTCTTAAATTTCCCTATTCATAATATCTTAATAATGAAGGTGTATCCAATAGTAAATGCTTGTGATATGTATCATTCCAAACACAATATTTTTATAATAATTTATGATTTATGAACGAAAGAATCAATATACTCAAATCATCTTTGCAAAATCTACTTACCAAATTTATTTGTGAAACAATATGAATGATAAATACATATAAAAGTAGCATATAGAAATAGTGTGATTTATGACAGTTACATGCATTACTTATATCATCAAGGAATGATATCTTTTGATACTATATTTGGGAATAACCACTTCTAATATTTATTGTTTCAGTTGTAAAGTTTTATATTATAATAATTTCCATATGAATGAACCGAGGATTCAGTACATGAATTGATATTAATTTAGCTTAACCTTTTTACCCTTTCTATTTACAAAATAGACACTTCTACATAACATGTATATAGTTATGAAATATTTGAATTAACAAATAATTCCACATACGAAATATATACACATTTGGGAAAAAACCCTTATTATGTTACATGGATACTTCATGTAGAAATATGTATTTTCTGTTTTAAATCCATAACTATTTACCTTGATAATTCGACTAAAATCATGAAATAAACTAAAAACATTAATTATAGGCCTATTTTAATAATCATATTTATGTAAGTATCTTTCTCTCTCTGCATCGCTCTTCAGTCTGTGAGACAGGAAATGATGAGCTAGATGTCTCTTTTACCTCACTGAGCCCCTCTTCTCTTTTTTCATCTCTTTCTTATGCAACATGTAGTTAAAATGTTGAAGAAACAAACTCATATTCTAAGCCTAAAATGAGGAATTCAATTTAACATGGAATCAAATATTTTGGGCAACTATTTGACTTGATACTTCAACTAATACTATCAACTAAACCCAAAACCTTCATTACAGGCCTTCTGGAATCTATAAAGGCCCATTTTAATTTGTATATATCTGTACATATCTCTCTCTCACTCTCTCTGCATCTCTCTACAAGAAAATTATCTATTTACAGTCTTTGAGACTATAAAATGATGAGCTCGATGTATCTTTCACCAGATTACCTCTCTCCTCTCTTTCTCTGTCCATTTCTTAAGCAAGCTTAAATGTTGAAGAAACAAGCTGATATTCAAGATTTTGGGCAACTATTTGACTTTATTACAGTTCTCAATGAATGTATAAAAGGCCCATTTTTAGTTGATAATTCAATTAAAATTATCAGCTAAACCCACAACCTTTATTATAGTTCTTAAGGAATCTACACAAGGCCCATTTTTATTTGGTATATATGTGTACATTTCTCTTTCTCTCTTCATCTCTCTACAAGAAAATGATGAATTTGATGTGGGTCGGGCAGCGTCCCCTGCTGCTGCCCGTCCCCAAACGCTTCACTTTCGTCGCTCAAGCGCTAAAACCCAACCGTGGAATCTCGTTTTGCTCCCCAGGTTAGAAGAATTTCTTCGTCTTACCCCAAAAAAACTCCCTTTTTCCCAAACTTTCTTCATTTTTTCTTCCCATTTATGCGGGGTCACTTCTTTCCAGCAGTACCCTTCTCCAATCGATCTCATGGTTTTGGGAAGAGGATTTGTTTGCGCAAGATCAAGCGCTTGCAAGTTGTGGCGCGCGCAGGAAGCGCAGGAATAGCTGACCCATCTGATTTTTCTGCAAACTCAGCCTCCAGAGGTACCTGGGAGGATTAAAATCCTGAAATTTGGGTTAATTTTTCTTTAATTTGTTCGTTTAATTAATCGTGGTGAGGTTTTTTGGCAGGGTTTCCGTGGATTTCACGAGTCCGGGCGATTTGCTTTTACCTAATGACTGGAATAACGGCGATTTTTCTGTTCATGGCGATGATTTTGGCGCACCCTTTTGTTCTCTTGTGCGATCGGCATCAGAGGAAAGCTCACCATTGGATTGCCAAGACGTGGGCGTGGTTGACAATTTTGCCCTTTTATTCTGTAGAATTTCAAGGGCTGGAAAATCTCCCGCCCGACAATGTAGCTGCTGTTTATGTCTCCAATCATCAGAGTTTTCTTGATATATACACTCTTCTAACCCTAGGAAAAAGCTTCAAGTTCATCAGCAAGAGAAGTATATTCTTGTTTCCGGTGATTGGATGGGCCATGTTCCTTCTGGGGATCATTCCCATTCGAAGGATGGATACTAGAAGCCAGATGGTAATGCTCTCTTTCTATCTATTTTTTATCTAGTTTTAGTCATAATCCTTCCGAGTATATTGAATCATGGTAAATGGAATCAGCTATGAAGATTATGTGGGACAACTTAATAGCTGCAGATTACATATTTCCTTTCAATTGTGGCTCTGTAATCAAATCTGAAGTATGGGTTGTTATCCTTGATGATTATGATAATGATGACGGGATGATGAAGAGTAATCATTATCTTAATGATTTGTCAGCGCCTGGTTGATGATGATGACTCATCATTGTCTTTCTCACTTGGTCCACAGCCAGAGATGTTGATGACATGCTGTCATTGTTACATGCACTTGGGACGATGACAATGATGCAATTGTGGATCACGATGATGATTTCATCATACTCCATCGGCATCCTACTTTGGCATCCATGATTAGATTTATCATTGTCCTCATCACTTGTCTGTGCCGAGAGAACATATAAGATGATGATCTGTTAACATGATTGCCAGACATCTGTGGCTTGGGATGATGCAGACGAGTCATTGTGCTTGTGACAATCACAAAATTGTGGATGAGTATGATTTTTTATTCTGATGATGAAAAGGATGACGACCATTTGTGGATGGCAATGACCATTCTGGTATCAATACCTTATTGGAATCAAACCTCTGTCTTTTGTCAAAATCTAATAGAAAGCTTATGTAGGAATACTTGATTGAAAGAAGCTCGAGAAGTTATTCCTTTCAATTGTATTTCTATAATGGCAATTATAATCAAATCTGAATTTTATATTTGAGAAACTATTTTCCTCCAATCGTCCTGCAGTATACTTGTATAATTTTGGACTCAATAATTTTTATTCAGGACTGTCTTAAACGATGCATAGAACTGGTAAAAAAGGGCACCTCTGTTTATTTCTTTCCAGAAGGCACCCGATCAAAGGATGGAAAACTGGGTACTTTTAAGGTGGGATATTTGTGAACTCAAGTTTTTTGTTATATTCCTATCCATGCCTGTTTACTCAAAATAGAAATGCACTGGGCAGTTTTATTTGGTTTTAAGATTTTCGATTTTAAGTAATTGTATTGATTTTTAAAATTTGACGTCGCACATCTCCTTCTCACTCTCTGTCGATTCATACTACGCTCTTAATTTTGTTCGTGATAAATCTAAAATCTAAAATAAACATGTTATTAATGCCTGCAGAAAGGTGCATTCAGTGTTGCCTCAAAGACTGGGGCTTCTGTTGTGGCAGTTACTTTAATGGGCACGGGTGTTTTAATGCCTTCTGGAATGGAAGGCTTCCTCAACTCAGGCAACGTGAAGGTTGTTATTCACAAGCCTCTGGAAGGAAATAATGCTGAAGAGCTGATGGATAGTGCAAGGAGTACTATAGCTGACACTCTTCTTCTCAATGGATTTGGAGTTCACTAATTTGAGGCGATGTATAATAGATCTTCCCTCAGATGTAAATTTTTTGCCTTGAGATTTATATTTTTTCTGGATTGTTCTCCAATAAAGAAGTAAGATGAAGATTCAGATGAAGGTTACTCAGCAAAAGAAGTTAAGAAGTCAGTGAATCTGAAGATTGAGGCTGTGATGTAAACTGTTAGGATCCCCAACCTCTTTGAAGGGTATTTTAGTCATTTGCCTTTAGAATGGTTTCCCTTCGAAGAAAACTTGTATTGACTGGGATGTCCTGCGGAGAGGAATCTGGTGCCCAATCCGGGCCTCTAACCATAGTTCTTCTTTATCTTTCTTTCTCTCTCTCTCTCTCTCTCTCTCTCTCTCTCTCTTTGTCATATATCTCAAGGCACCAGAGACATATTCCAACAAAGACCTATTTGAGGCCTTTAAGGTGATGTCTAGTGTTCGCCCGTCCCAACCCTGATATCAGTGGCCGATCTCGGGATGGATGCTGAACCGGATCTCGGAAATGGGCTTTCTGATATCTGTCCATACTGATATCCTGATGCCGGATGACAGTATGGGATCTCAGTTGCTACATTAATACCTTACCAAGCTATTATGATTCATATATACTGTTTCTTTGAGTATTCTATAATTTTCTTCATGGTCTAAATTTATATTTCGCTTTTAATATCATATTTTGTCTGGCCCAGTCACAAAATGGGCCAAAATCCTCTGACCGTGGAGCATATTTCTAGCCCACCTTATGAATTTGGCATTTAGGTAGAACACATGAGCTTTTTAAATAACTTATAGACCACGGGTATTTATACTACCGTAAATTTTGTAATTTTCCATATTGGACACTATTCCTCTACTTTTAAACTGATCTCCGGATATCAGGTATCGTTGATCCAGACATCGTTTTTTGGTAGGGATCTTGATATCCGATATCCAGCTATCGGTTTTTGATATCGGATATAAGATTCGATAACTGGTACCGGCATCCGCCACATCTGGAGCCCTGTGATATCTATCCCGATATCCGATGTCCGATGGATATTTCGATATCTGTCTGATATCTGATAGCCGATATCACAAACTGCCCTCATTTTTACCGGATATCGGATATTGGTTGTCCGATATCGGATACCGGTTTTCCGAAATTGGATATTGGTTGTCTGATATCGGATATCGGATATTGGTTGTCCGATCACTAGTGATGTCTTCTTACTGGTTAATTTGGATTTCTTGAGCTATCATGCAATCTTTGAAGTATATTTTTATAAACCCTGAATAGTTGTTACTTTTTGAGTTCCTTGAAGAAATGTAGGTTATCTACTGCGAGTCTTGATTTGATGAAAATATAATTGAGTGATCGGATTTCACTACAGTTTAGAAATATCGTCTGATGCATCGAAGCTGGATTCCACTTGGGTAAGATTCCTCATATCAGAAATTTTGAAGTAGACAGTGGGGAAATAATATGTTTTAGCTATTTCATTGGTTGGATTGAGTAGACAAACCACAAGACCATCAGCAATAGTTACAATTAGTTGTCGAATTTAGAGTGAGAAAGCAGGTTGTTGTAGCAGTCACTCATTTGAACTGCACATCTTATTGTCGTAGGAATTCAGTTACATTTATTATCTGTTTGTTCTGAATTTCAATTTTGTAGTATAAACCCCCAGATAGACTCTTATTGAGTTTCTGGCAATGTATGAACATAAATCACCATCTGCATATCAACCTGCTTTTTTAAAGGATATTAAGAGGAATGGGGTTTTGATACGATCTGGAGGCACATATATGAACATTGCCCTCAGCCCAAACAGGGAGGGAGCGGCCGTGCCTATGCCAGGCCAGACATCCGTAGCTCTTAAGCTCTACAATGCTGAAGGGAAGAGGAGGCTTTTGGCTTCCAGGTGAATGCCCTTGCACCTCCCATTACCTTATGCTCAAACTCATCACCTATTCTCGCAGACAACCACTCCTGAGCGCGAGGGGTTGAAGATCACTACTGCTCGGCGTTGTCCCCTTTGCCGAACCCCTATTCTCGTCCTATTCTCCTACGTCTCTCAGTGCAGCCTTCACTTTCCTCCAACTTCTGATAGTTGAACTTGGCATTGTAACGAAAGTTACCATTATCACTATGCTGGAACACCGAGTGCATTGGTTTTTACCACAGTTTCCTAAGCATTTCTTCCAGAGCCAAAAGGAAGTGGTCTAGGGTATTGTTCTCTAGTGGAGATTGTGGTAAGCAAGAAGCACATCATCAAGACGAAGAACATAAATTATTTAAAACTTGAAAATGATAAATTTTGCTAGAGTCATTATTATTGAAGGAGAGTGGATCCAGGGGTAGTATGTCCCAGCTCCAGGGATTATTTCCAACAATCAACGCCTAAAGCCTTATTCTCTGTTACTAAGTTATTATCTGATTTCTGAACCTGAGTACACTGAATGGCACAGTAAGTCAAGAAAGTCCATTCAATGGCTAAATAACCTTTGGCCAGATATAAGTTGAAATAATTCATAAACCATCATTTTGTCATTTAGTTATTTGATAGATAGATAGAAATGTCTTGGAATAAAAAATTAGTTGGCATGAGATCTTTATTTCAATGATTTTCTTCATCATAGCTCTTTATAATATCTTTTCCTTAAAGGTTCTATTTATCCTTTTCTCCCAACTGCTTTTGACCCCACTGTTGTTTTTACATTTCAAATGCAAATCAAATGCATATATGCTAAGGATCAGGGTCATGTGGGTCATAATGTTCTATAGTCTATAAGAAGTGAGCTGTCATTTCCGAGGTTCTAATAAATACAGTTTAAAACTTGTATGGTCTATAGCTTAAGTGTTGTTTGATCGGATTTTTATGACTTCAATGCTTGAACATGTTAACCACCAAAGTATAGGCAGTTTTTTTACTAATATACAGCCTTATGGCTTAATAGAAAAGATATTTATCGAGAACTTTAAACAAAAAAATTAACATTAGACTATTTAAATGATACGATGGCAGAAAGTACCTGAAGCTACATGACCAAGATATTTCTGGCCTGACTTTGGTCTGTAATCAGATGCCCTGGACCAACTTGCACATGGGAAAAATGGTGGACATTTGCTGAGAAACCTAATATCTGGGCAAAGAGGTACGCTGATCACATGGTGGGAATGGGTTTCATTGAACTCTTGACCAGTAACCAAGGTGAGATAAAGGTAGAGTGTGTCATTGTCAATAGCAGCTGAACAACTGACCCAAAAAACCTAGTGCTGCTAGTAGCATGTTCCACATTTCCTTAGTTGAATAAATAGAGAACAGATTCCTTCCAGTGACTTCTTCAATCAAATGTATTGCCCATTGGAGATTTTTTCGCAGATTGATGTTTCTAGGGCGCCAAGTGAGTTTTTAAGATTCCATTCCCCACTAGACATGAGAGTTCTTGACAAGCTTTCATGAGGATCCTTCAAAGTGATACACATCTTTGTTCAGCTTCATGGAACATCTCCATGAGTCCTCATCCTAGATAAATTAACTAGTCTGCTAGAAGCTATCTTCTCATGTATGTTAATTTATCTGGTTAGGTTATGCCAATGGGGATGATAACATGATAAATGAACATATATTTCCATACATTTTAGATGTTTTTAGTATTATTAATTTATAATTTATCATGTTACTATTTGAATTAACCAAGTATTCATGCATTAGCTAGAAATTCCAAATTTTGCACATTATTATTATTATTTTTCACTTACTTCATTGACTTCTATGAAGTCAATCAGTTTGATTATTGATGAGTATTTTATAGTCCCCAATGTGTAGAAGTTAACAGGAATTACAATATATAATTCTTAGGAAATTGGAGAATTTTTGGGAGCTTAGTGATTATCAGATAGGGCTGAAATGATGAAACGGTGTTGTGGGCTTTTAAAAGAGAAATCATAAGGGCTTGGGCCACGACCTGACCTTCCTATTGGGCCTTTAAACACTTTAAAAAATAAACCAGCTGGAAATTACAAGGCAAAGCTCTCAACCAATGGAGAAAATAGGCAAAATGACAGGAAAAGAGAATAAAAAATGCCCAAAAAGGTATTTTAGTAATTCTTAAATTTTATAAATACTATTTTCCTCTAGCATTCCCCCTCTTTCTGGACGTGCTCTATCAAGTGGCTGGCCAGCAATACAAGGCATATTTCAGGATCTGATGAATCCAAAATGATAGTGATAAATATGTGCACTTCTTGCTAATTTTTCTACTTCTTTATCTTTATCTGCATATACTATCAACATTTATGTTAAGTTGTGAAAAATCATGAATAAAATTACCTTTTTCTAATTTTGAGTTAATTATTGTCATTTGTGGGGCTAAGCCCACTTAACTCAATGAGTTAAGTGGAGTGAATCTCACTCTCTTCTTAGTTTATGTAGAAGATGCAGGAATTAGGTGAAACTTTCATGACTAAAGGGGATAATTAATGAACTAGAAGCTATTTGGCCCAAAGGAGCAGGCCCAGCCACGACCTTGGGCCAAGAAAGGAGGCCCAAATCAAAACAGCTGGCTCTAGTCTAAAGGCCTGCTAAAGAAGCTCCATTAAGCCCACTATGAGAGGCATCTTGGGCCAAAGAAAGGAGGGCAAGGGGAATGTCCAGCCATGATTATTTATGAGCATTTAAGGTGCTTGGATGCTGATTGGAGGACACCCTTGGACGTGGATCTAGGCCAGAGAAGAAGATCCAACCATTCAATCCATAAATCATCCAAGGGTGGAGACTTGAAGATACCACCTTTAATGCTAATTAAGGAAAGAATTCTTGAACGTCCCTGGGGTATTTCAAAGGTCTCAATGCTGATTGGAGGACCATAATGGACGTGGATCATGACCCAGAAAAGAAGATATGGCCATCCAATGTATTAAAAATCCAATGGCTCTCATTTGCTCTGTCTCCCTATATAAACCCCTTCACCCTATCGTAATATTCATCTTGTGATTCAATAAAAAGTAATGTTTGGTGGCCTAAGTGCAATTGAGTCATAGATCCATTCACCTTAGTGAGTGTCAGGCTGAGCAGGAAGCATCCAGGGCTGAATAAGCTTGTGGAAAGGAGAAGAAGAAGTCCCTTGGGCCTTGGAGGGTGTGACAAAGAGGTTGCCTTCTTATTTCTCCTTTTTTACTCTTATCTGTTTGTCTTTTGTCTTCTAGTTAGTCTTGGAGAAGCTACTCAACATCTAGACGTTTCCAACACATCCAACCACGCTCAAAAATTCATTCTAAAACTCATTCTAGAGTGGAGTTAGTGCAGGCCCATTTTTCTCTCTCCTTCGCCAAGCCACTTGCCCTATTTAGCATCCGGACTTAGCCAAATTTTGACCAAGTCTGGAGCGTCAGGCTCTTTCATTTTCTATTTTATTATGGCTTTAAAATATTCCTTAAAAATCCCAAAGAATTCATTTTCTGCTTACTAATATTTTTATAAATATTTTAAAATTTTTGTTTATATTTTTATTAGTTATTTATCTTCATAGGTAGTAAACCCACTTCTAAAATTCAAAAAAAAATATAAGTAAAGTGCAAATTCATTAGAATTAACCATTGCTCCCTGTGGATTGACCTTACTCTCACTGGGCTAGTAAGGTAATTATAAATTTTGTTGTTTTAATTCAGATAAACCTACAACACTATTTAGTGATGTTAAATCATCACTAATTACCTCTAAAATCTCAGTTATCAGGATCCAGGTTGTTCAACCTGCTTAATGTAAGTTTGTTGAAGTTTTCATTCAATCCCATCCCTTGTTTTCATTGAAAAATGCCTGATCCTTTCAAGATATAAGGATCCAGACTTGAGAGGAAGCACTGAGGGCTCACCAGGCTTGCATTGAGGTTTTAGGAACCTAGATTTCTATTTTTACATCATCATCCATCCATTTACCCTTAAAATCCATCATTTTCTCACTCTTAACATTCAATTTTCCCTACTTTCTCTCTCTACAACCGTTTCATTCTCTCTCTCGATCTTCATACATATCCGTAGTTGATACTTTAGAAATTACATAAAAGGCATCCTTCATTTGCACCTTCAAATTCTATCTCAAACTTCTTCTACACCCTCTTTTCATTTTCTCTCTCTATCTCTTCATTTCAGCCATTTTATATCTCGAAAACAGTTTCTTTCTCTCTATAAATATATTCCAGTCTCCCTCTAGATCATCCTTAATTCTTCATTTCATTATTTTGTTTTTAAAAAATTGTGTTTGAATTCCATCATTTAGGGCAAAAAATGGAGAGTGGAGGACTTAGTCAAATTGACTAAGTCCTGACCATATTGAATCAAGCCCAATAGGGCTTAGTCCATTTGGCTAAGTCTTGACTTAGCCTAATTGGGCTGAACCTTAGTGGGCTGACCCACTAAGGCCAGCCCTATACAGTCCACACAAGGATCGCCGGCTCATCTGGTCCACCGCTGCTCCGCCACCGCTCTGCCCTATACGGGCCACACAAGGATAGCTGGAAAAGGTATTTTCCTTATTTAATATATTGAAAAATTCCAAAAAAATCAGAAAAATCCCTAAAATTACTGTAATCAAAATATATTATACTCTCCCATCTCATAAGGTGATGCTAATCACGGAAATAAACGCACCACACGAAAGCCTTTTCAATGTTATTCCCACTGCTTCGGAATCCGACTCTTCACAGGAGAAAAAAAAATGGAGTTAGAAGGCCATATGATAGGCGGTAACTATCTTGTACGGTTAGGGGGGTAGTCGGCATTTTTAAATCTACAAAAATTATAAAACAAAAATTTAACTATCATTTTTAATATTTCTTGTGTTTTTTGGTGCTACTTAAATTCAAGCCAGTTCAAAAAAATATTGATTTCCTATTTCTATTGTTAATTAAAATTATGAAAATTAGTCTTAAATATTTTTAGTGTTTTTTTGTATTTATGCTTCAATTTAGATCATAGGAATTTATAAAAATTGACTAAATATCCACAAAAATCTCAGAAATTATATATCTCACTTTTAAACTCACTTCCTTTATTCCAAGCTTGAGAAAAATTCCGAAATTAAATTTCTACCTCTTTGTGGATCAACCGCTTACTTGGCCTCTATTAATTATAGAGTATTTAAGTGGAAAATTTTCATAAATTTTTTTGACTGAGTCTGAATCAAAACAATGACATAAACCCCTAAATTTGGACATATCAGGAGGCGCTGACTTAGGCTTTTGTATTTTCATTTGTTAGTTTATCCTATCTATGTAAGGTTGTACCTACCTATGAATAGCATGGATAAAATATTTGACAGAGTGACTTGTAGCCGGGTTAGGGCTAGTCCTTGGGGATCTTCTAGCCTACAGAAACCTCATAAGAGTTAAAAGCCCCCCAAAAAATACTTCAAACGGGGTATGCATGAATATCAAATAACAAGAAAAGTTGGTGTCGGATATCCTTGGCCCTCTTAGCATTGTTGGATGATTGAGACTTCCACCTTCTCTTCTTCGGACTATATATGTCACTTCACTTGGCCCACTTATTTTTTTTGAGAGGTTACCACAACCTAAGGGTTGAGCACACTGGTTAGTTGGTTCGCTCCCTTAGCCTAATTTAGAGAATTCTCACAACTCTATAAAATATTTTAAATATTTCAAGTACAGTAAAGAAATAAAGATGCTAAAATGATAAGTAAGATGAAATAATACTTTTACTTGTGTTTATTTCTTTATCGAATAAAGTAAAAGTTTGAATTTGATTGACTAGTGAACTCTGTTGAATCATTGAATCACTTGTAGAATGACTTGATCACTATCTACTATTAAATAGATTCTTAATTTTGCAAAGTTAATCACACAAATTCCACTAAGATTCAAATCTTGCCCCAATAAGAACTTAATATATGCCCACTAAAGCTCTCCAATGTTAACCCAATAAAGACTAAAATTTTTCAATACAATTCATTTAAAAATCCAATAATCGTTCCATAAAAAGGAGCCAAATAGGATTCTTAAAACTCTCCTCAAAATGGGCTTAATGCAATTCCTGAAATTAATTTAATAATGTGCCCCAAAATGGGCCCGATAAAATTTAGGTTGGGGCCCGCAAGATGTAGGACAGCAAGCCTAGATAAATCCTTCAATCAACCCACTAAAATTTTCCTTAAATTTAACCCAAAAATAATCTCTTAACCATCCCAAAAAGCTAGTATAAATCATCCCAATATACCTCAATGTTTGGGGCAATAAAATCAATTTTGCCTATTTTTCTAAAATAAAAGACACTCATTAAGTTTAGGATTTAAGGATATACAGATGACTTACCTCATTGGGAAGGAGGCGAGCTTGCTTTTCAGAGGAGAGATGAGTGGCAACGAAAAAAAAAGTAAAGATTTGATTTTAAAGTAATATTTTCTATCCTTCCTTTCTCTTACCATGTATGAAATTCATGAAGGCAGTTCTAGTACTCACTGAAGGGCCCTTTGACATCCACAGGATGTTTTCATGTCAACCATGTCATCATTAGAAAAGTATTCTACACTAAAATTTTAAAATCGTTTATTAAAAATTAAACAAACTACTTTCGTCTGATGTACCAAGCTTACACACCAGATTACACATCCTAATATTATGAAATAGTATCTCATAAAAAGCTCATTCTGAAAGACCTAATGCCTACTTCAGTTCATGTCTTTCCACCATAAAGGTTGTGCTATCAAGTTATTTCTATGTCTGTAAAAAATCCTAGCCATTTCATTCCCCAAGGTATTCAGTCCGCTGTCACTTAAATTTTTCTCTGTCACATAAATTTTATCCCAATCTCACATTCCATAAGAGAGGCCTAATGCATTACCTTAATCCTTCTTGGTCCTTCCCTATCCAAAGTCTCTGATACCAAATTCCATTGGATAAAGTTTATAGCATTATGAACATTATATCTCACACTATTATGTTAATATAACTCATGTTTCTGATTTATACCTAGAGCCTAATCGTTAATAAATAACTTTATTTCAACTTGATATTTCTTCATCTTATAGAGACTTATGCTCTTCTTTCCCAAACCTGGATGATCCATATCAAATTTCTGATATTTTTTTCAAAAAGGCATAATAGGAACTCAAGAATGATGCTCACAAGCTAGTTTTATCTTCATTGTACTGCTATTCTCTATACTTGTATAGACTATAAAACTTATTTCTGGCATTGAACTGCCAGAAATTCATTGTACTGCAATTGGTAAGCGTGTATAGACTATAAACCTTATTTCTGTCATGACTCGGTCAATATAAGCGATGTTTGTAATTAAGAGCTAGACAATAAATGATGTCGTGCACTAAACTCACATCGTTAGTGAGTATATTTATTTCATCGTTTTCATTATTTATCTTATAGAAACTTACGTTTTTATTTTCCCAGACATGGACAGCCCGTATCATATTCTAATAAGATTCTCAAAAAGACATAATGTTGACTCCAGCATGATTCCCACGAGTTAGTTGTAGCTTCAACATACTGCGTTTCTCTAAATGTCCTATAGTTATGTATTTATCACTTCAATCTCGGGCTACGAACAACTTAGTTCTATCCTCACTGTCAATGGACGAAAACACAAGAAAATTAATCCCATGGATTCTTTTTTTTTTCGATAAATGGCACTATATACTCACTAACAGTCTTCGTGTCTCCATAATTCTCGCGCGAGCGGTGGCACTGCACCATGGCCACGGGCGAGGGCTGGTCCTGCATGCAAGCGAGAGCGGAGAGCACGGGGAGACTGTGTGGCGGCCGTGGACGGGTCGCGGGCAGTTCGAGAGGCTCGAACGTGCGGCGGCACGACGATGGCGGCCACGGACGTGCGCGGGTGGCTAGCGGCTAGGTGGCAGCGGCGAGCAGTGAGCGGCGCACTCCCTTCTCCTTCCTCCTTCTCCTTCTTCCTTCTCCTTCCTCCTCCTTCCTCCTCCCTCGTGGATCATGACCCTTCTTCTCTCGTGAGAATTTTTCTTCAACAAAAAACAAGGGTGAATTCTCTTAGGGCATCCATCGTTCCTTGTATAGGGGAACACGGACGAACCCTAAAACTACAAACAAAACAAACCAAATAAGAGAGGGGGGAGGGAAAGAGACGAGGGTTCATCCCCTTAGAGGGTGGAGGGATGATCCTTATAGAATGGATCCCCCCTCGCTATACATGATCGTAACGGAGCGAAACAACGAACAATAAACTAAAAATAAAAATGACATACGAAAAACGACGAATGAAAACGAAGATAGCGTGCCCGTTACCTGGAATACTTGAATTCGGGTGTACGTACTGTCGCCATAGCTTGCCAAGCGGGCTGAACGTGGATCGGTGGCTATGTCGATGACGATGGTGACATCTTTGAAGACGTTTCTGGGGGCTCGGGCTGCGCCGGTCCATCATACTTCCTACCCTCTTTGGTGTTAGTGTTCTTCATCCAGTGTTCTTCGAGTGTTCGTCCACCGCCGTCAGATTATATACGGATTTTGAATCTTCAAGCGAATAGACTGAAATAGGCCTTTGAATCTTCAAGCAAATCGCCATCGGATTTATTGATTCTGGTGCTTTGTTTTCACCACAGTGGTTGTAAGACAGTACTCCGGCCCTCGACGAGGGAAGAGGCTGCACCATCACTATTTTCATCGGATTTAAATCCTCGGATTCGATCATGTGATTTGTGGCCTGTTTTATCATACCGCTCCCCTAGTCATTCTACTATCCAGTTCCCTTCGTCACCTTGTTCCCGTCTCCCCTAGTCAACATGCATCAATTATGCTAGATATGATCAAGATCCATACGAAAAATTCTTTGTGTGGGTAAAACGGGAGAAATAAATGGCTTTCTTCTGCGAGAGATAAATCCTGGTAGCCTCCAAATATATCTTGAGACGCTGATATTTAGCTAAAATATTGTAGAGCCAGGGATGGTACATAAACGGGTCCATTGCTTCATCTTTTGCAAAAAGATCCTACTAAGCTAAGGTTGAGTCCTCCTTCACAAACGGTTTGTGGGCACAAGAAAAATGACAAGGACACTGGATGGAGCAATATGTGGCACGCCCTCAGTGACTGTCTACCGCTTGGATCAGCGTCCGTTGCCGCTCATGTCCCATAAGATCAAGCCAATTCAAGGGGCCAGGCATGCCTTACCTAATCCAGATAGCGGAATGGAGACATCAGCAATTACCTAATCCAGCCGCGTGCACCCGCGTGCAACTGTACACAGCACGCAGCCGCGCGCAGCACGCAGCAGCGCACTGCTGTGCACAGCCGCACGCAGCACGCAACCGCGCGCAGCACGCAGCCGTGCGCAGCACGCTGTTGCGTGCAGGCATTCCGTGCATAGGCAGCCGCCGCGCGCTGCATAGTCAGCGCGCAGGAGGCCGCCAAGCACGCAACACCTTGCGCGCAGGTTATCCCTGCACGCAAGGTGTTCGATCCTTTGCCCCAAAGGGCAAAGGATCTGTCTACAGAGAAATTCTCTGTAGACGGCTTGATTAAGTTGCACTTTAACGTACTGAAAAGGAATTTCTTGCTGTTTTCTTTTGCTCCCTGTGGATCGACCCTCACTCGCCCTAACTTGTGAGGTTTATAAATTCGTTGAATAAGCTTAATCCTCACACATGTTACTGATAAATAACCAGTAAAAAACACAGTAAAATTGAGCTTATCAACTGGCATTACCAGTTTTATTGTTTTAATTTTTTAGAAGAAAAGCGGAGGAGAGAGAATGCGGGGAGGACAGAGACTCAAATACTTTAGGGCGGCGTTCACTTGCAAATTTTAATTTTATAAAGGGGTTTGTTGAAAAAAAACAGCAAGGAGTCTCTCGCATGTCGCCGTGGCACTCTCTTGGCCGTCAGATGAGAATCGGATGGGGCGTGAAGAGAGAGAAGCTCTGGGAGGGGTTACGTGGCGCAAAGAGAGAGCACCTGCCAGAAGAATTTGGAAAGTCGCCACCAATAAAATGGCGACACGTCAGCTTGCAGTTAGGAGAAATAAAGAAATGAATAAATGAATTAATCCAATGGTTAACATTGGTCTAAATTCATTTATTCATAACTTTTGAGCTAGAACTCCGATTGAGATGATTTTTTTATGGATTTGATCGTCTTGACACCCTCTTTCTATCTGTATTTGTTGGATCATTGAGATCAGGCCTGCATTGATAGATAAAATTTAAATACTCATAAGGGGTAAAATGGTAATTTATTCCATTTTACTTAGGTATAAAAGCCCAATTTCGAGAGGGAGGGATCATTCTTGATGGTTCTCTATCACAGCTGCAAGACAGAGAGGAGCCCCAGTGTGGATCAACCTTTTTGGTACTTTTTCCCTTCATTGTATTTGAACTTTGGTGCATTTTGAATGAAATTGGTTAAGTTGTTTGTTTCTTCTTCTCTATTCTGATCTGAACTCCTAAATCGCTTGGCTTGAGCGGCATGTACAAGCCCTGATTAGGATTGAAAGGAGAAATTGAGGGATTTACCTAGGCATTCAATTGCATTCCCAAAGAAAAGCTCTAAAAAAATTAGTTTTAATTCTTAGGAGATTGAATTACCCCATTTCAGTTCTGAATTACCAAAGTAAAAAAAAAACAACCCAAACTCAAATTTAAAATCCGCTTTTAACCTCTCTAATTGACCTCTTGGATCCTTTCATTAGTATCAAAGAAGCCAATTTAGAGTTCCATAATTCTTCTACTCATCTCACCTCTTCTACCCCCCTTTCTAAACTCCTCTTCTAATTAGGGTGAGTTGATCTTCATTGAAGATCAAATTCACTCCAATTAGGATTAAAACACCAAAAAGATCATCGAATTGAATTTCTTACTCACTTCCCTTGGACGACACTCGTACTTATCACTATACACCTTAAGTAGAGTTTTATAAATTTTATTTCTTAAGCCAAAATTCACAACGACAAGGGCTAAAAATTGCATAGTTTTTACCCCTATTTTTGGCTTATCAATTGGCGCCGTTGCCGGGGAAGCAACGCTAAGGAATTCAACGTACCTTTATTCATAAACGAAATTGGGCAAGTGTTGCTCAAATTTTTGATAATTATCCTTGTTATCATTTTTAAATTAAAAAGTGATTTGGTGGCTAACGACTAACGGGTGTTGTGTTTGAATTAGTGGTTTTGTATGAAGCTTAGGTCTGGATTTGAATCAGGGAGCAGTGACAGAAATTCCCCTGTAGTAGACTCTGCCACACCCGAATCATATTTCACCGAACCTTCATTCGTAGAGGAGACGTTGATTAGAACCTTACCAATGGACCCAATAGGCAATGGAACAGGAAATCCTGAGGAAGTTAACGATGGACGTAGGAGGATCAGAGAGTATTACACGCCAGCTGAAACCCCCATCTTGACCAGGGTATCTGCCCCTATTGGAGAAGATGTGATGTTGAGAATTGATCCACACCAATTTCAGTTATTACCATCCTTTTTAGGGAAGGCAAACGAAGAGCCCTATGACTTCTTAGAAAAATTTTACGAAGCCTGTGATAGTTGCACTTATCCCAGAATTTCAAAGGAAGCTGTGAGAATGAAACTATTCCCTCATGCCCTGAAGGATAGAGCCAAGGATTGGTTTAGAACATTAGGGAAAAATTTCGAATCTTGGAATGATATGGAGAAAAGCTTTCTAAAGAGATATTATACAGTGGCGAGGACAAACTCTTTCAGAAGGGAGATTAGAAATTTTCAGCAGGGAAATGATACCTTTAGCGAAGCATGGGAGAGATTGATGGGGCTCATTAGGAAATGCCCCCACCATGGCATTCAAAAATGGGAGCTAGTGCAAATTTTTTAATGAAGGCTTGAATGATGTCGAAAAAGGAAGAATTGATATTTCAAGCGGAGGAGCGATAGCAGATATGTATGAAGATGAAGCCATGGCACTCCTACAAAAGATGTCCGACAATTTAGCCTATCACCAAGATGCCTCCGATCATGTTAGGGTTACTCCTCGAAAAGGTGGATTGTTGGATGTTAGGGGGGTTGAACCCCAGATTACTATGGATCGAATTGAAAAACAGATAGGTGTCATGATGGGAAAGGCCATGGGAAAGATGAATGAAAAAATGATCTCATTATGGCAGGGGCAGAATAGTGGAGGAGCACACAACCAAATAAGTCGATGAGAAATGTGCTCAAGTGATAGCCACACTGGAGCGGAATGCCCTATGATTTCAGAAGTGAATGCTATAGGCAGGCAGGAAGGGAACAATGGTCAATGGGCCGCTAGAGGAAACTTAGGAGGACAGGGATGGAACAATAACAATCGACCACCCCAACAACAGTTTCAACCAAAGGCGAACAATCCACATCACCAACAACATTATCAACCTTACCGAAATTTTTCAGATCCCACTAATGCGACTCTCACCAAGGTAATTGAGGAGCTGCAAGAAGACAAGAAGAGGATGATCAAGCTTTTCGAAGAAATGGAGGAGAGGCATCGGCGGGAGATGGAAAAGCTCAAGGCGGAGGTTGGCCTTCACATCGTTCAACAATTTGTGCATGGTGGAGCACCACAAGGTACTTGTCAAGACCCCATGAAGATGGGCGCCAAACCAGGTAAACTCCCTACTCAGGCCTGTATTAATCCTAGTAATTTACTTTATGTTGATGACATGTGAAGCATAGTGAATGAGCATATTCATAATGTGCATGTCATGACTCAAAAACAAGAAGAAGGAGAGTTAAGTGTTGTATCGAAACTTAGAAGTGGGAGAGAACTCTCTAATCCATTTGCAGCTGTAGAAAAACAAAAGGAAGTAGAGGATAAGTTAGAGGAACTAGAAAAAGATGAAGAAATAGGGGTAGAGGAAAATCTGGAAAAGGAACCCGACCCAAAAGCATATTGCCCGCCTATCCCTTTTCCTAGTGCCTTACAAGCAAAGAAAGAAAAATCAAAAGATAGCCCACTTCTTGAGTATTTGAAAGAGGCCACTGTTGAAATTCCTGTTTTAGATGCGATATAGTACATCCCTGATTATTCCAAATTTGTGAAAAACCTATGCACACCCCCTAGGAAGCAAAAGAGGATTCAACTTTCTGAGAATATTAGTTCAATGTTTTTGCATGAATTACCTCAAAAGCGCAAAGATCCGGGAGCACTAATGATTAAATGTGAAATTAGAGGAGAAGTATTCACCAAAGCCTTACTTGATTCAGGAGCAAGTGTGAATATTATGCCTAAGGCTTTATTCGAGACCTTTAAATTTGGTGAACTACAACCAGTAAATTTAGAGTTGCAGTTAGCGGACCGAGCAATTAGAAGACCGTGTGGTCAGCTGGTGGATGTGGTGATGAAAGTAGAAAAGTGCTCATTTCTAGTGGATTTTATAGTAGTGGATGTAAAAATTTCAGGAAAAATTGGTCATGCACCCATTATTTTAGGACGCCCATTTCTAGCTACCGCAAGAGTGAACACTGATTGGAATGAAGGAAAAATTAAATTGCGCATGGGAAAAGAGGAGGTTGAATTACCAATTTTTCAATTGATGAAATACCCCAATAGTAGCCAGGAAGATATCTATACATGTTCCTTAAATGATGATGATGATGAATGCGATGCCATAGAGAACGTAATGTATGATGTGATGGCAGTGAATGAGAATGTTTATGAGGGAGAGAAGGATGACCGCAATGAAACGAAGGGTGAAAGTATGAATGACTACATATCTATGCCCACTGATGAATTAGAATTGAAACCTCTTCCTTCTCATCTTAAATATGCTTTCTTAGGTCCAAGAAAGATGTATCCTGTGATTATCTCTTCGACCCTCACCATGGAGCAGGAAGTTAACCTATTAGATGTATTACGACAGCACAAGAGCTCTATTGGGTGGACCATAGACGACATCAAGGGAATCAGCCCTGATGTCTGTCAGCATAGAATTTTTATCAAGGAAGGATCCAAGCCCTCAGTACAACATCAACGTAGGCTAAACCCTTATCTTTATGATGTGGTGTCAAAAGAAATCACCAAATGGCTGAAAGCGGGATTCATTTACCCAATTTCAGATAGTAAGTGGGTTAGTCAAATTCATGTAGTACCCAAAAAAACAGGAATTACTGTTCAAAAGAATCAGGATGGAGAAGAGATCCAAACTAGGGTAGCATCGAGTTGGCGAGTATGCATAGATTATCGGAAGTTAAATCTAGCAACAAAAAAGGACCATTATCCTCTGCCTTTTATTGATCAAATACTTGAAAAATTAGCTGGAAAAAGTTTCTATTGTTTCTTAGATGGGTATTCAGGATACAATCAAATTAGCATTCATGAAAGTGACCAAGATAAGACTACGTTCACGTGTCCTTTAGGAACATTTGCCTTTAGAAAAATGCCATTTGGAGTTTGTAATGCACCAGCAACCTTTCAAAGGTGCATGAGTGCAATGTTTTTTGATCTTATTGGTACGTGCCTTGAGGTTTTCATGGATGACTTTTCTGTGTTTGGGGAATCTTTTGAGTGTTGTTTGTCTAACTTAGATAAAGTGTTACAGATTTGCGAGGAAAACAAGTTAGTGCTCAGTTGGGAGAAATCCCATTTTATGGTGGACACGTGAACGTAGTCTTGGATTAATAAAATCGAGATCATTAAGGAGCTTCGTTCTACGCCACCATATCAGCAAGGAGGGGTTGGCGGTGGACAAGGCAAAGATCGAGATCATTAAGGAGCTTCCACTCCCATCGACCCTAAAGCAACTTAGTGGCTTTTTGGGCCATGCAGGCTTTTATCGTCGCTTTATTAAAGATTTTCCCAAAGTGGCTAAACCTCTCACTTTGCTTCTTTCTAAAGACAAAGAACTTATTTTGAATGATGAATGCAAGTTGGCTTTTAATCGGATTAAAGAAGCATTAGTTACAGCCCCTATCTTACAAGCTCCAAATTGGAGTGAACCCTTTGAGATTTTTTGTGATGCTTCAGATTATGCAGTGGGAGCCGTTTTGGGTCAACGCAAAGACAAGAAACCTACAGCTCTTTACTATGCAAGTAAGACTCTCGCCGCTCAGGTAAATTACTCTACCATAGAAAAGGAGTTACTTGCAATTGTCTTTGCTTTAGATAAATTTCGATCTTACCTCATAGGGAGTAAGATTATAGTCTTTTCAGATCATGCTGCATTTAAACATTTATTAAGCAAGAAAGAGACAAAACCTAGATTTTATTAATGCAAGAGTTTGACATTGAAATTAGAGATAGGCATGGAGTGGACAATGGTGCAGCTGATCACCTCTCCCGCTTATCAATGCCATCCCTAACTCCCATCATAGATTCTTTTCCTGATGAGCATATTTTAGGAATTTCTACGCGAAAATTACCTGGTATGCTCATATAGTAAATTACTTGGTAACTGGTCAATTGCCACAAGGTTGGGATTATGATGATCGAAAAAAGTTTTTTAAGGATATCAAGTATTACTATTGGGATGAGCCTGAACTATTTAGATTGGGAGTCAATCAAATTTTTAGAAGATGTATACCAGAGGATGAACAATGGAGAGTTTTGGAGTCGTGTCACTCATCTTTGTGCGGAGGACACTACGCCTCCAAGATAACTGCACAAAAGGTCCTACAATGTGGCTTTTATTGGCCTCATCTTCATCGTGATGCATATGAATTCTGCAAGAGATGCATTCGATGTCAAGCAGTGGTAAATGTAGGTCGCAATGCTTCTATGCCTATACATCCTATTCTTGAAGTTGAGTTGTTTGATCTTTGGGGCATAGATTTCATGGGACCCTTTCCTCCATCTTTTGGACATGAATATATTTTGGTAGGTGTTGATTATGTCTCTAAGTGGGTAGAAGCCATACCAACACGAAAAAACAACCACAAACATGTTGTTAAATTTGTCAAAGATAATATCTTTTCCCAGTTTGGATGCCCACGAGCCATTATTAGTGATGGTGGAACTCATTTCAACAACAAAGTCTTTAAAGAATTGTTACAACGATATGGAGTTCATCATCGTCTTACCACCCTTATCACCCTCAGGCCAATGGCCAATTCGAAGTCTCAAATAGGGAGATTAAAAAAATATTGAAGAAAATTATTAACCCTAATGGGAAGGATTGGTCTAGTAAGTTGCCTAATGCGCTATGGGCGTATCGGACTGCATATAAAACCCCGTTAGGAATGTCGCCATTCAGGTTAGTCTTTGGAAAAGCCTGTCATCTCCCTTTAGAAATCGAACATCGCGCTTTATGGGCTATTAAGCGACTTAATCTATCTTTAGATGATGCAGGTGAACATCGTTTATTGCAGCTGCATGAATTGGAGGAGTTTTGGAATGAAGCATATGAAAATTCCCTCATCTACAAAGCCAAGATGAAAGCGTTCCATGATCAACACATACACAGAAAAGTTTTTGTCCCTGAACAAAAAGTCTGGCTATATAATTCGACTTAAACTTTTTCCAGGAAAGGTTAAATCAAGATGGGATGGACCTTACGTCGTATGCCAACATTTTGACAATGGGTCTGTCCTCATTCGAGATACAACACATGGAGCCGAATTCAAGGTCAATGGGCAGCGTTTGAAACCCTTCCTTGAACACGAGCCACATCCCCCCAATGAAGACATTTCTTTAGAAGCGGCGACATCACCATCCGCTTAGAGCTCTCAACAATATTTGTGTTCTTTTATTATGTTTTAGGATTTACTTTCTTTGCATTATGTTAGCTTCTTATTTTTGTTGTGTCTTCTATGGTAACTTTGACCAGGTTATGGGTGTATGTGATTCAGCAAATCAGTACTATCGCCAGGATCTCTTATTAATAATGCCATCGGGCCCAACGTCTCCAATATCACTGTTTGCCCTTCTCACCTCAGTTTTACTCTTCATGATTTTAGTAGCTATGCATTGAGGACCATGCACGTTTTAGTAGGGGGGAGCTAGTTCATTTTATGTGGCGAACTGTGACTCATGCATTTAATTTTAAAGAATATTATATGAATTGAACCTGCTTGTAATCATCTTTAATATGCATATACATGAGTCATACCTTTCATCCAGTGGTTTGGGAACATGTGTAGAGAAGTTAAGCTCCTAGAGAGGATCAAGAACAAGTTGAGGTGCTGCACACGTGATTTTGAGCAATGTGGGGTCGATTTCAAAATTGGGTAGGGTGTCTAGTAGGTGAGTAGATGATGGAAAGTCCAAGGGTATAAGCTCTATGCTGCAAAGGAGAGTGATGAGTGAACTGAGATCCCCCATTCCATCAGCTCAAAACAGCCGATCCCACTTATGTACTTCGTCCCACCATTAGCCTACTTTCATTCCAAAATAGTGGGCAGTCATTCTTCAAGTCTTATGCACAGAATACACCATCTCCATCCACCTCATTGTTTCACACGCTTCACGCCATATCCATCACAACTTGACTCCACCACCTTGCTTCCACTACCGAGGATATGCCTATCTCCCAAATGCGTCTATCTCCTTTCCACGGTATCACTATGATACTGCCTCTTCGCCTCTTTTTCTGTCCATGATTCACTATGCATTATCTAAATCTTATTCTTCTGTCCCTTCTCTCTAGACCAATGTGATTGTTATGACACTCATGCTAGTTGTGATAAAATGTTTGAAAACCATTTAGATAATGGAAAGTGTTTCAATTTTTGGTCAGGCCCCTCTTCATCAAAAAAAGAAAAAAAGAAAAAAAAGGAAAAGAAAAAGAAGCAGAAATAAGTTTTTTTTTAAAAAGGGGAAGAGAAGAAGAAGAAGAAGAAAAAGAAGTGAAGAGGGGGGTTTGACTTGCGCAAATTTCTTATGTTACTATTCCATTTATGGTCATATTGCTCTCTATCTTTGTATCATCACATTGGTCCCATCTCTTCTATCTCCCTCATTTCTTCTGAAAATCTTGGGAGTAGGTTATCGCAGGTAGGACCACGTCTTGTCAACCATACATTCACCACATTTTTGAACACACTTATTCAAGTTCCCTCATGTTATTCCCATCTCTTGCATCACAACTCCAACAATTACGCCATATACCCTTTTTTGTTACCTTCATTTTGTGTGCTAAAAAGGAGGAGAAAATTGGCTGCTTCTATTTTTGGGGTGGAAAAACACTAACGGGAGACAAGTACTCGGTGGCCGCCACCCCGGGAGAGAGTGATCTTGCTTGCGAGAGATGTGAGGCCACTTTCAGATGAGTGCAGAGAGTTTACCTTAAGAGTATAGTGTCATACCTAGCAACAAGTACACTCCCTTCTCATCCACTTAGGCCTTCAAACCAAGGAGAAAGGAACCCCACATTCCTGAAAAGGTTGTGGCTCAAATTGTCATTTAGTTTTTAAGCTCAGCTTTCGATTGATACACTTAACACTTCCATCACTCGTTGTTTGACCCACAGGATGAAAGAAATAAAAATACGGCAAAATACTTGGATGTTGCTAAGGGACTAGCAATGTCTAAGCAGTGGGGTATATGATAACACCCTAATTTCTGTCTTTATTTCATGTTATTAGCACAATTTTATACTTTTAAAGAGCTTAAAATGGGGTTGTAATCACATATTTACATGAAAATAGTGTTTTCAAGTGATTTCTGATTTTCCCCTAATTTTCTGTTAATTCTATGATGTTTAAAGGATTTATGGAAGCTCGTAATAACTATTTATGAATGAAAATGGCAAATTTAATATTTTATTTCGACATTTATCAGCATGGGAATGAATCAGTGAATTTCTAGAATTTTCTAGAATTTTTTACGAATATTTAGGATTTTTTTTGGGATTTATTTGAAGAGGAAATGCATTTATTCTAAGAAGAAAAGGTATATTTATAATAGAAAAAAAAGTATTTTTATAATTTTTGAACATTGAAGGGCGTTTTGCAAACTTTCATTGCAAAAAGACCCTGAAAACAGCTCTCGGTCCCCATGGCAGGCGTAAAGATCCAATTTAAAATTTTACAGGGTTTTGTCGCAATTACCAGTTTTATTGTTTTAATGTTTTAGAAGAAAAGCGGAGGAGAGAGAATGCGGGGAGGACAGAGACACAAATACTTTAGGGCGGCGTTCACTTGCAACTTTTAATTTTATAAAGGGGTTTGTTGAAAAAAAACAGCAAGGAGTCTCTCGCATGTCGCCGTGGCACTCTCTTGGCCGTCAGATGAGAATCGGATGGGGCGTGAAGAGAGAGAAGCTCTGGGAGGGGTTACGTGGCACAAGGAGAGAGCACCTGCCAGAAGAATTTGGAAAGTCGCCGCCAATAAAATGGTGACACGTCAGCTTGCGGTTAGGAGAAATAAAGAAATGAATAAATGAATTAATCCAATGGTTAACATTTGTCTAAATTCATTTATTCATAACTTTTGAGCAAGAGGCAAGAAATAAAGTTTATAATGTGTATAGACTATAAACCTTATTTCTTGCCTGACTTGGCCAATACAAGCGGTGTTTGTAAGGGCTAGACCCCAAATGATGTTGTGCGCTAAACTCAGATCACTAATTAGTATCTTTATTTCATCTTCGTCCTTCTTGATCTTATAGGAACGTATGTTTTTCTCTTCCCCGGCATGAACGGCCCATATCAGATGTCCAAAACGATTCTCAAAAACACATAATCTCCGCTCCAGCATGATTCCCACGACTTAGTTGTAGCTTCATCGTGCTGCTTTCCTCGAAACGTCCCTTAATTATATATCAATAACTTCAATCTCGGCCTACGATCAACTTAGTTGTATCCGCCCTGTTCCTCTCTGACGCTCCATTTCTCTCTCTCTCGATGTTTCTCTCTTTCGCTCAACTTCTTTCGCTTTTGCTTTTTTTTCTTCTCTCCCTCTCTCTCTCTCTCTCTTATTTTTGCCCCTCCTTCGGTCTCTCTCTCTCCTCCCTCCCTCGGTTCTCTCTCGTCTCTCTCTCTCCCTCTCTGTCTCTCTCCCTCTCTCTCTCTTCGTCCCTCTCTCTCTCTCCCTCTCTCTCTCTCTCTCTCCTCGTCCCCTTCTCCCTCTTCTCTCCGTCTCTGTTTTGCGCATGTCTCTTGTACTCTCTTTTGCTCCCTGTTTCATTCTCTATCTCTGTTTCCTTCTGTCTCTTCGCCTCTCTCCTCTCTTCGTATTCCTATCTTTTCCTGCGTCTCTTCTGCTCTCTATCTCTCTCCGTCGCTACGTTCGGGGCCTCTTACTCTCTCTCTCGCATATCCTCTCTCTCGCATATCCTCTCTCTATCATATTCTCTCTCTTTCTCATATCCTCTCTCTTTTTCATATTCTCTCTCTCTCTCTCTCTCTCTATCATATTCTCTCTCTCTCTCTCTCTCTCTCCTCGTCCAGTTCTCCCTCTTCTCTCCGTCTCTGTTTTGCGCGTGTCTCTTTTACTCTCTTTTGCTCCCTGTTTCATTCTCTATCTCTGTTTTCTTCTGTCTCTTCGCCTCTCTCCTCTCTTCGTATTCCTATCTCTTCCTGCGTATCTTCTGCTCTCTATCTCTCTCCGTCGCTACGTTTGGGGCCTCTTCTCTCTCTCTCGCATATCCTCTCTCTCGCATATCCTCTCTCTCGCATATCCTCTCTCTATCATATTCTCTCTCTCTCTCATATTCTCTCTCATATTCTCTCTCATATTCTCTCTCTCTCTCATATTCTCTCTCTCTCTCTCTCTATCATATTCTCTCTCTCTCTCTATCATATTCTCTCTCTCTATCATATTATCTCTCTCCCTCCCTCTCTCTCTCTCCCTCTTTCTCTCTCTCTCTCTCTCTCTCTCTCTCTCTCTCTCTCTCTCTCTCTCTCTCTCGCGCGCGCGCGCGCTCATGCCGTGACTCTCTTTTGCGTCGCTTATTCTGTCTTTCCCGCTCACTAATTCTCGAGGGCTCTGTATATTTTTTCCGCCTTCTCTGTTCCCTTCTCTCGCCATTTCTCTCTTCTGCACTATCTCAGTCTCGCTCTCTGGGATTGGGCTAGGGCGATGGACGGACGGCGAAAGGGAAGGACACCGTGGACGATTTAGGTTATTCCTTCAACGTTATTAAGTTGGAAGTGAGAGATTGGGGCAAGAGAGAGAATAAGATAGCCAGCAAAGAAATGGATAGAACCAGAAAGAAAGAGAGAGAGAAAGATTGAGAAAGAACGGGAGAGAGAGAAAGTTAGAAAGGACGGGAGAGAGAGTGAGATACAAAAAGAACGGGAGATAGAGATAGCGAGGGAGATTAAGAAAGAACGGGAGAGAGCGAGAGAGAGAGGGAGAAAGAGAGATCGCGAAAGAACGGGAGAGAGCGAAAACGGGAAGGAGAGACCGACAAAGATATATGTACCGGCAAACACCGAGAGACAGAGAGAGAGACAGAGAGAGAGAGAGAGAGAGAGAGAGAGAGAGAGAGAGAGAGAGAGCGCGAGCGAGAGAGAGAGCGAGAGAGAGAGCGAGAGAGAGAGAGAGAGAGAGAGAAAGAGAGCTGCGATCCAGCGCCCGTTACCGTGCACCTTCTCTTCTATTGACATTGGACTAGTCCACGGTTGGTATCATGTTGGTCAATGCACGACAGCAACGATTGCAGGCCCGTCTAACTTTAGAAACTGTCAGCCTTGGAAGCCCAGAACCAAGAGCAATTTGGATACGTCAGACTCCAAGAAGCTGATCTATAAATGGGTCCAGAACGCCATTTCATCTCCCATCAGCAGCTCTTCCCTCCAGGTAGCAGCCTAATCAAAAGAGTGCGGGGAAGCACCTGGCATCAGAAATGTCGCGAACCATGCGAGGAGTTTTGTTCATGGCCTTCGTTCTCGCCGTCCACTCGTGGACTCTAATCCGCTGCCTCGCCGTCTCTCAGAGAGGCTTCTACAAGAAGACCTGCCCACAGGCGGAGCGCATCGTAAGGAATGTTGTGGGCCCAGCTGTGGCCGCCAACCCGGGCATCGGGGCCGGTCTCATAAGGCTGCACTTCCACGACTGCTTCGTTAGGGTAAGTCTCCTTGCCTGGGAGAGTAAAATACTCGCCCATCAGGGACTGCGAAGTCCGCTGTATATCTATGCTTCATCCGACCCGAGGCGCATTTCTTATTTTTCCGTTCGCAGGGATGCGACGCCTCGGTTCTTCTCGAGGGCGGCGATTCTGAGCAGATGAACATCGCGAACCTAAACAGCCTTCGGGATTGAGCGATCAACGACGCCAAGGCCCTGCTGGAATCTGAGTGCCCCCAAACCGTTTCCTGCGCCGACGTCCTCGCCTTCGCCGCCCGCGACGCTTCCGAGTTCACCGGGGGTCCCACCTACAAGGTCCCCGCCGGAAGGCGCGACGGCAGGATTTCTCGGAGGGAGGAGGCCAATGTCCTTCCCTCCCCGTTTGCCAGCGCCCAGGAGCTCCGCGATGACTTTACGAGCAAGGGACTGTCGCTGGAAGACATGGTGGTGCTCTCCGGCGCCCACTCCCTCGGCATCGCCCACTGCCCCACCTTCTCCCGCAGGCTCTACAACTTCAACGCTACCCACCCGCAGGATCCGTCAATGGCCCCCGACCTCGCCGAGTACCTCAAGAGACGCTGCCCACCTCCGGGCCAGGACCGCACCGCAGTGCCCCTGGATGTCGCCACCCCCGACCTGCTGGGCGTGCAGTACTATAGGAACCTCAAGAAGGGAAGGGGGTGCTCCTCTCCGACCAGACGCTGTGGACCAGCTCCCTCACCGCAAAGATGGTGGACTCCTTCGCGGACCAGCCCAATCGCGGGGCAAAGAAGTACGCCGACGCCATGGTGCGCATGGGCGCCATGGATGTCCTGACCGGAAACCAAGGCGAGATCAGGATCAGGTGCGCCGTCGTCAACAGCTACTGAGCGACCGACCCAAGGAAGCGCGGCGCCGCTCGTGGCCTTTTCTATATTCCTTCTAACACGGTTGAATAAACGGAGGACTTATTTCTTCCAACTCGGCTGAATTGTTCTAACGGATGTACCGCCCAGTATATCAGACTTCTATCATAATTCTAATAGAATTCTATTAGAATTTTCACATAACGACCTTTCCAGCGCCCCTGGTTAGCCTGTAAGACTCCAGTCCCCACCCACGCGCCAGGGCTCTGGACGGGTCTCCACGAAGATCTTTTGAGAGCGACTCACACCTCGCGGAACATCTCCTTGCGTCTCGTCTTATGTTACTCGGCGGGACTCCTTTCAGAAGCTATCTACCCTCTCGTCTTATCCTTATCGTATTTCCTCTCCCTGCTTAATCAACGAGGATACGGCCCTCTGAGAGAAACGCGCCCCTTTGACGTAACGTCCTCGTCCGACTCCTCTTCGTACTTTCCGCCCGCGTGCAACATGCGCCGAGCGGCTGAACACTGTACGCCAAATCGGGCCCGACCCGCTAACCAAGACATCCGAATGCTGGGATTTCTAGCCGTCCCTTGAGAACTAGAGTAGAACAACAATTCTAGTGGGCGCTCTCACAATGCCAGAAACTAACCTTGGCTACGGAATAATTGAGGTCCCAACTAACAATATCATTGGGGTCGACCTGGCTTCGAAGAATAGCTTCGTGGAGAGGGAGCTATTACGAGGGGTGATACGAATCTGCTCAAGAGCATCCGTTTCTTAGGGGGAAAGCCTCCCATACCTTCTTTCCAGCTCTTGTAGAAAACTTTGCAGAGGCCATTCCATTCTGCACGCCCCAAATGGCTTTACCTGAAAGGAACCTACAAAGTTATGAAGGGGCCCCCAGGATACTAGGTTTTGGAATCGGGTATTGGAAAATACCCTCTTCCTTTTTTCGAATAGAAGCTTTAGCTTCCTCTTTAAGGGTAAAGGTGAACTCCAGTATCCCAAAAGCTTATACCTCCTAACGTGGCCCGAAAGTTCGCATCGAACGCTCATAAAGAGGGTCCAAATCGAGCTCTATGAAACAGAGCCCAGATTCACCCGACACGCGGCCCGGCTCTCTCGCGACGAAAACGGCCGGTGCACTTTCTCCAATGCTTCATTTTCGGACGATTTCAGTTTTCGCAACCGATACCTTTTTTATGTCATGCAGCGTTCGATGGGTAAAACATGTGCCACAACGTATGGGGCGAATTCATGAATTCAGAGTTTCCGAAGATGAAAGCCTCGTTTCTTCAAGTAGAGAAGCATTATGCTGGCTGTGATCAAGATCGATGCGAAAAAAGTTCCTTGGGTGGGTAAAACGGGAGAAATAAATGGCTTTCTTCTGCAAGAGATAAATCCTGGTAGCCTCCGAATATATCTTGAGATGCTGATATTTAGCCTAAATATCGTAGAGCCAGGGATGGTACATAAACTGGCCGATCGCTTCACTTCTTTCGTGCTGAGCTAAGGTTGAGTCCCCTCCTTCACAAACGGTTTGTGGGCACAAGCAAACGACAAGGACACTGGATGGAGCAATACGCGGCACGCCCTCATCGACTGCCTACCGCTCGGATCAGCGTCCGATGCAGCTCATACGGATGCCAAACGCCACATCGTTGCCGCTCATGTCCCATAAGATCAAGCCAATTCAAGGGGCCGGGCATGCCTTACCTAATCCAGATAGCGGAATGGAGACGGCAGCAATTTTGCTTCAACAGTATAGTGCGGTCCACTGGCGTCCAAGTAAGCAGGCACTATCTCGCCAGAAAATCGACCAGACTACCGGGAAGTCGGATACCATCTCTCTTGGTAGGCCATCCATCCCCACGGTCCTCGTCACTGCACCATAGGTGTTATCTTATCACGTTACTCATATATCTTTATAAAAAGCCCTAGCCATTTCATTTCCCAAGAAAGTCTCTCCATATAATATTTATATGGTCCTTCTCTATCCATTTCTGGGTCCTTCTCTTTCCATAGTCTCTGTTGTCAAATTCCACTGGTTAACGTGTATAGACTATAAACCTTATTTCTTGCCTGACTCGGCCAATACAAGCGGTGTTTGTAAGTAAGGGCTAGACCCCAAATGATGTTGTGCGCTAAACTCAGATCACTAATGAGTATCTTTATTTCATCTTCGTCCTTCTTGATCTTATAGAAACGTATGTTTTCCTCTTCCCCGACATGAACGGCCCATATCAGATGTCCAAAACGATTCTCAAAAACACATAATCTCCGCTCCAGCATGATTCCGCACGACTTAGTTGTAGCTTCATCGTGCTGCTTTCCTCGAAACGTCCCTTAATTATATATCAATAACTTCAATCTCGGCCTACGATCAACTTAGTTGTATCCGCCCTGTTCCTCTCTGTCGCACCATTTCTCTCTCTCTCTCTCTCTCTCGATGTTTCTCTCTTTTGCTCAACTTCTTTCACTTTTGCTTTTCTTCTTCTCTCCCTCTCTCTCTCTCTCTCTGTCTCTCGCTCTCTCTCTTTTTTGTCCCTCCCACTCTCACTCTCTTATTTTGTTCCCACACTCTCTCTCTCTCTCTCTTATTTTTGCCCCTCCTTCGGTCTCTCTCTCTCCTCCCTCCCTCGGTTCTCTCTCGTCTCTCTCACTCCCTCTCTGTCTCTCTCACTCTCTCTCTCTTCGTCCCTCTCTCTCTCTCTCCCTCTCTCTCTCTCTCTCCTCGTCCCCTTCTCCCTCTTCTCTCCGTCTCTGTTTTGCGCGTGTCTCTTGTACTCTCTTTTGCTCCCTGTTTCATTCTCTATCTCTGTTTTCTTCTGTCTCTTCGCCTCTCTCCTCTCTTCGTATTCCTATCTTTTCCTGCGTCTCTTCTGCTCTCTATCTCTCTCCGTCGCTACGTTCGGGGCCTCTTACTCTCTCTCTCGCATATCCTCTCTCTCGCATATCCTCTCTCTATCATATCCTCTCTCTTTCTCATATCCTCTCTCTTTTTCATATTTTCTCTCTCTCTCTCTCTCCCGTTCTCCCTCTTCTCTCAGTCTCTGTTTTGCGCGTCTCTTGTACGCTCTTTTGCTCCCTGTTTCATTCTCTATCTCTGTTTTCTTCTGTCTCTTCGTCTCTCTCCTCTCTTCGTATTCCTATCTTTTCCTGCGTCTCTTCTGCTCTCTATCTCTCTCCGTCGCTACGTTCGGGGCCTCTTACTCTCTCTTTCGTATATCCTCTCTCTCGCATATCCTCTCTCTATCATATTCTCTCTCTTTCTCATATCCTCTCTCTTTTTCATATTTTCTCTCTCTCTCTCATATTCTCTCTCTCTCTCCCGTTCTCCCTCTTCTCTCAGTCTCTGTTTTGCGCGTCTCTTGTACGCTCTTTTGCTCCCTGTTTCATTCTCTATCTCTGTTTTCTTCTGTCTCTTCGTCTCTCTCCTCTCTTCGTATTCCTATCATTTCCTGCGTCTCTTCTGCTCTCTATCTCTCTCTATCGCTACGTTCGGGGCCTCTTACTCTCTCTCTCTCATATCCTCTCTCTCGGATATCCTCTCTCTATCATATTCTCTCTCTCTCTCATATTCTCTCTCTCTCATATTCTCTCTCATATTCTCTCTCTCTCTCTCTCTCTCTCTCTCTATCATATTCTCTCTCTCTCTCTCTCTCTCTCTCTCTCTCTCCTCGTCCGGTTCTCCCTCATCTCTCCGTCTCTGTTTTGCGCGTGTCTCTTTTACTCTCTTTTGCTCCCTGTTTCATTCTCTATCTCTGTTTTCTTCTGTCTCTTCGCCTCTCTCCTCTCTTCGTATTCCTATCTTTTCCTGCGTTGTTCTGCTCTCTATCTTTCTCCGTCGCTACGTTCGGGGCCTCTTCTCTCTCTCTCACATATCCTCTCTCTCGCATATCCTCTCTCTATCATATTCTCTCTCTCTCTCTCTCATATTCTCTCTCTCTCATATTCTCTATCATATTCTCTCTCTCTATCATATTCTCTCTCTCCCTCTCTCTCTCTCTCTCTCTCTCTCTCTCTCTCTCTCTCTCTCTCTCTCTCTCTCTCTCTCTCTCTCTCTCTCTCTCTCTCTCTCTCTCTCTCTCTCTCTCTCTCTCTCTCTCTCTCTCTCTCTCTCTCTCTCTCTCTCTCCTCGTCCGGTTCTCCCTCATCTCTCCGTCTCTGTTTT